>NW_027507718.1:387944249-388544249 GCF_037356315.1 Lithobates pipiens | reverse complement strand
ACACAGTTAGGCATTTACACTAGTTGCATTAAAAATGCATTAAATTCATTTTTTTAATACATAACTACTTTTATTGGCAATTTTATATTTGGCCTGGAATTCAGCTTTAAATCTGGCCATATGATAGTGAATAAAGTGCTTCTGAATGAATTGTAGATGGATCTTTTAAATTATATATTTGTTATTTGTTCTAAATGTTAAATTTGTATAGACTATATAATTGCCATTTCTTTTGCATTTAGGGTACTTTTGCATTAATCTTAACATGCTAATATGTGCCTTTTTTTTTTTTCTTTTTTTTTTTTTTTTCTTGTGTGGCTGCATGTAAATAACAGGCTCCCCTTCCACCCCCTAGGAAAGGAAGTTTTCACAGATCATCTAATAATTACCAGAAGCAGGGTGAGATAGGTGAATACATAATAAGCCCATTAGCTGTTCAGACATTTGCCAATAAGGAAAGTGTCCGATATTCTTCTAATTCGAGCACGAGTATGAGGCAAGTGACTACTAATGCACAAATATCATCCTCTAATCTCAGTAAAAAAGCAGGACATATTCATCAGGAGAGGAAGGAGGATTCAAAGGAACGTAGAGTTTCCACCTTAAAACTAATCTTAAAAGAGTTCTCTTCAGATAGAACTCAATCTAACCATCTGCGAAAATCCCACTCCTCTTCAGCCCCAGACTATTCACCTAACCTCCGATCCCATAACCCTACCCCTGAGAAGCACACAGCATCCCTGTCTGTTGAAATAGCACCCAGAGCAGACACCAAGGCAGAAGAAAAGCCGGGATTTCATGGACGTCCTTCAGCATTGTCTGCTGATGCTGTCAAAGGCTCAACTAGTATTTCTGGACAAAAGAAAACTACAGCGACATGGTCTACAGAAAGCCATGTGGTATACTGACAGTTTTAAACATATTGCTAACCTTGTTAAAGGAATGCAGTGCTGTGATTTAGATCCTTAACCTAACCTAATAGTAGCGTTTGCAAAAAAGAAGATTAGAATTAGCTTGATTGCATAGCATGTGACAGCATGTGGAATACAGGGGTCAGTGTATCAATGTGGAGACCTGAGTTCATCATAAATCAATGAACATTTAGGCTTAGCCTTCTGCAATTCTTAGTTCTAAATACCAGATTTATTTTAAGTATACGGCTGTAGCACCTGAACAGCACATAAAGTATAAGGCAATACATACATTGATTCAAAGACCCCGTATAGTTGAAACCATTTAACTCTTATTCTAACATTGTTGAACTTGTGACTCAGCATAGTAAATACACATAATGAACTTTGTTCAGAAATTTTAACTAACTAGTTTTGATTTTTCTAGGCCACACATTTTGACTCCTGTTGTATTTGGTACTTTGTGCGTTGCGGCTCCAGCAACTCTACTTTTCTCTTTTGACACAGTGGAAGGGATAGCTGTTTATTACAAATGATATGGTAGATGTAACCTGTTGTGCAGAGCCTACATGGAGAAGACCACTTAAGTACCGCACCTGGGTAGCTCTCAGGAGAGCTGCCCCCACAAACACTGGAGGGATCTCTCTGATAAAGGACGACACGTTTATTGTGTGTGTGGAAATAGGACTACAATATATTTTTATAGAATATTAAATTTACCTGACCTAACAAAAATATTTTTTTAATTGTCTTTTCACTTTTGACCATAAAAAAGAAAAGGAGCTCAATTCACTATGCTTTACACATAGGGATCCTTATTTTCCGTTGTATAATTATAAGTCTCAAAGCTCATTTAACTACGACAGCAAAATAACTTACTTTATACAATAGGGATCCTGTTCTGGTGTTTTTAGCTTCCTTGTTTTAGGCTAGTATTTAAAATATGTATGTATGCCAGTATGAACCTGTTATTCAGCCCTTCAAAGAAAAAGATGTTGAAAAGTTAGGAGTGGAAGTAGGTGATAGGAAGTAGATTTGAAAATATCATTCATCTCTGTTCTGTCTCTACAATTCCCCAAACTTGTAACTTCACCCAAAATATTTTCTTTGATTTTAGATAAAGCGGCAGTGTTAGAACTCCCTTTGTTTGTATTGCTTAGGCTTTGGGTGGATTGTCCATCATGTCCAGTTCCATTGACAATGTTGCCATCTGAACAAGAAATCGGGGGAAACCTGGAATAGAAACTCAGACAGCAAATAATGCATATGAGTATTGAACGTTTTTTGAAGAGCCATTCTACCTGTGCTTATAAATCTTTTTTGTGTATTTTATGAACCTTTTCTTTCTTTTTGTGTGTGACATAGTTGCATAGTTACATAGTAGGTGAGGTTGAAAAAAGACACAAGTCCATCAAGTCCAACCTATGTGCGTGATTATATGTCAGTAGTACATTGTATATCCCAGTATGTTGTGGTCATTCAGGCGCTTATCTAATAGTTTTTTGAAACTATCGATGCTCCCTGCTGAGACCACTGCCTGTGGAAGGGAATTCCACATCCTTATCAGACTTACAGTAAAGAACCCTCTACGTAGTTTAAGGTTAAACCTCTTTTCTTCTAATTTTAATGAGTGGCCACATGTCTTGTTAAACTCCCTTCCGCAAAAAAGTTTTATCCCCTCTCAAGCATCTCTTCTCCAGAGAGAATACGTTCCGTGCTTGCAACCTTTCCTCATAACTAATATCCTCCAGACCCTTTATTAGCTTAGTTGCCTTTCTTTGTGCTTGCTCCATTTCCAGTACATTCTTACTAAGGACTGGTGGCCAGAACTGGACAGCATACTCTAGGTGCAGCCGGACCAGAGTCCTGTAAAGCAGGAGAATTATCATTTTATCTCTGGAGTTGATCTCCTTTTTAATGCATGCCAATATTCTGTTTGCTTTTTTAGCAGCAGCTTGGCATTGCATGCCATTGCTGAGCCTATCATCTACTAGGACCCCCAGGGCCTTTTCCATCTTAGATTCCCCCAGAGATTCTCCCCCCAGTGTATAGATTGAATTCATATTTTTTCCACCCAAATGCATAATTTTAATTGTTTCTACATTAAACCTTATTTGCCATGTAGTTGCCTTCCCCATTAATTTGTTCAGATCTTTTTGCAAGGTTTCCACATCCTGCGGAGAAGTTATTGCCCTGCTTAGCTTGGCATTGTCCGCAAATACAGAGATTGAACTGTTTACCCCATCCTCCAGGTTGTTTTTTTTTTTTTTTTAACATAAAATTTATTTATTCATGGCCAAACAATATATACAATCCAAAAGCAGTCAAAATAGACAGATATTACAAGTGATGATTACAGATCCGGAAACTTATCTAGTACATCTAAAATACGAATGGTCGTGTCTTCGGGGCCGCGGCCCGCCCGCAAAATGGTAAACACAGAGGTACTGCCAGGGCCCAGACCCCTCCCCCAGAGGGGGGGGGGGAAGGGGCGCCAGACCCACCATCCTCCACCACCCATCCCCATCCGCCCACCACTCCAGCCACTGCGCGGCGTCAGAACATATTTCAATCTCGATCAATCCAGATAGGAAACATTGTTACCCAATAGTCACCTGTTTTGCCTCTACCCAGGCCGCCCATACTCTATCAAACTTTCCAGGGCAATTCCTTCCCATATATGTTAATTTATACAGAGGCAGTGCCCTATTAAGAAGCGTCAATCATAGCTGTTTGGTAGGAGGCTGAGTCTGGTTCCAATGAAGCATAATTGCCTTCCTAGCGTACATAGCGGCATAGAACACAAACAATTTCTTCCGCTGGGGGGCTGCTATAGAAGACCATATGCCAAGGAGAAGGGGAAGGGGGCTATGTGGAACATGTAGCTTACTGACAGAGTTGATATCATCCAGGACCTCTGACCAAAAATTCCTAATCAGCGGACAGGACCAGACTATGTGGAAGAAATCTGCCTCCCCCGCTCCGCATCTGGGGCACGCCGCTGGTCTGTCCGGATACATCCTGGCCAGGCGTTTCGGGGAGAAATAAGCCCGGTGTAAAAACTTTAGTTGAGCAAACCTGTCCCTGGAAGAAACAACCAGGGTCAGGTATTGCTGGATCCCCTCCTCCCAGCCCCCCTCCCCCAAATCCGGAATGTCCCTTCGCCAGGTCTCATACAGCTGGGAAACCCTAGAAGTGTCCAAGAGTGACAGTATATTATAGACATTTGACATCGTTTTAGTCCGTTCAGGAGACCTAAGCTCTTTCTCCAGATCCGACATTTGGAGAGTAATTGGTTCAGGAAATTGGGATCTATAAGCATGTCGGATCTGGAGATACCTAAAAAACATGCGGTTTGATAGGCCTCTAAGACCCTTCAAGTCATCAAACGTGCGAAGCCGCCCCTGGGACACTATATCCCCCAGTGTGGCAATCCCGTATCTAGTCCAGACAACCGGGTCCGGGATAGAGTAGAAGTGGGGGAGACGCGGGTTACCCCATAATGGCGTCTCGGGGGACCAGGTGTGTGGTTGCCCCAGCTTTTTGGTCACCGTGTCCCAGACTTGAATTGTTGTCTTCATAGGCGTCGTCACCCCCGGATTAGATCTGGGCCCTTTATAAATTGGATCTCGCAAGTCGGAATGGGTCCCCAGCAAGGCCCCCTCCACCGCCGCCGGATTCGCCTGTTGCCCACCCAGCCACCATTTAAGTGTCACGAGAACTGCTGCCCAGTAATATTTTAGAAAGCAAGGAAGGGCAAGGCCCCCCATTGCAACCGGGAGCTGTAGGGTAGATTTAGCTATCCTTGGGGCCTTCCCATTCCAAATAAAGGTTACGACTACACTATCCAGTTTCTTGAAGAAGGAGGCGGGTATGGGGACGGGAGTCTGCCTAAACAGATAGATAAGTTTAGGTAGTATAGGCATTTGGTCGTCATGAACTAGGGTAAGAATTACCTCGTTGAGGCGTCTAGCTAAGATTTTAGTCAATACTTTGGCGTCAGAGTTAAGAAGTGAGATAGGTCTGTAGGAGGAGCATAACTGGGGGTCCTTGCCAGGTTTGGGTATCACTACAATAATAGCTTGAGCCATAGAATGGGGAAGGGCAGCGCCGGACAACGTCATCGTGAACATGTCGTGGAGCCTGGGCACCAGTTCATCCGCGTATTGTTTAAAAAATTCAGGTGGGAGCCCATCCGTACCCGGGGTCTATCCTGATTGGAGGGATCCCAGCGCAACCCGCACCTCCTCTAACGTAATTGGACTATCCAGGGCCTCCCTAGCTTCAGGGGTCAGGGTCGGAAACAGCACATCATCTAAAAATTTGTGTAACTGCTCAATGGAATAATCCATTTTAGAAGAATACAATTTAGCATAGAAGTCTTTAAAGCAGTCATTGACGCCTGCTGGGTCAGTGTGTATGGTCCCATCCGCAGATTGTATCCTAGCTATGGTAGACATCGGGGATTGTTCCTTAGCTATCCAGGCCAGCATCCTCCCCGTCTTCTCCCCCTGTTCAAATATCCTCTGTGTCTGAACCAGTTGCCTTTTGTGAACCTTAGCCACCCGCAAGAGCATCACCTCCCTGTATGCTACCTTCATATCCTGTCCGGTGATCGGGTTAGCCGTACGGGCAAACCATGCTTCCAAGGCCTGGGCCTTAGCCTCAGCCTCCTCAAGGGCGATCTGGTCATTCCTGCGCTCCCTAGCAATAGATGAAAGGTAGCATCCCCGTACAAAAGCCTTAAAAGCATCCCATTCAATGCCTGGAGAGGCGGACCCGGCGTTCAGCCTCCAGTATTGCTGTATCAGCGCCCCCACTTAAAATTCTATAGTGGGGTGACTAATCCAGAACCTGGAGAGGCGCCAGATTCTATCAGAGGGGGCAGTAGCCGTTTGTATGCTACAGAGCAAAGGGGAGTGGTCTGATATACCTCTAGGGAGAATACTAATATCCCTAAGTTTAGGAAGCATAGTGGTACTTACATAGGCAAGGTCGATTCGCGAAAATGTATTGTGGGGAAGGGAATGACAGGTATAGGAGCGTTCCCCGGGATTTTTCCACCGCCACACATCCTCCAGACTGAATATTCCTGCCCATTTAGATAGACTAGACTCAGTGGAGGTACCAGCAGCCAATCTATCCAGGGATGGGTTCGGGGCAATATTAAAGTCGCCCATCATAAGAATATTGTCTGTGGGATATTGTGCCAGTATGGGAACCATGCTGTGTAGTAAGGAAATGTCAGCCGGAGGGGGTAGGTAGAGACCCACCATCACCAACTCCAACCCGTTCACGCAAGCGTGTATAATGACATAACGTCCCCCAGGGTCCAGCTTGACATCCAGCAATTCAAAGGTAAGAGATTTACGAACCAAGATGCTAACCCCTCGAGAGTAGCCCGTGTGAGTAGCGTGAAAATGTCTGCCACCCATGGTCGTTTGAGGCTAAGAATTTTGCTGCCCACCAGGTGCGTTTCCTGTAGGATGCAGATGTGGGGGTCATACTTTTTAAGGAATTCGAAAACCAGTGAGCGTTTGATTTTATTATTAAGACCCCTGACGTTCCATGAGAGAACCTTCAGCTGGGCCATAACACGGGTCGAGTTAGATAACACTGGGGGAACTGTAGACAAGCCGGGCCCCGGGAGGACAGCCCCTCCCCCCATAACCCAGGAGCCCAAACCCACCCCTCAAGAGCCGGACGTAATCGTGGGGCGGCACGCACCCACAAATGCCACTTGTACACATAAAAATATATCTGTCTACCAGAAAGTGCAGCCATAACATCTTGGAATGTAAAAACAAAAAAGCAAAACTTAAACTTTAACTCCCAACCCCCCCCAACCCACACCCCACCAACCATAGCGTAAGGTGTCTGCATACCCAAACCAATCAAAGAAAACTTACATAGGAAGGCCTCCTATTGGGACAGCGTGGCACAGCAGCCCACCGTGGAGACCAGATAGAGATAGAATCACCAGAGAAAGAGAGAACAAGAGTAAAGAGCGAGGAAGAAGAGGAGAAAAAAGAAAGAGGGGGGAAGAAAAGGAGAGGGAGAGAGAATCTGGGAGCTCCACCCTGCAACCCTGCACAGAATCATGAAGTATAGGAGGCATCATCTACCTCTAGTAAATAACAGAACATATGCATTAACCGTCTCTTAGCATACACTAAGGGCACCAACTTATGTTCCCACCGCCCGTCTCAGTTCCATCCATAAAAGTCTTTCCAGGCCCCATCGACCTCTGTAGAGACCCCCAGGGGACACCTCACCAGCGGGGAGACAACCCCAGCACCGACAGTGATAATCCTGGCGTTCTCATACCGCAGCTCCCCCATCTTCCTCGCCTCCCGCAGCGGAACATCACGGGTCACGAAAGTTCAGGAGCCGGAATATAAAGGTCCTCGGCGGTGTCCCCAGCGGTCCCTTCACCGACGGCATCCGGTGCGCTCGTTCGACCACAAATTGGGGGGAGAAGACAGCCTGGGGTAAAAGGGTGCGCAGCAGGTGTTCCGCGAAAGTCGCCGGTTCCCGACCCTCCGTCCCCTCTGGAAGGCCCACCAGGCGGAGGTTGTTCCTCCGATTTCTGTTTTCCTGGTCTTCGGCACGGGACTCCAATACCCTCATCTTCACCTGCAGGGTCCGGATAGATTCGCCATGCGAGTGGACCGTGTCTTCCGTATCCCCCATTCTCCGCTCCGCCTCAGCAAGCCGGTCTCTGTATTTGTCCATATCCCTCCGGATCAAACCCATCTCCATTTGCATCTGTTCTATTTTGGCCATCAGTGAGGTCTGGCATCCCGTAATTGCCTGCATAAGAGCGGTGAATTGGTCGGTCCCCAGCGCTGCCGCCTCCGGGTTATCCGTCTGGGACGCCATGTTGAGGGAGAGCGCACGTGCTTCCCGGGGATCAGGTGAGATTTTTTGGGCCTGCTGCCGCTTCTTCTGTGAGCTGGGGTGCCCTCTTCTCATGCCAGGAGTCAAGTGGCACAATCACAAGGTTAGACAGGCGTGATGAATCCTTTTGCAAGCGGATAATTAGTCAGTGCAGCGCGGAGCTCCCTTCACACACGTCCACTCAGGTCGCCATCTTGCCACGCCCCCCCCCCAGGTTGTTTATGAACACAATAAATAGGGTTGGTCCCAGCATAGAACCCTGGGGGACCCCACTACCCACCTCTGAGCATTCTGTGTTCTCCCAATTTATCACCACTCTCTGAACTTGCCCTTGTAGCCAATTTTCAATCCATGTACTCAACCTATGGTCCATGCCAATGGGCCTTATTAAAGGTGTGTTTTAGGTGATTTTTTTGTTCACTATGCAAGGTTGGGTGAGAACACTTGGAGTATATATTTTGTGCAGAGCATACAGTATGTCCTAAAAAAAAAAAAAAAAAAAAAAAAACTCACAACATTAGACAATGATGCTATGAGCATTTTGTGCATTTACTATTCATTCCAGTGGGCTTCTTTAACCGCTTGCCGCCCACCCGCCGTCGTTTAACTGCGGCAGAATGGCTTCCCTGCGTGAATTGGCGTAGCTGTATGGCAGACGCTTTAAGAAGTGTAGGGGATGAGTGTGCCTTCCGCAGTGCTAAGGAGCTGATGTCCAGTGGCCACGATATCCACCTGGCACTTGCGATCGCTCCTGAAAGAGCCAGAACAAGGATCTGTGTGTAAACACACATCCACATTCTGGCAGGGGAGAGGAGACAGATTGTGTGTTCCTAGTATATAAGAACACCGATCGGTCTCCTCCCCCAGCAGTCCCATCCTCTTACAGTTAGAACACGCTAAGGGAACACATTTAACCCCTTGATCGCCCCCTAGTGTTAGCCCCTTCCCTACCAGTGACATTTATACAGTAATCTGTGGCTATTTTTAGCTCTGATCACTGTATAAGTGTAAGTGGTGCCAAAAAAGTGTCAAAAGTGTCCGATCTGTCTGCTGCAATGTTGCAATCCTGCTAAAAATGGCAGATCACCGCCATTACTAGTAAAAAAATTAAAATTATAATAAATATGCCATAAATCTATCCCCTATTTTATATACACTATAACTTTTGCACAAACCCATCAATATATGCTTATTGCAATTTTTTTATTTACCAAAAATATGTAGAAGAATATATATTGGTCTAAACCGCGGAAGACTTTTTTATTTTTTATTTGGGGATATTATAGAAAAAAAGTAAAACATATTGTGTGTGTGTGTGTGTGTGTTTTTTTGTTTTTGTTTTTTTTGCGTAAAAAATTAGATCAAATAATTTATGATCAAATACCACCAAAATAAACCTCTATTTGTGGGGAAAAAAGGACATCAATTTTGTTTGTACAGTGTTGCATGACCGTGTAATTGTCAGTTAAATCGATGCAGTGCCATATCGCAAAAAATGGCCCGGTCAGGAAGGGGGTAAAACCTTTCGGTGCTGAAGTGGTTAACAGGAAGAATTCAGCTTGAAACCTGCTGTGAGCTGTAATGCATAGAACAACATTGAAGCTGCTTTATCTGACCTCCTTCTTAAAATGCCAACTGCCTGACTGTTACTAACGCCATTGTCTTAATGCTTTCTGAATCACTGGCCTGGAACAAGTATGCAGATGAGGAAAGTCAGAACCTGCTTAGAGGGTCATTCTGACAACCAGGTAGAGCTAGCATTTGTAGAACGAGAAGTCACTAATGGCAGCCTTTAAGTTTCTATTTGAAAATGTTTCCTTTCAAATAACAGAAAGCTTTTCTTTAATTACTGTTATACCGTGTACACACGATCACACTATCCGGCGGACTTAGTCCGGTGGATGACACGCCGGACTTTGCAGCTGAGGTCCGCCGGACTTTGCAGCTGAGGTCCGCCGGACTTTGCAGCTGAGGTCCGCCGGACTTTGCAGCTGAGGTCCGCCGGACTTTCCGAACGAGCGGAACTGCCCACACACGACCGGACTTTTCCGGCGGACTAGATCTGATGGAAATACCTGCCGGACTATGACGGGAGTCTGCCGAACTTTTGAAATGAACTGAGAAACACACAGAGAAAAGTCCAATCATTTTGAACGTGGCTCCAGGTAGCCGAGACTAGCGAAGGAAGTCAATGTCGCCGCCTCCATCGGCGAGATTGACACCTCGCTGGCCCCGTCACCTGGCATGGATTTAAATGGGAACCCCTATGCTGGAAAAACGGTGTGGGGGTCCCCCCAAGGTCCATAGCAGACCCTTATCCGAGCACGCAGCCCGGCCGGTCAGGAAAGGGGGTGGGGATGAGCGAGCGCCCCCGCCTCCTGAGCTGTACCAGGCCACGCGCCCTCAACATGGGGGGTGTTTTGGGGAAGAGGGGCCCTGCGGCCCCCCCACCACAAAGCACCTTGTCCCCGTGTTGATGAGGACAAGGGCCTCTTCCCGACAACCCTGGACGTTGGTTGCCAGGGTCTGTGGGCGGGGGGCTTATCGGAATCCGGGAGCCCCTTTAATAAGGGGGCCCCCAGATACCGGCCCCCCACCCTATGCGAATTATTATGGGGTACAATGTACCCCTACCCATTCACCTGGTGAAAAAAGTGTAAATAAAAAAACACAACACAAGTTTTTAAAATAATTTATTAGACAGCGCCGGGGTCTTCTTCCGTCTTGGGCGGTCTTCCCGCCAGGCTCCTCTGCTATCTTCTGCTCCTTTGCTAGCTCTTTTACTAGCGGAGGAGCCCGGCGGCCAGAGAGAGCATTGTGTCAACATCGAAAGGAAGAAGAGAAGAAGGCGGCGGCGGTAGAAGACCGGGCCAATGCTGGTAAAAGAGCTATAAGAAGATAGTGGAGGCCCGGCAAGAAGAACCGAAGAGCGGGACAAGACCCCGAAGTCGGAAGAAGACCTCCAGACGGCGGCGGCGACGAAGAAAGCCAGGCTCCTTCGCTAGCAAAAGAGCAGAAGATAGCGGAAGAGTCCGGCGGGAAGACCCCCCAAGACGAAAGAAGACCCCCGGAGCTGTCTAATAAATTATTTTAAAAACTTGTGTTGTGTTTTTTTATGTACACTTTTTTCACCAGGTGAATGGGTAGGGGTAGATCATACCCCATACTTATTCACATAGGATGGGGGGCCGGTATCCGGGGGCCCCATTATTAAAGGGGGCTCCCGGATTCCGATAAGCCTCTCGCCTGCAGACCCCGACAAACAACGGCCAGGGTTGTCGGGGAAAAGGCCCTTGTTCCCCTTTAAATCCATACCAGGTGACGGGGCCAGTGAGGTGTCAATCTGATGGATAGTCCGATCGTGTGTACGCGGCATTAGTGATCACAAAGTCACTGCTGTGTGACAGGTTACACTGTGCATATTTTAGAATGCCGCTGTAAGCTCAGAACATTTGATCTGTGGACATTGGTAGCATTCTCAGTTAAGTAGCAATCATAGCATCATCATTCACAGGGGCCCCTACAATTCCCCAAGCTTTGTATCCTTCTATTAATCCATTTAGCCTATAATCAGGCAATTTTCTCTAATAGTAACATGAGTATGAGCTCATCACAGATTAATTAGATTTTTATCTGTTTCATGTTAATATTGTAAAGTGTTTGTTCAATACAGATTTAGAAGAGTGCTTCTGACTATTTCTTCATAAAAAAAAGAAAAAGTAGGCACAAATCTTAAGCTAGTTGGACAGACCTAGTCACGCATATGTGTGCCAAGATTTTCAGCTAAGCCTAAAACCCAACTCCAAATGAAATATTTTTTTTTATTTTTTAGCATTGGATATAGTAGGGAAGAGAAGGGTTTTCACAGTGTTTGGTATGTAAGTTTTTTCCAGAATGAACCAACAATGTTCAAAATTTGCCAGCACCCACCCATCCGAATGTGTCAAGTATCTGAGTGGGGTGTAATTGTAAAGCCCTTAAAACCACTGAACATCTGATGAGCAACCCTTTGGCAGGTTTGCCTGAAGACATGCACCTAATGTGTAAATGTGTATACTTCTTATTCTTTTCTGCATCTCTGATGAGCACATTTTTGGAAGTGATGGGAAATCTCTTCATTGGGAAGTTCAGAACGGTTTTGAGTTTTTATGGGCTTTTGTACACCGTAACAGTTTTTTTGCATTTGCTCTGTATTTAAAATGCAGAACAGCAGATTTCCATTTACTTTACAATCTGGTCACGGGTCATCCGATTTATATCTTGAAGAATAACCGATGGGGATCTACCTATCATAGTATAGGTGGAGGATAGCTTCAGAGTGTTTTAGCTGACATGGGTGATGTAGGAAAGGAAAAGATTGTACAACGCCTTTTGTCTCTCAGTTGTGCTTGTTATCCAGAACGGAGATGCTTGTAAATATTAGAGAATTCTTACCATCAAGAAACTAGGTTTTTCTTCCACTGTAGGAACTTTCTCTCAAATAGAACACATTAAAATGTATATACCTGACAATCTGAAATGCCTTTGGTAGTTATTGCAAGAGATACTTCTCAAGTATCTTGGAGATGCTTCTAAACTATGCTTAAAGTGTTACTAACCCCATAACAGTAAAATCAGTCTGTTTATGCAGCAAAGCACGCTTGGTATAGTCACTATGGAACCTAAGGGGTTCATTTTCTGCACTGTGTAATTAGGCTGTTTGAGCCTGTCTTCTCTGTCCCTCCCCTTCTTCCACAGTCCCCAATCTATCTTCTGATAAAACTAGAGCCTAAGGGACAAGCTGCACATGCTCAGTTTGGTGTGTATTACTAGAGAGTTTTGTTTCTTTCCTTGGAGAGTGCATGTGATCAGCACAGGGCCAATCAGCACTATCCAGACAGAGGTTCAGGGGGTCCTGCAGCCTGATAAGACAGACTGAAAACTCCTCCTACAAGTGTTAACCAGGCACTGATAGAAGATCAAGACTGCTGTAACTGCTGATGAAAAAAGGCATTTAGCAGTTTGTTTACGAAAACTATTGCTTTTCCGTGTTCTGAATACTGTGGCAGACCAGATATAGTGAATGCATGGTCCTGGGTTTAGTAGCATTTTAATGCTTTCTTACTGGTAACCAAATACTGTTTAATTTTACTTCAAAGCTTCAAATATTGTTATACAAATAAGTGC
Source organism: Lithobates pipiens (assembly GCF_037356315.1). Taxonomy (NCBI): domain Eukaryota; kingdom Metazoa; phylum Chordata; class Amphibia; order Anura; family Ranidae; genus Lithobates; species Lithobates pipiens. The sequence goes on along the minus strand of NW_027507718.1, from coordinate 388,531,272 downwards.
AGCGTAAGAAAATATATTATAATGCCAAGTGCTGACTGTTTGTGTGTGTGTGTGTGAATAACCCCTAAATACATTGATAATGGCAATATGCTACTCTTTTGGTAAAATGACAATATTTCTTATTCATTTTTTTTTTTTTTTTTTTTAAGAACTTTTTTCATAAAAAAATAAATAAAGCGATTTGCAGTCGACAAAAACAATAATAGTTATCACTTGAAGTTTCAGCTTTTGACCTCAGCAACAAGGCAACGCCATTCACAAAATAAAATTAAAGTGCAATCATAAGTTCACCAGGTACCACAACTATAACAGCTGACTAGGGTACCCTAGTGCAAAAAAAAATTGTACTACAAGAATAAAAGGGTTCTGTTTGTTGGAAGATGATTTTTCTTGTGTATTTCTATTGAGATGATGACCCATGCCCTTACAACCATACCCCCTCACCTCTGTGTGTTTGTTACATGAACGGAAGGACTATGTAAAGTATACCAGAACTGTAATCGCCCCCACCAACCTATACCTCTGAAAAAAGAGGGAAAGTATTAACTTACAGGCTGTGACAAAAAAAACAAACGGGCAATGGCTGCATAAATTAAGTAGGTTTTTTTCAGTGAGGGCACTGCTAACTCCAACAAAACACCCAGGCTGGACAGGACCTGGGCAGGGTCAAAGGTGTGATCGCTCCATGTTGCCCAGATACTTAGACTTTTATTTTTTTAATATGATTCATGTCCATTCATTAAGATGTTTGTCAGTGTTTAAATGTAAGTGTACTTCTTGAATCATGTATTTGGCCTGAACGCTAAATGAAATTGTTAGCTCATTGGTCCTGCATGGTATCAGATTGTCAATGGCAGTTAAAAGCTAGCTTCAGATGAGTGAGAAGGACTATATTTACCACAGCCAAGGCACTTCTGGGCCAGGGCCTAGGCAGCACTGCAAGATAAGCAGTATCAGAGCGCAGCATTTGTGTTTACTTTTTGATTGTAGAATATGCAGTGCGCTGGTAGCCCCGAATGTGAAGCAAGCAGTGTGATTAACAACAAGTAAAGCACAGTTTGCACAAATGATGTCTTAATTTTCTATCAATTCTTCCATTTTTAGAATACATTGTGCTCCTGGTGCATGCACTGCCAAGCACCCTTACCTTCCTTCTCTGCATTGAACCAAAATGTACCAGTCTACATTGCAAATCTTAAGTTATACTAAAAGCTAAATGGGACCATAATTGAAAATTTAGAACCTTGTACTTTTAGTTACAATGCACATTTTCTATTTTTCTTTACATTTTTGTATTAATTTTTTATGTTTAAAATGTTTTTAATTTCAATAGTGACAGATAAGAATTAAAGTACACAGTTGTGCATGCAACAAACCCCAAGGGTTACAATATATAGTGTATAAGGACAGAAATCGTATATGCGTACCACCATAAAGTACACATAAAGGCACAGGTGCGGAAAAGACAAAATCATCCTAGATCATGAAGTAGCATTATAATTCTCATGGATCGTCAGCCATTGTCTTGATAAAGGACCTGTAAGAGGTAAAATAAGTCAAACAGACATAAGAAAGATACAGAAAGGGAAAAAATATAAGGTAAGAAAGGATGAAGTGCAAATATAAACTTGGTTCTCTGCTTGTGCCAGATTTCTTCGTCCAATGTGGATGATGTCATAACCTAGGTTTTGCCAATGCAACTTTCCTGTATTTACAGCATAATTTGCACAGCATCCTTCTGCCTGGGATTACCTAGGGTTCCACATTCCCAATGAAGAAGTCTAGGAAAATCTCATTACACATAACTGTTATTATGCCGCATACAGACAATCGTAATTTCCAACAACCAAACCGTGGATGTTGGCTGAAACTTGTCTTATACATACGGCCGCATAAATGTTTTCGGAAATTCTGATCTGCAAGAACGCGCTGACGTACAACATGTACGACAGCACTAGAAAAGAAGTTCAATGGCCAGTGCGGCTCTTCTGCATGATTCAGAGCATGCGTGGAATTTTGTGCGCCGGAATTGTGTACACACACTTGGAATAGATTTTGTTGTCGGAAAATTTGAGAACCAGCTCTCAAATTTTGTTCCGAAATTCTGACAAAAAATGTCTGATGGAGCCTACACATAGTCAGAATTTCCTAAAAACAAGCTTGCATCGAACATTTGTTGATGGAAATTCCAATCGTGTGTATGCGGCATTAGGATGTTTCAGGGGATTAAATAATATTGGATGTGTTAATATTTTTAAAAAAAATCTGTTAAGGTTACTCATGTCACTATACTTCAGAGCCTATCATCTTTTTTTTTTTTTTCTTGTTTAAAATTTATCTAACAAGCTACTAAACAAGAGATGACGAGCTTCCCTATGAACTGATAAACTGCTGAGCTTGAAACCATACTGCTCACAAGTGATTCTCATAACAGTACGCTACTGAAATAAGAACTGTAACAGCTGTGAGAACAGCAAGCAATTGCAGTACACTGACCTAGCCTGCCGTTATACTTAATTGCTTGCAGTCTGTAGGGATATTATCAGTTGTCAAGAAAAACATTGTTTCCAGTTCCGTTAAATGTATTTCAGATAACAGCTGAATATGTAGTTTGACACAAGGATCAAGCTGATCTCTAACAATATCTGGGGATCCCCTGGAGAGTCTTAAAACAATCTACACCTTAACATGGTTTCCTACCAGTATAGGCCTAATGGGAGGGTTGTGTAGCCGGTTTCTTTAAATCTATTTTTGCCATTGACGAAAACTTTATAACAACATTTTTTTAGTATAAGTTATGGCTAGTATACCTAAATCCCAGATATTTTTAAAGGAAAATATAGAACATTTAAAAAAAAAAAATATTTTAAAGTGGTTCTTCAATAGTTACATAGGGTGAAAAAAGACACAAGTCCATCCAGTTCAACCACAAAAAAAGTAAAATGAAAATAATATCATACAATCCCATATACCAGGGATATGCAATTAGCGGACCTCCAGCTGTTGCAGAACTTCAAATCCCATGAGGCATAGCAAGATTCTGACAGCAACAAGCATGACACCCAGAGGCAGAGGCATGATGGGACTTGTAGTTTTGTAACATCTGGAGGTCCACTAATTTCAGATCCCTGCCATATACCCAATTCTATACCCACATTTGATCCAGAGGAAGGCAAAAAAAAAAACAGCAGAGCTTCCAGATTTCAGATTTTCCACAGATCAGCTTTACCTATAAATGTTAGTACCCAGTTATATTATGTACACTTGGGAAATAATACAGGCTAAGTCTAAAGGCTTAAGTTTTTTTTACCTTTAATGCATTCGCTATTCTCTGCATTCTCTATTTTTTAAAATATTACGTTTTAGAATCCTGTTGCGTTATCACTATTTAATTCACAGAAATATTTCATGTGGCTTTCATGTTTTAACTTTTTTTGCTGGTGTACAACAACTGTTGAGAAATGATGTCAACCATATTTAGAGTGTATTTTGCAGTGGGTTGTCTACCTCATGGACCTGCATAATGAGAAAGAAAAATAAAGCATTACCCTTATGTAGCATAGCAAAGCAGGAAGGAAAGGACTGCATGTACTAAAATATATAATGTGTGATTCTGTCTTTTGTGTGTTTTTGTTGTGTAACACACTAACCCACAAATGCAACTTATGTAGTGATTATGTTGGGTGAAGGTGACTGTGCATTTGTGTACTGAAATGATCATCTTAGAGAATGTCTCCTAGACGTTTAATATTTTATATTTTGCTGTGTATTATCATTTATTGCAACTGATTTAATGTTAAGTATACTGCTTTTATCATTTTTTTTTTCACAGACTCCAGTCACAGTTAATGGGAATTCAGGCAGCCCATCCAGTCCAATGAGTCATTTTCAGAGGCCATTCTCTCCAACATATCCCTCTCCACCACCACTAAACTCCAACAGCATTGCCATGCAACAGGGCAGAACATTGGGTAGGTCTTATTTACATGTTTTATCCTTATTTAGCATTTTGCCCATTAAGCTTAATTTTTAAGTAAACGTGGTAGTTTGAAACAAGCACTTTTCTTCTTTGTAAGATCTTCATAATATAGCTTAGCTAGAGATCCCCCTCTACTTTCTTTCATTCCTATTCCTCTGGTATTGATTTCATTGTACTATTTTTTTTGTAGTTCTGTTCTGCACAAACATTTGGCACTATACAGTATAAATCACTGTAATATAATTATAATATTCTGGCTTAATGACATCTAGAGTTGCAGTGAGTTTCTTGGTCCTGGTTGGCCTGGACTTCTTATATGTTCCTATAGAGAGTTTACTATAGAGACTATACCACAAAGAATACTGCAAGCATGCATCAACATATCTGTGTCACTGCCTCCTAGTTCTTCATAGTTCAGTTCAACCTGAGCAACAGCTCTTAGGGCTAAACCAGGGGCATCCAAACCTTTTTCAAAGAGGGCCAGATTTGATGAAGTGAACATGCGTGAGGGCCGACCATTTTGCCTGACATTCTTTGAACCATTAAAATTTGGTCAAAGTGTGTTTGTTCGAGCACTATTACACTGCCCAACAAGAATTCTCTTGCCTTTGTGGCTGTGTGTAGTGAAGAGATGAGCTCAGGCGTATTAAAAAAATACAATTTTAAATAAAGAACTGTGACACAAAATAAGGGTCAGTGCCCATCTCCAGACCCCCAATTGCCATGAATGCAGCACCATCAATCGTCAGGAATGCAGCACCCATAATTGCCAGGAATGCAGCACCCATCATTGCCAGGAATGCAGCCTCACCATTGCCAGGAATGCACTCACCATTGCAAGAAATGCAGCCCCACCATTAGGCAGGAATGCACTCACCATTGCAAGAAATGCAGCCCCATTATTAGCCAGGAATGCACTCACAATTGCAAGAAATGCAGCCCCACCATTGCCAGGAATGCACTCACCATCGCAAGAAAGGCAGCCCCACCATTATCCAAGAATCCACTCACCATCACAAAAAATGCAGCCCCACCATTAGCCAGCAATGCACTCACCATTGCAAAAAATGCATTGCCAGGATTGTACTCACCATTTGCCATCAGTGCAGCCTTGGAGGGGACATGGAGGGGGCAGTGCCAGCGCCAAAGATATCCTACAGGAGAATCTCCTGTTTACACAGCGGCCTCTTTAAGTGAAAGTCCTACCTCCTTTTATGGACAGAACAGTCTTCCAATGGCAGCCCTGGAGACGGGACTTCCTCTTACAGAGGCTGCTGTATAAACAGGAAATACTCCCCCTGTGTGCATGGCTCTCATCCCACCTCCTCCCTCCGTGACAGCCAGACTATATATCTTTTGTTGCCCTGGTGCTGGGAGATCATCGGGGGCCACAAAAGATATATATGTTTAGATAAACAGGGGGGCCGTTCAAAACCGGGCTGTGATTGGCCCGCGGGCCAGACTTTGGACATGCCTGGGCTAGACTGAAAGTGAGGGAGATCTTCATTCAGGAGCAACAGAGTTTTAAAGCATATGTGTAGTCAACCACTTAACAAAGTTATATTTGGCTTCCCTTTGTCCAATTATGTTGTGAAATGAATTGTCAAATTGAAGGCTTTCCTCTACTGACAGGCAATGTAGGGGAGAGGAGTAATTGCTGTGGGCATTGTGTGTAGCAGCTTCTGTAAGACAGTGCAGGCACTGGCAGTCACCCATCTGTCATGCACAGCAATATTACATTTAGGGCCCGTTCACACCCTTACATAACAGCAACGTATTGTGTGTGTGGTGTTTTGCAGTGCCATTCATTTTGAATGGCACCCTAATAACACACCTGCACTTCAACTCTCTTTGTAAAAATAAAAAGGGCAGTCTACAATACATTTTGTATGTGTTTCAGTCTGCACTAAATTCAATTTTTTTATTTATGTACAGCAGGACATTCATATCGAATGGGCTCTCTAACACAGCATGCCCCAGAGCAAGAAAATGTGCAGTGCTGCGCATAGTGTTGTAGTGTAAACGGACCATATTGTGGGCTTCCTGAGTGGGTGGAACATGTTTTCCTTAATCTCTTGCCCAGGTCAGAAGCAGCATTACTACTCCATAGCTAGCAAGTACAAGCCAGTATAACATAAATAATATCGGGATTAAAAAAAAATGCAGCTATATTATGCTGCCATTCTCTTGAGAATAGTTCATCTTTAAATACCTAGTTAGAGACTGAAGCCTGTACCATTCTGGCCAAAACAAACAAACAGTGCTTGTAAATATACCCTCCATATATCCAGTGAAGTTACTGGCCTCAGGTGATGCGCACAGATGAAACAAATCCTCCTACATACAGTTGTGCTTATAAGTTTTACATACCCTTGCAGAAATTATGATTTCTTTGCCATTTTTCAGAGAATATGAATGATAACACAAAAACTTTTCTTTCACTCATGGTTAGTGTTTGGCTAAAACCATTTATGATCAATCAACTGTGTTTACTCTTTTTAAATCATAATTACAACAGAAACTACCCAAATAACCCTGATCAAAAGTTTACATACCCCAGTTCTTAATACAGTGTATTGCCCCCTTTAACATCAGTGACAGCTTGAAGTCTTTTGTGGTATTTGTGGATGAGGCTCTTTATAGTCTCAGATGGTAAAGCTGCCCATTCCTCTTGGCAAAAAGCCTCCAGTTCATGTAAATTCTTGGGCTGGCTTGCAGGAACTGCACATTTGAGGTCTCCCCAGAGTGGCTCAATGATATTGAGATCAGGAGACTGAACTTTATTCTGCGGTAGCCAATGATAGGTTGACTTGACCTTGTGTTTTGGATCATTGATTGTCATATTGGAATGTCCAAGTACGTCTCATGCGCAGCTTCCTGTCTGATGAAAATGCAAATGTTCCTCCAGTATTTTTTGAAAACATACTGCATTCATCTTGCCATTGATTTTGACCAAATTTCCTGTGCCTTTGTAGCTCACACATTCCCAAAACATCAGCGATCCACCTCCGTGTTTCATAGTAGGAATGGTGTACCTTTCTTCATAGGCCTTGTTGACTCCTCCAAATGTAGTGTTTATGATTGTGGCCAAAAAGCTACATTTTTGTATTATCACTCCAAATGACTTTGTGCCAGATGGTTTGAGGCTTGTCTCTGTGCTGTTTGGAGTATTGTAAGCAGAATACTTTGTGGCATTTGCGTAGTAATGGCTTTCTTCTGGCGACTTGACCATGCAGCTCATCTTTCTTCAAGTGCCTCCTTAATGTGCATCTTGAAACAGCCACACCACATGTTTTCAGAGAGTCCTGTATTTTACCTGAAGTTATTTGTGGGTTATTCTTTGCATTTTTCCTGGCAGTTGTGGCTGAAATTTTAGTTGGTCTACCTGACCATACAGTTCAACTACCTTTTGCCGCAGATCCTTTGACAATTCTTTTGCTTTTCCCATAACTCAAAATCCAGAAACGTCATTGCAGCACTGGATGAAAGATGCAGGGATCTATCATGAATCCAGAAACTCATTCACCTTTTATACACACACACACACACACACATTAATTACAAGAAAATTACAAGGCTGTCAATCAGCTGGAGCTCCCTTCCCTGTCATCTTTTTTTTTCTCTTGGTGTCAGAAATGGTGTCAGAAGTTTCATGCAGATAGCAGAGGAATGAAGCAGCAGACAGAAATGGTACTTTGTGCTCTGGACAGAGACAAGAACACACTATAGAGGGTTATGCATTGTTCACAGATAATGCCTAAGATTTACAACCACTTAACATTTTTTATTTAAATATATGATGCACCATGCAATGTTTAATATTTTAATTAAACTCTATAATGTGAAGCTTTTGTTTCTGCACACTTAAGTAAATATATTGCTTGTTTTCTTTTTGCTTACTTCGTTTTTTTTAAAACTACACCATTGGTAGTAAGAACACACCAAATGGGTGTCACAGTGTAGTGGTTAGCACTCTTGCATAGCAGTAAAAAGGGTCGCTGGTTTAAATCCCAACCATGACACTACCTGCCTGGAGTTTGCATGTTCTCCCTGTGCCTACGTGGGTTTCCTCTGGGTACTTTGGTTTCCTCCCACACTCCAAAGACATGCTGGTAGGTTAATTGGCTTCTGTCCAACATTGGCCCTGGTATATGACTGGGGACCTTGGATTGCGGGCTCCTTGAGGGTAGGAACCGATGTGAGTGTGCAATGTACAGGGATAGGGACAATTGTAGACACTCACTCAGGTTGAACTTTATTCAACCTTTATTCAACCTTTATTCAACCTTACTAACTATGTAACCAAATCTATAAAACTAAAGTTCAGAAGTACTTACTCATTTTAGGCCATGTACAATTGATTGACAAATATGTAAATCAGAATGCCGTTGGCATCCAGAAGATGTTTACACCTGGCAGCTGTGTAGATCATATGTAGAGTCTACACTGTCCAAGTTCTGGGCTTTCATTGTCTGTAATAAGGAGCAGCAGCTGCAGTTATGGATTGAAAAATGAGGTGGATGAGTGTAAAGAGGTGCGCTTACTGCTTTGTGAATGTGTCCTCTGGGCTGTGTGAGGAATGTGGCTAATTTCAATGCAACCAGAAGAAGAGTCTCTGAAACAAAGGAGACCTCTGATATTCTGCCAGAATAATACAATTGCCTACTGCTCGTGTGGTTTGAGACACTTATTGTTCTTGACGCTGCTTTTCAATGGCCTCTTGGGCCCACCCTAATTTGTATAACCTTTTATATTTGTGAGCTGAAAAATGAAATGTTCCATTGTAATGTAGGAGGATGTTGTGTGACTGCTCAGGGTAATGAATGATGGGAAATCTCTATTCTCTTTTAATGTTTGGCAGTCACATTTTTGCCATGGGTCTCTTGGAGGGAAAACACTGTTGCTAGTATTTGTATAGAATATATTGCTGTTAAAAGTCCTTTAGTGTAAGAATAAGTATTGTATCTTCTTTCATCCCCTATCACAAGGTAATAAACCATGTGCATATGATGAAAGTGGTATCATATGTGCAACGAGAAAATATGATTGCTGAGGCCAGGGGTGGCAATCAAAAACACCCTTAATACAATGTGCCACATCCTATTAGCAATTGAGAAAGGGTTTTTTTTTTTTTTTTTTTTTTAACAAAGAGATGGACTTTATAGGCACGTATAAAATTATAACAAAATTTATTCAGAGTTCACAAATTCATACACATAGATAAAAAATGGGTTCCATAAGAAAAACAATAAAAATGAAACAATGAAAAACAAAAAGAAAGGAAACGGGGCACCCAGGGATAACCCCCAAGAACACCAAAAATGCCACTTTGTAGTCCTTCCTGTGGAGTCTGAAGCTCTACTTTGTAAATGCCTCCACTGGGATGTGGCATAACATGATGGGGTGTCCACTTGTCCTGTTGATTAAAAATCGCTATATGCTCTGCTCGACATGTTTCGCAATTACAAAATCGCTTCTTCAGGAGCTTCTATGTGAGATAAAAAGAAAAACTATATATAATTTGTAAGCCTATTTACACAGTATCATGCAAAAACTCACATCTTATCCATGTTATACATCATATTGGAACTCACCACTCTTAATATTTGGTGCGCTTCGTGGAAAAACCAATGTCACAAGACCGCCACTGCCGTCCCCAACGGGGGGTCCCTAACATGAATGCAAATTACCAAAGATAGAAAGTGAGAGGAATCTCCCTAACATGAATGCAAATTACAACAGAAATGTAAAAAAATCTAGCCTTCCTACACTTAAAAAGTGTAATCACTAGACAGGAAGTAAAAATCCTCTCCTGCTGGGCAGAGTTTCTGTATCCAAAAACGATATCCAAAACAAAAAAATAACTGTTTTTGTTGTCTTCATATGATACACTGCATGTTTTCACATGATACACTGTAACTGTACCAACTGCAGAAGCATTACCATATAGTAAATATAGTCATTTGTGCCTATTTGCATTCCACTCTTCTTTAAAAGTAGTGAAAAAACCCTTTCAAGTCCTGATTTCCTCTGTCTTTGTAGACTCTGCAGACTCCTACTCCCAGCAGTATCAGTCAGAAATTAGCCGAAGCAGCAGCACTATACCAATCTGCAGGATCTCTGAGGAGGAGAAGAAAGTCACAGTCGTTAAAGCTCCACACTATGCTGGGATTGGACCAGTTGATGAGTCAGGAATACCAACAGCAATTCGAACGGTAGGAAGAATGTCTTTACACTGCTGTTTGTTATTGCTAATATAATTCTTAGATACACAGGACCATTATATGACGTGTATTTTTTTAAAATATTAATATTCTCTGTTTTCTTATTGAAGAGTAGCCTTATACTCCAGGCTATATACTCCATATACTGACATTGTATGTGGGACCACAAAATATATTTTCAGGGAGATTGTACATCCTAGCATCAGAAAATGTCCTTAATATAATATATTAATATATTTTGATTTTGCCTTATTAAATTTATGTACATAACCATTTTTCTGCAAACGTCTGACAGATTACTTATGAGATATCAGATCTGGCACACTGGTGTAATGGCTCTTTGAGGTCTCATATCTGTTTGCACATCATGTGTGTCTCATTGAAAGAAATAGGACACAATAGCACTGGAACACAATTTTGAATTCCTTGCTATAAAGCAGCACTGTGGAAGTAGGGTTTATTTAGTGATACAATATTTATCTTGCTCACTGTGGCAGTATTGGTATAGTCCTCAACTGTTTGTTAAATTGATTCTTCTCATGATAGTGCTAATTTTCTGTAAAATTCAATAAAATATGGCAACCTGGAGGTGTTTTGTACACAGATGGTTTATGGAACATCCCCCAGAAATGTAATTTCCTGCTTCTGCGATTGGCTTACTGATGTTCCCAGAAGTCTGCACGAAGATACAAGTCAGACACTGACACTTTCCCCATTAGAACTCTGGAAGTGCATCCACGGATTGATAATTATAAAATTACTCCCATTCGCATTCACTTTGCACATGGACACAGACAAACAGCTATTCCTTCAGAATAACAAAAGGTGGGAATCTGCAACAAACTTTCCTTGCAATGTACGCCGATCATCCAGAGGAGAATGTTTTTTTTCTCAACAAAAGTGGAGTTACTGTTTGAAGGGGTTTTCTACTTTGTCTATAGCTAACTTTTTGATACTTAAAAAATAGCATTTTTCAATTTTACTGAATACAGCAAATGTTGATATATCGTCATTACAGTCAAGTTTTTTCCTGCATGTGGTTTATGAACTAATTACAGCGATTTATATTTCACCCCCCCCATTTTATTTTGTATACCTGGACCCAGACTCTTTAGCTGTCAGGGGTTAAACCTCACTCCAAATATTGCAAATTGAGGGCCCTCACACAGTCGAAGCCTAGGAAACATTGTTTGAGGTCAAGGAAAGTTTAAGAAGATTCAGATGACCTCTGACCCTCTACCTCATCAATATCAGCTCCCAAATTTCAGCAGATAATACCAGATTTGCATTTTGGACTATGGCTTGTATTGACAATAAAACCATCACAATATATACCTTCCAAACATCATCCTCTGGAATATATAAGTTATGCAAAACTGCAAATGTCAGTGTCAGGTATGTGACAGATATTTAAATAAAACAATTAAAAACATATGAAATTGTTCTAGATCTACTTCCCGCCCAGCCTATAGCAAAATGACGGCCGGGTGGGGGTTCAGTTATCCTGACTGGGCGTCATATGATGTCCTTTAGGATAACAGCTGCCGCGCGATCGGTGGTGCGGTGTGTCAGTCTCCCACACCGCTACACAGATCTTGCTAAAGAGCCTCCGTCGGAGGCTCTTTACCACGTGATCAGCCGTGTCCAACCACGGCTGATCACGATAAACAAAGCAAGGAAGGACACTGGGGTTTCGAAACAAAACCCCGGGACTTTTAAGGTGCTAAACTATATAGTTGATTAAGGTCACATAAGTATTAAGCTCAAACTAAAACATTTTTTTTATTTACAAACAATAAAAACAATAATATTATCAACATAATGGATACAGTTCATAATTTCACTATAATGGTGAAACCATAAAACAACTGATCGTTCCATAATATACCACTCTACATGTTTCGCTTGTTCAGCTTCTTCAGGAGTATTAACGGTATATGAATGAATCACGATGATCAACAGGAAAAGCCGTTGATCGACTTTTCCTCACTCGCGTCTGACAGTGCCGCCTATGAATGCCCATCAGTGCTGCATATCAGTGACCATCAGTGCCGCCTATCAGTGCCCGTAGTGTCACCTCATTGGTGCCACCTCATCGGTGCCCATCAGTGCTGCCTTATCAGTGCCCATCAGTACAGCCATATCAGTGCCAGTCATTGAAGAAGAAAGCACTATTTGCGAGAACAAAGTGATCAAAAATGTGTTTGTATGACCGCGCAATTGTCATTCAAATTGCGTCAGCGCTGAATGCTGAAAATTGGCTTGGGCAGGAAGGTGTCTAAGTGCCTGGTATTGAAGTGGATATAGAAAATATACAAAAAGTATTTCTACTTATATACATGATATCTGTATGTTGTAATTACCCTGACAGAGAAACGAAGATACCCCAGTGTTTCAGAGGTTCTTTTATTCTCAGTGAAGACCAGCGAAAGAAAAGAATCAAACTACTCAGTTGTGTGATCTAGCATAAATAGTGCTGTGTGGTCTTGTGATGTATAATATATGCTGGTAAAACATTCGACCTAGAAAGCACCCAGTGGGAATGAAAAGTTTGGTCAAAAAATTCTGTGTTCTATAGAAAAGATAGCTTCTTTCAGTCTAGAACATGCTGGGTGTCATTTCTATTACTGAAATCAATACCTGTCAGGCGATTTTTCTTCTGTGACTGAAATTACATTTTTTAAATCCCAGGATTCACTTTTATCCTGAGATAACTCTAGAGACTGTATCGAAAAGCCAATTTATTCTTCAGGTGATTTCCGTGCTCTTGGTAAAAATAAAAAAAAATGCATGTGTGATAGTACACTGTGACAGTACAATGAGCTTACAAATAAAGCTTGAGAGTATACTTATGCCAGGATTCAGCAAGGCGGTATGAAAAAAAAAAGTATCTCCACATCTTTAGCCACTTCCCTACCGCGCATAGTGATATGACGGCTTTTACTTTCTAAGCCTCTAGGGTGCGTACCCAATACGTATGCCACGATGTCCGCTGGGCACCTGCGATTGCCCATGAACACAGCAGGACTGTAGATCTGTGTGTTTAAACACACAGATCCATATCCTGTCGGCGTAGAGGAGACCGATGGTGTGTTCCCAGTACAGAGGAACACCGATCGGTCTCCTGCTGGTCTCCTTCCCTTGGGAGTCTCCTCCTCCTACAGTTAGAATCACTCCCTAGGATGCACATTTAACCCTTTCCTCTCCCCCTAGTGTTAACCTCTTCCCTGCAAGTCACATTTGCACAGTAATTAGTGCATTTTTATAGCTCTGATCGCTGTATAAATGTGAATGGTCCCAAAATAGTGTATAAAAATTGCATAAATCTATCCCGCATTTTGTAGACACTATAACTTGCGTCAACCAATCAATATACACTTATTGCGTTTTTTGTTTTTTTTTACCAAAAATATGTAGAAGAATACATATCGGCCTAAACTGAGGAAAACATTTTTTTTGTTTTTAATGGGATATTTATTATTGAAAAAGTGAAAAATATTGTTTTTTTTTTTCTTCAAAATTGTTGCTCTTTTTTTTGTTTATAGTGGAAAAAATAAAAACCGCAGAAGTGATCAAATACCACCAAAAGAAAGCTCTGTATGTGGGGAAATTTTTTTTCAAAATTTAATATGGGTACAGTGTTGCATGACCGTGCAATTGTCATTCAAAATGTAACATCGCTGAAAGCTGAAAATTAGTCTGTGCAGGAAGGGGGTAAAAATGCTCTGTATTGAAGTGGTTAAACATAATTGTAGCTGAATCAACAGAAATAGTAACCACAAGTAGATTGAAAGCTGGGAAATATTTCGTAGCTCATATTCCTTTTCAGAAAAAACATAACTGATAATTTAGGAATACTAATAGATGTGTGGCCATTAGGTTCCTTCCTCCCCTGAAACGGGGGGATGGGGGTCTCTCTTCGAGAGATCCCCTCACATAGTACTCAGTGGTTGGCTTTGGCTGACCACAAGGAGCGGGGTCCGCCAGGCCTTTTCCCTGTCAGGAGTCTTGCGCCCTGGAGATTCAGGGTACCCTACCCCTTTGGGGTTGGACAAGGAGCACACCCTTAAGTGCACTTGTTTGTATGTTTTCACATGCACCTTTTTTGTTCACTTATGGGTTTACGGGATTAAAAAAAAAAAACTAGTATTATTATGTAAGAATACTAGTACATCTAGTACCCCATACATCAAAAATCATTTTGATTCTGTAAATACTAAATAGTAGACATGTGCAATTAGGTTAGTTCCAAATTAAAAATTTTGGTCATTTGAAATTAATTTGTAATTTATTTGAATTCGGAAATTTGAAAATCGAAAATTCATAAATTCGAAAATACAAAAATAAGAATGAAAATCCCAAAATTCAAAACACCGAAAATACAAAAATAAGAATGAACATCCAAAAGTTCAAAAACCCGAAAATTTTAAAATCTGAAATAACTAACTAATAATAACTTAACTATTAATTTATAGGTATTGGAATTTCCTTTTAAATTTGGCTATTAGTGAACGTAATGAATACAAATTTATCTGAAGTTACGAATTTATCCGAAATAACGAATGCTGCATCTAAACGAATGAAAGCAGCAAATTAATAATAAATAACAATAATAATAAAAACGTATTATTATTATTCTTTATTATTATTTATTTACGTTCCATTTAGAAGCTGCATTCTTTATTTCGGATAATTTGTAACTTCAGATAAATTCATATTTGTTACCTTCACTAACAGCCACATTTTGAAAGGAAATTCCAATACCTATAATTTAATAATTAAGTTATTATGAGTTATTTCAAATTTTTGAATTTTCTAGTTTTTGAACTTTCGGATGCTCGTTCTTATTCTTGTATTTTTGGTGTTTTGAATTTTCATTCTTATTTTTGGATTTAAAAATTTTGTATTTTCGAATTTCTGAAATCTCAAATTACCAAAATTTCAAATTTGGAACTAAATTAATTGCACATGTCTAATATTTTAAAGGAAATTCCAATACCTATAATTTAATAGTTGATTATTAGTAGTTGGCTATTATTTTGAATTTTTGGGATTTCCTTTCTAATTTCATGATTTTTCTCTCTTATTTTTGGATTTTCGACTTTTCGAATTGTCGAATTTTCAAATTTTCAAATTATAGGAATTCTGAATTTTCGAATTTACGAAAAAAACGAATGAATGAAACACTGAATTTGTCGGCAGTGCACATGTCTACTAAATAAAACATAGGACTAAAGTTAATGGAAATTGTCTTTTTTCATCAGTGGTATATATTGAAGGGGTAGGTAGATGGATTGATGAGTTTTGATATTTATCTATTTATTTTTTACATTTTTTAACAGGCAAACATTAGATCTTGATTCAGATAGTGTCTACAGGTAAAGGTGATAGAACTTAACAAATTACAAATTGTGTTCTTTTTGCTATTTGGCATGTGTAGTGTCATCATACAAAGGTCAATATAGCTCTTAAAGGTGCTCATAAAGAAACTTGTGGATGTCTATGAGTTTGACAAGGTATTTAAAAACATCGTCAAATTATTTGAAATTAATCTTTCCACTGAAAGGAAAATAATTTACAAGGGGCATAGATTTCAAACAACTCATAATTTGTCCAATACTAGCTGGTCAGCAAATAAGAGCTGATTGTCTCCAAGAATTCCAAGATGTCATCAAAGGGTGTTAAGGCAATTAAGTTGGGGTCAAACTGCATCAAGAATCAGAAAAAGACTGAGAATGTACTCTACATGCGAGATATGCGAAGGAAAAGTATTTGCTGTCCAAAATGAACAGTAGAGCAAGATTGCAGTTTGTCATTGAAAATAAAGACGGCAACAACAAAAAACGGGCCTTCTGGAACAATGTGCTGAAGAAAAGAGAAGATCCACATAACTGTGAAGCATGGTGGAAATGTTATCATTTGGGGTTGTTTTGCTGCTTTGGGGCTTGCTCAGCTATACAATCTGCATTGTATACAGTGCCTTGAAAACGTTTTCACGCCCCTTAAGTGGCACATAATTGTGAAGTGGAAGGAAAATGATAAATGGTTTTCAACATTTTTACAATTAAATATGTGAAAAGTGTGGCGTGCATTTGTATTCAGCCCCCTTTAGCTAGTTATTTTTTTTAGGTTCACCGCCAGGTTTTTATAGCGCTAGGTGCCCCGATATACTACTAAAATAATGGTTTTAACCCCCTGATTGCCCCTAGTTAACCCTTTCACCCCCTTTTGCCAGTGTCACTAAGCGATCATTTTTCTGATCCCTGCATTAGTGTCACTGGTGCCGCTAAGTAGCTAGTTATTTTTTTAGGTTCACCGCCAGGTTTTTATAGCGCTAGGTACCCCGATATACTACCCAATAATGATTTTAATCCCCTGATTGCCCCTAGTTAACCCTTTCACCCCCTTTTGCCAGTGTCACTAAGCGATCATTTTTCTGATCGCTGCATCAGTGTCGCTACTGTCGCTAGGTAGCTAGTTATTCTTTTAGGTTCACCGCCAGGTTTTTATAGCGCTAAGTACCCCCATATACTACCCAATAAGGGTTTTAACGCCCCAATTGCCCCTAGTTAACCCTTTCACCAGTGATCACAGTATAAGTGTTACGGGTGACTCTGGATAGTTTGCTTTTTATAGCATCAGGGCACCCACCATTTATTACCCAATAAAGGTTTAACCCCCTGATCACCCGGCGGGTGATATCAATTAGGTTTTAGGGTCAGGGTCTGCGTCGCCCCAGGCAGCCCTAGGTTAGTGCCAGTACTGCTAACACCCATGCGCAAAGCATACACCTCCCGTAGTGGTATAGAATCTGAACAGATCAATATCTGATCTGATCAGATCTATACTAGCGTCCCCAGCAGTTTAGGGTTCCAAAAAAACGCATTGTTAGCGGGATCAGCCCAGATACCTGCTGGCACCTGCGTTTTGCCCCTCCGCCCAGCCCATCCAAGTGCTTCTCCCGAGTACGAGGATACCACATGTGGGGGACTTTTTGGGATGTAACTATGGCATGTGTGAGCAATATATCATTTAGTTACAACTTTTTGTAAACTTTTTTTTTATTTTGTGTCATTATTCAATCACTTGGGACAAAAAAAAAATATTCAATGGGCTCAACATGCCCCTCAGCAATTTCCTTGGGGTGTCTACTTTCCAAAATGGGGTCATTTGGGGGGGGTTGTATTGCCCTGCCATTTTAGCACCTCAAGAAATGACATAGGCAGTCATAAATTAAAAGCTGTGTAAATTCCAGAAAATGTACTCTAGTTTGTAGACGCTATAACTTTTGCGCAAACCAATAAATATACGCTTATTGACATTTTTTTTACTAAAGACATGTGGCTGAATAAATTTTGGCCTAAATGTATGACTAAAATTGAGTTTATTCGATTTTTCTTATAACAAAAAGTAGAAAATATATTTTTTTCTCGAAATTTTCGGTCTTTTTCCATTTATATTGCAAAAAGTAAAAATCGCAGAGGCAATCAAATACCATCAAAAGAAAGCTCTATTTGTGGGAAGAAAGGGACGCAAATTTTGTTTGGATACAACATTGCATGACCGCTCAATTACCAGTTAAAGCAGTGCAGTGCGAAATTGTAAAAAGACCTCTGGTCCTTAGGCTGTTAATTGGTCCGGGGCTGAAGTGGCTAGACGTGCAAAGCTGGTAGAGAGATCCCCCAAAAAGATTTGCAGCTGTAATTGCAGCAAAAGGTCAAAAGGTGGTTCTACAAACTATTGGCAGGGGGGGGGGGGGCTAAATACAAATGCACGCCACACTTTTCACATATTTATTTGTAAAACATTTTGAAAACCATTTATCATTTCAATTATGTTCCACTTTGTGTTTGTCTATTACATAAAATCCCAATAAAATACATTTACGTTTTTAGTCGTAACATGACAAAATGTGGGAAATTTCAAGGGGTATGAATACTTGTTCAAGGCACTGTTAGTGTGCGAGACCATCTGTCCAAAAGTTGAAGCTGAACTGCAAATAAGCCTTTCAACACAATATAGATCCAAAGCACACTAGTAAAGCCACTAAGGAATGGCTTAAAGGTTGAGTTAACCTAAAAAAATAATAATAATTGCACATGATTTTGCAGGTTTTACAGATTTTGAAATGAGCAGTTCGTGCAACGAACCCCACAAACCTCTTACAGCTAAAATAATTTTGCCTGGAGAAATTCCAATGTCATTGTCAGAGACTTGGCAAATATAAAAAATGCATACAATGAGTCGTCTTTCTGGTGTTTTTATTCAAGTATATCACCTTTGTCCACTGACAGTGTTTGATTAACCACTAAAGCCCCGGACCATTTGGCTGGTCAGTGACCAGAGGACTTTCTACAATTTGGCACTGTGCTGCTTTAACTGGTAATTGCGCAGTCATGCAATGTTGTACCCAAACAAAATTTGCGTCCTTTTTTTCCCAAAAATATACCTTTCTTTTAAAGGTATTTGATAGACTCTGCGATTTTTATTTTTTGCGATATAAACGTAAAAAAGACCGAAAATTTTGAAAAAAAATGATATTTTCTACTTTTTGTTATTAGAAAAATCCAATAAATTCAATTTTAGTCATACATTTAGGCCAAAATGTATTCAGCCACATGTCTTTGGTAAAAAAAAAAAAATCAATAAGCGTATATTTATTGGTTTGCGCAAAAGTTGTCACGTCTACAAACTAAGGTACATTTTCTGGAATTTACGCAGCTTTTAGTTTGACTGCCTATCTCATTTCTTGAGGTGCTAAAATGGCAGGGCAGTACAAACCCCCTCCAAATTACCCCATTTTGGAAAGTAAACACCCGAAGGAAATTGCTAAGAGGCATATTGAGCCCATTGAGTATTTTTGTTTTTTTTGTCCCAAGCGATTGAATAGTGACAAATAATTTTTTTTTCTACAAAAAGTTGTCACTAAATGATAAACTGCTCACACATGCCATGGTTATATGTGGTGCTTCTCCTGAGTACGGGGATACCACATGTGTGAGACTTTTTGGGAGCCTAGCCACGTACGGGGCCCCGAAAACCAAGCACCACCTTCAGGATTTCTAAGGGTGTAGATTTTTGATTTCACTCCTCACCACCTATCACAGTTTTGAAGGCCATAAAATGCCTAGATGGCACAACCCCCCCACCCCCCAAATGACCCCATTTTGGAAAGTAGACACCCCAAGCTATTTGCTAAGAGGCATGTTGAATCCAAGGAATATTTTATATTTTGCCATGAGTTTCGGGACAAATGACAAACTTTTATTTTGTTTTTTTTTCACAAAGTTGTCACTAAATGATATATTGCTCACACATGCCATGGGCATATGTGGAATTACACCCCAAAATAAATGCTGCTGCTTCTCTTGAGTGTGGAGATACCCCATGTGTGGGACTTTTTGGGAGCCTGGCCGTGTACGGGGCCCCAAAAATCTAGCACCGCTTTCAGGATTTCTAAGGGCGTAGATTTTTGATTTCACTCCTCACCACCTATCACAGTTTTGAAGGCCATAAAATGCCAAGATGGCACAACCCCTCCCCCTCAAGTGACCCCATTTTGAAAATTGGACACTCCAAGCTATTTTCTGAGAGGCATGTTGAGTCCATGGAATATTTTATATTTTTCTACAAGTTGCGGGAAAATTACAAACTTTTTTTTTTTTTGCCCAAAGATGTTACTAAATGATGCTCACACATTCCATGGGCATATGTGGAATTACACCCCAAAATAAATTTTGCTGCTTCTCCTGAGTATGGGGATACCACATGTGTGGGACTTTTTGGGAGCCTAGCCACGTACGGGCCCCGAAAACCAAGCACCGCCTTCAGGATTTCTAAGGGCGTAAATTTTTGATTTCACTCCTCACTACCTATCGCAGTATTGAAGGCCATAAAATGCCAAGATGGCACAAACCCCCCCCCCCCAAATTACCCCATTTTGGAAAGTAGACACCCTAAGCCATTTTCTGAGAGGCAGGTTGAGTTCATGGAATATTTTATATTTTGCAACAAGTTGCGGGAATATGACAAACTTTTTTTTGTTGCACAAAGTTGTCACTAAATGATATTTTGCTCAAAAATGCCATATGTCATATGTGGCATTACACCCCAAAATACATTCTGCTGCTTCTCTTGAGTATCGGGATACCACATGCATGGGACTTTGGGAGCCTAGCCGCGTACGGGGCCCCAAAATCCAAACCCCACCTTCAGGATTTCTAAGGGCGTAAATTTTTGATTTCACGCCTCACTACCTATCACAGTTTTGAAGGCCATAGAATGGCACAAACCCCCCCCCCCCCCAATGACCCTATTTTGGAAAGTAGACACCCCAAGCTATTTGCCGAGAGGCATGGTGAGTGTTTTGCAGCTCATTTGTTTTTGAAAATGAAGAAAAATGTATATATTTTTTTTCTTTTTTAAATTTTCAAACCTTTGTGACAAAAATCAAGGTCTGCAAAATACTCATCATACCTCTCAGCAAATAGCTTGGGGTGTCTACTTTCCAAAATGGAGTCATTTGGGGGGATTTTGTGCTATCTGGGCATTCCATGGCCTCCGAAACTGTGATAGGCAGTGAGGAGTGAAATCAAAAATTTACACCCTTAGAAAGCCTGAAGGTGGTGCTTGGTTTTTGGGGTCCCGTACGCGGCTAGGCTCCCAAAAGGTCTCACACTTGTGGTATCCCTGCACTCAAGAGAAGCTGCAATGTATTTTGGAGTGTAATTTCACATATAACCATGGCATGTTTGAGCAATATATCATTTAATGACAACTTTGTGCAAAAAAAATAAAAATAAAATAATAATGTCTTTTTTCCGCAACTTTTGTCAAAATATAAAATATTCCATGGACTCGACATGCCTCTCAGCAAATGGCTTGGGATGTCTACTTTCCAAAATGGGGTCATTTGGGGGGGGGGGGGTTTGAACTGTCCTGGCATTTTATGCACAACATTTAGAAGCTTATGTCACACATCACTCACTCTTCTAACCACTTGAAGACAAAGCCCTTCCTGACACTTTGTTTACATTAAAAAATAATATAATTACTTTTGAACCCCAAAGGCAAAGGCCCTACAGATTAAAATGGTGGGTGTTTCATTTTTTTTTTCACACGGTATTTGCACAGTAATTTTTCAAGCGCATTTTTTTGGGGAAAAAAAAACACACTTTTTTTTATTTTAATGCACTAAAAAACACTATATTGCCCAAATGTTTAATGAAATAAAAAAAGATGATCTTGGGCCGAGTACATAGATACCAAACACGACATGCTTTTAAAATTGCGCAGAAACGCGCAGCGGCAACAAACTACTTACATTTTTAAAAGCCTTTAAACGCCTTTACAGGTTACCACTTTAGATTTATGGAGGAGGTACTATGAGGTACAAATTGAGTACTATGGGAGGGGTGGCTACTTTGGGAATTTGATCAGCCGGTTGGCTATCGAAAATGAGGCTTGGTTTGAGCGGGAAATGCCGAGGGCCCAGAGTGAGGCTTGGTGAGGATGTGGCAGTATAAATGGAGGTGACACAGGTGCCGCTCGTGCCCCTGGATGACGCAATTTTTTGCGAAACGCGTAGGGCTGAGCAATGCACTGACGTCACCCCTTGCAAAGGATTTGTACCCAGGAAGGAAGAGTTTGTCCGTTTGCATCCGGCCAGCGCATCGGACTTAAGGCTGATCTTTCCTTTGTGCTTTGTAAGTGCATTTTTGTTTTTATACTTGAATTATATTAAAAGGTTTTACACTATTGGAGCTTCATTTCTTTTGCATGGAATTGGCACATATGACCTAATATATGGGAGATAATTAAGGATACTTGTTTGACAACCTGGTCATGATGGAGGGAGGAGAACAGCTGAGACCCTTCTGAAGTGGGAGATATCTATTGTTACATGCTGTTGGTGACCCTCTGTAGTGGGGGGTCATGAAATTCTGGTAAGAAGTAATTTTGGCTGTATGGTGGTGGATCAAGCACTTGCTACACAGTAGAAGATTTGACGATTTTCATCTATACTGGACTCTGTTGGAATTCAAATGTTTATATAATTACACATTGGGTGTTCACAATTTTACTTTTTATTTTCTTCTTTCGTTGTTCACTGTGATCAATTATCCTATAACCCTTATTCTTTAGGATTGGGGGTAATAGGCCTATTTTTGCACATTAATATTGAAATTTTGTTTAATGTTTTTTACTTCATTGAATTTTATGTGGGTTTATGATTTAGCGCAGCTTATTCTATTTTTTATTTCAAAATGTACCATCTGTCCCTGAACTTGCATGGAGCTTTGCAGGGAAGAACAACTTTGGGATTAAGGTTACTGAACCAGATTATGTAGTTTTGTCAACTTCTCCTGTGGCAGGAACACCTTAGTCTGAAGGATATCCAGAAGGTCCAATTACGCCAAGCAACGTGACAAAATCATGAATGGCTTCTCAATGTGGATGCCATCTGAATTTCTGCTGTATATGCAGCAAACATGACAAGAGTCCAAGATCATTGAGGTGTGCTCTAGCAGCAGCAGACTGAAGAGCCATAACTGGTGCAGGGACTACTGTTCTGCATTAGCTGCTGTAAAACACTGACCCCTGTGAAGTACTGTCTGTTTAATGTACTGACTGAGGAAGAGATTTTCAGAAAAGAACACGACCATTGCACATGCCACCTTTCTATTAGAATTGCATCATTAAGTGTACAGTAGCTAGAGGAAGGAGGAGGCAGCAAAAAAATGGCAGTTTGGGCTAAGCAGAGGCCATCCACCTGACACCAACACAGTGCAACTCTTTCCATTTATATTGCCAATAAGAAAATACATAAAAGAATGAAAATAAACATTTAAAGTCTATTGAAGAACTATTTCCTTTTCTAATTTATGCAGTCACTGTCTGCTTTCGGAACAAATTTAAAGTAGAAAAATATTTTCCGATCTGTGTCCCATTGTGGAGCTTTCCCTTCACTTCCTGTCCCAAAACCAAACAGGAAGTGAGAGGAAATCCCTATAAATCAAGGGAATTCCTTGGGGATCCCCAGCTCACCAGAACTATGCCCACTGGAACATTTCCCATCTTACTTTTCTGGGGACAGCTCAAAATTTGGGTAATTTCTTTTACCTTCACTTTCAATGATCATGGTAAACGGGGACCAATAGAGAGGCTGAATCTCCCTAACGGGGCACAGACCGCAATATAAACTGACTAATCCATTTCCAGTCTATCCAAAAGTAAAAAAAAGTTTTTCCTTTTAGTTACTTTAGGTCTGGCTAAGCAGCAGTTCACAGGCAGCCTTGTAATTGAATCAATTAATACAAACCTTCTCATGATTGTCTGAGCTGGAGAGGCAGGTGGATGACTGGTGCCATGACTGCATTGTCCACTGTTAACTCTTTCTTGTGAAGACCAGAAGTTAAGGGATTGAAAGCTGTAAACTGCAAGTGCTTTGTTAAGAATTTTAACAAATAATTTACTGCCATTTTTTTTTATTGTGCTCAATGTGGCAAACTTAACCACTTGCCGCCCGCCCTATTACAAATTGACGGCGGCAAAGTGGTTTCATAATCCTAACCGGACGTCATATGACGTGATTAGGATTATGAGCCGCTGCGCGCCCCCGGGGGCGCGCATCGCGGCGATCGTTGTTGCGGGGTGTCAGTCTGACACCCGGCAACTACGATCTCGGTAAAGAGTCTCCGACGGAGACTCTTTACCATGTGATCAGCCGTGTCCAATCACGGCTGATCACAGTGTAAATGGGAAGAGCCGGTGATCGGCTTTCCCTCACTCGCGTCTGTCAGACGCGAGTAGAGGAGAGCCGATCGGCTGCTCCTCTGACAGGGGGGGTCTGTGCTGATCGATTATCAGCACAGCCCCCCCGAGGATGCCCACACTGGACCACCAGGGACACCACTAGACCACCAGGGAAAAGGTAATAAAAATCCATAATCCTCCCTAGACCACCAGGGTGCCAGTCAGCACAATGGGTGCCAATCAGTGCCCATAATGGATGCCAATCAGTGGCCACAATGGGCATCACTGATTGGCATGCATTATTGTTTGGCACTGATTGGCATCCATTACTATAACACCGATGCCGCCTATGAGTGCCCACCTGTGCCGCCTATGAGTGCCCACCTGTGCCGCCTGAGTGCCCACCTGTGCCGCCTATGAGTGCCCACCTGTGCCGCCTATCCATGCCCACCTGTGCCGCCTATCCATGCCCACCTGTGCCGCCTATCTATGCCCACCTGTGCCGCCTATCCATGCCCACCTGTGCCGCCTATCCATGCCCATCCATGCCGCCCATCCGTGCCGCCCATCTGTGCCAGCTATCAGTGCCAATTTGTGCCACCTATCAGTGTCCGTCCGTGTCGCCCATCCGTGTCGCCCATCCGTGTCGCCCATCAGTGCCGCCTATCAGTGCCACTTCATTGGTGCCACATTGGTGCCCATCAGTGCCACCTTATCAGTGCCCATCAGTGTAGCCCCATCAGTGCCCATCAGTGAAGGAGAAAACATACTTATTTACAAAGTTTTGAAACTGAAACAAAAAAAAAACATTTTTTTTTTCAAAAGTTTCGGTATTTTTTTATTTGTAGCGCAAAAAATAAAAACCGTAGAGGTGATCAAATACCACCAAAAGAAAGCACTATTTGTGGGAAAAAAATTATAAAAATTTCATTTGGGTACAGTGTAGCATGACCGCGCAATTGTCATTCAAAGTGCGACAGCACTGAAAGCTCAAAATTGGTCTGGGCAGGAAGGTGTTTAAGTGCCCTGTATTGAAGTGGTTAAAAATGCTGATGGCTTAATATTACTTTAAAAAGATTTAGATTAAAGCTGAATTACAGTCAAAATGCTAAATACACATTTGAAATACTGTATAAACTGTTACCTTCCAAAATATTTTGTTTTTCTGTAAATCCAGTCCTGAGCTTTAGACCCCATACACACTATTGGATTTTCTGCAGATTTTTGTCTTCAGATTTACCAAAACCATATAATATGAGGTCAAACCTTGCAGCGGTGTTCCGCTTAAAAAAAAATCAGCAGCTACAAATAGTCCCCGGGTCCAGCAATGCGGGGGATCAAAGCCCCGCTAGTCTCCCCCTTCACTTGTGATTGGCCACGCAATCATCTAGATCAGGGGTCTCAAACTGGTGGCCATCCAGCTGTTGCAGAACTACAACTCCCATGAGTCATTGCAAGGCTGACAGTTACAAGCATGAATCCCACAGGCCGAGGCATGATGGGACTTGTAGTTCCGCAACAGCTGGAGGGCCGCCAGTTTGAGACCCCTGATCTAGATAAACTAGAACCAGGAAGAAGTCAGAGTGACGAAACATGTCGGGGATTGGCCACACAGAGACTAACGTTATTGACAGAAGGACGCTGATGCTCGTAGCTGGTTCAAGTTTATCAGGAGCAGTGGCTGGGAGGTGGTGAGAGTTCATAACGCACATTTTGAGTCCCGCTATACCCGCAGTGCAACACCTGATCGTTTGGTGAAAGTTTGTTGTGAGCTTTTTTATTGATGCTGGCATTTTTTAGTCAATATGTAAGTTGATATATTGAAGTGATGTGTGTGGTGTTTGAATACATTTTAAAAACGATATCACGCTATGTGGAGCATTGTATTTTCACTTTTTTTTATATGGATGAACCTTGCCTGGATTGATTGAGGGATAGACCCAAGGGGTGTCTATACTGCTTTTCTTGCCAAACACGACAGTGGGAGGCAACATCAGTTGGTGAGTGTGTTTCTATTGAGCGAGGTGTCACAAGCACATTGTTGTGGTGGAAGTCTGAGGCCGCGTACACACGCGGGGACTGTTCGGCCAACTTTGTCCGTCAAACAGTTTCGGCAAACAGTCCGCTCAAAATTAGCATGGACGGACATGGCCACACACGACGTACGAACAGTTTGCTGAAACCGTGCGCGATGATGTGAACGGCACGTACGACGGGACGAAAAATACGACGTCCTATACACTGCATTATAACTTTCGGCGTGTAAATCCTTTCTGAGCATGCGCGGAACTTAGTTTGTCGAACAAGCCTACACACGAGGGAACTGTTCGCTGAAACAAGGTTTCAGCGGACAGTTTTTCGGAAATTCCGAAAAACCTTGTTCAGCGGACTGTTCGCTGAAACTGTCCGCTGAACGCCCACACACGGGCGGACTGTCCGCCGAAACACTGTTCAGCGGACAAAGTTGGCCGAACAGTCCCCGCGTGTGTACGCGGCCTCAAGGATTTTGTGAAAACTGACTCCTTTCTGCGATTTTCAACATTCTGTTTAAATAGACTTTTAGTTCCTTATATCACTGTATCAGGGGGTGATAAATTGAATTACTTTTCATTTTGCACGTTTGTTATATTATGAGCGCTACTTAATTTATCTTCTAAGATGTCATTTGTTACTGACAACTGAGTATACCTATCTCTATAACACCCATTATACTTTCTACATTGTGAACCACTTTTGAAACTCAATAAAGATGATACTTTAAAAAAAATGCATGTGTTTTAAAATGCAAAATGAGCAATTTACAGCTTTATTTACTTATTTCTCTCTTAATAAATATGAGTAAACAAGTGCACTGTGCACTACTGGGGACATGAAGCATATGGCAGTGAAGGAAAATAACCTAGGCATTGCTGTTTGCCAGCATGTGCACAAAGATATGCACAGTGCTTGTTATCACTGCCAAATGATAAATTCTACCCTAAGGATACAGGATTATTGCCGCTGTACACAATATGTTACTGAAATCCTGTGTGAATTTTCATGAGTAGAAAAGGCTGCACTTTTTATTTTATATCATTCCTGGATAGTCAAAAACGTTCAACATTTACCTTTTGATTTACATGGATTCAATCTTTTTCTTGCTGCAGCAGCAAACATCCCTGGCAGTGTTATAGTTTGTCCGAACATTTGTCACTTTTAGGACAGTTTTGGCTGCATGTGAATGCGTAGAAAAAAAATAGAGGCATGTAAAATACTGAGTTACCGTATATACTCTAGTATAGGCCGACCCGAATATAAGCCGAGGCCCCCAATTTACCCCCAAAAAACTGGAAAACTTATTGACTCGTGTATAAGCCGAGGGTGAGACATGGCTGTCCATCCCTGTGTGTCCGTCCATCCCTGTGTGTGTGTCCGTCCATCCATCCCTGTGTGTGTGTCCATCCATCCATCCATCCATCCATCCCTGTGTGTGTGTCCGTCCATCCATCCCTGTGTGTGTATCCATCCATCCATCCATCCCTGTGTGTGTGTGTGTGTGTGTGTGTATTCATCCATCCATCCATCCCTGTGTGTGTGTGTGTGTGTGTGTGTGTGTGTGTGTGTGTGTGTGTGTGTGTATCCATCCATCCATCCATCCATCCCTGTGTGTGTGTGTGTGTGTGTGTGTGTGTGTGTGTGTGTGTATCCATCCATCCATCCATCCATCCCTGTGTGTGTGTGTGTGTGTGTGTGTGTGTGTGTGTGTGTGTGTGTGTGTGTGTGTGTGTGTCCGTGCAGCCTTGTGTGTGTGTCCAGCCTACCTGTGTCCCAAGCCTCCGTCCCGAGCCGCCGTCGTCCCGAGCCTCCTCTGTCCCGAGCCTCCTCTGTCCCGAGCCTCCTCTGTCCCGTGCCTCCTCTGTCCCGTGCCTCCTCTGTCCCGTGCCTCCTCTGTCCCGTGCCTCCTCTGTCCCGTGCCTCCTCTGTCCCGTGCCTCCTCCGTCCCGTGCCTCCTCCGTCCCGTGTCGTGCCGATGGATCGCCGCTCCAGGATCGCCGCTCTTCTCGGCGGCCATTCTACAATTCAAAAGCCGCGCCTCCTTCTCCGCCTCCGCCTGTGATAGGCGGAACACTCAATTTCCCAGCAGCCTGTGTTCCGCCTATCACGGACATCCTCTCATACTCGTCCGTAGTATGAGAATGAACGGATGTCCGTGATAGGCGGAACACTGACTGCTGGGAAATTCAGTGTTCCGCCTATCACAGGCGGAGAAGGAGGCGCGGCTTTTGAATTTTAATGTCCGCCGTCTGTCTGCTCGATACGCTGATCGAGCAGTCAGACAGCGGTGACTCGAGTATAAGCCGAGGGGGCACTTTCAGCCTCAAAAAAGAGGCTGAAAATCTCGGCTTATACTCGAGTATATACGGTACTTTATTTTATGCATTAACCACATATAGTATTTTTATTCTTTGAAATACATCATAGTATGCACAGAAGGGGATGCAGTGAACTCTTTTCTCAGGGCTTCTCCAAAAACACTTTCTAATTGTACTATTAGTAGTAGTATTATTATCAAAATATAGTTTAAAATGCAACTTTTTGTGCGGAAAAAAAAATGGTGAGTTAAATTGAGGCAGGGCTACCTGCCTTTTTCTGCAGTGGAGCTGCAGCTCAATAGAGAACCATGTTACATTTAAAAACGTTGCACAGTATATTCCATGTTTTTTATTCTGTAAAGTCCCCCGGTAAACCACATAATTTGAAAATATAGAAGTACAAAAGAAAAACATTCCTGATGAATCTTTGCCTTGCTCATACTGTACATTGCAAAGCTACAGGTTCACTTAACCTGCCTGGCAGTCTGAATATGTCCGTATTTTGAATGTCAAAGTGGCACATTGTCTTGCATGGAAATGTGTTGTTTTATATTGTAGGCCTGTAATTCTTAGGAATAACTCGCTTAAATCTGTCCAAACAAGAGTCTAGTAGACATCCCGGGTATGATAAAGTTTGAAACACAAAATCATAAATTATAATATTTTAAATAATTATAAAAAAATAATAATAAATTGTATTCAATAATGTAATCAAACCAAAAACACAGAAATTTGTTCGAACAAGGGTGCAATATTACTAGTCACTGTAATACTAGACACTGCATATTGGTTTAGTAAACATTCTGGGTATGAAAAATGTTGAAATATGGGACTGCACAAAGTCCAACGTCAGAATCAGGCAATGAAAACTGGTTTCCTTTCTGATTTTTCTTTCCACTGTCATCTCGCTTAGAGCAACAAACCACACACATCCTTGTAGGTGCTGGCTTTTTCTCAGTTTGTGAAATGTAGTCCATGAAGTGATGACCAGTCACGCGTTCCGTGTTGACAATGCCAACAGCACCAGCTCTATACACAGCCATTGATGGTGTTTTGTGGTTCACAGATATGTTCGGCAACTTTTCAAATTAAGTCAGAAAGAATCACAGGCTTGTCACGCTTTTCTTTTCTTTTTTTTTTTTTTTTTTTTTTAGCAGATTGTAGGCATTTCCAAAGCATTGCTCAAGAAGATGCCTAAAGATCTGCTTGTAGTGCTTCTATTGGTGTTTCCTTATTGCTGGGAATGTCATTGCTTCATTGGCTCTGTCGAAGCCTCCCATGGTGTTATTATAGTCTATCACTACTTGTGGCTTCATGATTTCTTTCCCACCTTTCGTGCATACCATAACAGTGGAGTTATTATAAACTATACTCAGGCACACATCTTTATTGTCATGCCATCGCAGTGCCATCATTTTGCCTTTCTGCCAGGCACCCATTTCCCCAGTCTTCAGCTTCTTATTGACAAACATTGGTGGCATGTCACACCCGTTAGCCCTAACAGTTCCATAGACATCTGCTTTGTTTTGCAGAAGAAACTCATAAAGATCAGGAGACATATAAAAGTTGTCAGTTGTTACTCAATAGCCCTGATTTAGAAATGGCTCAATGAGTTAAAGAACGGAAGATGTTGCCATGCCATAGTGGCTGTATTTTGGATTGAATTTTGTTCCTTTTCCAGTGTATATGACTGAATTTCAAATGTAGCCAGTTGATGATTCGCACAGCATGTCAGATTTTACACAAAATCGTGCTCTCTTTGATGCGATGTATTGTACCCAGCTGAGTCTTCCCTTGTAGGCCATTAGACTTTCTTTTATGCTGATATCTCTTTCTGGTACATAGCTCCGTTGAAAATTCTTTAGAATCATTTGAGATACTTCTCAAATTTTCTTTAGTTTTGGTGCAGGATGATTCTTCATTGTTTTTTGAAGTGTAAATATTTCATGATCAGGGAAAATCTTTACTCTGACATGACCATGCCAAAAAATGGAGTGGCAAGTAATTTATTAGTTGTCCAATACCACTTCTGCAGGGGTTTCCCACCACTACCTGAAGTATTATTAGGCCCAGAATTTTTCAAATGTCATCTTTGGTCACTGGTTCCCACTTTTTGTTTCTTGGAAACTTCCAATGCGTAGTAGCTAATTGTTCTTTGTATCTGTTTGTCTCAGTAACTATTTTTTGAATAACCTCATCGGTCAGAAATAATTTTAAGTATGCCAAGGGGTTGTCGTGTTCAATGTCTACTTTCATACCAGATACTCCAGTAAATGGGAACCTTGGGGGGCTCTGCCTGATCCATACCAATCGGTCAATAGAGCACCAAGTTCGCTCATCACTAGCTCAGTCGCAGAATCATTGCTGTCGTCCCTTTCAGTGTCTGATTATGAATTTCCTAACAAATCACTTTTGCTCAATTCTGCAAGTGATTCTAATTCACTATCACTGTTTTCTAGCTATCTAAAACCACTTTTGACCTAGAGGGATGCTTTTTGGATGCCAAGTTTCCAGGCAGGAAGAATGGTAAAAGTGCAGGCAGGGCACTGGACAAAGCACTAGGGACAAAAATTAGGTGAAATTGTTTGATACGGTAAAGTCTACAGATTGCAATATATTGTGTGTGATTATAACCTTTTTTGAAGTTCCCATTGGCTCCGTCCCCCTGCGTCATGGCACTCACAGGGAAGACGGATGCATCGGCTGGAGGACACAGCGGGAGGACATCAGGGGATCGTAGGGACAAGGTAAGTAACAGTACAGGGTTACTGCAGTGTAATCCCGAGTGTGGCTCAGGGTTACCACTTTTGGTACTGAAAATTAACCCCGAGCCACACTCGGGATTACTGCCAGCGAGGTTAAATGAAGACCTTACTCTTGTCTTCCTTTTACTTGCATTGCAGTCCATCAGCTACTGTGGGCTCCCAATGAGAGATTGCTGATTGACCCAGCCTGTTAGTTTTGCTTACATACCTGAAAGTACCAGGTATTTCCTTCAGCTCCCTGGCTTTCACTATGTAAAACATGTATACTGACCAGTTGTCTTCACTTTTACTTACAATTTTCAAGCTGTCCTAGGTCAGTGTCTCAGAAAGTACAACCAGACAACTAGTATTATAGTGACAAGGTAGTGCTATGACACGTCTTAAAACGTTGGAGTGCAGTTTTACACGAAAGGATTTGTCAACTAGAGGAAAGACTGGATCACAGTATTGTAAAAATGTACTGGTATCCCCTAGAGTTCTCACCCATATTAGGTAAGGGGCTCCAGGATATGTGTATCATAGGGAGAAAACAAGCTTGTTGGTTTTCTCAGGGTTTGGTAATTAATTGACCAGGTCTTGAAGCCCAGAGGCTTTGTTGGGTTTTGGGTAGGTTGAAGCCTCCAATTCTCGGTCCACATTTTGTTGGCCCACTGATTGTGCAGTTGTGCTCAAGCATTATTGGATTTGGAGTGACTGTGGCTCAGGGCTCCAATAGAAAAGCAGGAGGGCTCCGTCTGGGAGACAGGATAAGCCAGTACAGTATTGTGTTAGCGCACAGAGTTTGGGGAGACTGTGGTGGAACATACAGAGACCCTAAGCCTGAAGGTCAGGGGAGTTGTGCTCCAGTAGATGGCAATGTGGCTGAATGAGTAGTTGTGGGAAAAAAATGCTGAATAACCCTTGGGGTTACTCTGTTGTGTTACATGAACTTTTAATAACTGTGGGCAAAACAGCCCTTAACCACTTGCTTACTGGGCACTTAAACCCCCCTCAGTCCCAGACCAATTTTCAGCTTTCAGCGCTGATGCACTTTGAATGACAATTGCGCGGGCATACAACACTGTACTCAAATTAAATTTTTATCATTTTTTTCCCACAAATAGAGCTTTCTCTTGGTGGTATTTAATTACAGCTCGGAGTTTTTTTTATTTTTTGCTAAACAAACCAAATAAAGATGCAAAAAAAAAAATCATGTTTAATAGTTTGTTATAAAATTTTGCAAACGGGTAATTTTTCTCCTTCATTGAAGTGCGCTGATGAGGCGGCACTGATAGGCTGCACTGGTGGGCACTGATAGGCTGCACTGATGGGCTGCATTGGGGGGCACTGATGGGCTGCATTGGTGGGCACTGATGGGCTGCATTGGTGGGCACTGATAGGCTGCATTGGTGGGCACTGATAGGCATAGTTAAGGCGGCACTAATAGGCACAGATAAGGCGGCACTGATGGGCAAAGATGGGCACAGATAAGGTGGCATGGATGGGTGGCATGGATGGGTGGCACGGATGGGTGGCACGGATGGGCACTGATAGGTACCACTGGTAGATGGGACTGATGGGCACTGATAGGTGGCACTGATAGGTGGCACTGCTGGGCACTGATGGGCGGCACTGCTGGGCACTGGTAGACGACACTGATGGGCACGGATATGTGACACTGGGGTGCAGCACCTATGTTGAGGCAGATTGTGGGCACTGCTGGGTGGCACTGTGGGCACTGCTGGGTGGCACTGCTGGGTGGCACTGTGGGCACTGCTGGGTGGCACTGTGGGCACTGCTGGGTGGCACTATGGGCACTGCTGGGTGGCACTGACGGGGGGCCCTTTATTTTTTCTATTGTGGCACTGGCAGGTGGTCACTAACGGGGCTGGCCATGATCGGGACTGATGTCCCGATCATGGCCGCCGGCGATCGGCTTTTTTTTTTTCCTCACGCTGTCAGCGCGAGGAGGAATAGTAGCCGATTACCGGCTCCGTTATATCACATGATCAGCTGTCATTGGCTGACAGCTGATCACGTGATAAGGGGTCGGGATCGACCCCTTGCACAGATCGGTGATCAGAGCGCAGGGGGCGCGCAGGGCACTCGTGCACGGGACTACGTCTATTGACGTCGTCCTGGAAAAGGAGATCCGCGCTGTAGCCGTCATTTGGCTATAGCGCGGATCTCAAGTGGTTAAAGACTTGGGTTCTATGGACGTGTCTGGTACAACTAGGAGCTCAAGGCCAACAAGCTCATGACCTTGGCAGCAGCCATGAGCTTGTGTCACTTTTGTACAGTCAGTTTCTAGCTTTCATGTAAAATTGATCAGGTGGCTGTAGAACTGCCTGATAGCTCCCCTCCCCCCAGACTCAAAATGCTGCTGTCCAAAGGTATCCCTGTCGCTCCTTCATCCAGCGTGTAGGCACCCTAATACCCCTCACATACACGTGCACACACACATGATATATCATTGGATATACTGGTGTGAGAACAATAATTCAAGGTCCCTCATTTATGGTTAACTCTATACTGACGAGCTGTAGTGGTATTTAAAGCATTGCCTATTGATAATTTTGAGCACCATGATATTTTTGTATTTTTTTTTTTTTTTTTACTCAATACATTTTTTATTTTGTACAATCTATTTGGGGACTGTATTGTCTCTGTTTGCACTAAATTAATTTTGTTCTGTTTCAAATTCTGTTTTATGCATTGACATACCTCCATACAACCAATGGGGGAGATTTACTAAAACTGGTGCACACAGAAATCTGGTGGAACTGTGCGTAGTAACCAATCGGCTTCTAAATTCAGCTTGTTCGGTTAAGCTTAATAATAAACATTAAATAAAACATAGAAGCTGATTGGTTACTGTGTACAGCTGTACCAATTACTGTGTGCACCAGTTTTAGTAAATCTCCCCCAATCTGGACAGGATGGTCAGGTGGTGGCTTGGCACCATCCACAGTCAGCTTAACACTCCAATAACTCACAGAAGTTGAATTCAGTGTAATTTTACATCAGTTAATTGCAACACAGAGGATCATTTTTTCCAATCTTTTGAAGTTTAAGACCTTCCTAAGCCCTGACATTTTTACTCAAACCAATATGTACACCAGGAAACATCATGATAAAAGCCCATGCAGATGAAAAACACAAGGTGCAGGTATGAAGGTGTATGATGCACATCATTTTTTAAAAGGAAACTCAGCAGACAGGTGTAGAAAACATTGAGGGGAACTGTCCTTAGTTCTCCTATGTAGAGCAACAATTATTTTTATCAGATCCTCAGAGTTCTTTGCCATGAGGTGCCATGTTTAACTTCCAGTGACTAGTATAAGAGAGTGAGAGCGATAACACTAAATTTAACACACCTGCTCCCCATTCACATCTGAGACCTTGTAACACTAACGAGTCACATGACACCAAGAAGGGATAATGGCTAATTGGGCCCAATTTGGATATTTTCACTTAGGGGTGTTCTCACTTTTGTTGTCAGGGGTTTAGACATTAATGGCTGTGTGTTGAGTTATTGTGAGGGGACAGCAAATTTACACTGTTATACAAGCTGTATACTCACTACTTTACATTGTAGCAAAGTGTAATTTCTTCAGTGTTGTCACATGAAAAAACATAATAAAATATTTACTCACTTTTGTGAGATACTATAAATATATATATATATATATATATATATATATATATATATATATATATATATATATATATATATATATATATATATATATATATATATATATATATATATAATTTGGGAGAACATTTTATACAATTCTTACCTTTTTCCCAGGCTATTAGCAGGCTGCCCTGGGCAAGATGGAGTCAATGGGTCTCCTTGCGGGATCCTAGAAGTTGAGGATCAAAAATCTCCCAACACTCCTGTGCAGTGATGTAGCATCCCTTGCGTGAGGCCTAGTAACAGCAGTGAAAGGAAGGTGGTTAGAACTCTGGAGTAAAGCCTAGTGCACACAGGCCAAATGTCGGCCAGCACTGGTTCAATAGAAATTGGCCGACATTGGCCCTTGTGTATGGCAGCCGGTTTGACAGAAGCCCAGCTTTCGGCAGGCTTCTGTCAATGGCTCATGGCTGAAAAGGTTCTTTCAACCGGTTCACGATCAGCGCTCTCAGCCAATGGCTGAGAGCGCTGACCGGAGTGTTCAGCAGGCAATATCAATCTACTAGCATCGGATTGTTGGTACAGCAGCTTTGACCTAAGTTGTCAGTTTTTTGTTTTTTTTTTACGTTCAACCCAGCGGGTTGGTACACATCACTAGAAAAACTAGTGTGTGCAAGGCTTTAGGTCCAGTATTTTTAACGCTTATTTTAATGTGTGT
Source organism: Lithobates pipiens (assembly GCF_037356315.1). Classification (NCBI taxonomy): domain Eukaryota; kingdom Metazoa; phylum Chordata; class Amphibia; order Anura; family Ranidae; genus Lithobates; species Lithobates pipiens. The sequence goes on along the minus strand of NW_027507718.1, from coordinate 388,495,860 downwards.
GTGTTTTTTTTTATTATGTCTGTAATGCAGTGTGGTTAAAATGGCTAATGAAAGTTTAGCTCTGTGAATACAGTTTATCATGCTGGTAGTTAATTTAACATGCTGACTGTGTACCATATCTGAGAGCCCTAATCTGGGAAAATACAAGGAGACATGGAACAACTTCTGAGAAATACTGGGTAGTATAATCCAATTGCTGTGTGTGGGAGATGGAAAACATTGCCAAATACTAATTTCTGCGCCAAAATGTCTGATAAACAAGAATGTGAGACCCTATTAATAATCCAGAGCTATATCTTATTCATGTACTATCTGAGAAGCCCAATCTCCTGCCCTGGTTTTCCTGGTGATATTACTATACCGTACATGTTATTCACTGTCTCTTATTTTCAGGTCATGTCACAGTCATGTGACTAATATACAGGCATAATGAGCAAGGCCTAATTAGCGGCTGGCTGTGGTTAAATGATCATCTCTTTCCCTCTAGATGGCAAATTATGCATGTGCCCCATGACGAAAATTATAATATTTTATCACTGATGTCCTTGAACTGGCACAAACAATTGTCAACAAGTCAAGAATTGTATACTATTGATTGATCAAAGAGGTCCTCATGCTGCAAACCGACTGCCAGGGCAGTAACATTTATTAGTTTAATCCAATTCCTATAATATCCAAACTGACACAAAATTATAAAAACTGATTGAAAGTAATAGCACACTGCCTGATTGTGTTTTTTTCCTTCAGTTTTGAAATGTAATAAACGATCCGTTTAAATGTTATATATTATTTTACTGTATCCTGTTGAAAATATCCCCATATTTGTGACATCATGGAATGCCAAAATGATCTATTCACACCACCAATTAAAAAGTAAACAGAATACATTTACACAATTATTATGATGTTGTGTTTACATTGAAAAAAAAAACAGTATTTTCATCATTTGCCACAGATAATTGAAAAACACTTTTTATTTGATACTGCTGTGTGTCTTATTAGAGACTTACAATAAATGATACAGTAGAGTCTTCTTGTTATGTTTACTCCAATGACCTACTAAAATATAAAATATCCAGCCACAACCTTGGAGTGAGGCTTGTTAGACGCTCTGTCAGGTTTTTTTCTGCAAGCCTGTGATTCCATTCGAGGAGATTTTTTTTGACTTCTTGTAGGACAGGAAATTATGGAAAGTCTCTTCAGTGGAAACAAATTAAAACAAAACCCTTTTACATTTTCTCCTGTTGTCTTTGTTGAGGAAGATAAAAATGAGAGGAAATGAAGAATGAATATAAACATTTACTCTTGCCCAGGTGGTAGAAGTGGTAGAGTAAAAAAGAGCCATGTAAGATCCTGTTACCCAGAACAGGATCCCCTGTGTATATGATTTTCACTTATGTGAAATCACTAGAATTTTTAAACCGAGGAGTGGAAATGTTGTTCTTTATATAGCAATAAGGTAGGTCCTTCTAATGTATGTTAGTGTCCTAATATCCCCAGTATTTTGCTTAAAGTGAGTAGATATACCATGATATAGAAAATCTGTGTCTTGTTATTGTAATGGATATATGGGGAAAGGAGAGACTCTAGACTTTATCATCATTTTGTAGTGGGTAGTAGGATTGTGGACAGTCTATAGGTTTCTCACCTACACGTGGTGAGGGGCTTTATTTATGTCTGGTATAGCGAATAGAAACAAATCCTAATAAATTCTGGTCTGGGTCCTGCAGTTTGGAGACTGTATAGCTTTGGAAGGGACACAGCATCCAGGCCTGGGTCCACGTTTTACCTTCCAGGCAGACCTCATTGTTCAAACTGGCCATATATGGCTCAAACATCGGTCAATTCCTGCTCCACAAAATGTTAATTGAAGAATCAAAGGTATTGTATTGAAAATTTTGCCCAATCAGATACAGCCACTTTTCACTATGTAGACCACCCCGGGTGCTGCAGTTGTTTGAATACAAAAGCTGGCAAGGAAGATTTTCTTCCATTCATGTTTTTTACCACGGATTGGGAAATTTAGTGATTTCTGCAGGCTGAACGAGAGGAATCTAAACATGTTTAGGAAGGTTAAAGCCTAGTACACACAACTAAAAAAATTACTGCTCAGCACTATTCGGGAGCTGGTCGAAGGCTGATTTGCCAACATGCTCCTCTGACAGAAGCCAGCCGAAGGACCGGCTTCTGTCGGAGCAGCTGCCATACACATGAGCCGAATGTCGGCTGGTTTTTATTGAACCAGCAGATGTTGCCCAACATTTTACGTTTAACGTCTTAATTGTGCACAGATCTTTTCATATGTAAGCTGAGAGCGGCTTAGAGGGCTATCATTCTCTCTGTTGTATCCTGGAGCATGGAGGCTTTGTAAACTTTGGGGGGGATAAAGCCTTTAAGCCCTAGGTCCAAGTTTTACCTGTTAGCCAGACCTCAGTATTTAGGTTCTATATATAAAAACGTAAATTTATTTTATTGGGATTTTATGTGATAGGCCAACACAAAGTGACACATATTTGTGAAGTAGAAGGAAAATTATAAAATGGTTTTCCAAATGTTTTACAAATAAATATACAGTGGGGCAAAAAAGTATTTAGTCAGCCACCAATTGTGCAAGTTCTCCCACTTAGAAAGATGAGAGAGGCCTGTAATTGTCATCATAGGTATACCTCAACTTTGAGAGATAAAATGTGGAAACAAATCCCCTTCAATGCCCTTGCTGATGGGAGGAGGTTTGCACTCAAACTCTCACGATACATGGCCCCATTCATTCTTTCATGTAGACGGATCAGTCGTCCTGTTCCCTTTGCAGAGAAACAGCCCCAAAGCATGATGTTGCCACCCCCATGCTTGATAGTAGGTATGGTGTTCTTTGGTTGCAAATCAGCATTCTCTCTCCTCCAAACACGACGAGTTGTGTTTCTACCAACAAGTTCTATTTTGGTTTCATCTGACCATATGGCATTCTCCCAATCCTCTTCTGGATCATCCAAATGTTCTCTAGCAAACCTCAGATGGGCCTGGACATGTACTGGCTTAAGCAGGGGGACACATCTGGTACTGCAGGATCTGAGTACCTGGCGGCGTAGTATGTTACTGATGGTAGCCTTTGTTACGTTGGTCCCAGCTCTCTGCAGGTCATTTACTAGGTCCCCTGTGTGGTTCTGGGATTTTTGCTCACCGTTCTTGTGATCATTTTGACCCCACGGGGTGAGATCTTGCGTGGAGCCCCAGATTGAGGGAGATCATCAGTGGTCTTGTATGTCTTCCATTTTCTAATTTTTTTCTCCCACAGTTGATTTCTAGACACCAAGCTGCTTGCCTATTGCAGATTCAGTCTTCCCAGCCTGGTGTAGGTCTACAGTTTTTTGTTTCTGGTGTCCTTCAACAGCTCTTTGGTCTTCACCATAGTGGAGTTTGGAGTATGACTGTTTGAGGTTGTGGACAGGTGTCTTTTATACTGATAACAAGTTCAAACAGGTACCATTAATACATGTAATGAGTGGAGGACAGAGGAGCCTCTTAACCCCCCTGGCGGTATTCCCGAGTCTGGCTCGGGGTGAAAATTCAGAACCATTAGCAGTAACCCTGAGCCAGACTCGGGATCACATCACTGGGTCCAGGATGAGTATGCTTACCTTGTCTCCTGGATTCAGCAATTTCTCCCTGCAGTGCGAGCGGCTCATCCTCCGCTCGATGCATCACGGAGCCGGTCTCCATTCCCTGCGAGCGTTGGGACGCACGGGGACAGAGAATGGCGCCAAATTCAAAAAGTGAAACACACACATTACATACAGTATAATGTAATCTTACAGATTACATTGCTGTATGTAATTATTTCACATCCCGTTTGTCCCTAGTGGTCTGCCCAGTGCTCTGCATGTAGTTTTATATTATAAAAACTGTTCTTTCTGCCTGGAAACTGGAGATTGTCCATAGCAACCAAAACTGCCCCTTTACATCAAAAGTGGTTTTAGACCAGCTAGAAAACAGCGATTCTAAATTAGAATCACTCGCAGAATCGAGCGATAGTGATTTGTGGGGAAATCCGTCATCAAATACTGAAAAGTAATGACAGTGGCAATTCTGCAACTGAGCAATTTTCAGTGTTTGATTTGATTACATTATTGGATAATTTTTATTATTATTATATTATTATTTGGTATAATTCTTTATAGTATTTATTTATATTTTAATTTATGATTTTGTTTTTCAAATTTTATCATACCCGGGATGTTTACTAGACTCTGGTTTGGACAGATTTAAGTAAGTTATTCCTAAGAATTACAGGCCTACAATATAAAAATGCCAAATTTCCATGCAAAATAATTGTACCACTTTCAGCACCAAAAATCTGAGATAATCATACCGCCAGGGAGGTTAAAGAAGAAGATACAGGTCTGTGAGAGCCAGAAATCTTGCTTGTTTGTAGGTGACTAAATACTTATTTTCCACCATAATTTGCAAATAAATTCTTTCAAAAATCAGACAATGTGATTGCCTGGATTTGTTTCCACATTTTGTCTCTCATAGTTGAGGTATACCTATGATGACAATTACAGGCCTCTCATCTTTTTAAGTGGAAGAACTTGCACAATTGGTGGCTGACTAAATACTTTTTTGCCCCACTGTATGAAAAGTGTGGCGTGCATTTGAGTCAATACTTTGTAGAACCTCCTTTTGCTCAAATTACAGCTGGAAGTCTTTTTTGGTATGTCTCTACCAGCATCATGGAGTGACCCTTTTGCCCATTCTTCTTTACAAAGTAGCTCAAGCTCTGTCAGATTGGATGGAGAGCATCTGTGAACAGCAATTTTCAAGTCTTGCCACAGACTCTCAATTGGATTTAGGTCTGGAATTTGACAGGGCCATTCTAACACATGAATATGCTTTGCTCTAAACCATTACACTGTAGCTCTGGCTGTATGTTAAAGTGGATATAAACCTAAACTTTTTTTTTTTAATGAAGATTTCTACTTGGCACAGTAGATAATGTTGAGTCATCTGTGCCCAGTCTTGCCACGAAGAGTTAATCCAGCTCTGAGCAATCCTCTTGTTTTTTTGTTTTTTTTAGTAAGATAAAAAAAGTCACAGAGATACGTTTGTGTCGCCACATCCCCCACTGCTGTAACTGAACCACCGGTTTCAGGGTGACATTTGTAAGGTGGGGATACATGCAGGAGGCTTGTATGTATATATACATTAATACTGTTATTAGTTTATACTCGGTGAGTGATGGGTTTACATCCACTTTAAGGGTTGTTGTCCTGCTGAAAGGCAAACCTCCACCCCAGTCTAGAGTCTCTTGCAGACTGTAAGTTTCCTTCTAAATTTGCCCTGCATTTTGCTCCATCCATCTTAGGCCCCATGTACACGGGACGCTGTTAACCGTACGTTCAGAGGCAGTTGGACGCTTTTTTCAACTGCCCCTGAACTCATTCAATGTTATCCTATGTGACCATGTACACAGTCTCGTTTATTGCCGTTGCACTTATTTTCTTCAGCGTTTCTTTGGAAGCAAAAAAATGGGTTCAAACACCGAAGATTTACATGTTTCAGATGCTAAATGCGGTATCGGCATTTAGATGTGTTTTAGCTTATGTAGCACTGACCCCCGAAGGAGCTGCTGGTTTTATTGGGCTTACCGTTACCTTCTTGACTGTTTCTCCGTCTAGAGTTTCCCATGGTAGATGGCCCAAAGAAATGTGGAAACTGACACTGAATCTTCTTTTGGGTTATTTATTTGAAATATAAACAGAGTCTCTTGGTTTATGGTAGAGGGTTAGGATTAAGTTCAGGTACTCTGGACTGAAAAAAATATAAGTTTTGTATAGAAGAAATACAGAGAATAACTGTTTCACAGCTGGATTTCACAACCCCCGGATAGACCCCCTCTCACTAGGCCTAGCAGCCAGCGGGGTGCTAAGTAAAGTCTCTGCCACAGACTTGAGCGTTACTGAGGGATGTAGACAAATTTAAAGAGCTATCATACGGTACCAGTATCTCTCAGCTGATCCGGCGATACCATATGAGTGTAGATCCATGAAGTGTCCTTCAACTGAGCTTCCAGGCTCCTTCAGAGAAGCCAGCCTTGCGCACGGCCTTCTCCTGAAGAGTCCTCCCTTGGGTGCTTCTCCAGTTGCTGGGCCTCTCCTTTAGACGAGACAGCACCAGACCACCTTTGAATCAATAGGACCCCGATATCCATTCAGGCCTGTCCTTGCAGTTGCTTTGCCTCGGGCTAGCCAGCCCCTAGACTCAGAAATGCATGATTCTGCACCCCAGGCCAGGAGGGCCATGGGGGCTGGTCAGGAGGACCAGAACCAAACAGACAGAAAACTTCTCTGGACCGGAAACCCCGGACCACGTGATGTCAGTACCTTAAATACCACCTCCCAGAATGCACAGCAGGAGAACCCTCCCACTGGGCTGGTTCTGAGAGAAACTTAACTTAATACAGCCAGCTAGGCTGCGTTCTCACACTTGCCGGCGGTGACAGCAACACCTGCGGTCAAGGAGAACCCAGTGCACCCCAGCTAGACTGGCACTGAAACCATAAATTTTGTAAAATTAGCCCCAAAACCCAACTGTGGTTTCAGGATTATTAACTTTGAAAACATATAGCGCATGCACGCAAGAGCCAGTGCTACACGTATAATCGTTTTTAAAGTTTCCCTATATTTTAGACCTGAAATGACAAAAAATATGATGGGAAAACAATGAAAAAAATACAGAAATTCAAGGAAAAACAAAAATAATACATCTATATAATATATATAATATACACCAACAGTCATTCCTCTGGTGACACATTCTTCCTCATGTTGGTGTCCATGCATGTCAGACTGAGTCGTACTTTTTCAAGTTGAAGGTCAAATGTAGCAATGGACATGAATGTGAAATTAAAAAATTTGTCGGGGTAGGTACGCAGCTGTATGTACATGTTTACAAAATATCCTGCCGGCATTCGCTGCGCAATCAAAAGATGGGTCCAAAAGCGACGAACTCTCGCATCAAGAGCAATGTCAGGAGCATATCCTCACATATGCTCGTTATGGGATCCATTTCCAAAAAAGCACAGGAATAGAGGCAAATACAAGAAGACAACTGCTCTCTGATGCTGCTACTCACTCTAGTCAAAATGGCTGAAATAGTTAACTTACAATGTTTTTTGAGCTTGGGGAGGGTCTTAAATGAGGTAATCTTAATAAACACTTCTAGACGCAAGCGTGGCCAAACGGGCGTTTTAAACGCCGGTGTCAAAAAAAATTTGTTCAGAGGACTTTGCCTCACTGTCCTGTGTACATGGGGCCTCACCATCAACTCTGAACAGCTTCCCTGTCCCTGCTGAAGAAAAGCATCCCCACAACATGATGCTGCCACCACCATGTTTCATGGTGTTAGTTTTCCGCCACACATAGTGTTTTGCTTTTAGGCCAAAAAGTACAATTTTGGTCTCATCTAACCAGATCACCTTCTTCCTCATGTTTGCTGTGTCCCCCACATGGCTTCTCGCAAACTGAACTTCTTATGGCTTTCTTTCAACAATGGCTTTCTTCTTGTCACTCTTCCATAAAGGCCAGATTTGTGGAGAACATGACTGTCCTGTGGACAGATTCTCCCACCTGAGCTGTGGATCTCTGCAGCTCTTCCAGAGTTGCCATGGGCCTCTTGGCTGCTTCTCTGATGCTCTCCTTGCCTGGCCTGTCAGTTTAGGTGGACGGCCATGTCTTGGTAGGTTGTGCCATACTTTTTCCATTTTTGGATGATGGATTGAACAGTGTGAGATGTTCAAAGTTTGGGATATTTATTTATAACCTAACACTGCTTTAAACATCTCCACAACTGTATCCCTGTCCTGTCTGGTGTGTTCCTTGGCCTTCATGATGCTGTTTGTTCACTAAGGTTCTCTAACAAACATCTGAGGGCTTTACAGAACAGCTGTATTTATACTAAGATTAAATTACACAGAGTTGGACTCTATTTACTAATTAGGTGGCTTCTGAAGGCAATTGGTTCCCCTGGATTTCAGTTAGGGGTATCAGAGTAAAGGGGGCTGAATACAAATGCATGCCACACTTTTCACATATTTGTTTGTAAAAAAAACTTTGACACCATTTATCATTTTCCTTCCACCTCACAATTATGTGCCACTTTGTGTTGGTCTATCACATAAAATCCCAATAAAATACATTTGTTTTTTGGTTGTAACATGTCAAAATGTAGAAAATTTTAAGGGGTATGAATACTTTTTCAAGGCACTGTAACTTAAATTCTGGCCATCAACGAGTTTCTCTCAGATTCTGGTCTGTCAGATGCAGTTGTCTAGATAATTATTCCTTGGAAACTAATCAGTATGTGTGATCTCTAATTGCAGACAAGTAGTGTGACTCCTGCTAGTGACAGTACCAGCTGGCCTTAGTTCATCTGTTAGCCTTCTATATAATTGAAGGCTTACCGAAATAATTAAGCTCCGTGGGCAAAATGTAATGTTGAATTTTTATATTTATGGCCACCTATTTGTTATTAAAGACTTCCTAAAGTAATTAAAAAGCCATAGCAGTCTATCTGTATTTCCCCCAAATAATATTTTGTTTCCTATTTCCACATCAACTTCATGCCAGATGGACCCTTTCCAGTGTATTGGAATGCTTATTGATACAGGCCTTCACGGGTGGCTTGATGAGCTGAGTATCACAAGTGAAGATCAAAGCTGCATCATCTCTGTATTGCAGCAATTCACCAGATTCTCAGCTTTTTAGATGAGTCAGTTGGAATGGCTGAAACAAGCCTTTTTTTATTATGCAGGCATCTAACACTGAATGCGATGACTAAATTCTAAATGTATATAGCTATCACATAGGAAACCTTCAATCTGAGAGGTGTTAACCACTGCATCTATACAATGCTTTTTGATCTTCTGGGTCTCTGACAAATATCAGATCTTTGACTATAAAATGGCCAACTTTTCATACATGCATCGCAGAAACTAGCAAATGTAATTAGGCAGAAATATAATATTATTATTCAATTTTGTGTAATCTAACTTAATAGCCTCATAGCATTATGGAGAAATGTTATTACAATAATGCTTTATTTCCGATATGATTTTGTTTTTCATTGATCTAATTTGACTTTTCAATTAGTTGATTTACTGATTGCAAAGTATGCAACAAAATTACAAAATGAGTTTGCCGTTGCTCACAGTCAGAGTTATAACAAGCTGTATTGTATAGGTAGTACAGTAAAAATGTGGTTGCTTTAGTGGCTAAACAGGTTGGATTAGTTATAGTTGCATTGTACATCAGAGAGATTTGTGTTTGCTATAAGCAGATCATCCAAATCAACAGAATAACTTACGGGAGGCCAAACGGGAGGATACTGCATACAGCTCGCAGACATGGATTTTCAGTCCGATAACTCGCTAACAATATCTAATGAATTGGTGTCTTTTCTAAACAAATTGGTACTATGCTCTTATTTTCACAAACTGCACAGTACATGTACTTGTTTAACTTTATAAATTTAACAAAATATTATTGCTTTTTCCCCTATAGACAGTTGATAGACCAAAAGACTGGTACAAGACCATGTTCAAGCAGATCCATATGGTCCACAAACCAGGTATGTGTGTTTATTCTATTTTTATTGGTTGGTGTATATGAGGTTGTGTTTCTCCATTCTCTATTGTTTGGTTGTCATCTTATCGGCAAGTCCTATGTACCACTGCTTTCTAAAACCCTTGAACATTTTGTGTGTATAGGAATGTTCTTTTTATACTTTAAATACACGTGCCTTTTGTTCTCTGATGAAACTGTAGTTAATGTTTAAGGTGTTTTTTTTTTTTTTTTTTTTTTTTTTTTTTACATGTAGGTGTGTTCTGAAACCAGTTATAATTATAAATTGGGAAAATAATTGTTATACATCACTTGTGTATTGAAAGTAGAGAGACATTTTACCCCTGTACTTATCCTGGGTGTGCACAAAATAATGAAAATACATAGTAATGAATTACTATTGAGGACCATGTGAAGACTAGATGAACCATTTGCCTCCCAGAACAGCTTCTTGTTGCCCCATTTTTACAGACAAAATGTTTTTAAGGGTCAAAGGAGGTAGAAAACTACTTTACAAGTCCATGGAAGGTCGCCTAACGTTTATGAAACCACTCAAGTTTGTTTAGCAGCATATATAGAGGTATTATCACCTTTGAATATGGAACAGTGTTTTTACTGTTAGGTTCACCTGGTCACATGAAATGCCCTAATGTATTTTGGATGTTGTACCACCATTAGAAGCAATCGTTGGATTTAAAGCTGAACTCCGGGGGAAAGTCCTACCTTTTAGTGGAGCTGTCCCCACTCTGTCAGAGTTCCCTGATGTCATTAAGTCCAATGCAAAGCCCTGCGCTGTATGTGAAGATGCCAGGGAACTATCCACTACCTCAATGTAGTAGAGAAGAGGAAAGCATTAGCTGCAGTAGCGGCTGGTGCTCAAAATGTTCGGGGGGGGGGGGGCGCAAACAAACTGAAAAATTCTGGAAGAAAAAACAAACCTAAATTGCAGCCACTGTGCCCATCAATTTCAACCTCACTGTGCCCATCAATTGCAACCTCCCTGCGCCCATCAGTTGCAACCTCCCTGCGCCCATCAATTGCAGCCACTGCGTCCATCAATTGCAGCCACTGCGTCCATCAATTGCAGCCACTATTCCCATCAATTGCAGCTACTATGCTCATCAATTGCAACCTCACTGTGTACATCAATAGCAGCCACTGTGCCCATCCATTGCAGCCACTGTGAACACCCCGGTGGCATTTAACCAGCACCCCCCTCCCACTTGTTGTCTGACCGGCACTTACCCCATCTTGGTGTCAGGTCAGGCAGCAGTTGATAGCAGCAAGCTGTGGGACGGGTGGTGGCTCCTGTGTCCTTTTATGCTTCCACCGTGCGTCTCTTCTTTCTTCCTGCTAGGTGTCCAATAGGATCGCCTGTCCTTTCAGCTAATCAGATGACGGTAACAGACCTGCGCTTCCTGGTTGGCGGAGAGGCAGTTTAGTGTTAGAAAAGCGAATATTCATTTGCTTTTCTAACTCACCTGGGTGAGCTCGAGCAAGTAAAACTGCTTCCTGCATCTGAGATTCTGCTACTGGTTGTTTAAAGCATAATTCCACGTTTTTTGAGCAAAAAGCAATCCCCTTTGGGTGATCAATGTACATTGCAAGAATTTAAAAGTGGAATTTGGAATTTGAGCTTAAAACTGTACCCACCCCCGTCTAACACGTATACTAACTACCCTGTAGAAGGAAGATACATGTACTTGCCTGTTCTCGGGGGGCTCCGAATTAGTCACATGATTGGCTCCCACTGGTGGCTTCAGGGGAGATCATGGGGCCGGATTGAAGTGCCCTGAGAACAGGTAAGAATAGGCCACTTTCTACCACAGGCTAGTTTGTATAGGACTTAGAATGGAAGTGGGAGCAGGTTTAAGATTAGACTGGACTTCTACTTTAAAGTGTAACTAAACCCAAAAACAAAACTAGTAGTAGATTACCAATCTTTTTTCAAGCTTTTTTTCTTTTTTTTTTCCACCTACTGATCGACTAATAACAGACCTCCCACATTGACTTCCCCACATTATCTAGGGAGGGGCAACATAGACACCCTTGGCCAGCAGCATTGTTCATCAGTGGAGAGGGTAGTGTTAGCCCTTGTTCACACGGTCGAACATTCCGATGGAAAATGTCCAATCGGACCGCGTTGTCGGATAATCCGACCGTGTGTGGGCTCCATCGGACTGTTTCCGTCTGAATATCTGATCGACAAAGTTTTAGAGCTGGGCTTTAAAATTTTGCGACAACATTATCCGATCGGACTTTGTCCGATTGTGTGTAGAGAATTCCGATCAGACAAAGTGCCACGCATGCTCAGATCAAATTCCTAGACCAAAGCTATTGGCTACTAGCCTGAACGTAGTTCCGTCGTAACAAAATAACGTTGTCACGTTACGTACGATCGGATTTTCCGACAACTTTGTCCGACCGTGTGTATGCAACACCAGTTTCGGACAAAATCAGTCGGACAAAATCTGATGGATTTTGTTGTCGGAATGTCCGACCGTGTGTACAAGGGCTAAGATGGACTAGTAGATTTAGTTGGCTTTAGAAGAACCAAAAACAACTGTTTTAATATTTTCATGCTAGTGACAGTCTGTATCATACACTTAGGATAGGATTAAATAGGGCACAATAGTAGCCCTAGAAAGGACAGGTGCCACAGAATCTGTACCGGTCAGATGCTGGAGGCACCATTCCTAGTGAAAAACATAGCATGTGTCCCGAGTGTCATACCAACAGCTGTATAGGCTTAGAAGTCATATGATCAACCTTACTTTTGTAATTCAACATTTATTTTTTCGTTTTTTAACCACAGATCACAATTAATTTTATATATTATTAACCAGTTCCCTACTGCCGTATTGTATGGCGGCAGGAACTGTTCCTCCCTCCGGGTGGGCGTCATATGAAGTCCTCTGCTTCCCGGCATTGTGGAGAGCGCGTGCGCCGCTGGGGGCGTGCACGTGCTCGCCGCATAACTGGGGACCCGGTGTGCGTGCCCGGTGGCCGTGATGGCCGCCGGGCACCCGCAATTGCCCGGTAACAGAGCCGAAACATGGATCTTTGTGTGTAAACACAGATCCACATCCTGTCGGGGGAAAGGAGAACTGATCAGATTGTACAGAGGAACACTGATGGGTATCCTCCCCTCCCTCCACAGTTAGATTCACTCCCTAGGACACACATTTAACCCCTGCAGCACCCCCTAGTGTTAACCCCTTCCTTGTCAGTCACATTTATACAGTAATCGGTGCATTTTTTATGGTCCCAAAATAGTGTTAAAAGTGTCCGATCTGTCTGCTGCAATTTCACAGTCAAGAAAAAAAATCGCAGATCGCCGCCATTAGTAGTAAAACAAATAAAAACTACAAATCTATCCCTCATTTTGTAGACACTATAACTTTTGCGCAAACCAATCAATATATGCTTATTGGGATTTTTTTTAACCAAAAATATGTAGAAGAATACATATCGGCCTAAACTGAGGGAAAATGTGTGTTTTTTTATGGGATATTTATTATAGCAAAAATAAACAAATATTGTGTTTTTTTTTTTTTTTTTTTTTTTTAATTTACGCTCTTTTTTTCTTGTTCATAGCACAAAAAAAAATAAAAAAAAGCAGAAGTGATCAAATACCACCAAAAGAAAGTTCTATTTGTGGGGGAAAAAAATGATAAACATTAATTTGGGTACAACGTCGCATGACCGCGCAAATGTAATTCAAAGTGTTACAGCGCTGAAAGCTGAAAATTGGCCTGGGCAGGAAGGGGGTGAAAATGCCATGTATGGAAGTGGTTAAACAAGCTTTAATGGGTGTTTTCTTATATACAGGCTTAGCAAATATTTCTCCATACATAGCTATTATTAAGGACTTTAATGCAATGTTATTGCACGTTTCCATTATTCATTGTTCAGAGCTATGGAATGCATTACAATGATAAGGGCAAGGACCAAACAAGGTGAATCAATAGGTATGCAATCACTCTAAAGAGAGATAATCTGTGAAATGAGCTGAACCGTGAAACATAAGAGAAGGCAGAAGTAATTCTTGATCTAAATCGGGTCTTTTACTGAGTGTATAGTAAATCTAAGCTGATCAATACTCACATATTATTATTTTTTGTTTGTCTTTTACAGACAATGACAGTGATTATTCCAACACAAGTTATGCATATAACACAGGTGAGTTATACTAACCACACACATACTGTATATACTTATATATAGAATGTATTGGCTAAGGGGGTACCACATCCATATGAAGATTTAAAGAGAAGGCTAGCTGCTGCCATAACAATGATATCCGTCCTTAAATTGAGGATGTATATTGGCATGCGGCGGTCCGGAAGTGGTTAACCACTACTCTCTGAATTCTGTCTTTTAGCCAGTTTTCTATCCATTTACAAACTGATATTTCCAAGCCTGTAGACTTTACCTTACACATTAACATTAACCGTGTGTGGGGAACTGTATTGAAAGCTTTTGTGTTTGATACAGTTTTCAAAAAATCCAAGTATACCATGTCCACAGACACCCCTCTGCCCAAGGTTTTACTTACCTCTTCATAAAAATAAATCCGATTTTGTTTGACAACTTCAGTCTTTCATGAACCCATGCTTTCTGTTGCTTAAAATATTTTTTTCCAGCAAGAACTCATCTGTGTGGTCTTTTATTAAACTCTCCAGTATCTTCCCCAACTATATAAGTTAAACTAACAGGTCTATAGTTACTTGGTAAAGACTTTGTTACCTTTTTAAATATAGGCACCACACCAATCCAGTGGTACTATTTCAGTCATTAATGAGTCCCTAAAAATTAGATACAATGGCTTTGAAATGACAGAGCTCAATTCTTTTAGGATCCGTGGGTGGATGCCATCTGGTCCAGATGTTTTATCCACCTTTATTCTGTCTAAATATTTCTGGACCATATCACTTTTGAGCCATTGTGGATCATTTGGGGCTGTGTCAATACTATCCCCATTATGGACTTGAGCTCCCCCAAGCTCCTTTGTATACACAGAACCTAAGAAAGTATTTAATAAATTTGTCTTATCTTTGCTCAGACCTGACTTTTTAACTATTAATATATTTGAAGAATTTTTGGGAGTTTGTTCTACTATCTTTTGCAATCTGTTGTTTGTTTTGAATTTTTGCGTCCTTGATTTCCTTTTTACATATTCTGTTATATACTTTGTAGCATTTAAATGATGATAGTGTCCCTTCATATTTATATTCTTTTCTTATTATAGCTTTTTTAAATTTCGCTGTGAGGCACATAGGTTTTATTTTTAGCCTTTTAAACGTATTGCCCATGGGTATATACTTTTCAGTGCATTAACATACAGTCTTTTATTTATTTTTTTAACTGTTTTTATTTTAAAATTGAGTACATACAGTCCAAAAATCAACAGTAGTCCATATACAGCATATATAAACAATCCAATATCCATTGAGAGCATTACATATTCATCACAGCCACCATCATCATGGAGCCCATTTCACCATACAACTGGAGTATGAGTAACTTTGCCTCCTACCCATATTCCATCTGTTATTTGTTAGGTATCTGCATTATCCCACATTTAATCCCAAAAGTCAGTCCATGAACATGTCCTCCGGGGCAAGCCCCAGTGTCCTCAACCATGGGCCCCATAACTTCTCAAATTTTCCAGTTCCCCCTAGGCTGGTAACTTTTTACATTCTCAGTGTATTTGCTACAGCAGTAATCCATTCTTTGACCATGGGGAAGTCAGACTTCCAATGTAGCATTATCAGTTTACGGCCCAAAAAGGGCCCTCGTAAAGGCTTCTTTGGTGTAATGTTCCCATTCAAGCTCATCTAGAAGATTGAACAGACAGTACTTGCTATCTAATGGGACTGACACCTGAAACACTGTGTCCAGGGTATCAATCACTCCCTTCCAGTATACATGTAGTTTGGGGCAGCGCCACAACATGTGTATCAGGTCCCCATGATCCCACTTGCATCTAATACATGTTGGTGTGGGTACCAGTCCTATATTATGTAGCCTATGGGGTGTGTAGTAGACTCTCGAGAGTGTATAGTTGCGTCAGCCGTTGGGTGACATTTAAGGAGCATATGGTCACTGTCTGTAGAGCCTCCTCCCATTGGTCCTCATCTAGGGGGCCTCCGCTTCTCACTTCCTTTTCACTGTTGGAGTATTTTGAGAAGTACCGGCAGATCAGTGTACTATAACTTTGGGAGATAAATCCCTTTAAGGTTTCTACTGCCTTAAACTGAAAGAAGAGGGGTACTGAATTCATGTGCCACTCAGAGGCACTAGTCTGGGCCTTGAAGGCGTGTCTGAGTTGCATGTAGTAGAATTGCATAACTGTTGGTAGCTTATACATCTCCTGCAGAGTTTCAAAGGTCAACAATTCACCATTATGAATAATTTGTCTCAGATATATAATGCCATATTTTTTCCACCTTTCTGAATATTGTAGTTTGGCCAGTTGGGGGTAAGATTTAATTTGACCAAATGGGACTGAACTCATTAATGCCTGTTGCCCCCTGAAGATATCTAGATTTGTTCCATATTTTCTGTATTAAGTTCTATGTAGGGAGGCTTTTTTGGGGTTTTCCAAAAGCTAATGCCTCAAGGGGAGTTGGAATGGATTTTTTCACCCACTGTATGAAGCATAATGCTCTCGGAAACATTGGGGAGCCTATCTGTCTGTTCTCCCTCCGCTACTGTGGCGCCTATCAGATGTTGCAACACTAGATAGTACAGCCAGGGATTTGGTAATGCAAGGCCTCCATCGTCCTTAGGATGTTGTAGATGCTCCAATTTTATCCTGGGGGGGCAATTTTTCCAAATCAACTTGTGAAATAAGGAGTTTACTATCCTAAACGTTTTTAGTGGGAGAGTTGTGGAGCATGTATAGCAGTCGGGGCATAAGACTCATTTTAATAAGATTCACTTTTCCCGCAACTGACATACACAGAGTGTTCCAAGTCTTAAGACGCGCTTGAATTCTGATCAGAAGAGGAAAGATGTTAAGTTGACTGTATTCCCTGATTCGCAGGGTCACCCATATCCCCAGATATTTAAAAGAGGTAGCTATTGGGATATCCCCCACTAGGTCCCCACGTTGCATTCGTTCATCATCTATCAGCATCAATGCGGATTTGGTCCTGTTTTAGACCAGAGAACTTCCCAAAGCGAACAATGGTATCCATAGTTTCCCTCAGGGACCCCTCCATATCCGCCAGCAGAATCATTGTGTCATCTGCATAGCGCATCACTTTCTCCTACCTATCCCCATAGCAGAAGCCAGCGATGCCCGGGTTATCTCTGACCCAAATCGCTAGTGGTTCCATCGCCAGGGAAAACAGCAGGGGCGATAAAGGACAGCCCTTTCAACCAAAAGCAAAAGGCAACGACAATCTACCTGCCTCTCTGACTGCCTGGGGGCGGTGATACAGCAAATGCACCCAGGAGATATACACCTCTCCAAAGCCAAATCATCTCAACACCTCCCAGAGATATGGCCACTCTACACTGTCAAAGGCTTTCATAGCATCCAATGACAGCACATATTAAGAAAAACCCTTCTATGGTTTATCACCATGGATTTGTTGGGCATAAATCCCACCTGGTCCGGATGTATAACCAACGTAATGACCTTGTTTAGCCTAAGGGCCAATACTTTAGCCAGTATCTTTATGTCTGATTGCAATAGTGATATTGGCCTGTACGAGGCTGGGTCTATGGGATCTTTACCTTGTTTTAATATCAGCACGATGTGGGCCTTAGACATAGAGGGCAGTAGGGCATTTTGCTCCCTGGCTGCGTTAAACACCCCTAGTTATCTGGGTAGCAGTATGTTTGAGTAATCTTGTAAATATCCATGGGGATACCATCTCTCCCTGGAGTCTTACAACTAGGAAAGGCTGCCACTGCTGCCTGCAATTCCTCCAATGTAAACGGGGAATCAAATTCTTTACTTTTGAGATGTAGGGAGACTCGGAAATGTGATCTCTGAAAGGTAGCTAGTCAGTTCCTCAGATCCATACCCAGAGGCCGGTACAGTGTCTCGTAATATTCCACCAGCGTCTTAATATCAGATCTGGAGAGTGGACAAGCCACCCAACAACATTTTTTATCATTCAAATAACCGGGGACCTCTGCTCCGAATTAGCAATTCTAGCAAGGAGTCAGCCGTTGTCTCCCCCTCCTCAAAAAAATGCTGTTTTGGAGAAAAAACTTTTTTTTTTTTCCACCGACGAGGCCAGCAGGTGCTAGTACGCAGATTGAGCGGGCTGCCAGGCCTCCCTGGCAGAATCTGTGGGGTCCTGTACATATTTCATCTCAAGAAGTGCTTGTAATTCTAATTCACCTCTCGGAGCCTCAGAATGATTTTTTACCTTAGTAATCTCAGCACTAAGCATGCCCCTAAGGTAAGCCTTAAATGCCTACCACTCATTAAGGTTAGATTCTGGATCATGCCTGGCAGTAAAAAAAACTCTGATGTTCCCCTCTAGTTCCCCAAGGGAGGTAAATAACTTAAGCCAAAGGGCATTACATTTCCATGGGGCCTTTGGGAGTTGGAAAATGGGGCCATAATAAGGCATATCGCCATATAAGAACGGTGGGACACGCATTGGGGTTTGTAAGAAATGTTTGAAACCGAAGGGAGCATCGCCAAGTTGCCCACTGCTGAATCTATCCTGGAAAGGGACCCATGCGCCTTCGAAAAGCAGGTAAACTGTTTCACTGCAGGGTTTCGTGTGTCCATAGATCTAGCCAGCCCACTTCTTGTAATAGTCTTGCCAAGGGGCTGGGTGTTTGTCTAATCTAGGGTCTCGCCAATTGTTAAAGCAATAGTGGGAGGTCCGGCTTTTCCTCTAAAAATTCTAAGAAATGCTGGGGGGGGGGGGGGGTGTATACACAAGCCAAAATATATTTCAGCATGCCGATACGGCAGTACAAAAACACAAACCTTTCCCTCAGGATCTATCCTGGCCACATATTCATGGTATCACAACGCTCACCCCCCAAGAAAACTAAGTGTGAGTGGAGTGGTACGCCCATCCTATCCATGAATATTTCAGGCAACTCTTATGCCCCGTGCACATTGTCGGATTTTCCGACAGAGAAAATGTTCGATGGGAGCTTTTTGGATCTCAAATTTTCTAACAACAAAATCTGTTGTTGGAAATTCTGATCGCGTGTACACAATTCCGACGCACAAAGTTCCACGCATGCTCGGAATCAAGCAGAAGAGCCGCATTGGCTATTGAACTTCATTTTTCTCGGCTCATCGTATGTGTTGCAAGTCACCGCGTTCTTGACGGTCGCAATTTCCGACCAACTTTGTGTGACCATGTGTATGCAAGACAAGTTTGAGCCAACATCCGTCGGAAAAAATCCGATCAATGTCCTATCGTGTGTACGGGGCATAAGTCTCGGCTGTCAAATGCATTTCCTGAAAACATAAAACAGCAGGATAAAACTTTTTCAAACATGTAAAAATCATTGTATGTTTAAAGTGGTTGTAAACCCTTACAGACCACTTTGACCTACAGGTAAGCCTAGATTAAGGCTTACCTGTAGGTGCACGAAATATCTCCTTAACCTACACGGTTAAGGAGATATTTGCAAGAAAGACGGCACCGATGTCTACGGTGCATGTGTGCCGTACACAGCGGCGCAGGCGCACTGAGCATGCCGTTTAATGAATGGGATTGTGCCATCATTGACGGCTCCCGTACACATGTGCGGGAGTGACATCGTTGCGGCTCCGGCCAGTCACGGTGCCGGACCCACGATACACGGAAGTCACTCCGGGTATCATGGCAGTGATGGAGGAGGTGACCGAGGACCGCTGCGGGGGCTTCGATCTCAAGTAAGTAATTCATAATGAGCTAGTATGCTATGCTCATTGTACCTTTGCTTTGCAGGTGGTTGATTTTTTTTTTATAGAGGGTTTACTTACTCTTTAAGGGGGAGTTCATGTCCCTGATATTCCAGGAGATCAGTGGAATACCCACCATTTTAGGGGCATAGTCAGTACCTGGCAAGTAAAGGAACAAAAAGGAAAATCAAACATGTTAACTCTCTCATTCCAAAAAGAAAAAAGGAGAAAAAAATTGTAAATAAGGTAGTCACAGTTGAATTCCTAGCGCATGTATATATGTAGTGTCCCCCAGCAAACAAAAGAAGAGGAAACAAATGAGAGGAAAGGCACCATGGAAGTAAAATAAAAGAACAGCATCTTTTTAGGCAGAAGAGTTTAGCATTCGAACAAGTCCCCCTGTTCTTACCATCAGATATGATGTTTGGATCAATCTCCTTCTGCACCAGCTCAGCGGTGGCGTAGGGCCTGTTCGTTATGATCTAGCCATGCAGCTGCCTCTCTAGCCGATTCAAAGAACTGTGCGTGCCTGTCGGCTGTCACGCATAGTTTAGCTGGATAGATTATGGTAACTGCAGGGACCGCAGGATTTTCTTTACATCCCTAAATTTTGCTCGATTTCTCTGCACCTCAGCAGAGAAATCAGGGTAAAATGGCACTCTGATTCCATTATATTGGATATTAGCCCATTCCTGGTCAGCATAGTACTGCCTCTCTGTCACGGTAAAGCAGGAGCTTGGCCAACATTGATCTGGGTGGAGCTCCATGTGTGGATGGTTGGCCTGGCACTCTATGGGTCCTTTCCACTGTAAAAAAACGGGGAGAATGCCTCCCTACCAAAAACATCTGTTAACCAGTTCTCCACAAATGTAGTGGGGTCTTTACCCTCTGTTTTTTCCAGGAGTCCGACAATGCGGACATTGTTTCTGCGTAAGCGATTCTCTGTGTCTTCTGCTCTATTATAGGTTTCTTGGGCCATGCGATGGGCTGCCCTGGCATCCCGTGCAAGTGGAGGCAACTTGTCTTCAATATCACTTACTCTGCTCTCTACTGCAGTCGCTTTTTCCCTGACCTTTGGGAGGTCTTGTCTGAGCTGTGATACCTCTTCACGCAGACCCCCAAACTGGTCTTTCATAATGTTGACTGGGGCTGTACACATATGAACAGCCCGCAGTATTTCTGCTAATGTGGGTCACTCCAATATCTCTGATATATTATCTGAAGGGGAGAGGGGGGATCTGCAATAGAGTGGCTGGGGATGCTGTTGGTGTCCTGTCCCCAGCCTGCCTGTGTGAAAAGGCCCGCATCCTCCCCACCACTGGCAGCCCCCCGCCTCAGTAACCACAGGGCTCTGCAGTTTGGGCATAATAGAGCATGTCCCTGTAATGCTACTTACCCTGTGCATTCAGCGCCTTTCTGCTGCTCCCTTCCTTGGGCTTGTCAGCCATCCGTGGCATGCACTGTGCGAGGGCCGCGGCGGGGGTCTTCTCCTGTGTGCAGAGGGCCGGCAGTGGGTCCGGGAGGTGTGGGAGCTCGGTAGCCAGCCGGGGAGCCGAAAAAAGCAGGATCAGGGATGCTGGGGGAGGATCAATAGATGGATCGAGCAGGAGCTGTGAGACGTGTATCCTCTCACATGCTGGTCTTGGCCATGCCCCATCAACATACAGTCTTTTTGAAGAATTCCCATTTCTGTTCTGTGTTTATCAATATCAATATTCCCTCCCCGTCTAAATCCTGAAGAGCAGCTCTCATTCTTGGAAAATTAGCTTTCTTAAAGTTTAGTGTTTTTAACATCAACATCAAATTAAATCATGTTATGGTCACTGCTTTCCAGATGTTCATTTATATGAACATTAGTAATAAGCTCTGCATGGTTTGAGATTACCAGGTCCAACAGAGCATCATTCCTAGTTGGGGCCTCAATAACCTAGACCATAAAATTGTCCTGTAATAGGTTTATACATTTTTGCCCTTTAACTGTTCCAGCAGTGCCATTACTCCAGTCAATTTCCGGGTAGTTAAAATTCCCTGTTTTGCTTGCATGAATATCTAACTCAGGGGTCTCCCTGGAAACCTCAATCTCTGCTCAATAATTACTGCATGAGACTTTAAAGTTGAGCGCCAGGCACCCAGTTAAATATAGCTACATACAGATAAAACACATATAGGGACTAACTTGATAATTTTGGTTTGAACAGCCTTCTGATCCAGATTCCCTTCCTAGACAACATAGCCAGGCAGGCAACCTCACTTTTCTTCACTGCAGTTAAACAAAATTATTTGGTCACCGAAGTCCTATCTAGCATGACTGGACAGTGAAGGAACAGCATCACACTGTGTCCTCACCTCCATAGAAGCTCTTAATGTTATGACAGCACTATGAAATGCAGTAGATCTTGACTGGCTGACAGCACTGGCTTTTCCCCACTAAGTTTTTCTGTTCCAATATTAATGCATTGACAGTTTGCAATACCCACTCTAGCCACATCTTTTATATAAATCCATTCTCTAACACCTTAAATAAGCTGTAACATGTAAGTGTAAGTAACTTAAATATTTAAATATCTGCATTTTTCATTACAACAACACCTTCAAGGTCCTTGTTCAGGTATTTCCAGTTACTTGGTGGCAGTACTGTGCCCCTGTCTCCCAGTTGTGCCTCTTGCGTTTCACCCTGCCACATTAGCCTTTGATGGCAAATATAAGTGACCCTTTCAATGCACATTATGCAGGAATGGATCACAGCTATCACCACTGGGAAACCCAGCATGAAAAATGCAATGCAGCAATCACTAGAGTGTGGATATGTAAAAAAAGAAGTGCATTTAAAAAGGCTACAGGAGCCCAATATCCAACAAAATATTAAAAAAGGTGAAAACAAATATTTTATTACAAAAAGGTCATTGTTTATTCTGAACCTTTTTTTTTAGCAAACTAAAAGTTATTCAGTTAGGACGTATATCTCCTGTAAAATAATTTTAAAGTAATACATAATTGATTAAATTATGATCTTATATACCTGCATGGATTTGAAGGTTTTGCTTGACCTACATTTTATCTTGCATTATACATATTGTACATCAAAAGGGAACCAGTATTGAGAGAACTTAGAGGTTGCCATTGCGGACCTTTCCAGCTGCTAATGGCCATTTTCTGGTTGTTATACAGATCAAATGGCTTTAATCATTTGTGAAGCACAGACCCAGAAAAAGTATGCAGGCCATCAGATCTGCAATGCTTCAGTAACTGGGTCAGCAACTCATAAACTGTTGAAGTTAGTGACAGCCAGGCAACTGGTATTGTTAAAAAGATCGCATTTCACACAGTATATATTTATTTAATATGGAAGAAACTCTAATGTCCTTAAGGGCAGAGACTGATGTGAGTGTGCTATTATAATATATGTGTGTGTGTGTGTGTGTGTGTGTGTGTATACTTCATGTGTTATGTAGTTCGGTTGGTCGTAGTATTAGTATTATTATTATTATACTCAATGGAAAATGTTCATATTTTTCCTTATTCCTTGGCCTAATTTTCACTTTAATTTAATTTGGTGCTGCATGTTTAATACGGTTTGCTATACTACCCCTTTTTTTTGTTAGCTGCTCATATTTTTCACTTTAGCACAGAACAGATTTTTGTCACTGATTTGTATTTTCTGGTAGCACTTTTTTTCTGTCTACAGTTAGAACTGTAATATTCACATAAGTACAAAAACTGTAATTTGATCAATTAACAGCAAATTTTTAAAGTGATCCCAGAAAGTGCTAATTCTTATGAAAATCAAAGTGGATCAAGTCATGGTCATTTGTACTTACTGCAGTAAGGGATAATTCCTGGTTCAAGAGCTCAAATAATAACAATATAACAGCTTTATCTAATATTGGCTCCTACTAAATGTGTTTGCTAATTAACTTCTGTGGTTAATATGGTGTTATAACTTATTATTAAATTCTGTTTCTTGCAAAGCCAAGGAGTCCAAACTTGGTTTGCTTTAAAAAAATCTTAGATAGCATTATAACACTTCTCTACTTTTTAAAACCAAACTTGGTACAAAAAACAGAAGAGGTCGAGATGTGCTTTGAAGTACTTAGTCATACTATATACCATTGTTAACTGTTGAAAGAAAACATCAGTTAATGCAGTTATTCTAGATTTTGAAAATGTATTTGACCAGCTTTATTTGAAAACGTTATTTTCTCAGTTAATGGTTTTAATGTATTTTTAACAACAGAAAACTACATTCCTGCCTATTCACATCCTGCAGCAAAAACACAGACATACCGCCCTCTTTCAAAAAGTATCTCGGACAATGGCACTGATGTACTGAGATCTTCATCACCGCTGCCTCCTCCACCTATACCTGTGCCTCCTCCGGCTGTGCCTCTCCGTCCTCGGGAACTGGCCTCTCCTGAGAAGTAAGTAATGTGAAATGTCAATCTCTTTATGCTAACCAGATTTCTCTTGGCCATGATGCATTTTCTTCAAATACATGCTTATTCTATGATACAGAATGCTAGACTTGATGCATACTGTATAAAACATCCAAAAAACAATGCTGGGTCGGGTTAGTAGCCGCAGTCCTTCCTGATGAAGCTATGCTTGCACATTATCGAAACGCGTTGACATCACGTGATGCCCCCTTGATCCCTTAAACATAATGATGGGGCCGTGGCAAAACAATGGACATGTACTTGCAGGTGATTACTACAGCCAGTGTACACAGCCGACCTAGAGCTGAAGAAATCAGTGAGCACAGCAAATAGAGACCTGGATCATCATGCCACAGCTACTAAACAATTAGAATTTGCAAATCGCTGATGGAGTGCGGAAAGACCAACTTGTAGCATGTAGACTGCCACCAAGCAGATTGCCAGTGAGACGTGATAGCCCGCTCCCCATGTGGACCTTTAGGTGGTTGAGCTGGGGCTGTCTTAGGATGCAGTTACTTCTTGGCATGGGACACTACTGGTGTAATTGATTAGCTGTACAGTATGCTTGGAATATGCTTGGTATT
The DNA here is from genome assembly GCF_037356315.1 of Lithobates pipiens. Classification (NCBI taxonomy): domain Eukaryota; kingdom Metazoa; phylum Chordata; class Amphibia; order Anura; family Ranidae; genus Lithobates; species Lithobates pipiens. Next base: position 388,471,346 of record NW_027507718.1, on the reverse strand, counting down.
AGCTAAAGGCCTGCCATTGATTCAGCATACACTTTTTATTCTCATCGTTTCCCTCTGACCTCGATCTTTGTAAGATTGAAGCAGGCCATGTATTAATGGACTGCCCAGTATGTCATAATTTACACCTAGTCATATTTGTTGTGCATATTGATGGTGCAATATCGGACATACTGTATTATTGCAAATAGAATAACTTTATATCTCATCAATGTAAGCCACTAATGAATGACTACATGTTGCCACTGCGTTGCTAAATTACCCTCAGTGGAAACTCTGCTCTTCCCCTAGTGGATGGAGTGGCAATACATTCAGTACTTAATGAGTGAATGGATCAAATCCATGTTCTTTTAAGTTATCACTGCCATCCCATACTATGAGACCAATGCAACATGTTGTAGAGGCTATTGAGTTATAATGAGGCAGCTTGATCGTCCCTGGGGCATATCTGTGTCACTTAACTTACCTTAACCTGATGTAGTGGTTGTCCAGGCTGGTCATATGTGACTCATATATACATACTAGACTATCCGGACATTTAAAAAGTGTACATTCTTTTATGCACCTTGGTGTTGAAATTGTGATTGTGATGAATTAGCATTGCATGTGTTTAACTGAGTCATTTTTGATACATACTTTTACTCTTTTTTTGATACTACATCAATAAATCTGGTCAATTTTGCATAATAGTAAGCATGGTTTTCAATTGCTTAACTGCTAAATCCTGGGGGCTTTACCCTTTGGATTAGGGTGTTTTGTTTCTGTATGGTAGTAGCCACAGTCACCTTTACTGACACATTGCCAGGTTTAATAAAATCTCATGTTGTTCAAACACCATATGAATATGTTCTGTATTGTGCCCTCACAGAAAATATGTTACTATCATGGTCATTGCCAAAACCAATATTGGCACCCTCACCATTTGAAATCACTGCATTAAAGTGGGAAAAAAGGCACATATGGAACCAAATTTAAAAATGTATATAAAATATGCTATAACTTAGCCCTGGCTTAAAATATACGTTCACCTTAAAAATATAAATAAATGTACATTTGTTTGCAGTTATAATATATATATTTTTTATAGGAGCCTAGAAAGCATTGCACCAGCTTTAAAGCAGGCAGTTTCACACTGACAGGAAGAATCAATGAACTATCACAGCACTCAGAGCACCATGTTAGTTCATTGAGAACTACAAGCCGACAGCCACAAAGAATGTCGGTACTTGTAGTTCATTCACAAAACTCTATGAATGAATGACTTAGTTGTGTGGGCAGAGCCCTGCATGGCCACACTCTTTTTGAAAAGTGACAGCTGGTATGGGGAACTTCTCATCATACTGTTGTAACAGAGGCAGTGGATCCCCGAGTGGCTGCAGAAGCATGAACATGTTACATGTTCCACCCTAAAAATGGGTGATACTTCAGCACAGTGCAGGAGCAACTTTTTTGTGAGATTTGGGATTTGTCAGATTTCCAGTGTTTCTTGCTGGGAGTATCTTGACATAACCCCCTCCAGTGAAGAAGCCTGGGATAATCTCCAGTGCGGAAATCTGGAGTAAGGTAAGTAAATTTTCTAACTTTTATCACAGGTGTTTTTTTTTTTACAATTTATTTTGGGAGCAGGGTGCATGAACCTGGTGTGTAAGGGTCAAGTGCAACATAATGTGTATGTATAGGCAAAATGTTTTTCAATTTTTGGTAGGGTAAAGAAAAGTTAAAACCTGTTTATTTTTTGTTGTGTCCCATTGTCTATTTTCTTTTACTTCCCAGGCTCAAAACAGCTCAGGAAATTATAGAAAGTAAATACAAAATTTAGGGAATTCTTCTCTTAAACTGCTGTAACCAGATAACCCCACTGGAAGATTTACCCTCCAATGTAAAATTCTGATTTCCCCCATCACTTATTGTCCCACTGGTAGTAGTCACAGCATAAATAGTAGTAACCTCCCCAGTGGACATAGACAGATAGAATAAATAATACAACCTTAAAGCGGGCTTTCTGTCCTTTTTTCAACTTTCCATCTATTAAATCTCCTGCCCTTGTTGTTTTAACTTTGGACAGTAAAACATTTTTTTTTCTGCCAGTAAATACCTTATACAGCCCACTTCCTGTTTCCTGTCTGGTAAAAAGCCTAGGCTTATGACCTCATGCACAGCTCTCTCTCTCACTATTGTGAGCGTTTGCCAGGAAGGGAGGGGGGAGGAGTCATAAGAGGCCCAGTGAGAGCTGCAGGGTTGCAGAGCTGGAGGTGTGCCTCTGTGTGTCTGTGTAAATTCAGGAAGTGAACAGACAGCAACTTCAGCTGCCCACAGTTAAAATGGATGCAGTCAGACTTAATGGAGGGAGACTTCTGCAGCATATTTGGCAAGTACAGAATCACAGTACTGTATTAAGAAAACAATATGCAAAGTGGTTGGAGGGAAGCTTCAGAATGGCAAAGATTTTTTCATTACAAATTATGTGAGCAGACTGCAGTTCCTCTTTAAGATCATCTAAAGTGAGTGCACAATTGAATGCATCCAGATTGCAGTACCTTGTCATAGCCTCATGCTTTATGGCTTCTATTAAAGGCACATTCCAGCAACAGGTATTTGTTATATTTGGCTTTGTTAATAAAAAGATTATGGGGCCACCAGTATGCAGAAATCAACTCAAACATTAACATGAGTAAAGATAGGGGCATTCAGACATGTAATGATGTCTGAGGCTATGTCTGGAATGGCACCCCTCACATTCCTTACATAACTCAACATAAATATTTTTTACAATATGCACTAAAACAAAATGATTAATAAATATGAATAAAGTACCCTGTAATATGAAATACTGTAAAAGATCACAAATTCCTATTTACTACACCCATCAAACTTGCTTCCCATGACTTCCTCTCTTGTTCAAGCAATAGTGCTGCACAAAAATAAAAAATATACCTGCTTTACATGAGAGAGGTGATGGTGGATTGTGGTGTTTACCTATTTTAACTCCGTGAAGACTTTTGTATATTTTGCAAATGCAAGAGACCTGTTGTTCCTTGGTACCGTGCTGCATAGTACCTACCTTTTTTCTGCAGATGATGCAGAAACCAATTGTTTCGTTTTCAAATTCTAGTACTAAGTAAAGAGAGTAAGATGGCAGATCACAATATACTATCTCTTTGCATTTTGGTGTACCAAGCAAATAAGTAAAGATATATTTTCTTCAAATTTATTTAGAATTTTTTTTCTAGCTTTCCTGCAGATTGCAATATAGCTTTGAGTTTCAGTATAAACCAATAATTACCAGAATTTGTAAATTGGAGATTAACTACATCGATCAAACTTCTAATTAATAGGAAACTACTTGGAATTATTTTGGGTGTTGCATATTTGCTTGGGACCTCTTTCAATAGCACAGGGGGTTGCCTCTATCTGCAATCCCTTTGTAAATCTTGTCTAAGCCCTTGTACACACGGTCGGACATTCTGACGGAAAATGTCAGATAGGACCGTGTAGTCGGATAATCCGACCGTGTGGGCTCCATCGGACTGTTTCCGTCGGAATATCCGACCAACAAAGTTTTAGAGCTGGGCTATAAAATTTTCCGACAACATGATCTGATCGGACTTTGTCCGATCGCTTGTAGAGAATTCCAATCGGACAAAGTGGCACGCATGCTCAGATCAAATTCCTAGACCAAAGCTATTGGCTACTAGCCTGAACGTAGTCCCATTGTAACAAAATAACATCACCACGTTCTGAACGATCGGTTTTCCAACAACTTTGTCCGACCGTGTGTATGCAACAGTTTCGGACAAAATCCGTCCGACAAAATCCAATGGATTTGGTTGTCAGAATGTCCGACCGTGTGTACAAGGGTTTACTGTTTTATGATTTTTTTTGTGGACTAAAATGGAATTCTGAAAATGCAGAAGAAAACTTTCCTGTGCAGCAACACAATTACATCGTATCAGCTGGTTGCGTTGCATGGGACAGTGCAGTGGCTAGTAGTAATAGTGTTTAGCCATGCGTGCCTTGAAGTTTAGGGTTTCAGGGTTCCCATATATGTATGGGTTCCCTCACACATTGTGATGAGCTTTCGTTTGAACTAGATGTAGTGTGCCTGCCTGTGTATGAATTTGGTAAGGACTTGGACTGAAAATCTGGCCATAGACCACTTGAATCTTGGCCAGTTCAGCAGGGACCAGCTGAGATTCAAACAATGTATCGGCAGGCTGATTGTACCCAAGTCAATCCATTGATCAACTTGGGTACAACCACCATGTCAGATTTTTAGGATGCAATTATTGCCAGCCACTAAAGCCGCTATTGTTCTTCTGTCTGGGATGGCTGCAACCCGAGGTTTCATGAAAGAATATCATATTGGCTTAAGTTCCTCTGGGGGCTGGGTGCATTGTAAGCTGTGTTAGGTATGGTATCCCTTGTGTTAATACTATTTGAGTGATTTGGTGCAGTGATTGTTTTACTTTCAATAGATTTTCATTGGGAATTTTTAAATAGTATATAGTAAATAATAATGCAGATACAGTATAGTGCTCTGTTCATTATTAATATTTTAGTCACGTGTCTTTATTTTCTTCTGTAAGGAATGAATGGGAACCACCAGACAGAAAGGTTGATACACGCAAGTTTCGATCTGAACCCAGAAGCATATTTGAGTATGAGCCTGGAAAGTCCTCCATCCTTGAACACGAAAGACCGGTAAGAGCATAGCATATGAGCTGAGTATATGAGGGGGAAGATGTGCATTATTTTGTAACAGTGGAGGAGTAGGAGGCCAAAGTACAGTGGGGGTAATAACGAACCATGAGGGAATGTAAACTGCCATGGCTGTGTAGTAATCCATAGCAGTCAAACTGAATTCATTTTTTTGGCTGATCAGATTGGAGCAAAATAAAATCTAATTTATTACTACAAGTTTAGCATAGTCATTGTCATTGCCTTATAAGAAAACATTACTTGTATACTTTCATAAAAATGTGCTGCCATGTATTGACTCTCTGCTGGAGACACAGCTGTTGGTGTGTTTGTTAAAGAATACGGAGGCCAATCACTCCGATTTTCCCTTCCTCTTACAGAGTTCCCAGCATTGTATGATGAAATACTGACTTTTCCTTCCCCTCTGTTTCTTAAAGACTACAGATGTGTATAGTGATATATATACCCCCAACCTATGTGACATACACGTTACATCTTCTCCGAGATATACTCTTTGCTACAGGAATCTCTTTACATGACTGTTCCTCAGATTATTCAGGGATGACAGACCACATCTTTATCATATTATATAGGGAATCTATACTGAAAACACAGTTTGATATCGTGAATGTGAGCTAAGTGGGAGAGTTGAGGACTTATTTACTGCAGCCTTTCTGTGAAATATAAAATGATACCCTGTACTTTTAGATGCATATTAAAAAAAAAAATCATAATGTGCCCCAATCTAATAAAATCTTATTTATGTATTTAGAAATGTGCATATACTTTACTAGCCAATGGTAAAATATGATACCACCACAGTTCTAACACCTCGGCACAGAGCTCTCCCCAGTATTATACTGAGAAAAACGTCTGTCATCGTAATTCCTTGGTAATGCCTCTAGGCAAGAAAAAATAGCTTTCCTAACTGTTTCATTTCTTTTGGCATATTTAAAGAGAGGAGCTTTATGGCCCATTCACAACACATCTAAACATCTACTGGTTTACATTTCTCAGCACAGGTCCAATGCAATGACAAGTTAAATTGCATTATTTCCAATAGGTCCGGTTCACAGCAACATGTCGCATTGGTGTGTGCTTTGTAAAAATAAAACATGCTGCATTTAAATGCAGCACAACACATCACTACACATTACAAGGCTTTACAGCGTGCTGCGACACATGTTAAGGAGGGAAAATAATGAATTGTAGCTCCTGCTGTGTACAAAATATCACATCAACACAATGCAATGCTTTAAAAAATAAAATAAAATGCCAGATCAAGTGCATTTATCATGCATCAACATGAATTACATGCAATGGACTGTGTGTGAAACCAGCCTTAGCCCTTGTACATGTGGTCTGAGAATCCGTCGGAATGTGTCCTATCGGACTGTGTCGTCGGATAATCCGACTGTGTGTTGTATGCATCGGACTGATTCCGTTGGAATATCCGTCGGACCCAATTTTCCAACTTGTTGGAAATATTTTCCGACAAACTGGTCCGATCGGACATACTCCGATCATGTGTAGAGAATTTTGATCGGACCAAGTGCCACGCATGCTCAGATCAAATTCCTACATCAAAGCTATTGGCTACTAGCCTGAATGTAGTCCCATCGTAACGAAATTACGTCATCATGTTCTGAAAGATCGGATTTTTCAACAACTTTGTCCGACCGTGTGTATGCAACAGTTTCGGAAAAGATCTGACGGACAAAATCCGACGGATTTGGTTGTCGAAATCTCCGACCGTGTGTACAGGGGCTTAGAGTGCTCTAGCTGATTGACCTTTAGTTTGTTAAAGCACTGTGCATCATAAACAACTGTCTTTTGTTTCTTTCTTTATTTTTTATTTTTTTCACCTTGCTTTCATCTTTACCTCATAGCATTTCTGTGTTGCTGATTTTCATTCAGCCACTTTTTGTCTACATGTAACTCCCTCCAGAACACTAGGTATTATTTTATTGAAAGTTGCTTTAAAAAGACCAAAAACAACTTATGAAATTAAAAAGAGAGAAAGAGAGATTTTGGTGACTAGGTTTAGATCTATCTTAAAGTGGTTGTAAACCCTCCACTTTCACTTTAGCTCATTGCAATCTAAATAGAACAGGCAGCTGATCGCTGCCTGTGAAATTTGACTTACTCTTTCTGTTTCCTCATAATCCATCCTGCAATCTGTAGTGATGTCAGTGACGCTTGCGCAGTCCATAGCTTCTTTAGCGGCGCGCTATGTGTACCGTTTCACTATCCTGCATGTCGGGTTATTTACTGTTATTGAGAGCGGCACAGAGGAAGCCTCGCTATACTGTGCTCTCCACCTCTCCTTCCTGGTTATCCCCTTGTGATTGTATAAGCTCTTGTACACACGGTCGGAGAATCCGTCGGAATGTGTCCTATCGGACCGTGTCTTTGGATAATCCAACTGTGTGTGGTATGCATCGGACTGATTCCGTCGGACCCAATTTTCCAACTTGTTGGAAATATTTCCCGACCAACTGGGCCGATCGGACATACTCCGATCATGTGTAGAGAATTTTGATCGGACCAAATGCCACGCATGCTCAGATCAAATTCCTACTTCAAAGCTATTGGCTACTAGCCTGAATGTAGTCCCATCGTAACAAAATTACGTCATCACGTTCTGAAAGATCGGATTTTTCGCCAACTTTGTCCGACCGTGTGTATGCAACAGTTTCGGACAAGATCCGACGGACAAAATCCGACGGGCAAAATCCGACGGATTTGGTTGTGGAAATATCCGACCGTGTGTACAGGGGCTAAGACATCACACAGGGGGAGTGAACCAGGGCAGCACAGAGAGTGAGAGAGGTGATCGAGATAGAGGCTTGGTTTAGACGTGATCACGCATGCGTGAGATTTAGACAGGAAAACAAAGTAAGGGCAGAAATGATGTCCACAAAAGATTCAGCAATCACTAATAATAATAATAATAAAGATGGCACAACCAATACCCGGAAGAAAATTAATTTTACAAAGCTAAACAAGGTATTTTAAAACCGCCTTTTAATCACCTTTAAATGTATAAGCCTTGCAAATACATTGTTGGATCATTATATTCTAAAAACGCAAACAAAAGGTACGGGTTTACTTTTTATTTTTGTGCTAATGCTTTTCAGTTTTCTACTGAATGAAAAATAGAAACCCAATATTAGCTCTGCATTAATGCATAATGCATTAATGTATTTACTAAGACAAGTCCATAGAATGTTTGTTTATTAGTCTGTCTTTGAATAATCTGATAGGAGCATACATCCTACAAATAGTGTTTCTATTGCTGTGTTACCCTCAATTCTTTTCCGGCTATTCACTATCAGTGTAAGTGTCTTTACAACCAGGAAACCAATTATATTTTGTAAAAACCACACCGGTCCTAACCCTGCATAAACTATTATTTTATTTTTACATATAGTTCATCAGTGTATTTTTGGTGAATTTAATAGATTGAAATAAAATGGGTTCCACTGAGAGGTATCCTACAAGTGAAACCACACTTGATCAACTGGAATTAGAAATCTGTAAAGGACAATAAATTGAGTTTATCCCCTGATCCAGACCACAAAACAACCTTTCTTTATTGTCCACTGAGGGACACAGGAAGAGAGCAATTATTTGACAATTTGGGTTACATGCAGCTGCCTCCAGAAGGTGGATACTTGCAAATGTAAAAAAGTTCAAAGCCAGTCCCTGTAAAACCCCACCCCTAACTGTCATGGCTCTGCTAGTGTCCTATAATGCTTTTTTTTTTTTAAAAAGCAGCAGCATATAAGCATTTTACCTGTAGTGCCGGTACTCCTAAGGAGTATGCGCTATGTGTTAAATTTAGTTTTTTGCCCAAGACTGTAATGAGTTTTGGCACTTATTGTATTAAATTGTACTTTGGCATCAGTTTGGCTGGGCTGTATAGAAGTTCTGCCTGGTCATAGGGGGGATTGTACACCTGTGAGAGACTTTAGAACACAGTCTGGTTGGACGCATTGGGTACCAATCTCTGTCTCGGAACCAATCGGTGGGAGTTTGCCTCACTGCGTAATCCAGGGAAGGGGTACTTAAGGTGCCAAAGTCACGTGGTTCGGTGTTCCGGTCCAGAAGTTATTGCTGACTCCGTAGTCCTGGTCCTCCTGACCAGCCCCCAGGGGCCCTCATGGCCTGGGGTGCGGATCCATCCATTTCCGAGCCTCAGGACTGGCTAGTTCGAGGCACAGTAACTGGAAGGAGGATTCTAAGGTGTTTTGGAGAGGCCCAGCAACTCAACACGTCACCAGGGGAGGACTCTTCGGTAGGAGAGCCACCCACAAGGCTGGTTGCTCAGTAAGAGCCTGGAAGCAGAGCTGCCATGGACATTGATTGAATCCACGATTCTTACGGTATCGCTGGACCGGCTGTAAGATTCTGGTACAGTAAGAAAAGTTCCTACTTCTACCCTTCCAGTTGTAACTACGTTTCCAACCAAGTCTGTGTGAGAGACTTTGAAATGCTTGAATTACCTGTTGGCTGCTAAACCCAAAACATAATGGATTTATCCAACAGTTAAAGAGTCCAGTTGCGAGCGGCTGTTCCCTGGACTGTGTACATAGAGAGAGACTTTTATTGAAGTCAGAAGTTCCAATCACCTGAGCGAAACTCTACCCTGACACCCTCTATTGCCAACTTGGAGACTGAGTTTGTTCAACCGTTTTATGCACAATAAAAATCCTAATAAGGAATTCAAGTGTCAGTCTCTACAGTTACTGGGTTATCAACCCTGGGAACCCCTAGACAAGGACAACGAGTACGAGCTGGAGGAGGTAAAAAAAATTCAGCCACTCCTTCGGGGGTAAGCGCTACATACCTTTTCAAGATATCCTACGTGAGTATTCTTCCTTTTATATGCATTCCTAACATTGACACAAATTTGATATCCTGAGACCAGAGGTATTATATTTTGTTTACTTTTGTATGCTTTGAGTAAAGCAATTTTATGAAACTACCACCACTAGGAGAGTCTTCTTATTGTATACGAGGTGAGGGAGTGAGCACATCCCAGAAGGCAAGTGTTTCTTAACTTGGTGATTATTTATGTTTTTATGGATGGACTTTTGTTTCTGGGATGATCATAAAGAGAGCACAAAATTAAATTTTGAACAGGACTCAATGTGATGTGAAGACCAATATTCTTCAAACTGTTTGCACAGCTATGCAGATGACACAATTTACAAGTGTCTAAAGTCTAACGCCACAGAGTGTACTTGTACATGACAGTTTTCATAGTCTAGTAAAGCTTTCTAATTGTCACACACAATCTTCCAATAACTTGATACACACACAATTAGAATTCCTATTTTATTGCTGATGTTGTCCTGATAGGTTATGTGGCATTAGCTGTATTTTAACTTTTAATCAGACTGCAGTGTTGTCACGCTGTCAACTGTGCATTAAAGGTCCACTTTAATTATACAAATGGCTCTTTTAAAGTGATGGTAACATTTCCAGGCTGATTCCAGTTGATGTGGGAAAATCTATAATTAAAGGAACAGTACGCTTGCAGTCTAGTCTGGCGGGTGTGGCTTGTTTTTATAAGACAGGAATAACCTGGGCAAGTTGCCAAACAAAGTTTGCTGTATTCATCACATAAATACTCCATCTTTGATTAATCTAACAGTGTATAAAAACTAAATGTGAAACTAGTGACAGGATATCAATCATGTAATGCATGCCAGAGATTTCCCAAGAGCTTCAGCTGTTTTTCTGTAGAGGTAAATGGCGTGGGAGAAGAGACTTGTTCCACAGATCCAAATATACCTCGATACTGTACTGCTGGAATCTGTCTTGCCCTGAGAAGTCACAGTATGCCAAATATCTTTTTATACGCTACGCAGAGGGAGACCTTGTCATGAAAGATTATAAAAAGGGAGCACAGGCTTTTGTTTAGTGATGGCGATGTGCTGTACTTTTTTCAGAATTCAGCTGCTTAGTATAGACAGATAATTTTTGCAGTCTCCTTTGAGCCAAGCCCTATTGCTATTTGCAATTAATGAAGACAGGATATAGTTTATCAAAGCTGTTGTAATGTCAATCAATTGTCCGTAATGGATGTAAATGATATGGTTTGCTGAATTTTCAAACATTGAAAAAACAGTATAATAGGATCTGTTCCCAAAACGTTGCAGTGTGTCGTGAAACAATAGTATGCTGCATTTTGGTTGCACTTGTCTACATTTTAAATGAGATACTCAATGCAATCCAACCCACAACTGTGTTAGTCAATGTGCAGCAATGCCTTCTCCAAGGCTTTCTCTTAACGCTTCCTTCTTAAAAGAACACCTGACAGAGGTAGGAAAAAAAAAAAACATAAAAGAAAGGAAAAAGGCCCCCCCATAAACCATTTACATAAGATTCTCAGACCTCCCTGAGGTAAAGCCCTCAAAAAAGGGCTTAAAGCTGATAATATCATTGAGGCCTGGAGGGTCGGTGGCTTTGAGCATATAGATCCACGAGTTTATTTTTGTAGTAATATTTTATTCCAGTCACCTCTTCTAGGGTCCTGAGTGGTGACTTCCAGAGCCATGTGAACCATCCCTTAAACCTACCCAGGACACATTTTTAACCTACATTAATATACACTCGTGAGGGATTCATAAAGGAAGCTGTAAGTTAACTACTTTTCTCTCAACTAATGAGAGACACAACTACTATTTTGTAGAGACCTTCATTAATGTGATAATGTCCTACTTATCTGTTTTCTGCAAACTCTCTAGCTTTTAGCTTTCCTTTGCCAAGTCATGGACCAGGATCTGCATAATGAGATTGTATCATATTTTCTAAATGTCACATCTATCAATTTTTAGTGGTGGTATAAATCTTGTTTTCTTCAAAAATGTATTGGCCATTTATCACAGCCAATAAAGTAATTTTCTGAGCTAAGAATATAGAAACCAGAAACCTGGAAAGCTTCTGATTTTACCATAGCACTAAACTAGTATAATCTTAGTTGGCTTTATAAAGATGGTGACGAGGAATGGGGGTGAAGTTTTTACATGGAATAAAATTATATAATGTCTACCTTGTCTTGTATGATGCTTTCTTAAAATAATACCTGCCATGTTCCCTGTCTGCACAGATATCTACTTGCAGCACATTAATGGTCACTTATGATTAGAAGGATTTGGAACCAGAAAAAAAAACAATATATAATGTTGGTTTAATATTGTTTAGCTGCATAATCAAATAAACAAATTCGTATACAGATCAGCCATAACTTTATGACCCTCCACCCAATATTGAGTAGGCTCCCGTTTTGCAGCCAAAACAGACACATTTGTCTGTCAAAACAACCATGACCAGTCGAGGCATGGGCGTCACTAGACCTGTGAAGGTATGCTGTGGTATCTGATACCATGCCATCAGTAGCAGATTTTTTAAGTCCTGTAAGTTGTGAAGTGGGGTCTCCATGGTTCAGACTTTCCAGTTTCCAGCACATACCACAGATACTCTATTGGATTGAGATCTGGAGAATTTTGATGCCAAGTCAACACCTGAAACTCTTGTTCCTCAAACCATTCTTGGACCATTTTTGCAGTGTGGCAGGGTGATATATCCTACTGAAAGAGGCCACTGTCATCGAGAAATACATTTTCCCTGAAGTGGTGTACTTAGTCAGAGACCATGTTTAGGTAGGTGGCATTCTGTTGCCATCTCTTTTGGAGGTAAGCGACACACACACCCAGCTAGCCACATGATGCAAAAAACATGATTCATCAGACCAGGCCACCTTCTTCCATTGTTCTGTGGTTCAGTTCTAATGCTCACTAGCCCATTGTAGGTGGTTTTTGCTATGGACAGGGGTCAGCATGGGCACTTTGTGGCTATGAGGCCTCGTATGCAACAAACTGCAATGCACTGTGTGTTCTGACACTTCGTTCAGAACCAGCATTAACTTTTGCTGCAATTTGAGATCAGACTACACGGCCAGCCTTTGCTCCCCACTTATATCCACGATCCTTGGCCACCCATGACCTTGCCACCAGTTCGCAGGTTTTCATTCCTTGAGACACTTTTGGTAGATCCTGACCACTGCAGAATATCCCACAAGAGCTGCGGTTTTGGAGTTACTCAGACCCAATTGTCTAACTATTACAGTTTGGATCTCAAATACTTATGCTTGCCCATTTTTCTGCATTCAATACATCAACTTCAGTGCCAACATTTTCACTTGTTGCCTAATATACCCCACCCACTTTCAGATGTTGTTATAGCAAGATAATCAATGTTATTCACATTAACCTATCAGTGGTCATAAAGCTATGGCTGATTAGTGTATACAGTTGTGCTCATAAATTTACATACCCTGGCAGTTTTTTTGATTTCTTGCGCATTTTTCAGAGAATATGAATCATAATTAAAAAAAACTTTTCTTTCACTCATGGTTAGTGTTTGGCTGAAGCCATTTATTATCAATCAACTGTGTTTACTCTTTTTAAATCATAATCACAACAGAAACTACCCAAATGACCCTGATCAAAAGTTTACATACCCTGGTGATTTTGGCCTGATAACATGCACAAAAGTTGACACACAGGGATTTGAATGGCTATTAAAGGTAACCATTCTCACCTTTGATCTGTTTGCTTGTAATTGGTGTGTGTGTGTGTGTGTGTGTGTGTATAAAAGGTCAATGAGTTTATAGAATACTGACAGACCCTTGCATCTTTCATCCAGTGCTGCATTGACGTTTCTGGATTCTGAGTCATGGAGAAAGCAACAGAATTGTGAAAGAATTTGTGGGAAAAGGTAGTTGAACTGTATAAAACATGAACGTTATATAAAAGGAATTGAGAATACCAATTAGCAGTGTTCAACCTCTAAGCAAGAAGTGGAAAATGAGGGGTTCTGTTGAAACCAAATCACAGTCAAGTAGACCAACTAAAATTTCAGCCAGAACTGCCAGGAAAATTGTTTGGGATGCAAAGAAAAACCTACAAATATCTTCAGGTGAAATACAGGACTCTCTCACATGTGGTGTGGCTGTTTTAAGATGTACAATAAGGAGGCACTTGAAGAAAGATGGGCTGCATAGTCGAGTCACCAGAAGAAAGCCATTACTATGCAAATGCCACATTTGTAGTGATGAGACCAAAATTTAGCTTTTTGGCCACAACCATAAACTCTTCATTTGGAGAGGAATCAACAAAGCCCATGATGAAAGGTACACCATTGCTACTGTGAAACACAGAGGTGGATCGTTGATGATTTGGGGATGCATAAGCTAGAAAGGCACAGGAAATTTGCTCAAAATTGATGGCAAGATGAATGCAGTATGTTTTTTAAATACTAAAGGAACATTTGCATTCATCGGCCAGGAAGCTGCGTATGGAACGTACTTGGACATTCCAACATGACGATCCAAAACGCAAGGCCAAGTTGACCTGTCATTGGCTACAGCAGAATAAAGTGAAGGTTCTGCAGTGGCTATCTCAGTCTCCTGACCTCAATATCATTGAGCCACTCTGGGGAGTTCTCAAACATGAAAGCCCAAGAATTTACAGGAACTGGAGGCTTTTTGCGAAGAGGAATGGGCAGCTTTACCATCTGAGAAGATAGAGTCTCATCCACAAATACCACAAAAGACTTCAAGCTGTCATTGATGTTAAAGGGGGCAATATACAGTATTAAGAACTGGAGTGTGTAAACTTTTGATCAAGGTCATTTGGGTAGTTTCTGTTTTCATTATGATTTAAAAAGAATAAACACAGTTGGTTGATCATAAATGGCTTTAGCCAAACACAAACCATGAGTGAAAGAAAAGTTGTCATGTAAACAAGGCAGATCACCATTCTGCTAGTAAGAAAGACAGAAATCTTGTGTTTCTGCTAAGAAACCCTTTGATGTTAACTCCTTCCCTGCCAGTTTCATTTATACAGTGACAGTGCATTTTTTTTAGTGCTGATCACTGTATTGGTGTCACTGATCCCCCAAAAAGTGTCAGTGTCAGATTTGTCTGCCGCAATGTCACAGGCCCGATAAAAATCGCTGATCGTTGCCATTACTAGTAAAAACAATGAAAAAAAAAAAGAAAGTAAATCTATCCCATAGTTTGTAGACATTCTAACTTTTGCACAAACCAATTAATATACACTTATTGGGATTTTTTTTACCAAAAACATGTAGCAGGATACATATTTGCCTAAATTAATTAAGAAATCCAATTTTTTCTTTTTTGTTTATAGTGCAAAAATAAAAACTGCAGTTGTGATCAAATACTATCAAAATAAAGCTCCATTTGTGGGGAAAAAAGGACATTAATTTTATTTGGGTACAGTGTTGCACGACCGCACATTTGTCAGTTAAAGCAACACATTGCTGTAGTGCAAAAAAAGGCCTGGTCAGGAAGTGGGTAAAACCTTCCAAAGCTAAAGTGGTTAAGCAAACATGGCACAATGCTATTTACAAAAATATATATGAACAAAACGTCCTAATAATCCATGTAACTCCTGGTTACTTGCATATGGTATCATATGCCAGCTACACAATGTATCCAGTGGGAGAGTGTAGGGGATTTATAAAATGGCTGCTGTTGGGATCCATTCCTGAAGCACAAAGTTCTACAATATTTACAAAATGTCTTAATAAAGAAGGGGAAGGATGATGCCTTATACAGTGCCTTGAAAAAGTATTAATACCCCTTGAAATTTTCCACATTTTGTCATGTTATAACCGTGTTTTTTATTGAGATTTTGTGACAGATCAACACAAAGTGGCACATAATTGTGAAGTAGAAGGAACATTATAAATAGTTTTCAACATTTTTTACAAATATATGAAAAGTGTGACGTGCATTTGTATTCAGCCCCCTTCACTATGAAACCCCCAACTCAAATCTAATGGAACCAATTTCCTTCATAAGTCACCTAGTAATTAGCGTCCAACTGTGTGTAATTTAATCTCAGTATAAATACAGCTGTTCTTTGAAGCGATAAGAGGTTTGTTAGAGAACCTTAGTTAACAAACCGCATCATAAAGGCCAAGGAACACACCAGACAGGTCAGGGATGAAGTTGTGGAGAAGTTTAAAGCAGGGTTAGGTTATAAAAAAAATATTGCAAGCTTTGAACATCTCAGAGCACTGTTCAATTCATCATCCGAAAATAGAAAGAGTATGGCACAACTGCAAACCTACCAAGACATGGCTATCCACCTAAACTGACAAGCTGGGGAAGGAGAGCATTAATCAGAGACGCAGCCAAGAGGCCCATGGTAACTCTGGAGAAGCTGCAGAGATCCACAGCTCTGGTGGGAGAATCTGTCCTTAGGACAACTATTAGTCGTGTACTCCACAAACCTGGCCTTTATAGAAGAGTGGCAAGAAGAAAGCCTTTGTAGAAAGAAAGCCATAAGAAGTCCCATTTGCAGTTTGCGAGAAGCCATGTGGGGGACACAGAAAACATGTTCATGCCCACTAACTAATATTAGATCTTGATTGATGGTGGCGTCACTGCCCTCTTATTCTAAGATGCAGGCTGGGGGGTTGTGACAAATAATAAAAATTTGGTTTCAAATATATATTTGTGTGAATATTTAAAACAGTTTATTTATATTAATTAATTATTTTTACTCTGTATTCCAAAGGCTGTTTTTTTTTTTGAACGTGTGATCAGCAGCAGAGGACTAGAAGTTCCTTCTGCTTATGTTTCCCTGCAGACAGGCTGGGAAAGAGCTGGGTCATGTGACAGCTGTATATCAATTAGAAAAAAGGTACTTCGATTTTTTTAATAATTACAGTGCCATCACCCACATACAGAAATAGAAGGGTAAATTAAACAGTGTGTGGTTAGTATCTTTTTTTTTTTATTGAGATATATGTGTGTGCGCAGCACCTTTGGTCTCTAGTACTGAAACAAATCTAGAAGATGAGTTAATGAAAATTATAATCGTGTAGGCACCATCTGGTTAGGCCCAGCAGTAACCCAACATTGATAGTCACATACAAGTAATTGTGAGTGATGTGTGAAAAATATCCTGGAATGCGAATACTGTAAACATTGGAATACTGATGACCCATACTACTTGTCATGTCTTGTTATGGCAAAACATAAAGGAATGAGATGGACCTAGTAATATAATAGGGAATCGGTGGCATTTGATAAACCTTAGGACTCTTGAGAAACCTATTCTAAAATATATATTGTGCTCTCTAGTCCCTTGTCGTGTTAATGTGCTACTGTGTTTACTGCTCGAATGCTGTTAAGTTTAGCAAATGCAATTTTTGAGTACCTTTTCCTTCCCCCCTCCTTGCTTTCTACTCCAGAATGGTCGTATAAATCCTGATGAGATAGATTTAGAAAATGAACCTTGGTATAAATTCTTTTCAGAGCTGGAGTTTGGACATCCGGTAAGTGAGGTTAGATACTAATTCTTACAATAGCTGGTAGGAAAATCTAATCCTTTGAAGCTTATGGTTCATTAACTCCCACTTATGCACCATCGTGGATTAACATATGCTGTGCACCTATTTGGAGATAGAAGTAAGGATAAGCTTTAACAGTTTATTGGATGAAGATAACATGCCCTTGTAGCATGATTTATGTTTAAGGAAATTGTTGATCTTCTTGAACTACCAGTTAGTTACGGACTGACAATCAAGTTTGTCCCATATGTCTGCATGCTGTATCCTGTCTAGCCATTTCCCCACACTGACACGCAAGTTGGAAAATGCTCATTAGAAGTCATAGGCGCAACTGCAGACCTTTAGCATTTATTAATAAGCATCCTGTGCGGCCAGTATGTTTATTCAGTATAAAACTCCAGCTATGAAGAAAGCTTTTCTTACAAATCTAAATAAATCAGAATTCTCTATCCAGCTGATTTTTGTTATTTATGAAAAATAAATTAAGTTAAGCTTATGTTGATTTAAGGCTCCTTTATTTTTAACTTCTTAAGAGCAGATTAATGGAAGGTTTATTGTTAATATGCAATAATTGGCACCTTGTAGATTCAGGGAGGGATCTTTGCTTCCTATTACACATAGCAAGCAACAAAATCATCCCCACCCCACTGTCCTGTATATGATGTGGCAGACCAGAATTATAACTATGGTCATAGTAAAGCTATTGGTAAAGTTTTAATTCAACTGGGGCACCATGAAAAAGTGAAATGTTTTTACGCCAAGCATTTCACAGAGATCTAAGGTTACATGTAGGGTTAGGATCACATATATCCAGTAACCTTTATGCCCTGTATGTCCCTTTTTATTGAATAGACTGACTCCCCACAACTACCACACAAGATTTCTAGAACATGTGCTTTTTTAAAATAAATATGCAAACGTCCTGAGTAACTTATAATAAGTAAATTTAACAAGTGATGATGCCAAACAAAAATTCAAGTGAAATCATGAAAAAGCTAGCCTTTTTTCAAGTGAACAAATCACTCATAAGTAGATACAAAAAACAAAATATAAAAGGATGGCACTAATTCATCAATATATAAATAAACATTTATTGCATGATTAATACATAATTATGTGCATATTTTAACAATATAATTCCTGATAGAAAAGTCCACACACCAAAAAAAAAAAAAAAGGTTTTAGTGCAGTAGTAGGTAATCTTAATCATCTGTGCTCCACCAACACTAATGCAGGAAAAAAAAAACACACTCAAAAGATACTAGATCATAAAAAACTGGTGTGGAGTTCAAATCATTAGAAGGATAGGTAACATCAAAGAGGGTTGATCTATTAATTTACTAGCATCAACTGGTATAAGTCTGGATTCATGGGAAGGCAGAAGCTCAAAAAGAAACAGGTATGCTTCCTGAAGACGTGGAAACACGAAATGCATTGAGGCTGCGCGCACTGACGTCACTTTCGTTATGCCTGGTTCCAGTCTCTGGTGTGTTGGAACGCATGCCAAGAGTCTCAAGAACTGCGTGTATCCCCGCTGTTTGGCTGTATATGCTGGTGCTAGCCTATAGCACCAACGAATGTAAGTGCACTATCTAGCTGTTTCAAGTTTGCACAGGCTATATTGCGCTATGTGATGAACTTTGTTTCTTTTTGAGCTGATTATAGTGGTGGAAAGTGCTGGGCAGTTGCAACTTGGAGTAACTATATCCGCGAGTCTACCTCCCACATCACAGAAGGACCTAGGGTGGATAGGAGTGAATCAAAGAATTGGCAGCTGAACAAAATACTACATACAAAGTTTGAAGTCCAGTCCAGAGAAGTAGTTTGGAGGCATGTGCTCCAAGTGAAATAAATTCAGCTTTTTGATGAAACGTGCTAGAACAAGAAGATTTTTTTTTTTTCGTGGAAACTCCTTCAGTGACAGAGCTGTAGCTGAAGGGTTAGAGTACAGCTCTCTACAATATTTTCAAAAATACATTAGCTGGTGTTAGAAAGCACTTACTCTTTGTGTGTGTGTGACCAGATACTTCTATAGAAGTTCTGTGAAGACTCATTGAACACAGCTTTCCATTCTGTTTTGGTTGTCTGTGTGATTAGGCATACCACATGGAAAAAATGTATTTGCTGGCTTTAGATGGCTAAAAGAATGTGAGAGGAGCTGCAAGATTCAGCAGTGCAGATTTCCCTGTTACAGGCACAAGCCCAAGAATATTGGGTGTTTGTTTCACTCAGACCAGCATTGTCCATAAGCTTTCATATCATTAATTCATTGATATTTCTTGTCCATTTCTCTAGTAATCATATTCTAAATACATATACACTGCAGGACGTTATTTTTAGTTCTTGGCCTTGGTTCCAATGGACCATTCCCCAGCCAGATAGGCAGAGTTTGGCTGACCTACAGCACATCTTGTTTCTTATAGTAATCATTTGTTACCTTATAGAATCATGTACTCCCTTACAGAACTGTCACTGAGCATTTTTAAATAAGCTAAACATAAAGATTTATTCACTCGGGAAGAGTAAATTTCTGTGCTGGAAAACACCAAGGAAATATGTATTTGCTTCCCTTTCTTATGTATGAACCAGAGCACCATTGTAGAATATTCTATAAAATGATTAACATTTGAATTATGGTGGTGTTTTCTAACCACATAGAATAAATCTAACCGTGGACAGGTGTACGCTACTAATTTGGGTATACCTGTCAGAAATTCCTGTCATTTATTCTGTTTATTAATCTGGATCTAATGATTGTTTTGCTGTGTAATTTTTGGTAAAGGTAATCTCTGCTTTTGGAATTTTTCACCTCACTTTGCGTTGCTCTGATTTATGCCAAATTTACTTTATTTAAGAATCGGTGACACGTTATACAGGAGGGAGTGAAGTTCTTTACTATATTTACAAAGCTGAAACACATCACATGTGTCAGTAGATTCTCAAAATATAATTGATCAAATGTAGATTGAATGTCTTGATCTGAATGTTAAAGATTTTACTGATATTTGCAGTCATCTACTGTAGAGATCTCCTGTCTGAAACAGAGAGCAGTGTTCTTATTCGGACATTGTCAGAGCGCCTTTCATATATACAGTTGTGCTCATAAGTTTACATATCCTCAAAGAATTTATGATTTCTTGGCCATTTTTCAGAGAATATGAATAACACAAAATCACTCATGGTTAGTATTTGGCTGCAGCCATTTATTATCAAATCAACTGTGTTTATTCTTTTTTTAAATCGTGATCACAACAAAAACTACCCAAATGACCCTGATCAAAAGTTTACATACCCTGGTGATTTTGGCCTGATAGCATGCACACAAGTTGACACAAATGGGTTTGAATGTTCTATTAAAGGTAACCATCCTCACCTGTGATCTGTTTGCTTGTAATTAGTGTGTGTGTAAAAAAAAAAAGTCAATGAGTTTCTGGACTCCTGACAGACCCTTGCATCTTTCATCCAGTGCTGCACTGACGTTTCTGGATTCTGAGTCATGGGGAAAGCAATAGAATTGTCAAAGGATCTGCGGGAAAAGGTAGTTGAACTGTATAAAACAGAAAAGGGATATAAAAAGATATCCAAGGAATTGAAAATACCAATCAGATGTGTTCAAACTCTAAACAAGAATTGGAAAATGAGGGCTTATGTTGAAATCAAACCACGGTTAGGTAGACCAACTAGAATTTTAGTTGCAACTGCCAGGAAGGTTGTTCGGGGTGCAAAGAAAAACCCAATAATAACTTCAGGTGAAAAACAGGACACTCTGAATACATGTGGTGTGGCTGTTTCAAGATACACAATAAGGAGGCACTTTAAGAATGATGGGCTGCATGGTCGAGTTGCCAGAAGAAAGCCATTACAAATGCAAATGCCACAAAGTATCCCACTTACAATACACCAAACAGCACACAGACAAGCCTCAAACCTTCGGGCACAAAGTCATTTGGAGTGATGAGACCAAAATTGAGCTTTTTGGCCACAACCATAAACTCTTCATTTGGAGAGGAGTCTACAAAGCCTATGATGAAAGGTACACCATTCCTACTGTGAAACACGGAGGTGGATCGTTGATGTTTTGGGGATGCGTGAGCTAGAAAGGTACAGGAAATGTGGTCAAAATTGATGGCAAGATGAATGCAGTATGTTTTTAAAAAATAATGGAGGAACATTTGCATTCATCGGCCAGGAAGCTGCGCATGGGACGTACTTGGACATTCCAACATGACAATGATCCAAAACACAAGGCCAAGTCGACCTGTCATTGGCTACAGCAGAATAAAGTGAAGATTCTGGAGTGACCATCTCAGTCTCCTGACTTCAATATCATTGAGCCACTCTGGGGAGATCTCAAATGTGCAGTTCATGCAATACAGCCAATTTACAGGAACTGGAGGCTTTTTACCAAGAGGAATGGGCAACTTTACCATCTGAAAAGATAAAGAGCCTCATCCACAGCCACAGAATACTTCAAGCTATCATTGATGTTAAAGGGGGCAATACACGGTATTAAGAACTGGGGTAAGTAAACTTTTGAACAGGGTCATTTGGGTAGTTTCTGTTGTGATTATGATTTAAAAGGAGTAAACACAGTTGATTGATAATAAATGGCTGCAGCCAAACACTAACCATGAGTGAAAGAAAAGTTTTGTGTTATCATTCACATTCTCTGAAAAATGGCCATGAAATCATAAATTCTGTAAAACTTATGAGCACAACTGTACATTGAAAATGGGGCCACAGCATCCAGTGTAAATGAGTTTGAAGCTGTTTATTGAAAGGTAACACATATAATCAATCCTATCGTACAAGGATCAGATGGATGGGTGTCTGGGTGCCGGACCCAAAGCCGAATACATCCGTCTGTGTGCCGCTGGCACACCTGATTGGGATCCTTCCCCCAAACATTAGCATGCAGCAGCCCTGAAGAAGGGGGAGTCACTGTTCCTCTGAAACGTGTTGGCTTGATTTTTACTTGTTGCTACCTACAATAAACGGCTTTAAACTTATATACACTGGATACCAGGTGCTCCCTTCTAGAAATTTTCCAAGGCTACATGCGGAATCGACCATAAGGCCGGACCATGAGGCAGGAACCCAGGCTCCCATAGGGCTCACTACCGTCTCCTGTCAAGTTGGGCGCAAACATTTGGAAGGGAACTCGTTCTCCTTTCTACCCACCCACATCTTCACCTACCTACAAACGGTGACTGATCAAGTCAGTCCATCGTGATCCCCAACCCTGAAGAGCCACAATGCCTATTGTGGTAATACTACATTGTAACATAAAGTATGCATGTCTTCCAAAGATAAACACAACATCTAATAAGAAATCATGCAGTTTATCATTTTATACTATTGGGATGCACAGGAACAAATGAAATGGTGCACAATAGGGTGTTTTTTGTGTGCTAGACCAGCATGTCTTTCTTGTGTGTGAGTTGTTTGTGTGTTTTCTTTACTTGAAGGCATTAGGCCAGTTCAGTGGAAAATACTTTTGTAGATTTGGTGTGTAGCTGTGTGCTTATTGTTTTGTATGTGTTTGCATGGAGCCATTTTACAGCTGCTTACTAACTTCTCTATTGGCTTTTTCTTACTTCACTAGTTTGTTTTCTTCACTTTTGAAGTCGGTTTTCTAGACAAAATAACTCCCATCACCATTCCCAATTACATTGATAACTGTCTACTATCATGATTATCCATTTCACCTCTGCGTTTTTGTTCTATGTCTGCCACCAGCCTCCTAAAAAACTATTGGATTATATGCAAGAGAGCCCCCCTCGTGTGTCTACTGAGGTAAATTAAATCTTATTCCTTGTTTGCATGGTCTGCGTGCATACGGTAAAATGTGTTGGCTGCTGTACATCCTTGTGTCTGTTGAAAAATATTTTCTTAGAGTAGGAAGATATTACCTCTAATCAAGAAGCATATATGTGCAACAATAACAATAGAATGTCAAAGTGAACCTGTAGCCAGGCTATGGGCCGTCAAGTGTCTTAAAGTAGAACTATAGGCCAAAGCTTTTTTTTTTTTTTTTTTTTTTTTTTACATTTTGGATAGCATAAGTGAGGGTTAGAATCTGTCATTTTTTTTGCCATCCATGTCCCATTGGGGAGATTTATCTTTACTTCCTGCTCCATAGCCAAAACTGGAAGTGAGGAAATCCCTGCAAATTAAGGGAATCACCAGAAGTAGTGTCCCCATTTTAAGATTTCCGCTTAATTACTTTTCAGGGGACTGCCCAAAATTTAGGTTTTCTTTTACTTTCAGTGATAATGGTAAACAAATAAAGAGGGTGAATCTACCTAATGGGGGCACATACAGCAATAAAAACCTAGATGTTCTAATTAATCTCCACTCTCTTGAAAACGAAAACAACGTTTGGCCTTTAGTTATATTTTAATATTCTTATCAAACTGTAAATCACTACTGAGTTAACTTATCCCTGTATATCATTCATGCCATAGAAGTTTCCTACAATTAGTGGGATGAACTAGGCTATGTACATGTATTTATATATTCTTAACCGTAAGACCCCTTTCACAATGGAGCTGGGGTCCGTCAGCCATAAAGCGCCACTACTTTTAGCGACACTTTACTGTCATTTTAGCGGTGCTTTTCGGCCACTAGTGGGGCGCTTTTAACCCCCGCTAGCGGCAAAAGAAAGGGTTAAAAGTGCCAGTGTTGCAGTGCTTCCGAAGAGCTTTTGAGGCGCTTCAAAAGCGCTGCCCATTAATTTCCATGGGCAGGGGTGGTGTAGGAGTGCTCTATACAGTGCTCCCACACTGCCCCAAAGATGCTGCTTGCAGGACTTTTTTTCTCATCCCACAAGCGCACCACCCAGTATGAAAGCACTCAGGCTTTCACACTGGGGAGACGTAAGAGGCACTTTACAGTTGCCATTTTTAGCGCTAAAACACCTGAATGCAATCTGCAAAGAGGCTCACCCAGCTCTTCCTTCCATCAATCATTTGGCAGTCTTCCAGCCTTCAAAACATTATTGTAAACACAGAGCAGATGCTCTAGTAGGAAGGAATAGGGTGAGCTGAGAAAACAACTGCTTTCCTTGGGTTGTCAAGTTTGAGGGTTATATTTGCCCTTGTCAGTGAGACGTATTTACAACTACTTAAGAATACATAAATCCTGGAGTATCCTGGACTCTAATAGTAGTAAATGCTAATGGGTTGAAGTGAAAAATATACTTGGTAATTATACACAGTACTGATTGGGAAGGATCACAGAGACCCTTCACTTACTAGCACTCACTAGCATTTACCCCCGAAGGAGCGACTAAATTTGATTTGGGCCTGCACTCTGCTAATGAACCCCCCCTGAATTCACTCAGTCCCCTTGACACAGCTGTGGTGCAACGCAATACAGTACAATATAATGTAATGCAATATACCTGTATTGTAACCTCAGGATTCACTGGTTCCACCTGCTAGGAGAAAACAGCACTCTACACAACTGAATACTTAACCAGATATATTTTACTGTGAATATATTTCAGAGGTGATTACAGTAATTGTGCTGGCACCCCAACATAGGATGACAGTATAATGAATTTCAACATAAACAATTGCAAACAATAGATATATATTTATACCTGGGAGCTCCCCCTACTTTTAAAGCTATGTGTGAGATCTCACTTAAAGTACTTAGTCTTTGATCTTCTTGTCTTCGCTAGCTAAAGTAACTCTTTGTAATCCACAGATTAAAGTAAGTTAAGTTAGGTAAAGGTGCTCCTGGTGTAGCTTCAGTAACTATGTTGCAAAAAGTAGAAACGTCAGAGTAGATAGGCCTCAGTGTCAGTTGCTCGGCTCCTCCTTTGTGGAACTATAAATCCCAAGTGAGACCTGTGTATGAGTCTATCTGCGTGTAAAAGTTAACAAACTGTGGGTTGTGACCCTCTCATCAACTGAATCGGAACTCCGTGTAGTAGCTTCAGTCCGGTGACTGTAGCTTGCTCCTCCGTCAACTGGCTCCGTCACCCCATTCCGCTATGCTGGGTGAACCCGATCTTCCGATGCTCAAACAAGTGTCTCTGGATTTCTCCAGTCCAGTCACTGTGTTTCCTGCACCGTCAGGTCACTCACACAAGCTGTAGAAGTTGCGATCTGTGATGGCTGTAGGCCCCTTCTAACGGGAGGCCTCCGCACAGATCCTAACAGGCTGGCCACGTGATCCCAAGAGACCTAAAATGGCCGCTTGGGTTCTTTTTATGTCCTACCCAGCATGCACTGGTAGGGAAAGTGTTCATGGGTAGGTCATCAAGCCTCCTGGATAAAAGGGTCAACCTTCTAAACAAAACAGTCACTTCCTGTATTTGACCGCTAGATGGTGCCAAATACTAAGCCATAGACTTGTCCATAGGCTTACATTGTAGAACATTAACATCACATTAATAGGCGAAAATGTCAGCGCTACGCAAGCAAGGTAAATGATGGCAACAGTGAGATGAGAGGGGAGCAGGCACCATGGACTTATAATATTAAAAAAAAAATAAAGGAATCTGTTTGAGAAGAGAACAGCTGGACATGTATTAAAGGAGTTGTAAAGGCAGAAGGTTTTTTTTATCTTAATGCAGTCTATGGATTAAGATAAAAATCTTCTGTCTGTAGCAGCCTCCACAGCACCCCTAATTACCTGAGCCCCATCTCTCTCCAGCGACGTCCATGAGTGTCTTAGCCATCCGGGACTCTCCTCCTCATTGGCTGAGACACAGCAGCGGCTCCATTGGCTCCCACGGCTGTCAATGAATGCAGTTAGCCAATCAGGGGAGAGAGAGAGGGCAGTGCCAGATTTGGGCTCTGTGTCTGAATGGACACAAAGCTGTGACTCAACTCAGGTGCCCCCATGGCAAGCTGCTGGCCATGGGGGTCCTCGACAGGAGGGAGTTGCCAGGAGCAGCAAAGAGGGACCTGAGAAGAGGAGGATTGAAGCTGCTCTGTGCAAAACCAACTGCACAAAGGAGGCAAGTATAAAGTTTCTTATAAAAAAAAAAAAAAAAACAAGACTTTACAATCACTGTAAGTCATTGCTCAAATAACATATTTTCATCAAATCTGTCTGTGCCCACAGCATAATACTGAATTCAATCTGGACATTGCATGTTTGGGAGCAGAACCATTTAGCAGCTCAGTGCAACTTTTTCAAATAAGGAGTGATATAAATAAGACACCAATGCAATTGATTTCCACTGCCTGATAAAACTATTAGTCACATCTGCCACTGCGGCAGAAAAATTGTAGATCTCAATGGAGCAGTGACATCACCACACTTGCGGACCAGCAGCTGCAGGAATAGTCTGCAGGTGCCAGAGCATTGCACCCGCTATCCACTGATCATGGTTGCAATGCTTTTCAGACTATCATGCAAAAAAATAGTAATATTTAATTCATTTTTACTTATTAAATATTTTGATGCATTTATTTTGCGAAAAGTATAAGTAGCTTTTAAATCATGTGTTACTTATTAACTTTATATACAAAGACAACATGTGTTCATTACCACACATGTATATTTTATTTCAAATTCCCCAGCAATCCCATAGCGATAGTTGGCAAAGGAGTCTAAATTTGCTAATGTATAAGTATTTTTTATGCATTTAGCATTAACCTTTTTGAGACAAAAGTTTTTTAAAGATTAGCTGCCCAAAGTAAGAGTTAATTTAACACCTGTTCTAAGAACTAGGAACACACAGAATTGCATATTCCTAGTTCAAGATTAAAGTGTTACTAAGCCCACAACCGTAAAATCAGTCTGTAGATGCAGTGAAGCATGCTTGTTATACTCACTGTGAAACATAAGGGGATAATCCTAAGGTTGTTTTATCCCATCATATCTGTATATTATATTGCTAGAGAGTTGTTTTTTTTGGGGAGGTTGCATGTGAACAGCAGAGGACCAATCATCACTGTCCAGACCAGGTCAGGGGTCCTGAAGTCTCATAGGACAGTCAGAGCAGAATGAAAACTCCTCCTACAAGCTTTAACTAGGCACTGATATAAGTCACCAGACTGTTCTAACTGCTGATAAGAAAAGGTATTTAGCAGTTTATATTTACTAAAATAATTGCATTTCTATGTTCTATGTTCTGTGTACTGTGGGAGACCAGATATAGTGAATGCAGGGTCATGGGTTTAGTAACACTTTAACCACTTGTATCAAGGTACGTAAAACATCCTGGTAGTCAAGGCCTTAAACAAAAGCTCACATCTGCAGAATTTATACCCCGATCTGCTTTGCGATAAGCTTAGCTTTGAGCATTTCTGGGTTTAAATCTATCAGAATTGCGGCTGAAATGCCAGTGAAACAGCACTTGCGCTTGATTGGCTGTCACAGAGTGCCTTATTGCCCCCTTTACGAGAGCCAATATCAGATTCTGAGCAAAAACTTTAGGGCCATCATAACTCTAAACAGATTTTATAAAACATTATATATATATATATAGGCACCATTGTTTTTCACCATTTCACAGACGTGTCATTTCAAGGCTTGATATGCCTGGTATCTGTATACTAAGTGCAACCCCATCTTTTATTTTTTTACAAAACTACAAAAAAAAATGTACATTATATTGTGTTTGTGAGTACTAAAATTCATTTTAGTGTATGGTTTCCTCAAAATGTAGACTTGATAGCTGCGCAAATATCATGCGACGTAACTTTATTTTACAGGGCCTCTGATTTCAGAACATATACATTTTTTTGTTTTAAAGCAGTCTTAACCCTTGAAAACCAAAAATGTTAAATATCGAAGCTTACCAATCCTTAGATGTGGAGGCTACATTGATCTTTTTTTTAGGCTTTTTTTTTTCACTTTTTTTTGTTTTCACCTGGTAATCTGGCCAGTAGCATGCCTCCTTTATAAGGATGGGTTCACACTATTGCAAATTGGATAAGAGTTTCCCCCTCTCTATGGAGCCGGTCAGCAGCGGCTGGTGTTTTTTTTTTGGGGGAAAGGCAAACAACCCCTCCCCCCCCGGGCTGCCGGTGGAGCGACACTACCCCCTGTGGCATCAACGCACCACAAACGAACCCCCCACCACCCACTGTCCTTACCTTGGATGCGGGCGGTGAGAGCGTGTTGGGCTCGGGGAAAGCTGCTCCAGTGTCATCTCCTGGAGCAGCTTCCACGGTGTCTCCTCTCTCCTCCTCCCGGCGCTAGGCATCCAATAGGTTCGCCTGAAGTTTTGGCCTATGGCTCTAATCAGGTGCTTAAAAAAAACTGCCCACACTAATTCTTATGCCCGGTGATTCAAAAAGGGACTGGACTTATGAATAGCTGGCGGCTGCGGCGGCAGTTGATAGATTCATGCTTTTTTCATCCACCTTGCTTGTGTGGATGGGGTAATCTGCCCATTTATTTTTATTTTTTTATCAGCCTGTGGAGTAATGGCCAGCCTTCAGACACACAAACAAATTGAAGGCAAACTGTAGCTTATGCTTTATAAGTGGTTACAGCAAACAGTTTTGTTCCTTTTGTATTTTACACAAATAAAATCTGGTTATGCTAAGCACCCCTGGCAGTGTTAAATGGTTTGTCTCAGCCCTAACTGCTACTTCTGCAGAACAGTGTGTTTGAGTTAAAAACAATAGACTTGGCTCAGTCAGTATTTTAGGTCTCCGGCTTGTGCCAAATCTCTGAAATGTTGTTTATTGTTCATTTGTACACAAACCCACCTTTTATTGGCTGTCTACGTGTAACCATTACCAGCCCCCTGTGTGGGTGTTCTTTTGTCATTTACTCTTTTAACTCTTTTATTATCTTCAATAAACATGTATTGTACTAGAAAAACAACAGACTTAAGCCTAGTACACAGTAGATGTTTTTTTTTTTTTCGTTCAACCCAGCTCAGGAGTAGCCATTGTACTAACTATCCGATGTTAGTACAGCAATGTCTCCTGCTGTTCTATTGTGTTCTGATAGGGGGACACCCCCCCTCCACACACACACACACACACCAAAAAGCTCCGGTCAGTGCTTTCAGCCATTCTTCGGTCATACTCTTTCAACAGATGCCGGCCCGACTCCAGTAGACACAGGCCAAATATCGGGCGGTTTCCACTGAACTTGCGCTGATGCCACCCAGTATCTGGCCCGTGTGTGTATTAGGCTTTACTAGCCAGATCACTACATAAAAATAAAGGAAAGAAAGCCTAAACAAGTAATCGAATGCAGCCACCATGTCTAAGCCCACACTGTCCGAGATTCCGAATGTGTCCGATCGGACCGTTTTGTCGGATATTCCGACAATGTGTGGTCTACATCGGACTGTTTCCATCGGAATATCCGACGGACCAACTTTTCCAACTTGTTGGTAAAATTTTCCGACAAAATGCTCCGATCAGACATACTCCGATCATGTGTAGAGAATTCCGATCAGACAAAGTGCCACGCATGCTCAGATCACATTCCTACACCAAAGCTATTGGCTACTAGCGTGATCGTAGTCCCGTCGTAACGAAATAACGTCATCACGTCGGATTTTCCGACAACTTTGTCCGACCGTGTGTATGCAACAGTTTCAGACAAAATCCGACGGATTTGGTTGTCGGAATCTCCGACCGTGTGTACAAGGGCTAAGAATTGGTAAACTGAAATATATTGCATTTTTGCCTTTGGGTTTAATACCACTTCAAGTAATTTTCTAGCAAACAAATGTAGATTTTAACATGTGTACCAAAAATGAAAACATGAAAACATTGCTGCAGTAGAGAAGTATTAACATTCTCACAGCAAGGAGCATTTTCCACATGGATTTAACTTTTTTAAATGATAAACTTATACTGGTTAGTGTGGCTATTAAGTGAAATAAGAAAATATAATTTAAATTATAACTTTTATTGTACAGATTTCCTTTCAAGACATTTCAAGTCTATTTTTTAGATCTAGTGCAATGACTGGTGACAGCATTTCCACTTGCTGCCAGCAGTTTGGACTAAGTACAAAATGGTCTATTTGTTCAGACTGTACAGTTGCTTGGTAATATTACCAGTTCACTGATTGAATATTGGCCTGGCCATGCAGCATAATTACATAAGTACAAAGCTAGATACATTTCTATAGCTGTAGGTGGGTGATAGATCCGAATATAAACAAGGAAATGTACTGATTTAGCCCCTGTGTCTTGCTGTAAGAGAGACATACCTTTGGATTTGTAATGTGGGTTGTGCTTTGTGCGCAACCCTCGATGACAGAACTTGGCACTGGCAAGGTACAGTATAACACATTAAAATACTAATACTGCTTTGTCTGAAATATATATATATATATATATATATATATATATATATATATATATATATATATATATATATATATATATATATAATGTATATAATCTCTATATAGAGAGAGAGATAGAGATATATACACGGGTAAGATAAGTATTGAACATGTCACCATTTTTCTAGGTAAATATATTTCTGAAGGGGCTATTGGCATTACATTTTCCCCACATGTCGGTAATGGCCAATGCAATCCATACATACAAAGAAACCAAAATAAATAAGTTCAGAAATTAAGTTATGTGTAATAAAATGGAATGACACAGGGTAAAAAAGTATTGAACACATGAAGAAAGGGAGGTGCAAAAAAAGGCATGGAAAGCCAATCCTGCCCATTGTCAGTGCAAATTAATATGCAACACTATACGCATATGAAAGTTGTACAGTTTTTGTTCACACAAATAGAGCTTTCTTTTGGCGGTATTCAATCACCACTGAGTTGTTTTTTTCATTTATAACGCAGAACATGACTGAAAATTTGGTTTCTGTTATAAAATTTTGCAAATAAGTAATTTTTCTTAAAATGTTGACCAAAATGTATACTGATACATTTCTTTGATATAAATAACCCAAATCAGTATATATTATTTGGCCTGTGCAAAAGTTAGATTCTACAAGCTATGGTACCAATAATTGAAAATTGATCAGTCCTGATATACTGACGGCCTATCTCATTTGTTGAGGCCCTAACATTTCAGGACAGGACAAATATCTGCAAATGCCCCCTTTTTGGAAAGTAGACAGTCCCAGGTATTTTTTTGAATTTGTAATTTTTGCCACAATTATTTGGAAAATTAATGTTAACCCCTTGCTGCCGAGCGTACGCAAATGTGCGTACTCGTCTTCCGGGGGTTATACCGGGATGATACCCACACCTGCAGGCATCATCCCGGTACCGTTTTGCAGAGCGGGCGATTTGCTTTCCAGCCATAACAACCGATGCGGCTAAAAGCCGCTCGGCTATTATGCCGGAGGAGTGGGAGGGGACGTCCCACCCTCCCGCCGCTCTTACCGGTGCTCCCGGTCAATCGGGAGCACCGATGCATGATCTGATGCCTCTGGCTGCTGGGCAGGGACTGGAATGAAGCCGTAAGGGGCTTCATTCCAGTCTCCTAATGGTAAACACGTTTAGTCGGCTGCCAATGGTGCCGGATTAAAAAAAAAAAAAATACACTATTCAGAATCGCCGAAAACGGCGATCTGAAAGAGTACCTGTCACTTTTATTGCTGTCACCAGCAATAAAAGTGATCAAAA
This sequence comes from Lithobates pipiens, assembly GCF_037356315.1. Classification (NCBI taxonomy): domain Eukaryota; kingdom Metazoa; phylum Chordata; class Amphibia; order Anura; family Ranidae; genus Lithobates; species Lithobates pipiens. The sequence goes on along the minus strand of NW_027507718.1, from coordinate 388,439,702 downwards.
TTTTTATTTTTTTAAAAAACAATTTAATTAATTAACAATTTATACATTTTAAAATAAAAATAAAATTTTTTAAAGCGCCCGCCGTCCCCGCGAGCATACGGAAGTCGCGCCCGCATATGTAAACGGTGTTCAAATCACACATGTGAGGTATCGCCGCGATCGTCAGAGCGAGAGCAATAATTCTAGTACTAGACCTCCTCTGTAATTCTAACCTGGTAACCTTTTTTTTTTTTTAAAGTGTCGCCTATTGAGATTTTTAGGTACCGTAGTTTGCTGTCATTCCACGAGTGCGTGCAATTATTAAGTTATTTCTCATGCATGGCATAGACATACTTGCAAATACAGCCCAAAATACATTCTGCTGCTCCTATATGAGTATGGTGATACCACAGACTTTTTCACAGCCTAGCTACATAGAGAGGCCCAACATCCAAGGAGCACCTTCAGGCATTATTCAGTTTTACTAGGCCTTCTTCTGACACTTTTTGTGCACAGATAATTTTTGCAAGAAAATTACTTGGAACTCACCCAAACATGATATATTTTTAGCAGGGACCCTAGAAAATAAAATGGCGGGTTTTGCTAATTTTTATGTCACATGGTATTCACTCAGCTGTTTTATGAATGCATTTTTTTGGAGAAAAAATATGCTTTATTTAATTGTAATGCACACAAACACAATAGAATACCCAAATGTTGGTAAGATATAAAATATGTTATGGCGTAGAGTAAATAGAATACCAAACCTGTCGTGCTTTACAATTGTGCACGCCTGTGGAATGTGGCCAAACTACAGTATTTAAAAATCTACATAGGCAACATTTTATAAGCCTTTACAGGTTACATATTTTGAGTTACAGAGGAGGTCTGGTGTGTGAATTATTACTCTTGCTCTGACATACGTGGCAATACCTCACATGTGTGGTGTGATCGCCTTTTAGGTATATGTACAGGACCAATACATGCGTTCACCTTTGGGTATGGAAGCACTGGCACACTGTGACAGATGTTGATAGGGTACTGGTACATTGTGACAGATGTTGATGTGCACAGTGACAGGGACAGATAGTGCTTGGAGCACTGTTGACAGATGGCTGTAGTCTGTGAGATCTGTGCGTAACTGAACAGTAAAATCACTTGCACACAGATCGCTGAGAAGGCTGCAGCGGTCCTCCTCACCCCTCCCTCACTGAGTTTAGGAGGAGAGCCGACACAGAGGCACGTGCCGATGTTTACATTGTGTGGTGGCTGTGATTGGACACAGCCATCACATGATCAGGAGGGCCAATCGAAGAGCCCATATCTGTGATGTCTAAGGGACACAGTCATCACAGGATTGCGGCGCTGCATGGCCACATGTTCTAACAGGATGTACGGGTACATCCAGTCAGAACAGCGCTTGTCTCACCCAGCCATTTATGTACAGTGGCCAGGTGGGAAGCGGTTCAAGAACAGTCTGTTTTCCTTCTATAAACCAATCAGTGAGGGGAATTTATATCAAAACTAGAGCAGCCAGATTCTGTAGCAGCTGCAGCTCTGCATGTCAACCAATCAACTTCTATCTTATATTTTCTAACCTTGATGCTTAACCACTTGCCGACCGCTGCATGCCGATATACATTGGCACAATGGCAACGGTGGGCAAATGAGTGTACCTGTACGTCCCCTTTAACTGGCAGGGATAGTGGGCGCTCGCCCCCGGCACGCACAGCGTGACTGTGCCCATGGGTCCCTATGTCCGCCTGTGTCCGCAATCATGTCACTGAGCCACAAAATGGGGAGATGCCTATGTAAACAAGGCATTTCCCCGTTCTACCTAGTGACATGACAGGGATCTACTGCTCCCTGTCATCGGGAGCAGTGATCTCTGTCATGTCAGTGGTAGCCTACCCCCCCACAGTTAGAATCACTCCCTAGACACACTTAACCCCTTGATTGCTCCTTGGTCTTTAACCCCACCCCTTCCCTGTCAGTGTCATTTACACAGTAATCCGTGCATTTTTATAGCACCGATCACTGTATAAATGTCAATGGTCCCAAAATAGTGTCAAAAGTGTCTGATGTGTCCGCCATAATTTTGCAGTCACGATAAAAATCGCAGATCGCCGCCATTGCTAATAATAAAAAAATGCCATAAATCTATCCCCTATTTTGTAGACGCTATAACTTTTGTGCAAACGAATCAATATACCTCAGTACATGGTTTGAATTTCGGTAGGTTAATATCCCAAGACTCCCATACAGCATTGAATTTATTCAAAGCTTTGTGCAATCTAACTTTCCGCTATCACATTAATCTTACTACTTTCTTGACTCTATTTAATACATCCTGTAAAGGGTTGGGGGTTGTCTGGTTCCATTTAGTGGTTATCAGACAGTGCTTTGCAGTTAAGATATGGGTAATCTATTTTTCCAACGTCCTTTCAATGCCTCAAATGGGGAAACCCAAGTGATGTGTTAGAGTATCTAAAGGTATAGTGTATCCCGCTAATATTAAGAGCCAATTATTAGCTTCCTTCCAAAAAGATATGATTCCTGGATAGGTTCACAGTATGGTATGATGATCCCACTGCCGAATAGCGCCTCCAGGACATGTTGCTGACTGTGGAATATAGGGAATGCAGTAAATTTAGAGTGTAAAACTAGTACATATATATTCTATTTGTATTTTGTACATTTAGAACACTTTTACGCCTCAGACCAAATTATCCGCCAAATTTCTTTTGTGAAGTTCATGTCCCAAAACCTTTTCCAGTTTCAGCATATTGGGATATTTATGGAAGGGATCCTTAGGGACCAACGCATGTTTTATAAATAGACTCCCAAGAGTTAAACAGATTTTCTGACTCCCCACATAGCAGTGCTTTGGAACCTACAGTATCATTATGATTCTAGTCATGTAATCATTCACTTTTTTTTTAATTTATTTTTTTATTTTATTTTTTTACATTTCAGATCTTCTCTCATTTACATTTGTTTTCAAGAATTTTACTGAGGTTTTGTTTAAAACAAAGTAAGAGAATCATCATAGGGAAAAGAAAGACATTCAAAGCTTTAAGGTCCATACACAAGATACGAAAATGGGATGGAAAAATTTGTACGACGAGCTGTCTGCCAATTTTCAAATCGTTAGTACTGTGCTTTGGACAGCCGGTTTAGCTTTTTTCGGCAGACAAAAGTTGCATGTGCATATTATAATTTTTTTGTCAGATATGAACTCAACGTCCGATTTTCTTTTCATTAGTACGAAAAAAATCATAAGAGCAAGACTATGCATGCTCTGAAACGAAAGAGTACTTATAAAACTATTTAAAACATTGTCACTTCTGACATTGTATTCTGTCGTATGAGAATTTTGTGAGTAACCTCTTCACTTTCGACATGAGACTAGCCTGCCACAAAAAACGGATGTTCGGTCGTCCAAAAATCTGATCATGTGTATAAGGCTTTAGAGAAGAATTTGCCATATTGACGAATTCACATACTACTCGTATTGGTCCCTATAAAACTATAGCAACATTGAAACATAACACGGTAATTTGTAGTGGAGCAAGTGTTAATGGTTGATAGGTTGACCCATCTCCAACCCTTTTACCCCTTCTTAGTCCCCATTGTCCTTTTATTCCCAGAATCCCTCCCATCTGATACAATGTAACTTTTTTTTATTTACATTGCATGTAGTTGTGAAATTAAAAAAAAGTACCTCCAGTTGTCCCAAAATAACTTTTTACTAAACAGTTTAAGATTTTTTTTTTCCATTTGAAAATACCTTTACCATGCTTTGTACTAGATAAACAATTTGTAGTTATGAAGTTGTGAAATGCACCAAAAACAGAAACATGGTACTTTTCATGTGCATGGAGATACATGTATATATCAAAATATAAATAAAAAATACATTGTTGATTGTCTTGTATTTCACCACAAAAAATCTCAGTATATGACTTTAATATAGTTTTGTGGCTTTAATGTCTACGCATACAAAAGTACATTCTAATAAACTGTTGCTTTTTAAAAAAAAAAATTGTATTGTCTTTGGGGTACCAATAAAAAAAAATTCTAAAAAAAAAATACTATGTGAAAATTGATTATTCCTTAGACCCCTTTCACACTGGAGGCATTTTTCAGATGCTAAAGGGCTAAAAATAGTGCCTGTAAAATGCCTGAAAAATGCCTCCCCTGCAGCCTCAGTGTTAAAGCCTGAGTACTTTCACACTGGAGCGGTGTGCTTGGAGGACATTAGAAAAAGTCCTGCAAGCAGCAAACAATTTAGGAGCACTGTATACACCACTCCTCCACCTCCTCTGCCCATTGAAATCAATGGGCACTGCTGCTGAAACGCCTGAAAAGCGCTTCAGCAGCAGCACTTTTCGGGCGGTTTTAACCCTTTATTCGGCCGCTAGCGGGGTTAAACACACCCCACCGAAAAGCGGCAATAAAAACGCCACTAAAACTAGTGTAAAAGGGCTCTTATAGTGGCCAGCGGTGGAGGGTATCATTGTTCTTCAATGAGTTTCACAGGTTAATTATCCTGCTTTGTCAGGAAGTTGTGGACATTATACAATTTTCTTATTCAATTTCCTTTAGATTTACCTTTCAGTTTGTATACAATCAAGCAGGCCCTTACACTACATAGTTAAAGGGTTTAGTTTTGAGCTCATATTTTATGGTTCTGGTAAATCTAAAGGAAAATTGTACAAGGAAATTGTATAAGCCTAATGCCGTGTACACATGACCGGACTTTTCGACAGCAAAGGTCAGACGGAGTGAATCCGCTGGACAATTCGATCGTGTGTGGGCTTCTTCGGACCTTTGCTGTCTAAAAATTAGACGGACTTTAGATTTAGAACATGTTTCAAATCCTTCCAACAGACTCGAGTCCGGTGAAAAAATCCGTTCGTCTGTATGCTTGTCCGACAGACAAAAACCGACACTAGGGCAGCTATGAACTTCATTATTCTAGTCTGGTCGAACGTCATCACGTTCGAATTCGTCGGACTTTGGTGTGATTGTGTGTGGCCAAGTCCTTTCATTCGGAAAGTCTGTCGGAACTTCGCTGAAAAGTCAGTCGGGAAGACCGTCGTACCTTGTCTGCTGGAAAGTGCGGTTGAGTGTACACGGCATTAGAGATCAAATGATGAAAAATGCATTTATATCCATGATATCAAAACATTATACATCCTTATTTCTCTAGTTGAATCATATTTCGCTAAAAGCGGTAGTAATCCCATCGTTAAGTTTCCCCTATATTATTCATTCTAAACTACTGAACTAGTTGCTCTGTATAGATTGCCTTTCCCACCTCCTTCCTTTCAGTGCAATCTGTCCTGGTTTGATTAATGACGTCATTGGCACATGCACATTTAGTCCCATTTTTACGGCAAGTTCTTCATGCTTGAAAAATGGTGTTTACATGCCAGGGCTACATCATTTCCATTGCCTGATGTCAGCCCTGACATCTCATGAGTCTAGATTCCCATTGACAAGCTGAGGTTTAAACCTCATGTGACATGTTGCATCACAGGGGTAGACAAGGTGGTAAGCGCAACACAGGAGAGAGCCCGACAGCAGCAGGCTCAGATTGGCAGAGCGCGGTTGTCATGGTAGCCCAACAATGCAAACGAGGCTTGGATTGATAAGTACTGTGCAAGCGCGAGATTATGGCCATCGAGAGGGAGTAAGGGCGGAAGTTATAACGGTATAAGATGTGGAAGACAGGAGTCAATATGGCGGCAGCTGCAACCAAGAAGAAGCTTTTAGAAAAGCAATGTTTATTCAAGTAAGAAACGTTATATATGCTTTTGACATGGCAGCACAAGGATTCACAATAACTAATTACATTGAATTATATGAAATTTGAGAAAAAAGTATCGGAGTTTACTACCACTTTAAAGATATTAGTGAGAGGTTGAAACACTGGTGTATAGAGTGGAAGGAAACCGATGAATATGCTCTCCACTCCTCTTGATTAATTATAACATTACATTTTTTATGGTGAAATATAAGACAAACTATATATATTTTTTATAGTTTGATGTATACATTGAACATTGATAGCACTGTTCATTTTTAATGGTATCAATAGAAGTTTAGGACCTGGTGCAATCGCTCTGAAGGCTGGTCATCCAAATAATCTATCATTTGGACTGATGGTAAAGGGGGAAAATTGGAGAATGAAACGTGTACCTTGTATCTACAATAACAACGATTTTGGTAGATGACATGTATGTAAACCCTAGCAATAAACTTCTCCCTTGTGCTTTCCTTTTGTTAAGTTAACTGTTTTAATAGTGTAAAAATCAAACCTGTTGATCCTGCCAGAAATATAGAGCTGCTCTGTGCACTCTGCCATCTTCTTTCAAGCAGTCTGATCAGATCTGCCTAGCCTATGTTATGGAACTGCAGAACATCTCTACTTCCAGTGTTCTGGAGATGAGTAGAAAGGGAGGTTTTTGTAGTTTAGCAAAATAAACTGAGCAGGGCTCACACGTCTTGCATTTTCAGTCCAGAAAAGGCAATTTGTGGTCATTTAATAATGAGAAATTGTGAGCTGAGAATCTAACGGTATTTTGTTTTGTATTTTTCTTTGCAGAGTCTTTAAAGGGATAAAACATGGGAAAATGTTCATGTATTGCAGAGGTGTACTGCATGTGTTTTTTTGAGATGCCAATGATTTAGAAAAAGATCAATCAATGTCCATCTTGTACCATAGGGTACCGTAATTAAAAATAATAATTATTTACTGAATATGTTTGTTAAAGGGGCTGTAAAGGTTCGTTTTTTATTTTTTAAATAGGTTCCTTTATGCTAGTGCATTGTTGGTTCACTTACCTTTTCCTTCGATTTCCCTTCTAAATGTTTTTTTTTCTTTGTCTGAATTTCTCACTTCCTGTTCCTCCTCAGTAAGCTGTTCAGTAAGCTGTTCTGGCTGACTAAACACCGCTCGGATGATGGTGTGAAGTTTACTGAGGAGAAACAGGAAGTGAGAAATTCAGACAAAGAAAAAAACATTTAGAAGGTAAATTGAAGGAAAAGGTAAGTGAACCAACAATGCACTAGCTTAAAGGAACCTATTTAGAAAATAAAAAATGAAGCTTTACAACCCCTTTAATGTGTATTACATTTCTTCAACACTTAGAAGCTTGCAAAACATTGCTTAAAAAATACAACAACCCATGTTCTTGTGTTTAATAGAATTCTTTTTTTTTTCTTGCAGACATCTTTATACCAACCCTCCGTTGACAAAGTTGACAAAGGCATGGAAAGGCCTTCAAGGTAAACATATTGTGCCCCTCTATTCAATGTATGGGAATGTTGCACTAGAGCATTGGATGAGGGCAAAAACATAAAGAAAGGAAGAAGCTTAGAATCCAAAGTAGACCTGAACCCTAAATGGTTGACATTCAGTATTATGGTACAAGTTCCTTTATTTTATAAAATATGTTTTTCACATTTTTTTAAATCTTTCTTTTCATCTCAGTGCTGCTGATCACTTCCAACCTTTTTCAGCTACTTCGTAGCTGCATGCACTTGCCACAGTGTCAGCTGTATACTGTTGCTCAGGGCTGACCACCTGATAGTGACACTGGTAGACCGTGCAGCTTGTAAAACAAAATCCTGGAATGGGCTTTAACTGCTTAAGGACCGCCTCACGCCGATATGTCGGCAGAATGGCATGGCTGGGCACAATCACGTACCGGTACGTGATTCTTTAAGTGCCCAGCCATGGGTCGGGAGCGCGCCGCCGCCGGCGCGCTCCCGACCCAGTCCTGAGCTCCGTAACCGTGGCTGCAGGACCAGCGGACCCGATCGCCGATGGTGTCCCGTGATCGGGTCACAGAGCTGAAGAATGAGGAGAGGTCTGTGTAAACAAACCTCTCCCCGTGCTTCCTAGTGTGGCTCTCACCAATCGTCTGTTCCCTTTTATAGGGAAGGACGATCAGTGATGTCACATGCCAGGCCATGCCCCTCTACAATAAAAAACACATAAGGTCATACATAACACCTACACTGCCCCCTAGTGGTTAACTCCTTCACTGCCAGTGCCATTTACACAGGAATCAGTGCATTTAAATAGCACTGATTGCTGTATAAATGACAATGGTCCCAAAAATGTGTCAAAAATGTCCAATGTGTCCGCCATAATGTCGCACTCACAATAAAAATCGCTGATCGCCGCCATTACTAGTAAAAAATAATAAAGTTTATAAAAATGCTATAAAACTGTCCCCTATTTTATAAACGCTATAACTTTTGCGCAAACCAGTCAATAAATCGCTAATCGGGTTTTTTTTTTTTTTTTTTTTTTTACCAAAAATATGTAGAAGAATATGTATCGGCCTAAACTGAGGGAAAAAAAATGTTTATATATTTTTTGGGGATATTTATTATAGCAAAAGTAAAAATATTGAATTTTTTTCAAAATTGTCGCTCTATTTTTGTTTATGGCGCAAAAAATAAAAACCGCAGTGGTGATCAAATACCACCAAAAGGAAGCTCTATTTGTGGGGAAAAAAGGGCGCAATTTTGTTTGGAAGTCACGTCGCACGACCGCGCAATTGTCAGTTAAAGCGAAGCAGTGCCGAATCGCAAAAAGGGGCTGGGTCCTTTGGTGTGGGGCTTAAGTGGTTAAATAAAAAAATCTAAGTATGGATATTTTTAAATGGGCACATTGGTCCAGCTCACTACAGTGATTTTCAATAGCTTCTGGGTCCGGTGCTGAGAGGCTACTCTCCTGCGTTGTAAACACAGGAGGCCGCCCACTCGGAACAGGCATCATCCAGAGAATGCTCTGCATTTTCTCATTGAATGCAAAACATTCCGATTTAATGAGGTGAAGAGCGTGATATCATCTCTCTGCCTATCTACCTCCTCCAATCAAAAATTGCTTTGCATTCATTGAGAAAATACAAGGAGATCTCTGAATGCTGCCCATGCCAAGCGGGTAACCTCCTGTGTTCACAATGTAACAGGGTAGCCTCTCATCACCAGACGTGGAAACTAGTAGAAATTACTGTAACTGTGGTGTCTAGTACAGTGATCTCCAACTTCCATAGGTATTGTATATGCATAGGGGGTTATTTAACAAAGGAAAATTCACTTTGCACTGAAAGTACACTTGGAAGTAAAGTTGCTGTAGATCCAAGGGGGACATGCAAGGAAAAAATAAAAACAGCATTTTATCTTGCACATGATTGGATGATAAAATCAGCAGAGCTTCCACTTATTTCAGATCTACCCCTTCGATTTAGAGCGACTGCACTTCCAAGTGCATTTGCAGTGCAAAGTAGATTTGCCTTTTGTAAACAACCCCCATAGTTGCCTTGATCCAAGCTGGAACAATGTACCTATGTAAAAATATCAATACCTGAAATTCTTCTCTAATGATAAAGAGTAAACACAGTTTTTAAAAATGACCTTTTACATGGTAAAGCTTATATAAGATTTAATATACAGGTGGTCTCCTAGTTATAAACATCCAACTTACAAACGACTCGTACTTACAAACGGAGGAAGACAACAGGAAGTGAGAGGAAATCTACCCCTAGGAAGGGAAATTCTCTCCTGTAAGAGTTATTATGGGAAAAAGGTACCTCCACTGAGCTTTATTACCAAGGTTTGTTTCCACAACAACCCAAAATGTTCAAAATCCAATTGTCATTGGGACAGAAAGTGAGGTGAAATCTTCTGAACAGGGACACAGACAGCAAAACAAATGTTACAAGGGTGTTAACCCTTCCCTATGTTATCCAAAAAACGTAAAAAATAATTTTTTTGGCTGGAGCTACACTTAAAAAATGTTCCTGATCCGACTTACAAACAGATTCAACTTAAGAACAAACCTACAGACCCGATCTGGTTTGTAATGATTTAATCATTTCCACAAAGTTTGGCAACAAGTAAACCTACCTATTTATATCTATTAGAATGGTCCTATTATTGGATAACTGTTGGCAAAATTTATAAAAATGACCAAAGTTTAGTTATATGTGACTAGCTTATCATCCACTCAAGAGTACACAATTTAGAATCAAATGAAAATAGTCCAGTACATAAGACAGGTCACTACATCCTCCGTTTTTCCCATTGCTATGGTTAGAGAAAGGCCACTCTTGAAAAATCTTTTATCTTTGAGTTATGAAGTGAATGTCAGAATGGGCTCCAGTTGCACCTGTCTTATTCCTGTATCCAAACGAATGCAATCAGAAGATGGCTCAATGCACATGAGCATTGTTCATATGCTATGGTAAAATGTACACCTATGCATTTTTTAGTGCATTTTAGAAAGGGCCAGGGAATTTCTTCCCGCAGCAGATTGCGTTTTGCATGCAATAGACTTCAGTGGACCCGCACCTAAAATGCATTGCTTTTTTACATGCGGTTCACATTCCCCCATATCACACTCTGTATAGCTGGTTGTTAAGGCGTGCACTGAGAAACCAGCCGCTGTGTTCTTAACATGAGTCAGCAGCTGTCAGCGGGTTTCCCCCTCCTGAACCATACCAGGCCACATGCCCTCAACATGGGGGGTTGCTTTTGTGGTAGGGGGGATCTGCTCCACCTCCCCCCAAAGCACCTTGTCCCCATGTTGATGGGAACAAGGACCTCTTACCCCACAAACCAGGGATGTGGTTGTGGAGGTCTGGGGGCAAGGGGCTTATCGAAATCTGGAAGCCCTCTTTAGCAAGGGGGCCCCCAGATTCTGCACCCTGTGTAAACGAGTATGGGGTACAAAGTATCCCTACTTATTCACCAAAAAAGTTTAAACAGTAAGTAAACATACACGTTTTTGATTCCTTTTTTAAGAAAAAACAAAACAATGTCCCTAGTGTAGATGCTTCATCAATCACGAAGCCTGCTGCACTGCCAGACCCAAAGAATAAAGAAAAGGCTTCGCTCGCAGGCCACTCTGTGCAAAATGAACTGTAGAGTGGAGGTACGTATGACATGTCATTTAAAAAAACAAAAAAACTAAGCTTTACATTCACTTTAAAGTCGTGTAGTGTCTTTACTCACTTTTTACACTTTTTTGGTGAATGGATAGTGGTACCTCATACTCATTCACATGGTGGTGCAGGATATGGGGGCCCCCTTGTTAAAGGGGACTTCCAGATTTCAAAAAAGCCTCCTGCCTGCAGACCTCCACAACCACCGGCAAGGGTTGTGGGGAAGAGGCCATTGTCCCCAACAACATAGGGGGGGAGAGCAGAGCCCCCCAGCCACAAAATCACCCCCCACATGTTGAGGGCATGTGGCCAGGTATGGTTCAGGAGGAGAGGGCACTCACTCGATTTCCATGAATGCTTGTTTTTACATTCAGATTTCAGTGGGAAAGCCAGATGATTACTCACTGGTTGTGAAGGACACAGCGGCTAGCCCATTTCTTAACAACCAGCTATACACAGTTTGTTAAAGAAAAAAAAACAATAAGCATAAAAAACGTACCTCAAATCATGTCTGAAAACGACATCAACCGCATAGATGTGAACCTATGGTAAAGGAGAAATAGAAGCCAGATTCCAGCAGGGCTGAAAAGTAAACAAAGGGAGAAGCGCTTCTAAGTGTAGGATTAAAAAACAACATTTATTAGATCATCCGATTGGCAACTCACATGTGTACAGAGCTAAAGGGCACATCTGTGTGAGAAAGGTCCCAAGGCATATCATCGGTGAGAGGTCGGGTATCCTCCCCTCCTGTCTGCTCAAGGCACCAGGATCCTCGTGGAACACCAATGTGATGGAGAAATGGCCTTGCGGGGGAGGAGACCAAAGCGGGGCTTGGTACACAGGTGGCTGAGCGGCATCATGTTTGAGAAAGGAGCAAGGCCGCTGTATCACATGCAGCATGCATACTCGGAAACGCATCGCAGTCTGGTGACGTCCTCCATGCGCACCAAGCCTTGCTTTGGCCTCCTCCACCGCATGGCCGTTTCTCCATCACAGTGGTGTTCCACAGGGATCCTGGTGCCTTTCAGAGACAAGAGCGGAGGATACCTGACCTCTCACCGACGATATCCCTTGGGACACTTCTTACACAGATGTGCCCTTGATCTCTGTACACATGTGAGTTGCCGATCGGATAATCAAATAAATTGTTTTTAATCTTACACTTAGAGGTGCTTCTCCCTTTGTTTACTTTTCAGCCCTGCTGGAATCTGGCTTCTATTTCTACATGGTGACAGCCCTTAGTGTATGGACTTTCATTATTATATTTCTAATAGACTTCCTATAGACTTTTCATCAGTGTATTAGGTTACAGTAGAAGTTCAAGTGTTTACGCCTTTACTTTTCTATAAAGGAGAAGTACAGCCAAAGCTCGTTTGAAGCCACAAAGCCGGTCCTGGCTGGGGAAAGACTGCGACCATATGGTCACGATCCACCCAGGAGCCCGAGTTAGCTGCTCCCGCCCCCTTCACAGCCTAGTGCTCCAGTGAGCACAAGGGGAAGGGGGGAGATAGAGCAGGGAACCAGAGACTGACATTCACTACTCTCTGCTGAGAGCGGCTGGGAGAACTGAGTGATCAGTGGTGTTTAATCGCTCATTTCTCACCCTTAGAGATGGCAGGGGACAGATGTAGAATCGCATCGATGTTGCATCCACCTACGTAAGTATGATTTTAAAAAAGCAAACAAACCCAAACTTGTCTTTTAATAATAAACAAAATTATAACAATATTATCTTCGATGTCTGCAGCACACAGAATAGCGCCAATATCAAAGCTAGTTTGGGAATAATGAAACACAAATGCATGTGTATAGGTCAAATGAAAACTATAATGAACCATAATATATCCATTTTCCTAGTGCAAAAAATGTATCAAAATGTTCTTTCTGGAATTCAATATGTTAAATGTATATCTGACAGCGAAGTGACAAAAGCAAATAGGATAATTCTGGGGCAGTTGTGAGCTAAAATCAGTGTAGGCCTAGCCCCTGCACTGTTGTGCCATTATTATAATGAATTCATTCCCCACAGCAAGAAGTCTGCACTAGGAAGCTGCAATGTCACGCTCTGATTGTTCCTCAGGTTCATATTGATTTTTGGGAGTGAGCCTTGGATACAGGCCAAGCTTCACAATGCATAAACCTAAAGTAGTGAAAGGAAAATGAAACATACCACAAGCATGCATTCTGCTTAAATATGCTGACGAAAAAATGCTGCAGTGAGACCGCAAATAAAAAGTTAAATATTATTTGTTGTTTGTTTGAAGCTCTGCAAGCGACTACAGGAAGAGACGGAAGTCTGAGCCCAGTGTAGGCCATCAGAGAGCACACAGTGACCAGAATACAAGCAGACACAGCCTAAGCCGGACAGGGGTTCAAGGCACGAACACTCTGAGGAAACAACTTATTAACTCTTCACCACCATCTCCATCGAGATCAAAAGGTATAAAAGTTGTTATTCTTACAGTATCGTACTTGTTATACCACAATGGCAACCTGCAAGTAGCTTTTAAGAAATTAAAACTGCAATATCGCCATCTTGTGGTGTAGATGTACACATGCATTGAAACAAAACACATTGAATTTTAGATTATTGCAGTATAACACGCAGCCTCTATATTTTGAATATATAATGGTGAAATGGAAACATAATTTGCTTTTATATATTATATTCTGTCAGTGCAGCTAGTACTTTTATTGTCTTTGAAGATAGTTTATAGAAAACATGCTCTACCATATGCAGTAGGATCTAGTAGTATTTTCATCTGGGAAAGACTAAGTATTTACCTGACTTCTCATTATAAAGCCTATGCAACTGCTAGAAGCTTACTAAACAATATGTGTATTTAGCCATTTCTGATGTTGAGAGAAAAATGGCATGACATAAAAACTCTCTTTAACAACCAGCATTACTTGAGTGTAGAATGGTGTATAAGCTTATTGAGTTTGTATCATACACTAGGGTTGTGCCCTTTTAGATGCTTCTTTACCTTTTCATGTTTCACTTTGTTACTAATACTTTATCTTTTGCTGTCAGTCTGTTAATTTCTGGAAATATCTCTTTCTTACCATGCTGCTCTTTGGATTCTAAAGGTGGGGATATTAACAGAATGTATCCCCCCCTCTTCACTTACTCTGTTCACAATCCAAACGCCTCAAAATCGCTAGATTATGGTAGTGGCTATAGTTATCATTTAGCTGTACCTGATGATACAAAGCGTTCAATCAGCTTTAAGAATGGCTGGCAAATGACTCGGCAGAATGCAGAGGTGTGGAGCAGCACAGAGGAAACTGCATCACCAAAAATGAAGTCTAGGAGTTGTGATGACTTACTAACAGAAGATCACAACAGTTTCTCCAATACCCAGACCAAATCTGAAAGCATGGGTTCTTTGTTATGTGATGATAAGTCAAAGCAGAATAGTCCCTTGGCTTGGGGTAATACATTTTCTTCTGAAGGCTGTGGTGCTAACAAGTCCAGGGTTCGCCACAGGTCTGCTCATGACACACCAGGTTTCCTAAAACTGTATAAGAAAATGCACCGCATAAACCGCAAAGACTTAATGACCTCTGAAGTCATTTGCTCCGTTAAGTCTCGAATAATGCAGTATGAGCAGGAACAACAAAAAGGTATATTTGCTAGCTGGAGAACTATATCAGAAGAAGTGCCAAGAGATATGGTTCCAGTCAGAATATCAGAATTTGAGCAGCTTATCCAGAAATCCAAATCTATGCCAAACCTTGGAGAAGAGATGCTGTCTGCAGTAAGCTTAGATATTTCCACCAGAAGTTCATGTCCTAAACGTAGGTTTTCCATTGAATCTTTGCTGGATGAAGACACTCCAGATAGACATATACCTCAGGTACAGCACAATGGAAAAACAAAATCTTTGGTTCCTGTTCACATTGAGGTTACAAGTGACCAGATTCCACAGTCACATGCTGAATTATCAGACAGTGATCCTGATGCAGTTGTTTCAGACCTAAGTGACTTTATACAAATTGAAGGATCATCTTTTTGCAGTGAGAGTGATTTTGACCATTATTCCTTTACGTCCTCTGAAAGCTTTTATGGGTCTGGACATCACCATCACCACCACCATCATCATCACCATCACCACAGGAACCTTATCAGCTCTTGCAAAGGACGATGTCCAGCTTCATATACACGTTTCACCACCATGTTAAAACATGAGAGGGCTAAACAGGAGAAAAGCGAATCCTCGGGAAAACGGGAAACAGATTCAGGCCTTTCCAAAATTGCTTTTCTTGTTAGTCCAGTGCCTTTTCGTAGGAAAAAAACCTCTACACCCAAGAGGCAATCTGAAAAGAGCCGATGTAAAGCATCTGTGTTTGAAGCTCTGGACTCTGCACTTCAGGATATCTGTGACCAAATAAAAGCAGAGAAAAGACGTGGGAGCTTGCCCGATAACAGTATACTCCACAGACTTATTAGTGAGCTTCTTCCAGATGTTCCAGAAAGAAATTCTTCTTTAAAAACGTTTCCATTTAATACTGCTAATACGTCATACTACCAGCTGCCTCAGGATGGTGCTATTCATTACCCTCCCTACCAGGATGATTGTGGAAGATTGCCTATCAGTGCCTCTTACCAGGATGTGGATGCAACCAACAACAACTCTTCAGATAGCCCATACTGCTTTCAAGGTGCTTCAGTATAATATTTCCTTAATTTATATACATTCATCTTGAGCCATTTCATAATGTCTGAAAATGTGGAAACTTGCACCGCAGAATTAGAACATCCACAGCCATTCCATTTGTGAATTAGAGATGAAGTAGGACTTTATAGTCTAAGCATCTTACATTTTGGACCAGATTGAACTTAAAGTGTTACTAAACCCACAACAGTAAAATCAGTCTGTATATGCAGTAAAGCATGCTTGTTATACTTACTGTGGAAACTTAGGGATTACTCCTCGGCATTATGTAAAAAGGCAGTTTGATCCTTTTTTTTCTGATCCCCCCCTTCTTCCACAGTCCCCAAACCATCTGGGGATAGAAAAGGGCATTGGCGGCACTCTGCACATGCTTATTTTGGTATGTGTTGCTAGAGAGGTTTTTTTGATCAGCACAGGACCAATCAGCACTTTCCAGACAGAGGGTCAGGGGTCATGCAGCCTCATAGGACAGTCAGAGGAGAATGAAAACTCCTCCTACAAACTTTAACCAGACACTGATAGAAGTCACAAGACTGCTATATACTGCTGAGAAAAGGCATTTAGCAGTTTATATTTACTAAAATAATTGCATTTCCATGTTCTGTGTACAGTGGGAGACCAGATATAGTGAATGCGGGGTCCTGGGTTTAGTAAGACTTTAAGTATTTTCGCGTTAACATTTACTTGCTGCTCAGGCATTTTATTAGTGTTTTTGTTTTGTTTTTTACCACTTTCTCTTCATCTCTACTTCCAAACAAGCATCACTGCCTGCTCTCATTTTTACCAGTTCTATATAACCTATTTATTTTGATGTTTTGTGGGACAGTTACATATGTAATGTTAGTGTAAAATATAAGAAAATCAAGTTATGATTGAAGAATTGAGCAAGCACTATATTAAATCATTTCAGCATATCTGAGTGAGTTATTTTCTTTTTTATATATAAATTATTTATAGAGGCGAAACAAAAGAATTATATAATTATACAATGAGATACATTTTCTTTTTCATATTTGTATTATTTTATGTGGAATTTATTAGTCCCGATACCAGTGGTTTGGTTTTTCAAGCAGGCTAAAGATTTCATACCAACTACAGTAATAATCTTATTAGGCAGTAAACAGATCTTGCCATACTCCAAGGCAATAAATATTAGGTAACGTCCATTTTTTTTTATATTGATATACCTGAAAATAAACAGGAAAAGTATGTATGATCACAATGCTATTTAACCATGCATCATTGTATTGCATGCAGAGTCATTTCATGCATGTGAGTAAAGCATGGCTCTTCTGTATTGTGTCCATCTGTGTACAACTTGTAACTTCTCATCTGTGCAGCTTTGCTTGGCATAAATCCTACCCTAAATACATGTGAATGGACTTTGCTAATGAATATTCTGCCACTCTGTGCTTGTCAGCTGATGCTTCTCTCCCAGGGAGGTCTGCAATGAAGTCATTCTTTTGGAATGTATTGAATGTCTCTGCAGCAAGGGTAGGATCAGCATACCTATTTTGTATCAGAAGGGTCTGCAGTTATGTCACTTGCTTAAAATATATCAGTAGCTTTGGAGACATCTGTAGTATAGTATAAGGCAGATTATTTTCAAAGGTAACGCTACTTTTAAATTGGGCTTGATACACAATACATCAAAATCAATTTTCATGAATTCAGTAAAAATTTAAATTATTTGTTTTCTAGCAGACCAAGAATCTCCCCGGAATTATTCCTCAGCTTTCACTGATGTAAGCAGGAGTTCAGCAAGGAGGGGAGCGCAAGAGAAGGAGGTAACACACTAGCTATACTTCAGATCATGGGCAGGTGTGATGTCAAAACAACTACAGGGCTTCTGATGTTTACTGAGCTTTAGAATGAAGAAAACATTACTAAATTGGTTGTAAACCTCAGGCAATAAATATGAACAAAGCACATTCTTCTATATGGTGTACTTGTCTGTATCCAAAGCACTGAGTGTGATTTTTTTTTCTGCTGCTAATAAAAAGGGTTAGGAATTAGAGTTTCCCTGAAAAAGGAAGTCACAGGCGGACCAAGCAGCTTAAAGAGGAAGTAAACCCTGATGGGTTTACTTCCTCTTTGATTCCCTGCAAAGGTAAAGCATAATGGACTACTATGCATCGCATAGTAGTCCATTATGTGTCACTTACCTGACACAGGAGCCAGCGAAGTCACCTCTGTCCCCTTGTGTACGGAGCCTCCATCTTCTCGGTGGGTCTCGCTGCTCCGGCACTGTCATTCGACGAAGCCGCGATGACGTCACTCCCGCGCATGCGCATCGGAGCCGCCACTCGCGGGATATCGCCGTTGACAGCGGTGCCTGTGTTTTGGCAAATATCTCCTAAACCGTGACGGTTTAGGAGATATTTCTTGGACCTACAGGTAAGCCTTAATCTAGGCTTACCTGTAGGTCAGAGTGGTTTGTAAGGGTTTACAACCACTTTAAATGGGGAAAATTTTTATTGCACAAAAAAATGTCAGATTTACAGAGACTGGGTCCCATCACCAACACCTGAATAAAGCTAAAAATGAGACAACATTGTCTATTAAGAACATTACGTCAGATCAGGCTGCAAGCACACATAATATGCACAGGTCAAACCGTATGATCAATAGTTAATCAGTGAGAAAGTCTGAGGACACCTGGGTGAGAAGTGAGTCCCAGGACTGACCAGATTCGAGCAGTGTGAGATCTCATACCAGGATATCAGCAATGGAATCATCCGGGATGCCTAGGAATCAAGAGAGTCTTGTTTCTTTCGGTTGGGTGAGTGGTCTTGTGTCCTACTGATTACTCACTAGCTACCTGCTGCTTTCAGTATGGATCTATGGCTACTACCCAAAACTCAGACTTTCTCACTAATTAACTATTGATCATACAGTATGATCTGTGTCAGCAGCGCTGGACTAAGGACTGTGTTAAGCTAATTGATGCCAATGTAGCAACAGTTTACTACATACTGGTGCTTTTCCCATGAAGAGTACATGTTCATCAAACGTACACCTCCTGGACCAATTTATTCAGTACCCAAGTCCTCACTGTACACATAACTCATTCCCTAGTTTAGGGGGTATCTGGCAGACAGTGTGGTGGTATGCGCATATCCTGAACATATTTGGTACCAGGATTTAAGTGCCCACTATATCCCCACTCTCTGCCTCACATGCGGGGATTTACTTTATATCTGTGCATATTATGTGTTCTTGCAGCCTGATGTGACGTAATGTTCTTAATAGATGTTGTCTCATTTTTTATTCAGGTGTTGGTGATGGGACCCAGTCTCTATAAATTTGAATTTTTTTTGTGCAATAAAGATTTTCCCTATTTAGGCTGCTTGGTCCCCCTATGACTCCCTTTTCAGGGAAACTCTAATTCCTGACCCTTTGAGTGACAGAGACCGCACCTAACTGGTGGGTCAGTAATATTAGGGACACTGCATCGACATATGCACTGACAATCTGTGGTGCAGTGTTTACACTTTAGTGAGCAGATGGTTTCCCTTTTTTTTTTATTTCTTTCTGCTGCCTCTTTCCTCTATTATCTGCATTAGTCACTTCTGACGGCTTTTCATGACTCTCAGAGATAATTGTTGCTGGGGAGAACAGCCACTGCTGTTTATGTTCCCCATGTTCCTTGAGTGGGGGGTGGGGTCGCTTCCCTTCAATCAGGGCTCAGAGCTCCCCTCACTAAGCTCTGTAGTGTGTGACTTTATATCCCCAACCCCTGCTTTTCAAAGCTGAGAGATTATGTGCAAAATGTGTTTTAGAAGACTGTAGGAAAGAGAGGGCTGCAGATTAACAAGTACAACATATGTAGAAGGGTCCCAGAATTTTTTTGTTTGCTCCACTGCCAGGCTACACTTTGCTAATTGCAAATTTTGCAATCATATGAAATAAGTACCCCCCAAAGTCTGTGGCCAACAGTACATCCACAATAATGTAGTATGTCAGACGATAATTTCCCACAATTATTTTGCGTTTAGAATCATTGAACTGAACCTTCCACTGTTTTGACCAAACACCTCTATTGCACACCTTTGTGTCATCAACAAATAGACATGCCTGGTCTACTTAATCTTTAGTTAAAGGCTAAGTTCACCTTTTTTTTCCTTCTAAATTCCAGCTCCCCTATGCACCAATATAGCGTTCATGTACTTTTTTGCAAAAATATCAAAGCTTTCCATAAAATCTACAGACATGTACCTTACTGTCCTCCATCAATGATTCCAAGCATATCTATTGCTTCTGTCTTACCTCCTTACAGACTGTAGGTCATGACACAGGAAGGAGTTGACCAGCTGATCTCATTAGCACACACCCTGCATCATCACCCTCCCTTTCCCAGCTGCATGTTTTTGAAATGAAATGCAATCAATCAGTGATCAACCTTCTCACAATACCCAATCAGATTGCATAGTGTATGGCCATCTTTATACAAGTACATTGAAGAGAATGGACAGAAACACTGTCAAGCCCCTATCACATCTCTGCATAACGGGAACTCGCATTCCCACATGCGTTTATTTTTTATTTTTTTATTAGCGAGGTGGGGAGGTATTTTGGAGCATTTTCACTCATCACACACAGGGCAATCAATCCAACTGAATGGGCTGCCCCACACACAGTAATCACCCCAAAGAAACTACAGAACTTTTTTTTAGAGCGGAGCTTGATGCGTTTTTTTACTGCGATCTTTGGTGCAGCACAAATGCAAGGAAGCGCACATGTGAATGGAGCCTCATTGTTCTTGTGTTATCGCACCAATTTCACTTTCAGTCCCCATTCACATTTAGCATAGTGGGAGCGAACATTTTGTGGTTCATTTTTCCTGTGACATAGGGCAGATCATTGATTTAAATGGGCTGTGCTATATGTGGCTTATGGGACATGTTGGCGTTCTGTGAGTTGCGTGTTTTTTGTAGCATGTGCCACTCATTTTTTTACATGGGAAAATGTGTGTTTGCTTCTGTGTTTGGAGTGCCATTACCAATTAATGGCGCTGAAAGCGCAACTTGTAATTTATTTTAAGTGTATAAACATGGCCATACACTATATAATCTGATTGTACAATCTCCTTTAGATTTACCAAATTTCTATAGTAGGAGGAAACGCCTATCTAGCCAATCACTCTATATCCAATCAGGCAGGCCCGTGCACTACATAATTGCATAATTGATGGCAGACCTAAAGGAGATTTACAAATATATGTTGTATAGTGTATGGCCACCTTTATACACCTAAAATTACTACTTTGACAACTCTGAGATAAACACCATCAGGACCCATTGTGAGCCATGTAATAACATGGCAAACATGCTAGCCTTGCAAAATAGGCAGTTGGGAACAATAATTTCTATTTTTTTTTTTTTTTTATCAGAAAAGGTTTTATTGAAAATAAACAGACAAAAAAACAGAACAATCCAGTAAGTCGCCATAAAGCAAGTAAACAATCTACATTCAGTTCTACCACATTGAGAATTTTGGTTGCACCATACCATAACTTTACCTTGATGCATCAGTTGCACAGTACATCAATCAAAATGGGGATATGAAAAATGGGTTAAACAATATAGAGCCCATTGGATACATTTATCCAGCCGGACATTGTAGAAGTCCCATTATAATAAGTTCTCTTGGGCTCAGCCCTGGGGTTTCAAGCCAAGGGGCCCATAGCCCCTCAAATTTGCCTAACTGACCCCTATGTTGGTATATGTGTGTGTGTGTATATATATATATTGGGTTAAGAAGAAGAGTGTTTGTCATATGATTTACCCATGCTTTAATTCATGTGAAGAAAGGCATTTGACTGCAATTATTGATTGTGTTAGTAAATATTTGAAAAATGTAGGTGTTAGACATGTGCAGAACAGAAAGATTTGTTTTGGATAGATTTGTTATGTTACTAATTTCGTTTGATTTGTTTTGAAGTTTGTTAGTTTAGTTTAATTTCCTTTACTTTTGTTTTGTTTATTCATTTTAAAATGTTTCACATCTTCGGAACAATTTTTAAATTCAAAATTTTCGGAACGATTTGAATTTGGATCGGTCGAAAAAATTATCAACCGATAGAAATTCTGTATGAAGAATAGGTGCTTGTTAAGGAGCAGGCCGGGATGCCGGCCACTATGTTCTTAACAACTGAATACTCCTCAGCTATCAGTGGGCTTCCCCCGCTGACAGCTGAAATGGAAACAAAAGAATGGCAGCAATATAAAATGCAGGGAAAAAAAGTCAAAGTAATTAGAAAACAAACGGCTTGGGCCCCCATAAATCCATACCAGACCATTATCCGAGCATGCAGCCTGGCAGGCCAGGAAAGGGAGGGGGAATGAGCGAGTACCCCACCCCCTTCTGAACCATACCAGGCCACATGCTCTTAACATGCTTTGGGGCAGGGGAGGCTCTGCCCCCCCAAAGCACCTTTGTCCCCATGTTGATGGGGAAAAGGGCCTCTTCCCCACAACCCTGGCCCGGTAGTTGTGAGGGTGCGGGGACTCATTGGAATCTAGAAACCCCCTTTAACAAGGGGGCCCCCAGATCCCACCCCCATGTGAATGATTATGGGGTACATAGTACCCCTACTCATTCACCAAAAAAAGTGTAAAAAGTAAATAAATACACAGAGAGTTTTTGACAAGTCCTTTATTAAAAAAAAAAAAAAAAAACTCCTAACAATAAAAATTTTCCCAGAAGTAGATCCAACATCAATCATGATGTCCGTCTCTACCGCCGACATGAAACCACCCCCCCCCCCCAAAAAAGAAACGGTTCTGCTCCCGTCGTCTGACACTTCTTAAAAATTTAAGGGTAATGATGATGACGCCGTGGCCTGCCCCTTAGCTATTTAAGTACTGGAGCAGCAGGCATCATGATTGATGTTGGCTCTACTTCAGGGGACACATTTTTTTTGTTTTTGTTTTTTTAATAAAGGACTTGTCAAAAACTTTCTCTGTGTTTTTATTTCTTTTTTTTGGTGAATGAATAGGGGTACAATGTACCCCATGCTCATTCACATGGGGGGGGGCGTGAATCTTACAAATTAAGATAAGCCCCTGCCCATAGACCCCCACAACCACCAGGCCAGATGGTTAACATGGGGACAAAGTGCTTTGGGAGGTATCAAAGTACCTCCCATGTTAAGGCTATGTGGCCTGGTATGGTTAAAGAGGGGTGCGCTTGTTCTTGGCTGCATGCTCGGATGAGGAATTGGTATGGATTTTGGAGGGACCCCATGGCTTTTTTTTGTGGCATGGTTTGTTTGTTTTTTTTGCATTTTTCATTGCCATTATTATGGTTACATTTCTTTGTCAGTGGGGAAGCCTGCTGACAGCTGATAAGTCATTGGTTGTTAAGGACGCATCGGCCAGCTTTCCTGCCTGCTCCTTAACCAGCTATTCACACAGACTTTGAATCAGTCAAACATTTTTCGACCGATCCTAATTCAAATTGTTCTGAAAATTTGGAATCGTCAGAAAATGAATATACGAAATTAAAATAAATTAATTTCAATGAAATTCGTTACTATTCGTTACTATTTTATTCAAGAATAACCAAAAATGTGTCCAAATTTATATACGGACTGAAACGAATTGCACATGTCTAATAGGTGTGGGATTTTTTGTATAGAGACTATACTAGAAAGTCTACATATATTAAGACTTGTGTAGATTTCTATATTTGAGCAGATTCCTTTACCAAGTACACAAAACCCCATAGGGCAATCACAATTGTTTGTGTGTATGTTTTATGACCAGTTATTAGAACATCTGCACAAATTCTCTATAAGCAGCAAATAAAAATATTTACTGTAAGTTGTGTTTTTTTTGTTTTGTTTTTTCTATCTAACATGGGTAAATGTATGCTCTTAGTAAACTGTACACATGGGAGAGCAACTTGCAAAACATCAGCCCATACTAACTGCTTATTCCTTTTTGTCACCTTTGTGTGTGCAGGCTGCAAGAGCTGTGTATGACTTCAAGGCCCAGACAGCAAAGTAAGTCCTCTGCTGCTATATAAACTACAGCAATTGACATGATTCACAGCATAATATATGCTTCTTACTATTATCATTACTTTATATTTAACCAGTTGTATACTACAACTTTCTATACTGTACAGCAGGGGCCTCCAAACTTTCCAAAACAAAGGGCCAGTTTACTGTCCTTCAGACTTTCGGAGGGCCAGATTGTAGCCAGTCGGGGTGGCTAAAATGTCCCAGGATCAGCATCAGTGGAAGCAAACAACATGTTGGTGTTCAGTCGCACAGTACCTGTGGTCAGTAGGAGGAGGAATAGTATCTCTTTATTGGCATCAGTGGGAGGAATAGTGCCCCATCATTGATATTACCAGGAGAAATAGCATCGTTGGTGTCAGTGGGAAGAATAGTGCCCAATCATAGCTATCAGTTGGGAAGAATAGTGCCCCGCTATTGGTTTCAGTGAATGGAATAGTGCCCATCATTGATATTAGTGGGAGGAACATTGCCCCATCGTTGGTGGCAGTTGGAGGAGTTTTGCATTACAGCTGGTGCCAGTGTTCGGAATAGCGCCTCAAAACAGTGGGAGGAACAGTGCTCAAAGGACCGGTTAAAAGGGAGAAAAGGGCTGCTTCCAACCCTCGGGCTGCAGTTTGGAGAGCACTGCTCTACAGAATAATACTGTATGTGCACATGCTTAAATAAAAATGTATGTTAACATGCTCAAACGAAACCTGCAACAAATGTTCCAAAATCTTTATTTTTTTTAAAGGATAACTACGGTAATTGCTTAACCACTTGACCACTGGGCACTTAAACACCCTTAATAACCAGACCAATTTTCAGCTTTCGGTGCTCTCGCATTTTGAATGACAATTACTCAGTCATGCAACACTGGACCTATATGAAATTTTTGTCCTTTTTTTCACACAAATAGAGCTTTCTTTTGGTGGTATTTAATCACCGCTGGGTTTTTTATTTTTTGTGCTATAAAAGAAAAAATACCGAAAATTCTGTAAAAAAACGAATTTTTCTTTGTTTCTGTTAGAAAATTTAGCAGATTAGTAATTTTTTCTTCATAAATTTTGGCCAAAATTTCTACCACTACATATCTTTGGTAAAAATAAGTACAAATTGGTGGATATTATTTGGTCTTTGTGAAAGTTATAGAGTCCACAAGCTATGGTGCCAATATCTGAAAATTGATCACACCTGAAGTACTGACGGCCTATTTCAATTCTTGAGACCCTAACATGCCAGAAAAGTACAAATACCCCCCAAATGACCCCTTTTTGGAAAGAAGACATTCCAAGGTATTTAGTAAGAGGCATGATGAGTTTTTTGAAGTTGTCATTTTTTCCCACAATTCTTTGCAAAATCAAGATTCTTTTTACTTTTTTATTTTTTTTCACAAAATTGTCATATTATCAGGTTATTTCTCACACACAGCATATGCATACCACAAATTACACCCCAAAACACATTCTGCTATTACTCCCGAGTATGATGATACCACATGTGTGAGACTTTTACACAGCGTGGCCACATACAGAGGCCCAACATGTATGGAGCGCCATCAGGTGTTCTGGAGCACCCAGGACAATTCTGACATTTCTCTCCTACATGTAAAAATCATCATTTATTTGCTAGAAAATTACATAGAACTCCAAAACATTATATATGTTTTTTTAGCAAACACCCTGGAGAATACAATGGTGGTCTTTGCAACTTTTTATCTCGCACAGTATTTGCGCAGTAATTTTTCGAATGCTTTTTTTGGGAAAAAAAACAGTTTTGTGCTTAAAAAAAACAAAAAAAAACACAGTAAAGTTAGCCCAATTTTTGCATAATGTGAAAGATGAAGTTACGCTGAGTAAATGGATACCTAATATGTCACTCTTCAAAATTGCACACGCTCGTGGAATGGCGGCAAACGTCGCTACTTAAAAATCCCCATAGGCGACGATTTAATTTTTTTTTACTGGTTATATGTTTTGAGTTACAGAGGAGGTCTAGGGCTAGAATTATTTCTCACGCTCTAACGTTCGCAGCGATATCTCACATGTGTGGTTTGAATACCGTTTTCATATGTGGGCGGGACTTACGTATGCGTTCGCTTCTGCATGCGAGCACATGGGGACAGGGGCGCTTTAAAAAAAACATTTTTTTTTATTGTTCATTTTACTTTATTTATTTTAGTTTGACATTTTTTTCCCCAAAAATAATTTTTTTGATCACTTTTATTCCTATTACAAGGAATGTAAACATCCCTTGTAATAGGAATATGGCATGACAGGTCCTCTTTACAGTGAGATGTGGGGTCAATAAGACCCCACATCTCACCTCTAAGCTGGGAAGCCTGAAAAAAAAAAAAAAAGATTCTGGCTTTGATCGTATTAGCGATTCGGTAGAAGCACCGGAGGGCGGAGGGCGGCGGGAGATGTCTATGGCTGGGTATTGCAGGGTATCACCGACTATGGCTGGGTATCTCAGAGCATGGCGTTGCAGAGCATTGCAGGGTATTGGCGGGTGTTGCAGAGCATTGCAGAGTGTTGCAGGGTATTGGCGGGTGTTGCAGAGCATTGCAGAGTGTTGCAGGGTATCGGCGGGGGTTGCAGAGCATTGCAGAGTGTTGCAGGGTATTGGCGGGTGTTGCAGAGTGTTGCAGGGTATTGCGGAGTGTTGCAGAGTGTTGCAGGGTGTTGCAGGGTGTTGCAGGGTGTTGCAGGGTGTTGCAGGGTGTTGCAGGGTGTTGCAGGGTGTTGCGGAGTGTTGCAAGGCGTTGCGGAGTGTTGCAGGGCGTTGCGGAGTGTTGCAGGGCGTTGCGGAGTGTTGCAGGGCTTTGCGGAGTGTTGCAGGGCATTGCGGAGTGTTGCAGGGCATTGCGGAGTGTTGCAGGGCATTGCGGAGTGTTGCAGGGCATTGCGGAGTGTTGCAGGGCATTGCGGAGTGTTGCAGGGCATTGCGGAGTGTTGCAGGGCATTGCGGAGTGTTGCAGGGCATTGCGGAGTGTTGCAGGGCATTGCAGAGTGTTGCAGGGCATTGCAGAGTGTTGCAGGGCATTGCAGAGTGTTGCAGGGCATTGCAGAGTGTTGCAGGGCATTGCAGAGTGTTGCAGGGCATTGCAGAGTGTTGCAGGGCATTGCAGAGTGTTGCAGGGCATTGCAGAGTGTTGCAGGGCATTGCAGAGTGTTGCAGGGCATTGCAGTGTTGCAGGGCATTGCAGAGTAATGCAGAGTATTTGCAGGGAATTGAGGGGTTAATTTTCGGTGAGCAGCGATGTGGGCACTGCAGATGCGCGCGAGAGCAGAATTCTGGGAGGCCGTTAATTAACGGCCTCTCAGAGTTAAACAACCGCCCTGAAGCCGTTAATCGGCAATGGGCGGTTGTTAAGTGGTTAAAGAAAATCTATGGTCACAGCACACTCTTTCATTTTATAACATCACCATTGTAACAGCACTACAAGCAATAGTTTTTTTGACAATCCAATATGTTTTCAAGTTGTGAGTTCTGCTTGTTTATCTCTTTCCACAACTTCCTGAATTCCCTACATGCTTTGAAGCTTCTCCTCTGCTGTTTAGTCAGATTTCTTAACCACTTCAGCCCGGAGGATTTGGCTGGACAAAGACCAGAGCACTTTTTGCAATTCGGCACTGATTCATTTTAACTGACAATTGCGTGGTCGTGCGACGTGGTTCCCAAACAAAATTGACGTCCTTTTTATCCCACAAATAAAGCTTTCTTTTGGTGGTATTTGATCACCTCTGCAATTTTTATATTTTGCGCTATAAACAAAAAAGAGTGACAATTTTGAAAAAAAAAGCAATATATTTTACTTTTTGCTATAATAAATATCCCCCAAAAATATCTAAAAAAATGTTTTTCCTCAGTTTAGGCTGATACGTATTCTTCTACATATTTTTGGTAAAAAAAAATCGCAATAAGCGTTTGATTGGTTTGCGCAAAAGTTATAGGGGATAGTTTTATGGTATTTTATTCATTTTAGTAATAATTTTTTTTTTTTTACTAGTAATGGCAGCGATCACCGATTTTTTTTTTTTTTTTTTTTTTTTTTTTATCATGACCGCGACATTATGGCGGACACATTGGATATTTTTGACACATTTTTTGGACCATTGTAATTTATACAGCCAATCACTGCTATACAAATGCACTGATTCCTGTGTAAATCACACTGGCAGTGAAGGGGTTAACCACAAGGGGGCACAGTAGGGGTTAAGTGTGTCCTGGGGCGTGGCTGGGGGGGGCATGGCGACATGTGACACGTCACTGATCTCTGCTCCCAATGACAGGGAGCAGAGATCAGTGACACTGTCACTAGGCAGAACGGGGAGATGCTTGTTTACATTAGCATCTTCCCGTTCTTCCTACCCGTGAGGCGATCACTGGTATCGAGTCCGTGGACCTGAGACTCATGGAGGTTGCCTTGGGCGCGCACGCACCCGCTGGCCACCCCTTAAAGGACAACATACAGGTATGTGATTCTGCCTGTATGAGCCCTTCTGTTGACGTATATATCAGCGTGAGGTGGTCGGCAAGCGGTTAAAGCTGTTTGCCTTGGTCTCTTTCTCTTGCATTCCAGTATGTGAACGTGAACATAGAGAAAAGTACTACTCCGTACATATGACACCAAAGCCAGGTTTTATCACCCGCAACACAATAATTTACTGTATACAATGTCCAAGTAATCAGTTGTAGTAAAACAGAGTAAAACAGAGATTGTGATCATTACAGGATACTGTATGTGAAGACAATGTGATAAAATTCTCTGCTTTTCAGGGAGCTCTCTTTTAAGAAAGGAGACACTGTGTACATTCTCAGGAAAATAGATAAAAATTGGTATGAAGGGGAGCATCATGGACGAGTGGGAATACTTCCAATTTCCTATGTTGAGGTTAGTAGATCTTTCATTGTATTTTAGCCATAGTGTCAAATAAAGTATGTAGAATGATGTGAATGTACAGTATGTAAAACACTGTGTAAATTTGTTATATAAATATCTGTAATAAAATCATATAAATGTGTTAGTAACTTAGTAACTATCTTAAAGTGTTTGTTAACCAAAAGCTATAAATAGGCAGGCATAACACATTGCATAAGTCTTTTATTAAAACGAGGCATGTAAATATCTTTTTAGAGCGATCTTCAGGCCGGCCACGTGACTCGCAGGCGCTGTACAGCTCTGATACATGGCTACTGCAGTAGGGGCCGAGATCTCCCCCTGATCTCAGCCGTGGAGGTCACATGGCCACTCAGCCCCTCCTGCAGTAGTCCTGGTGACTGGCCGAGAGTCACGTGACCGACCTGAAGATCGCTTATAAAAGGTATTTACATGCCTCGTTTTCATTTAAGACTTATACATTGCGCTATGCCTGCTTATAATAGAGGGGCTGCCAGTGACCATTTATAATTTTTTTATTTCTACTAGTAGCGGCGGGGGAGCGGAGACAGAGATACAGACATGGAGCTGACAGGCAGGGAGAAAGGGGGTGAGGGACAGAGGAGAGCTGCGGATGACAAAGGGACATACGCTGACCACTGTGGTCAGGGCTTAGCAGCCCTTATTATCTTGGTGAAGAGAGGTGGACACAGGAAGTGGCAGGATCAGACAGGTTTTTTACAGTTTAGAGAGGGGCACAGCACAAGCACTGTGCTGTTTAATCTGCTTAGAGAACAGGTTCTCTATTTTATTTATTTTTTCTTAAGTTAACAAATACTTTACCAATTAAAACGCTCAACTTTTCAGCACCTAAAATCAGCATGCCTCATATAAGTGTGCAATTAGGTTCTCGTTTAAAATATAAGCTTAAATATAAGGTTAAATTAGTTCTGTGAAGTATATGATTGGTTTCTATGATCTATAAATTTGTCCTTTTCTGATATATTTTCTTCAACATGCAACACAGAGCATTCTAGAAATTTTAATCACTGAACAAGGCAGAGACCTATGCTGCCTGGATGTCTACCTCAATTTTACAATTCTAATCCATTTATTGTCATTTTAAAACACCTACATGTACAGATAACGCTAGGCATGGCACTTTCCTTGTCTGTATTGATGGGGAATATGTAAGCTTTGAAAGTCATTTTTCTAAAATACACTAGTAACTTATTTTTCGTTATTTATTTATTATTAAAGAAAATAAGTCCAGCCGAGAAAGCACAACCAGTGAGACCTCCGCCACCAGCACAAGTGCGAGAGATTGGAGAAGCGATTGCCAAATATAATTTCACTGCTGACACAAATGTGGAGCTAACACTCAAAAAGGTAATACTGTGGTGGTAAGCAAACAAACTTAAATACTGTAGTGGTGACTCCCAATAGTGGACAGATACTACCTAACCAGTTAGATTTTGGGGATCCCACGTGTGGCACCCAGCATATCCGATGGGTTGAATTTGATTTTTTTTTTTTTAAAGAATACATTTTTATTGAAAAATGTGTCACACAGACAATGACAAAGCAACGAAATATAGCACTGTTTAACAGTGCATAAAATGGCAATGGTTATTATGAGCAAAGAATAACAGCATAAGAAGGATTCTTATGCCGCGTACACACGAGCGGACTGTATGGCATACTTAGTCCGTCGAAACACATTTCAGCGGACAATCCGCTCGTGTGTGGGCTTCAGCGGACTTTTTCAGCGTGCAGTCCGGAGTACTAAGAATTTCGGATTTTTCGAAATTCTGTCCGTCGTTCTTTGGTTTCAGCGGACAATCCGCTCGTCAGTATGCTAGTTCGACGGACTAAGAATGGCGCATGCCCAGAAAGGATTTACACGGCGGAAGGGTGCTTTGCTGTGTCTTGGACTTCCTATTTCTAGTCCCGTCGTACGTGCTATACACGTCATCGCGCAAGCTTTCGACGGACTGTTTGTGCATCCGTGTGTGGTCAAGTCCGTTCAGTCGAAAGTGTGACGGACTGTCTGTCGGATTGTATGACGAACTAAGTATGCCATACAGTCCGCTCGTGTGTACGCGGTATTAGAGAGCTGTATGGATTTCCGTTGGCTGCAGGTTCAAGCCACTGCTTGGTCGGACATATTACTGGGGGCTAACTGAAAAGGAAGAAAGCTGAGCCCAAAACCAGGGAAAGCTCAGCGAGCGCTGCACAGAGCATTGAATTCCTCAGAAAATGAGTAGCGCTAGGAATCTGACAGAATGATGCAATAGTTGCCACTTTTGTAACATAAAATTGGGGGTAAGAGAAAAGCAGAGAAGGAAGGAGGGAAAGAATAGGGAAAAAGAGGAGAGCAGAAAGATAAGATGTCCGACAGGGGCTGGGGGGTCAGTCCAGGGAAAACCTAAAAGGCTATAATAATCAATTATGTAGGTTGTAGAAAACTCAATCCAAGGAAACCACAGGTCCCTGAACATAGTAAAGTTTTCACTGGCTATGGCCAGTAGCTCCTCCAATTATATGGTTTAAGTTAGTGTCTCATTCTCAGGCAGTAGAAGTCACGGGGACTTCCAATGTCTAGAAATCAGAGCATGACCCATCATAATTAAGTATCTGAACATACTCTTTTTAATGTGTGTGATGGAGCCAGGCATCATGGAGATCAGGGCTACTTCTGGTGTCGCTAGCCATGCCCTTCCCCTAACAAGGTGGTTTAATTTTAGGACAGGACCACCACACATGAAGATGTGGACCATCTTACTTACCACATCTCCAACATTGCTCAGGTAAAGACAGTATAATCCTGTGTAGCGAGGTCAGACAACTATACCATCAGGTCAGGATTTTGTAGTTATTTTGCTGGGAAGCCAGCATTAGTTTGAAATTGAGAAAGAAGAAAGCCTTTGTTCCAATCCTCTGGGGAGGGAGTATGTCCCAGCTCTGGCTTCCAGTCTCAGATGTAAAATGGGTTATCAGAATATGCATGCGACAAAAAGATGCAATAGTGTGGATACAGCACAAAGATATTCTGTGTTGGTGAGGCATAGCTCCCTAAATGGGGACAGGTCCCTGTGAACACAGTTCTTATCAAGCATATCATAAAAGTGTGGAAGTTGAAAGTAAGGCAGCCACTAGCCTCGGTGAAGGGCGCAATGTCTCACAATGGTTTAAACCCAGTTGGATCAAATGGCTGTTCGATCGTTGATAGAAAATGTGCTGCTGATCAAGGCTGGTGCTCAATCCAGGTGGGAACCCTGGGTTTCCCAGGATCAGGGTCATGGGGCCAGGATAAGAGGAAACTGTGTAGGTCTTGAGTGCCATATACCAAATGTAAAGAAGCGAGGATAGTAAGAAAGGCAGTGTCAATGGTACCTGAGAAATGTCTATTTCAAGACAAACCCACTGTTTAGAGGAACTGCGATGGAACCAATCCAACACAACACTGCTGCAGTGATAGAATCTGAGGTGGAAGAGTCCAGCATCTCCATCAATTCTTCGTTTTACCAGAATATCATAGTGAAGGAAAGTCAAGGATCTTGGCCAGAGGAATTTGAGTAGTACCGAATGTTGTTGTGCAGCAAACTTTAAACAAGCTTCAATGTGCTTTTTCTTCAGCAATGAAGTCTTCAGATGGAGTGTGCATACAGGCCATGGTGGTTGCATTACTTATTGTTTTATTTAAAACAATTGTACATGCTAATTCCAGGTCTTTCTGAAGTTCTCCACAAGTGGTCCTTGGCTCTTGGACAACTCTTCTGATAATTCTTTTCAACCCCCTTGTCAAAAATCTTGCAAGGAGCACATGGTTGTGGCTGGTTTATGGTGATATGAAATTCTTTCCACTTCTGGATTATGGCCCAAGCAATGCTCACTGGAATATTCAGTAGTTTAGACATTCTTCTGTAACCAATGACATCAGTATGTTTTGCAGCAATAAGGTTGCAAAGGTTTTGAGAGAGCTCTTTGCTTTTATCCATCATGAGATGTTTCTTGTATGACACCTTGGTAATGAGACACCTTTTTATAGGCCATCAGTTAAGACTGAACCAGCTGATCTTTATTTGCACTGAGAATGGGCAGGATTGCTATTTATTAAGGGTAGGCCTATTTGCTCCAACGCTGTCTTCAGAAATCAAACGCTTTCTCGGTGTACAGTGAAAGAAGGCATAAGGGAAACTTGTGAGTTTCTCAATAGGATATGAGACAGGATTTTAATGGTTTAATCCTGCGTTTCTCATGCAGATACAAAACCCACTTGGTCCCAATCAGTTAGGGAGGGAATGGCAGATTGTAATCTATCTGCTAGTAGTTTGGTATAAATTTTGAGGTCAACATTGATAAGAGATTGGACGGTAACTGGAGCATTGGGTGAGATCTTTCTGGTCTTTAGGTATGAGGGTGATGCAGGCTTCCAGATACTGGCTAGGGAAGAAACACATGGGATAAATTGGATATTATTTTAGATTTCTTTTAACATTAAATGAGATAAATGAATCACTAGAGAATGAAAGAAATGGCAAGTGTTGTAGCAGTAATAAGCAGTAATGTGTGCACTGCAGCCGTGTAGCAGGTTGTGACCATATGTGGACATTACCTAATATGTGGACATAACCATTGCACAAAGCAGGGAGGTATAACATGTTTGTTACTTTAATTTAAAAAAAGTCAAGCTTTACATTCACATTAAGCTCCATTGATATTCACTGTTTGGTTTAACCCGTAGGCATTATACTTTTGGTTTCTGCTGATTGTGTGGCCATGAGAAAAATATTAAACTATTTCTTCCACTACAGATGAAATTTAATTTGTCCTCACTTTTCAGGGTGACAAAGTGATGATTCTGAAAAAGGTGGACCAGAACTGGTATGAGGGTAAAATTCCAGGCACAAATAGGCAGGGCATTTTCCCTGTCTCCTATGTTGAGATAATCAAAAAGAGTTCCTCTAAAAGCCCTGGTGAATCACCTGATCGGTATTCCACTGACAGGTTACACAACTCGGCCACAAGCACGGTAAGACATTTTCTTCTTTTCAAACAAATATGAGTAAGGCCGTAAACACAAAGACGTTAATTAAAAGCAGAAAGAAGGTTTGTATTGCCCAGAATAATAAATGTTGCTTATATTTACTAGAAAAATTACATATTGTAACTGGTTGTTATAAGCAACATCTTTACATCCCTTATTCTCTGTTTTTTATGCATCAACTGCAGAGAGGTGTTACATGTGTGTACAAATGCTTGCTATAGGTGTTTGTCACAGAATAATATGACAATAACTTGAAAATCTTCTAGTGATGTTTTCTGTGAATCATAGTTTGGTTTGGGAAAGTAGATAAGACAGATGTCAGCAGAGACCGTCAGCACAGTTACACACATAGGAAGAAGTGTGAATTGAAATGTAGATGGTGCTGTTTATCTATCTTTGTAGAGTAAAAAATTACGTGTGAAATACAGATTTAAATTAATTACATTAGGCCTAGGAAAGGAATAAACAATAACATTGTATGATGATATGTAGAGCATTAGTGCCCTGGATTTTTTTCGAAATGTAAGTATATTGACCTTTTCCCTTCTTGTGCTCTTGATCTTCTTAAAGTGCTAGTAAAGTCCTCCTGGACACTACTACCTGAAGGTAAACTTATAGTAAAACTTACCCATAGGTACATGGAATATCTCCTAAACCTGCACCGATTCAGTGTCCCTGCAGCTCGTGGCCGGCATATCCATGCCATACCTTCAGAGGCCTGTGCCGTAAACAGTGACTACTACAACGTGTTACCGCTTGTCAGCGGTGACAAAATGGCACTGAAGGGCTTGGTTTCAAGGTAAGTCTTTCATAATGTGCTAGTTTGCGTTGCATACTAACACGTTATGACTTTAACTTGCAGGGAGATTTTTTTTTTTTTTCAACTCTACTTCTGCTTTAAGAACCCTTCAAGCTAAAAGCACAAGCAAGGAATGGTCAATGCTCATCTCTAGAGAATATATTTGTTTTAGTTGAATGGCGTAAAAAGCCTATCAAAGCAAGCAGTAGCAATCAGCTGTGTAAATCCAGCACCACTAATTGGCTGCTGACATATGTTGTGAACTATAAATTTGCATAGGCATAATGATCTGATCAAGTTGATTGCTTATGGTCTTCCATTTATGGTAAACTTTACATTAAAATCAGTATCTACTTTAGTAGCAAAGTTTTATATGCTCTAACAAAAGTTCTGGGTAAAGTGTTTGTTTTTTAAATCAACCGCGTGTCCCTTTTTACATGACAATTTTTTTTTTGCTGCACACACAGTTACCATTTGCTTAGTAAGCCGTAAACTCAGTAGTTCACCGTGTAAAAACATATGTGGGGTTATTTACTCAAACTGCATGATGCTAAATCCGGTGCAGCTCTACATAGAGACCAGTCAGCTTGCAGATTTCATTGCCAAAGCTTAATTGAACGAACCAAAATTAGAAGCTGATTGGCTACCATGCACAGCTACACCAGAGTCTGTGTGCACTAGTCTTAGTAAATCTCCCCCACAGTGTCTTGTGTAGTACTCATTTGTTAAGATCAAAAAAACAACTCTGATGCTATTTAGTTTAGCTAGGATATCAGAATTCAAAAAATTTAGACTGTGTACAGTCATGCCTCTAGGTAAATAGTTACTAGTAATAGAAACTCCACCTGCACAATGAAGTCTGCTACACAATTTGTCTTGTGCTCTACAGTGAAGTTCTTCCACTCTGCTCTGCAGTGCCTACCAACAGGGCTTTTGTTCCAGGCATACAAAAATAAGTTTTGTCTATACAAACAGATCTAAAGCCCACATGTCAATTCATTTATCTGTGGCTATGAACATAAAGAGAGATACAAGACTTGGACTGCTGGGACACACCAAGAACTAGAGCCCAGGAACATTTCATTGCAATCACTGCAGGGAAGCTAAATATTATTGTAAATTATACATTTTATGGTTATATTTATTCATGTGGTATCATAGATTCCATGGCTATATGGCTATATTGATTTATAATGTGGTACTATAGATATTCCATGGCTATTTTTATTTATAATGTGTGATATTATAGATATTCCATTACAAATATATATTTTTTTGGTTTCCTGGCTTTGGTAGAACTGATATAATACTATTCATTAGCTCTTAGACACCCAAAACCTTGACAAATTTAAATATATCTAAACCCTAGAACAAAAATGTAATATATTGCAGCTTACCAGTCCATATATACGGTGGCTGCATTGGTTTTCTCTTTTTTCATGTACATTTTCTGCAAGTACACAAGTACAAATAAATACCTGTTGATCTCTATAGAAATCCTGCATCCATGTAACTTCCTGTGTACTATACTAAAATGTCAAACAATGTTATAAACTTTTTAGGTTTTTCATGCTTATATAAAATAGTTGAGAAAAGTGTGAGCTGCTTATAATTCTAATTAGGGAAGTAGCTTAGATTGGCCATAGTGATCCTTTAGGCTAGGTGCACACTGCTGAGATCTGGTTATGTAATGCACCTTGGACGTGGTTTGCATATTCCATTGTTTTTCAACATTTTTTCAGTCAAGGCAACCTTTAAAAATCTGCACAATGGCGAAAAATAATATTTTCACACATCACAGAAACATTCACACATGTAGGACACTCAACATTAGAGGTGATCAAAATCAAACACACCGGGACATGAAGGATTGAGGACATGTCTGGTCCCAGCTCTGGTATCACCGCAGCTCTTACAGCAACAAACAGCCCTAAAACAGCTCACAACATGTCCCAGAGGCGGCGGAACACAAACCAGTACCCGGGCACAAAACCCAACGGGCAGCTAGAAACCTATTTACCCCAGGACCCGCAGCAAGGCACAGGAGAAATCCAAGATGGCGCCGGCCAGCAAAGCCACTAAACAACACGTGGTGAAGCCAGGAAAGCCTGCACTGCTCATAGTGTCCCTGCAGCCCTCTCCTGGATCGGTGAGTGGCTCTACACCCTCGGCCTCCCCTGGGTCCATGACCTCACAAGATCGAGGGTCAGACATAGCAGATTTCATGGATGAAAAGGCATATCTAGTCTCTCCCTACTAGAGAAGACCTGGAGAAGTTTACTACATGGGTGGAAGAGGCCTTTTCCAGCTTTAGGAGGATACCACACACCTGGGGACAAGAGTAAAAACACTGGAGCAGAGGCTAGATGAAGCTATCCCAATGATGTCTGCTTTGCAGATGAGATGTGTTGCTAAGGATCAGAGAATGGAAACATTATTATCCAAGCTTGATGATTTTGAGAACCATAACAAGCATGCAAACATTCGCATTTATGGCCTGCCAGAAGCTACTGCTCCAAAAGACATCATCCCCTCACTGGTGGGGATATTCAGAGAAATCCTAGAGCTCCCAGACACTGTTCTCATTGAGATTGATTGGGCCCATTGGGCATTATGCAGAAGATGCATAAAAAGATGTTTTTTTTTATTTTGATGGTACTCATCTCTTCTTTTATCAAGATATTCCCATGCGCTCTCTTAGGCAGTGCAGAACCCTGAAGCCAGTGCTGGCAGCCCTACAAGAAGCAGGCCAGCCTTACCGATGGTGTTTCTCGTTTTACCTGCAAGTGACTAAAAATGGCCAACCAGTTACGCTACGCACCAAAGATGATCTTCCACACTTCATGTCATCTCTTGGGCTGGACCCTGTGGACTTCCCGGACTGGCGAGGAGCTCCAGAGGTAGCAGGCTTCCTGACTTTCCAGCTTCCTCAGCCTACACAACACCACCGCAGCCGTAGATGAAGTCGCCAACACCAAGCTTCCGATGCATCACCTGGTCCTTCCACTTTGAAAGACTGATGATCCTGCTCAGTTTTTAACCCTTCCTTTTCTCCCCGGTTGTGTTGGGTCTTATCAATAACTTGCCTCGTGGGAAGGAGACCTGGCCCATGACGCAAAACATCTGACTTGGGTCTTGGCCCGGTTTTTAGTCATGGATTGGCTAGCTATGACAGACAGATGTGTGACTGCCCGGGTCGCAGGCAGCCCTTTTCCGAGTCCCTAATCCCTAGAGGCTACACCTGTAGTTCTGGAACTGGTAGGACCCACTTCTGTTCCTAGACCCCCTCCCCTATACCCCCCTCTGGGCACCCGGTACAACGTATAGCGCTATATGGGGTGTGTGCGTTCCCCCTGTTGGCCACCTCTATATGGGTTTAGATCCTTGTTTGGATGATAGGTCTGGGCCTAAAGATCCCCCTGTGGGTGGGGGGCTCCCCAGGCTCAGCCTACAGATATCACAAACGACTGTTTGGTTTTACA
This sequence comes from Lithobates pipiens, assembly GCF_037356315.1. NCBI lineage: Eukaryota > Metazoa > Chordata > Amphibia > Anura > Ranidae > Lithobates > Lithobates pipiens. The sequence continues at coordinate 388,401,856 of NW_027507718.1, read as the reverse complement.
TGACAGTCTGTCTTGTTTGTTTTCAATAATGTTCATACATTTTCCTTTCTTTTCACACTCTCCTTCTCTCCATCTCTCCTTCCCTTACTTCACAGGATCCATCTAGTCTATCGCTGCTCGCACCGGGCCCCCCCACCTGCTATGGGACAAGTCGGTTCTCCCACATCTCTATGGAAAATATCGAGGTAATCTCATACAATGTTCCAGGTCTTTGCTCTCCTGGTAAACATAGCAAGTTATGGTGGGAATTGAAGAAATTGAAGGCACAGGTTGTCTTCTTACAAGAGACACATTTTACACACCAGTCTATACCTAAATTACCCACTCGCCTGTACAGTCAGTGGTATTTGAGTACGTCCCCGGTCAGTAAACCCAGGGGTACAGCCATAGCAATCCATAAAACCTGTGCTTTCCAACCCACAGGGAAACCTGGTGGTCCCTCAGGGTTGTTACGTCTTTTTGAAAGGGACTATTGCAGGTACAAAGTATACCTTTGCCACTGTCTAAGCTCCCAATTCAAATCAGCTAGCTTTTATCAACACATCGCCTGGCCGAGTTTAAAGTGGAAGTAAACCCTTCTATAATTTTCAGTCAAGGAAGCTGCTATCTTGGCCTCTAATGATTCTTCAACTGCCATAATGATGCACATGTGATCAGTTATGAAACCAGCCATTGGATGGTTTAAAAGTTTGGTTGAGAGCACAACCAATGTGAAAGTTAGCATTTCCGGCATGCCTGGAATGTAAGTGTTTTTTGAAACTGGGTTTACTCCCGCTTTAAGGAGGGCTCCCTGATTCTTGGGGGTGACTTTAACGTAAGCCTAGACCCATCACTAAACACATCTCACAGACAGCCCACCCACTCCTATGCATTTCTTAAGCATTTCCGTAAAAACCCTCTAGGCTTCTAAACTAGTCAATAGCTGGAGAGTACTTCACCCTTCAGACAGAGACATTAGCTACTACTCTAAGGTACACAATGTATATACACGTATAGACCTGCTCTATGTAGATCACCCCATGTTGGAACTCCTGCAGCATCAAGAATATTACTATATCAGACCACACACCGGTCACTGTCACCTTCGCCTTACCCTCAGGCACCCATAGGGCCTTGTCCTGGCGACTAAACAAAAACTTGTTGGACAAATCTGTAGTAGTTTCAAAGACCCCAGAAGCCTTGACACATTATTTTTGGGAAAACACAATGGACGATCTTAGCGATGGGACGATCTGGGAGGGCCATAAGGCAGTGTTATGGGGTTTCACCCAAGTTTCATCGAGCCTAGATATGGAACTGCTAGAACTAGCAGAGCCAGCTCTTAGCTGCCGCAACTGACCTCAATGGTAGAGGAGTGCATTCCCCCTAGACCTGAGCATTGACCAAGAACATTGTATATCCCTGTTATGGTGAAGGCTGTGGACGCCCAGCAGGTAGGAGCCCGGTGTGATTGCTGGAGATTCTCAAGCTTATAGGTATGATCCTGATCCCTCTCCTCTATCTATACTCATTCCCTTTCTCTTGTCTCTCCCTTTCTTTTCTCCTATCCCTCTCTTACTCTCCTCTTTTGCCTTTTTTTTTCTTTATCTACTAAATGCATATTGCATTGGGACCTGAATAGCGTGTCCCCTTTTTGCTGGTTATGGCCGATAAGAACTACCAAGTTTCCCTGCCGGAAAGTGGGCTACCAAGCGGGTGGTGGTAGTGTTCTGCCTCCCACTGGAGTTCTGGATGGGCTCAGATGGGGGCTTGGGCCTGTGCAGAATACTGGAGGAGGTCAGTTGGAGGTACTGGCTATCCCCATCTCCCGGTGTGGGGCTCGGGCTGGGCGGACCCTCTCATTAGCCGAGGCCATTATGGGGCAGGAGCCTGGTACTGTGTTTGGCAGCCTGCCCTGTAGGCCAATACATGGTTGGCGGTGGAAACCCCGAGCCTGCCATAAGCAACATGCTGATAGCAACACAGGGGACATGTACCCTCTTAATAAGAGAAACTCCCCTCGTACTGTACCGATTTCTGTTATATGTTACTTTTCCTTTTTTTTTTTTTTTTTCTTTCTAAATGAAACAATAAATATCTGTGTCACTATTACACTCCTACTGCAAATGTCAAGATGTGACCGTACCCGATAAACAAAGTTTTTTACAAAAAAAAAAAAATCAAATTCACCTTTGCACATTGGTACTGACTAGTATTCCAATGTTTCTCTTCTCCATCACTCAGCTAATGTGACCCCAGTGCTGATGAAATGGGACAGGGGAGGGGCAAACAAGTATTCTGCGCAGATACTTGACTTCCCCCCCATCAACAGATGATGACATTAGTATGTAGGACGCCGGCAACTAGAAGGTTGTAATGGTGCACAATGAAAACCTCTGGCTTTGTGTAACTAAACACCTGTAATCCTGGTTGAAAAAGGCTTGCATATTCTATGGGACCAAAATCATGCTGGAATTGCACCAAAGTAGTACAGGAACCTTTTCAAAAAATCACACCGTGAAAGTGCGTCGTGCTATCGCACCTTGCTGAGTCACATTGGTGTGAACTGGCACCATTGAAAATAATGTGATTTTTCATTGTCATATAATTTTGTGTGACTCAGGCCACATCTGAAATTGCAGTAGTTTGAACGGAACCTTACCTTAGCCTGCATTCACACCTGAGCAGAGCATATTCTTTTTGATGTTGATACGTTTTACAAGCATTTTTGCACATGTATCAAGCTTTAGACATCTGTTTCCTTTTTCTGGGCAAGGGGAAGAGAGCAGTTCCATAGGACAAGAGTTCTTAGGGTGTAAAAAGGTGCGTATCATGCATTTACAGCTGCTCCCCATGTAATTTTGAGCTTAGGGCAACTGAGCATATAAGTATGAACAGAGAGAATTAGGAAAAATGGGATGCCACATGCTGAGCATAGTCAGGCATAAGCAAACCAGCAGAAAAAAAAACGATAAAAGAAAACAATTAGGTGTGAATAGGGGCTTATATATAATATAATGTATGATAAAAGTGTGTATTGTTGCCCTAGGACAAGAAGTGTGTTACTGGCAAAATTGCCAAGTAAAAATAAAATAAAAAAGCAAACTAATGCAGCCACCACGTTTATTGGTAATCTGCAATATATTATATTTTTTATTTTGGGGGGGGGGGGGGTTAGATATCCTATAAATGATTGTATTGTCCTGTTCATGTGACAGGGATAAAGGAAAAAAAATGTGAATGCCAATAAACAAAATAACACAGGATGTTGTAAAACATAAACATACAATACCACAACACCCTAAAGGATTGCTGAGTACACAATATAAAACACTCAGAGTGTGGGTACCACTGGGGGGGCGCAAGATGTTAAATTATTCTTGTGTGGTTCACTGTTTCAGCCATAATATGTGTTCATTTTCTATGATTGCATTTTAGATATAGCTAGTGCTAAATGGAGTTCTGACCTAGGCCCCATTTACACAGTTATTCTGTGCTATGCACATTGGCGAGATGTAGTGCCATTCATTCTTATTGGCAACCCAACACATCTTCTCAACGCACATGCATTTCTGTGTACTACACTGCCAACAAAGCAGCATGCACAATTTTTGGGTGGCTCAAATGGACAGTGCAACAATGTAAACCTGCCTTAAAGAGACCCTGTCCCATTTCTTTTGTTTTCCTTTAAACACCCCTAGCAAAAGTCCATATTAACATCAATCATGTGATAATTGTGTCTTCGTGCGTTGTGCACACACAACCCCTACCGGGTATACCCTCACCTTAGGGGCTTAAAAATAAGCCTGTAATTGATAGTATTAGCCTACAGAGATCAACTTTTACTTCCTTTATCATATGCAGGTTTATGGGACACTTGTATGGAACACAGGCCACCTGCTACTTCCGATCATAACCCAGGTCAGAGGTCACTATTTTCTCTTGGTATGTTCAGAGACTCTCCTCATATACATCACATGCGGGAAATGACAGAGACATGCAATAGTGTGATAATGTTTAAAAAAATTTAATTGCAAGCAGAACGCCACTTTTTAAAGTGCTATAAAGCTGGCATAGGACAGGGGAACACTGTGTAAACCGGGGCTGCAGAACCGGACCACAGGTGACTATCACCCCTCAGCACTATCGCACTTTAAAAGGCGTTTTTTATTTATTTGATATGTGAGATGTATATATGTGACGTTGTGTTTGCAATTAACATTTTTTAAATGTTATCACGCTATTGCATACCTCTGTCATTTCCCGCATGTGATGTATATGAGGAGAGTCTCTGAACATACCAGGAGAAAATAGTGGCCTCCGAGTTGGGTTATGGCCTGTGTTCCATACAAGTGTCCCATAAACCTTTAGGCTTAGTGTGGCAGTTCACAAGGCTTTTACCCATAGCTAGGGAACAGGCCATTCCTAAAGTGCTCAATAGCCCCAGCGTGGGTCAGATTCATTATGTTTTTTTTTTGTTTTTTTTTATAAAGAAAAAGCGTACTTGTAAGTATATGAGATACTTCTATGCTGTTTATATGTGCTGTCAATTTTTTTTTTCATTAGTGACAGGATTCTTAACTCTTTCTAGCCTGTCTATGAAAATCAGCTACTTTGTCAATTGAATTCACAAGTATACAGCCCATGCCTTGGGCTTTGCAATGTTACTAGTTCTGATAATGAACAGAATTTTGATTATTAGTTGCCATGAAATTGTACACTTACATATGTTTTACTATATGAATATGTGTAACACAGAGCTGCCTGTTATTTTAACCCCTTTTATGGGTAATATAAAAAAGGGTCTGTCTATAATAAAACTAGTGTTATAATTATCATGTAAGAATTAACTGAAAGACAAGTCAGTATGCTGTTCCAAACTCCTAAGTACCTACAGCAGGAATACCTATTCTTTTTTCTGATGTAATCTGTCTTTAATAGCAGTATTATAAAACATGAAAGTGGTGCCAAGACACTGCTGCACATACCTGCAGATTTCTTCCTAAGGACCCTGTAAGGAGAACTCAGGGCACTATATTATGCTGATGACAACTACGAGGTCAGAGCTTTCACTAACCTGTGTCTTCCTACTGATCTGCTGATTTGATGAGTGAAAAACTTAGTTATAGACCAAAGTGCTGACTTCTAGCTCTATAGTAAATATTTAAACTACAGCTCATCCTGGAATTTTCGGACCCCTACAGTGTTTTGAAAGAAGTCTGCAGATATGCGTTTCCACCTTTGGGTGCCTAGATTTACTTTATATTACCACATTAACCTGATTTAAGTTTACTGGTATTTTTAAATCTGTAGAGAACAATATTGGGATAAACTTTGCATGATCAGTAGCTTAAATAGACCATAACCAAGCTTTGATTGTGCTAATTATACAAATAGCAATGATCTTATGTAAACATGCCTTTTACCAGCCATCTCCGTTTCATCCCCCCCCCAGAGTATAAAGAAAGAGTCTGCAGGGAAAAGGAAAATTATATTAAAGGATGAGGCGCTAGTGGTGTTCAGTGAATCAAAAATGCAAATACAATTAAATAGCAAGCTAAAAGTCCATCTATAATAAATCCCAACACCAAATTGTGATGCTCAAAATCGTATTCCTAGTTCTTCATCACAACAGCTCAAGAGATGGGTGGCCACTCTCCAGAGAATTATGATCCCTTTTTACAGGCCTTTCCACTGGCCTCTCGAGATGAAACTAGGATGGGAAACATGACTCCACAAGAGATATAGAGGCAGGTCTCAGTGTAATATTTTTAATAGATAAAGGCAAATTACAACAACAAATGGTGATTACACTCGCATGTTACAGTGCCGATCCGGGCACCAGGTGTAATCCGCATGTGCAAGTTGGCTAGTCCTAAAGGGATAACGTGAAATCCATGTTTCTCCTAAGGCCAAGCCTAGATAGGATGTGGGATCAGAACCTGGAATGGTGGCTCCTCTGCTCTGACATATGTTTCGCCATTAGCGTGTTCAGGCAGTGATGTCGCACCACTCCTAGCTTGAAGTGAATGGGAAGGGTGCTGTTGGTGGGACTCCTCCAAAATGGAGGAAAAGACAAAAATGTAACGCAAAATCTTCCTCTAAGGGATGCTGACTTACACACACTGTTCCCACCATACAGCATAATCCAACCTGATCTCAACATGTAAAAACTCGAAAGACACATTAAAAATATCGCAAATTGATAAAATATCATAGCTAAATCACATAAAGAGAATAGTGATATGATAAAAAAATATATATAATAAACAGGAACCATGTAAACTGGCACAATCTAGTGGCCAGGCATAATAAATGTGGAACCTAGATGTGTGCCAGTTTATTATGCCTGGCCACTAGATGGTAGGGCCTCACTCATGCTAGAACTAGGAATCCAATTTTGAGCATCACAACTTGGTGTTGGGATTTATCATTTATGGACTTTTAGCTAGCTATTTATTTGTATTTGAATTTTTGTTTCACTGAACACCACTAGCGCCTCATCCTTTAATATAATTTTCCCGTAGCATTTGGTGACCTGTTCACTTTTAATGGGGCAGCTTCTATTATGTTTGTTCACTGATTTCACAGGGCGCCATTCATTGTTTTTCATTTTTTTTTTTTATAAAGAAAGGGTCTGATTGATTGTTGTATGATAAGGCACACTGAAAAAGTCTTCCCTTGTTCCCTTCCATATATGAGACCCATTTGGGGGGATTTTGTAAAACTGGAGAGTGCAAAATCTGGTGCAGCTCTGCATAGAAACTAATCCACTTCCAGGTTTTTTGTCAAAGCTTAACCGCTTGCCAACCTTATAACCTAGATATACGGCAGCAAGGTGGCTCGGCTGTGCCAGATCATGTACCTAGTGATTGAAAACAGTAGATGTCGATCACTGGGTGCCAGCCAATGGACTACCGCTGACACCCGACGATTGTCATGAATTTACACAGGATAGTGAGGAAGTAATAGATTTTCTTTCCCCGCAAAGTAGGAAATAAAATCTATTACTTCCCCAAGTCAAAGCACCACACAAAGTACACATAAACCCTGGCTAGGCACACATTTGATTACCCTTTGATTACCCTAGATGTTTAACCTCTTCCCGTCTAGTGTCAGTGCATATTTTAACACTGATCACTGTATTAGTGTCACTGATTCTGAAAAAGTGTCCGCCGCAATATTGTAGTTTTTGTAGGTTTTATAGGTTGATGATTGCCACCATTACTAGTAAAAAAAAAATTAAATAAATACAAATTCCAGTATATATATCCCATCATTTGTAGACACTTTTGCACAAAACAATCAATATACGCCCACTAGGATTTTTTTAAACAAAAAATATGTAGCAAAATGCATATTAGCCTAAATTTATCAAGAAATGTTTTTTGATATATATGCTTTATAGCAGAAAGTAAAAAATATTGTTATTTTTTTTTTTTTTCAAAATTGTCGTTCTATTTATAGCCCCCAAAAAAATGCACTGGTGATCAAAAACCACCAAAAGAAAGCTCTATTTGTGGGGAAAAAAAGTACATCAATTCTATTTAGGTACACAAAAAATGGCCTAGTCATAAAGGGGGGTGAATCTGCTGGAGGTCAAGTGGTTAATAGAACAAGCTGAATGGCTACCATGCACAACTGCACCAGATTTTGCACTCTCCAGTAAATCAACCCCATTATGTTTATTACGATGCAATGTCTCATTATGGTCCATTTGAAAGGATATATATAGTATATTTATTTATTTTTATTTAAATGTATTTATATTTTGTTGTCTATTTATATTTAGTTTTTAGTGTCTACTTTAATGGTGGAGTCTTAGGGGGGTGGGGGGCATTTCTGCGCTGTACATATTATTAATGCTGTATAGTTTATTTTTGTACAGTTTGTTTTTCAACACTGAGGGGCATACTTATAAAGCAGTGACTGTGACTTTCACAAAACCTTCATTGGTGTTGAATCAATCACTGTCTTTTAAACATATACACCCAAAAGATTTAGTTGGAGTGAATGTTTAGTAAATGTCAGATTCACTGCTTCATAAATATAACCTTGAGGGATTTTTATATATTTTGAAATAAAATATATATTTAAAGAAAATGGCAACACTGCTGTTTTAGCTTAATCTGTATTTATAAATGATCACCAATGGATTGGTTAAGATTTATAACAACTAAGCTGGTGTTTAAAGTAGCTCAGAATACTAATGCACTTGATGCAGTCTTCAGAGTAAAGCTACATGCTTCCTAGACTTTTTCAGAGCTACAGTTTAACATGTGTGTAGAAGAAGTCCACAGCTCAATCATGAAACTCATACTACTACTTTGAATAGGATGACTCAGGCATCTCTCAACATTTGACATTTAAAGCGCTGTCTATCAGCTGATAAAGTTACCCTTTTCAAATAGCTCTCTTGCTCCTTTGGTTTCATGTACTAATAGTTTCTGGCATGTGCACCTGCACAATGATATACTTTGTCATCTTTAATATCTTATAGATTATACATTTCTTTTTCTGTTAACATTTTGTGTTACAGTTGTTTTTTTCTTAACCATATTTTTTTATTTCTAAAGTTGGCATCCACTAAAAGACTTCGTACTCCACCCCTTACTCTCAGGCCAACCTCTTGTACAGACTCTAGTAAGGGGAACTTTGAAGCTCTGACCAGTGAATGGTTATCACTGACTGTCGGCTGTTCACCTTCAATCACACCTGTCCCAACTCCACCACCTTTTCCTGACCACTTTCTAGCCCAAGTAGAAAAACCCCATGCCTTGCCATTAACAGTATTACAACCTGAACAGTGTTCTCCACATGGTGTCACTTCCCTTATAAAGGATGGTCATTTTGTTCCCATTACACCTCCAAAGACCTCTCCGGGTCATCATCTTACTATACCCTCACCATTTCCAGATACAATGCTTTCCTCTCCTGTAATTCAGGAGCTTATAGTCCCTTCTATTTCTGGAACTTATATTGATAGCATTGAGAATGAAAAGCAGTTCAAATACCTGGACCAGACAGACTCAAAGGGACCAATAAGTGCCAAAGAAGCTTCAGAGGTTTTTTCTGACCACAGAAGTACATCAGAGACTCCTGGGATCGATCTTGTTGTTTCAGAATGTACAACTGGGTCATCATCTCCAAGAAACCTGGCATCACTTGATGAACAGGAAGAAGAGATTTGTCAAGAACTGGTAACCATCATCCAAGGAGGTCAGCTGAACAGCCAAGATTCAGGGTTTTATAGGTGTGAGCCCCAAACAGAGCAGCATCCAAGACTCTACATAGAGGAAGATGTGGCAAGTGAAAATATAAAACCTGCAGTAGAAAGCATAGCACAGCCTATTATAAGTCATGAAGAGTATTCACCCAGTATAAATCCTGAGGTATTTCAGTGCTTGACATCAAGCTACTCCATGTTGTGTTGTGTGTTTTGTACAAAGCAGTGTTTTGTTTAAATATTTTTTATTGGTGAAAAGGGTCCTAATTATGACCTCCACCAAAAACGATAAATTGGCTTCAGGTGGAAAGTTATAGGGTTAAGGATGAATGTACAATCATGCATGCCATAGTCCAGCCAATGTGAACATCCAACTCCATGAAAATTTTCTTCAGTCATTTTCCTTGCTATGTTCTCAGAAATGATAAGTGCCAGCCTAATAGACTTCAGTGAGGAATTCTTCTGCATTTAATCATGGGGATGCAAAGTTAGAAAAAAATATCATATGAACATTATAATTGGATATTCACCTGCTGCATAAATGGGTATGATTTTACACTGATCTTCAAATAGTTTGAATAGAGCTCTACTAATCACTAGTAAAAAAATGGATGTTAGTGGAACAGAAATTATTATTTATGAGTACTGAATTTTGCCATTCCACGTAAGGTTAGGCTATGAGTCCCACCAGCTACATGTGCTGGATTTAACCACCAATTACTAGTACTGTTCTTTTAGAACTTTTTCAACCCTTAGATTTAAAATCTACTCAGTCTGTTTGATCTGCTCTGTCATTATACTTTGGTAAAAAAGCCCAAGCTCAGATAAGGGTATTGTGCAATGCATAAATATAATATTGAATACGTACATTAGTCGTACGTGTGAATTGCTGAATGAAAAAGCAAAGTAATTCCAAATTCTCAAGAGATACATTTTTGAACATTAAGTATTTGATTTGATGTGCCGTTTTTTCTAAATATTTAAGAACTCCACTATTTCTTCTGGAACACAAAGATATCCTGTACCCTTTTCCCAGCTTCCTTCTAGTCATCCTGTTGTCTCTACGTCTTCACCTTCACTTTATCAGTCTTCTGCATCCCACTTCTCTCCTCTAACCAAATTCACATCCAGGCAAGATACACAATCTCAGCGGTCTAAGGTAACACCATCCTGCATGCAGTTTTTATATTTTTCATGTTTGCCTTTACCTTTAAAATTTAAAGCAGAGTTCCACCCAAAAATGGAACTTGAGCTTTTTTCAGAATCCCCCCCCCCCCTGTTGTCACATTTGGCACCTTTTGGGGGGGTGGGAGGATGGAAGCAGATACCTATATAATCCAGGTATTTTCTCCCACTTCCGGGCATAGATAGCTGCAGTATCCACGGATATCTATGCTATATCCGGTGCCTCCTCCCCCCTCCACTGTCTTCTGGGGGAGACACACAGTTCCCAGATGACAGCAGGGACCCGCAGGATTGTGCAGCGCAACTTGCGCAGTAGGGAACCAGACTGGTTCCCTTACCGAAGATGGCGGTGCCTCCGCCTGAGAGCTGAGGGACAGATTGGCTTTGGGTTCCGACATCACGGGCGCCCTGGACAGGTAAGTGTCCATATTTTAAAAGTCAGCAGCTGCAGTACTTGTAGCTGCTGACTTTTAAAAAAAAATTGGTGGAACTCCACTTTAAAGTCTTTTATGAGATCTAATCTCTGTAATATACAGTGGGCAAACTAACCAAAATCTAACAATAGGCTTTCATTTGTTTAACTGCATGACATAAAGTTTAATAGCGTGCCACTGACTGTGTGAGTAAATATAGTTGTATTTTACTAAATTTCAGCTTACCAAAATATTTAAAATAGAACGACAATTGAGGCGTACAGTTGAGCTTACTGTCCATCACTTGAACTTTTGGAAATAAAAGAAACCATTTCAGTTTATAGTTGATAGAAGAAAATGTATTTTGATGCAGGAAATATACAGTATATTTTTTTTTATCAAGTCAAAACATGGCAAAATGCCAAAAATTACACAAAATGGCACATAGCAGTTTTAACACAATTAACTTCCTCCCAATTACAAGGCTAAAACCTGCCTTTTGCAATCATTATATGTCATGCCAAAACGTGCATGCCCTATTTGAGAAAGCCAATGTTAGGTTAGCCCAGGCTACATAAAATGGTATTGACTGCATTACTGATTTTACAGTATACATAATTAAACATAAACTCACTTTAACCACTTGCCGACCGCCGCACGACGATATACGTCGACAGAATGGCACGGGCAGGCATATGGGCGTATATATACGTCCCTGCCTACCCGCGGGTGGGGGGCCCGATCGGGCCCCCCCCGGTGCCTGCGGTGGTCGGTATTCGTTCGGGAGCGATCCGGGATGAGGGGGCGGCCATTCATTCATGGCCACCCCCTCGCGATCGCTCCCGACGAATAGAAATGCTCCGTGACATCACTTCCTCTCCTGTAATGTAAACACAGGAGAGGAAGTGATGTAATCTCTCCTCCGTGTCGGTATTTTTCGTTCCGACACCGAGGAGAGAGGATCGGTGAGTTGCACCAACACGACACTACACAGTAGAACATGCCAGGCACACTCACACCCCCCCGATCACCCCCCCCAATTACCCCTGCCCCCCAGTCACAGTGACACCAATGTCATTTTTTATTTTTTTTGCATTGGTGTCATTTGTGACTGTAATAACTGTTAGGGCAGTTAGGGTTAGCCCCCTTTAGTTCTAAGGTACCCCCCTAACCCCCCCAATAAAGGTTTAACCCCGTGATCACCCCCCGTCGCCAGTGTCACTAAGGCTGGGTTCACATTGCAGCGGTTTATACGAACGGATGTGATTCGCACCGCACTGCAGTGCAAATCACATCCGATCTCTGTGCGATTCGAGTTCAGCCATACAGATAGTATGGCTGAATTCGCGCCGCACCCGCCGCAAATTCGCACGGGACCCTTTTTTTGGTCCGCAGCAGAATCGGATCGCATGGGTGTTCACACCATGCGATCCGAGTTTGCAGATCGCACTGCGATATGCGAACTGATCTGGGGGTGTCATTAACATTTCACTGACACTCCCAGCAGTTCGCATAGGGCAGTGTGAACTGCCGCCGGGAGGCATGCGATGCGGGAACCCGCCGCGGATTCGTGGCGTTCCCGCATCGCTCCAGTGTGAACCCAGCCTAATAAGCGATTGTTTTCTGATCGCTGTATTAGTGTCACAGGTGACGCTAGTTAGGCAGGTAGGTATTTAGGTTCGCCGCAGGTTTTTATAGCGCCAGGGACCCCCATATACTACCGCATAAAGCCCCCTGATTGCCCCCTAGTTAACCCTTTCACCAGTGATCACCATATAACTGTTACAGGTGACGCTGGTTGGTTAGTTATTTTTTTATAGTTTCAGGGCACCCGCCATTTATTACCTAGTCTCACTAGTGTACCCCTAAATTTAGGGGTGTCTACTTTCCAAAATGGGGTCATTTGGGGGGGGTTTGTGCCATCTTGGCATTTTATGGCCTTCAAAACTGTAACGCCCTTAGAAAGCCTGAAGGCGGTGCTTGGTTTTCGGGGCCCCGTACGCGGCTAGGCTCCCAAAAAGTCCCACATATGTGGTATCCCCGTACTCAGGAGAAGCAGCAGAATTTATTTTGGGGTGTCATTTCACATATGCCCATGGCATGCGTGAGCAATATATCATTTAGTGACAACTTTGTGAAAAAAAAAAGTTTGTAATTTTCCCGCAACTTGTGGCAAAATATAAAATATTCCATGGACTCAACATGCCTTTCAGCAAATAGCTTGGGGTGTCTACTTTCTAAAATGGGGTCATTTGTGGGGGTTTTGCGCCATCTTGGCATTTTATGGCCTTCAAAACTGTAATAGGTAGTGAGGAGTGAAGTCAAATATTTACGCCCTTAGAAAACCTGAAGGCGGTTCTTGGCTTTCGGGGCCCCGTACGCGGCTAGGCTCCCAAAAAATCCCACACATGTGGTATCCCCGTACTCAGGAGAAGCAGCAGAATTTATTTTGGGGTGTCATTTCACATATGCCCATAGCATGTGTGAGCAATATATCATTTAGTGACAACTTTGTGTAAAAAAAAAAAAAAAAATTTTTTTTTGTCATTATTCAATCGCTTGAGGCAAAAAAATAAAATATTCAATGGGCTCAACATGCCACTTATCAATTTCCTTAGGGGGTCTACTTTCCAAAATGGGGTAATTTGGGGGGGTTTTGTACTGCCCTGCCATTTTAGCACCTCAAGAAATGAGATAGGCAGTCGTAAACTAAAAGCTGCGTAAATTCCAGAAAACGTACCTTAGTTTGTAGATGTGACAACTTTTGCGCAAACCAATAAATATACAGTTATTGACTTTTTTTTTACCAAAGACATGTGGCTGAATACATTTTGGCCTAAATGTATGACTAAAATTGAGTTTATTGGATTTTTCTAATAACAAAAAGTAGAAAATATCATTTTTTTTCAAAATTTGCGGTCTTTTTACGTTTATATCGCAAAAAATAAAAATCGCAGAGGCAATAAAATACCATCAAAAGAAAGCTGTGGGAAGAAAAGGACGCAAATTTTGTTTGGGTACAACATTGCATGACCGCGCAATTACCAGTTAAAGCAGCGCAGTGCCAAATTGTAAAAAGGCCTCTGGTCATTGACCAGCAAAATGGTCCGGTCTGAAAGTGGTTAAGTGATGGCAATTGGCTTAGATACAAGAACTGTATACTGTGGGTGGCCAGCAATTAAAAAGGCCTGGACATCAGGCTGCCTGGAAATCCAGATATATATTTATTAACTTGCATTTATTCTGTATTTATTTGTATACACTTTGCTTTCTTGAATTCCCCAGAATATCAGCAGGTGAAGGACAGTGTTGTGTGTACATACACAGGCTAAACTGTCAAGTATTTTATATTGTTGTGCCTTGCTTGAGCATTACTTTCAGCTGTTGCTGAATTCTTATGAGTAACTACAAATAAACACTTTAACACACTTTAAAATGTAGGCAGCTGTTTTTTTTAGTTTACATTTATGCTTAAAAAGGGACCACACACTTCTATCAAGCACACATGTATTACAGATCACAAATAGCACAGAAAGTGACTCTATTTTTATACTGTAGTTACACCGCACAGTCTGTCTCGTAATTTAGAATTACATTGTTGATCCTAAATCAAGTAACACTGATTTCCCTTTCAAAGCCTTTCCATCAAACTACAGTTAAGCTGCCTAATAAATTCCCGAAAAAGGCCTAACGTTCCATTAGCAAGTTTTATGAGGTCTATATATAGCAACAAAAGGAATTCAAACAATAAGCTATCTGCTTCATAAAGTTCATTTATTAGGCTTATCTTTAATAACAGGTGCCTAATAGGATTAATTAGACATAAGGTTGAAGCAATTAGCAGTTGTTGTTTTGCATCAAACACTGCTATATTTGCATTTAACAGAAAAAAAGTAGTAATTACATTGCACTAATTGAACCTCCAATGTCAAACTGCATCTGTGCCAAACAGACGTGCCAAACTGTGCCCCTTCCCTTAGGGTTAGAGTTAGCAATGATGCTGCTGTCACTACTCCTGTCAGTCTTGTAACAAAAGCAACTGGCACAGGGCGCCCATCCCTGCAATAAACCATGCCGCCCCTCCTGTCCACCCCTTGTCCCGGGCCCTGGTGCCAAAACAAATACATGCATGAAGCCTGTTAAGAATTTTACCCAAAAAATTATTTATCATCCCACAACATTAAAATAGATGGACACATTGGGCCTCATCGACAGAAGATTGGTGGACTAAGCCCATGGCCAGTGTTCTTGAAAACTGTAATTTATGTGTATGTACAGTCTGTAGTGCCAAGTAACTACTAAGAAAACGACATTCTGACTCTTCTAAAAAAAAATCGCGATGCTGTACCTTCAATATTCTTTTAATGGCTATTGATGTATTGGTTGCATCAAACACTGCTATATTTGCATTTAACAGAAAAAAAGTAGTAATTACATTGCACTAATTGAACCTCCAATGTCCTTTGCCAAACAATGCAGAGACATGCCAAACTGTGCCCCTTCCCTTGGGGTTAGAGTTAGCAATGATGCCACTGTCACTACTCCTGTCAGCCTTGTAACAAAAGCAACTAGCATTCTGTCTGTAGTGCCAAGTAACTACTAAAAAAAATCCTCTGTTGTACCTTCAATATTCTTTTAATGGCTATTGATGTAAAAATATTTACTCCTCTTGGATACCATCTAAAAAAGGTGACGGTGACATTTTCATGTACATGCGATAAAATATTTCTTCTCATTATGTCTCCATGCTTTGTAATACTACTTCCAACATAACAGTCACTCAGCAAACAAACTGAAAGGGTACAGAGGCTCACTGGCTGCCAATAGCAGAGTAATGGAGTGTTTAGTTTAACAATGGCAATGAATATTGGCCAAATTAACCTAAAATAAAACAGGTACTAAATTCATATCTAATCAGGTTGAGTGACATTGCTTGATTGACCCAAAGAAAATAACTACTATGCACCACCACATTAAATTAACCAAAATGTGATGCATTTCTCTGATACTTTTTTGGAATCATATGATTCAGAACTTCAGTAAAACAAATCAACGCCTATGTTTACATCAGAGTTCCCCCTTACATCAGGGTCCCCAGCAGGGCCCCCCTTACATTAGGGTCCCAATCAGAGCTCCCCTTATATTGGTTCCCCTATGGAGCCTACCTTACATCAGAATCCACTGTCCCCCTGTTCATCATCAACAATGACAGGTGTACATAATAATTTTCCCCAGCCCCCCACGCCAGAGCCCTCAGTCAGAGCCCCCTTACACTTGTGGTCCTAGAAACTAACTGACTTGAATAAAGAAGGCATGGTGGGGGTAACCTTTACCCTAGATGCAATGCTGTATTGGGCTAAATTTGGCCTGCAGGCCAAAGTTTGGAGACCCTGGTTATTGACCAGGTTTGAGCTATTTTACTGGGCTATTTTATTTTGTGCGATTGTCAGAACATTGTGTCCTTACAGGTATTTTACAGCTAATTATTCCTTTAGAGGTTCATCCAGCTATATTTTTAAATGAATGACTCTCACTTGCTTTGGCCTCTTAAACAGCATAGCAAATGATCTAGTAAAATAGTTTTGTCTAAATAAATATCCAGTGCAATATAGTATTGGTCTGCAATCAGTGTAACTTCTCTTATAAATACTGACCTTGCTAAATAACGAACACACACATATATATATCTATATATATATATATATTTAGTATGTTTATCTGTTTATTCCGGCTAGAAAAACATAAGTGTTTTCTTTCATTTCAGATTTTAAGATATTACTACTAAAAACCCTACAAGATATATAATTTTCATCATAATCCCGTTAGAAATTCTGCAAATAAATATATATATTTCCTATACTGAGCAAGCAGGTGGTTGACCAAACAATGAGTAAGATTAACTAGGAGGTAATTTAGGACTGGGTGACCAGGCAGGAAGTTAAATCCCAAATGAATACAACCCCTCCTGGCCTAATCATTAAGTATCTGTGGTCAAAATGTACAATTATATATTTATTACCACATTATATTTTGATTATTTCTAGCCTACCCCTATTAATCAAAATGATCTTGACGTTTTTAAACATACTTTGTAAGGATCCCCACACATTTACTTCCTTGAATTCTGCAACACGTTCACTATGACCTCTAGGGAGGTGCTGCTGTTTCTCACATTTCAAAGAGCCTGCCTTCTGACCCACAGAGGTGCTGAGAAGGAATTTCAAGAGGCATATCTAGTACAGGAATGAAAGCTTGCAGGCAGTAGCAGGTAATGTGGGCTATGTAGTCATTAAAATATTGAAAGTAAACAGCAGAGTAGAAACTGCAAAGCATGAAGGGAATTCATAAAGTTGTTGAAAAAGATGGCCAGCAGATAGGCAACACTCTTCACATGAGAGGGGATTTTTTTAAGAAAGTCTACAACTTGTAAAAAAAAACTGTTGTTTGTATTGCTATTACAAGGCTGATATTATAAAATCAAAGTGTATCCTATGACCATAGAACTCCTTTAACCACTTGAGACCTCCTTTGCTCCCGTCTATTGACGTCGTCCCGTGCACGAGCGGCCTGCGCGCCCCCTGAGGGGCACGCGCGGCGCGCTTTGTGATAGGCGAGTCTATGAGACTCGCCTGATCACTGATCCGAGCAAGGGGTCGATCCCGACCCCTTACCACGTGATCAGCTGTCAGCCAATGACAGCTGATCATGTGATACAACGGAGCCGGTAATCGGCTATTATTCCTCCTCTCGCTGACAGCGCAAGGAGAAAAGAAAAGAGCCGATCACCGGCGGCCGTGATCGGGACATCAGTCCCAATCACGGTCAGTCCTGCCAGTGCCCACCTGCCCCCTGCCAGTGCCACCTCATTAAAAAATAAGTGCCCCCCATCAGTGCCACCCAGCAGTGCCCACACTGCCACCCAGCAGTGCCCACAGTGCCACCCAGCAGTGCCCACAATCTGCCTCAACAACGGTGCTGCACCCCAGTGCCACATATCCATGCCCATCAGTGTCATCTACCAGTGCCCATCAGTGCCGCCCATCAGTGCCCAGCAGTGCCACCTATCAGAGCCACCTATCAGTGCCACCTATCAGTGCCCATCAGTCCCATCTATCAGTGGTACCTATCAGTGCCCCTTAGTGCCACCCATCCGTGCCACCCATCCGTGCCATCTTATCTGTGCCCATCTTTGCCCATCAGTGCTGCCTTATCTGTGCCTATCGGTGCCACCTTATCTGTGCCTATTAGTGCCGCCTTAACTATGCCTATCAGTGCCCACCAATGCAGCCTATCAGTGCCGCCTCATCAGCGCACTTCAATGAAGGAGAAAAATTACCCGTTTGCAAAATTTTATAACAAACTATTAAACATGATTTTTTTTTTTGTTTGTTTAGCAAAAAATAAAACTCCCAGCTGTAATTAAATACCACCAAAAGAAAGCTCTATTTGTGGGAAAAAAATGATAAAAATTTCATTTGGGTACAGTGTTGCATGCCCGCGCAATTGTCATTCAAAGTGCATCAGCGCTGAAAGCTGAAAATTGGTCTGGGCAGGAGGGGGGTTTAAGTGCCCAGTAAGCAAGTGGTTAAACTCATGTTCATTAGAAGCCAGTCTGGACAGTAGACGTTTTAATTTTGTCTCTTCATAAAACTTTTTTATCCTAGGATTTACATATTCGCATATATGACTATAATCCAGAAAATATGAAAAAAATGTACTACATTTCTGTGAGTTCATCCATTGTCAACTAAAAGACAAATTATTATACAAGTTTACACATATCAATGTTTACCAAGGTGAAAAGCCAGATATTTCCAAAAACCTATTTCCAAAAGCTGAAATTGTTTTACATGCTTGTATAAATATTACTGGCATAAGTCCCTTTTATAAAGAATGAAGATATAGATCCATTAAAGTCATTTACTTGCTGAAATCAAACAAATACCAATAATTATTTTCACTATCGCCAATAAAAGAAATGATATACTGGATTTCTTTAAGTAACATTAAAGAAACCTAAAACTTACAATGATTTTATTCATGTTTCATAACATATCAATTTAATACTTTTTCAAAAAACATTTAAATGGATCCCGTGAGAGTAAAAATATGGCATTTGCAAGTGCTGAATTGTTTTTAAAGGTGCAGGCTGTGGGGCACCCACCCTGATCATGGCTTCTCTATGTAATGAGTGGCTGATCCGGAATAAGTATGCTACCAGCATAGTTAGAACTGCTGTGATATGTTTGTTTTAAATCTCAAATTCACAAAGTAGGGAAGCCAGTATCAAGAAAACAGCCCAGAGCCTGTACCTATTAAAAACCAAGCCAGCAATGGCAGCTTCCATAAAAAAAAAAAAAAAAAAACTTTTCTGGAAAAATGCTTAAAGCCATTTTGTGGATTGAATTTTGAGGTGTGCTTTTAGAAAGCAGAGAGGACACTGTATCGGGAGAAGGATGGAGCATAGGCCCCAGTTAAAGCTCAAAGATACAAGCATGTTTATTAATTATGATGAACTAACATTTAAGAAATTATTAAGTGAAAACGCAACAATGGGTGTCACCTTGGTATGGTGCCCACAGTTCCCAAATGCCTAAGGCCACCCGTGTTCACAAAAACTTCACAAGAAGAACCTTGCAGAGGAGAACAATCTACCAGCATTTCCAGTCTTTTATTTTTGGAAGATATTGGATAAATGTGGAGCTATAAAGGAGGGGGTTCTCCTGCATATGAATGTACTAAGTTCTAGTATCACTATGTCCTATGAGTCATTCCAAATGTCAGATCATTTGGCTGCCTCACAAAATAACACTATGCTTTATGGGTATCAGCTCTGGAAGCATGCTGTCCCTGAGCTGGTATTCTCTACTCTAGTAATAACAACTGACGAAATCTGTTTAGGTAATTTGGTATTTTACAAAGGCCCTTAAACCATGTAATATTTAGGTTGATCAGGTTAAAGCAGATACCAAAGAAGAACATATCAGCATCTATCCCCTGACTGGATGCACTTTGCATCTCTGTGACTGGACATGTTTTGTCCTGCTTAAAGCATAACTCCGTTCTGCGTCAATCTATATTTTTATCCTCCACAACCCCTCCGTCTACTGTACAGTTTTCTACCCTCATCTAATATTAAGTTTTCAACCTTAAAAGGGGGAAAGAAAAGAAGAGGTCAAGTGACAATCCCTTCTTTTTTTTTTTCATCTTGCCATGCACTGGCTTGTAGGAGAAGTCAGGTAGAGCTAGCACATCAATGCAGTAAGCCACAGCAAATGAATGATATTTTGTATCATGCTGATCAAAGGTAATACACTTAGCATTGCCTATTTGTGAACAGTAGAAGACTGTAAACCAGATGCTGTATGCTACATGTGTTTGGAATCCAGACTCCACAGCATACAACACTGGGCTAAGCTCCCATTCTATACTATTTACTGCTTTTTTATAAGCGGACAATACAGCAAACATTAATCAACAATCACAATAGGTAATGCACAAAGTCATTTATAATCCCAGAGAAGCAACACTGCATTCACACGCATAAAGCAACAAAACAAGAAACAGTTTTCAGTACAGTTTTCAGACTGAGGAGACAGATTCTTCAGTTAACTACTTCTAATGAGGATGAAATTGACTTTATGGAAGTTGTAAGCACCACTTTGGATATGGCAGCTGTGGTTAACACCTCCTGTATGCCAGGGTGGGGGGGGAGAATTAAGACAGACAGTGTTTTTTTTTTTTTTGGAACTGGACATCTACAGACAAGAGGTGTGCCTGCTGCAATGTCTTCATTGAAGTTTTTGGCCTCTTGTACATGGGAGTAAAAACCTATTTTTTTTAACCACTTAAGGCCCGGAAGATTTTCCTGCTTAATGACCAGGCCAGTTTACGATACGGCACTGCATCACTTTAACTGACAATTGCGCAGCCGTGCAACGCTGTACTCAAACAAAATTGACATCCTTTTTTCATACAAATAGAGCTTTCTTTTGGTGGTATTTGATCACCTCTGCGGTTTTAATTTTTTGCACTATAAACAAAAAAAGAGCGACAATTTTGAAAGAAAATATATATTTTTTACTTTTTTCTATAATAAATATCCCCAAAATGTTTTTTTTTTTAAATCAGTTTAGGTCAATATATATTCTTCTATATATTTTTGGTAAAAAAAAAATCACAATAAGCATATATTGATAGCATTTATGGGAAAGATTTATTGCATTTTTATTATTATTTTAATTTTTTTTACTAGTAATGGCAATGATCTGCAATTTTTAGCGGTACTGCGACATTGTGGAGGACTGAGTGGACATTTTGACACATTTATGGGACCATTGCATTATAAAGAGGTCAGTGCTATAAAAATGCACTGATTAATGTGTAAATGTCACTGGCAGGGAAGGGGTTAACACTAGGGGGCAATCAAGGGGTTAAATGTGTTCCCTATGTTTGTTTCTAACTGTAAGGGGATGGGTCTGACTAGATGAGGAGACAGATCTTTGTTCCTACTTAGAAAGAATAGACAATCTGTTTCTCCTCCCCTGTCAGAACAGGGATTTGTGTGTTTACACACACAAATCCCCGTTCTGGCTCTGGTCCCCCACCATGCAGAGGGCGTGCACCTATGGGACCTAAAAGGGAAGACATACCCATATGGCGATTTGTGGGAACGTGTTACTTTGCAAACATGTATCGTGTGAGACGGTCAGCAAGTGGATAACGGATCTCTAATTGGATGCATTGCTGTCTGACACAGTGCACACTTCTGAATGAAGATCAGTAAAGCAAAACTGGATACAGAGGCATTAAAAATATATATATATATATATATATATATATATATATATATATATAAAATACAATTTTATGTTTATCCACAGTCATTTATGTCTATAGGCCTGTATACTCAATTACAAACACAGGACAAGCATATAGATGTATCTGCCAAATCAGGTTCCCTCTCACTGCTTCCTCTATTTGCGCTAAGAGGGTTGCAAAGTAAAGGGGGTGCTCAAAGTGCCGGAAGGGAAGTTGGGTGGCACAATCCTTAGAACCAATCTGTGTGTCTCTCCTTACAGCACATCAACTTCTCCTCCTCTCTCTCCCTGCCAGCTTTCATTTGCTCTAGGGAGAGCCACACAGGGGGATTGGTTCCAATAATTGTGGCACCCACCCCCCTTCCATTACCCTGATCACCCCTGCTTCACTTTCCAACCTCCCTTGTGCTTATCCCCCCCCTCCTCTCCTGCTGCCTTCTGTGGGGTACAAGAGGATTGGGTTAAGGATGGAGAGCAGAGGAGGCCAGAAAAGCTGTCATATTTACTGGTATTTTCCTGAATGAACAGTGAGCAATCGGTACCAGTCCCACCTGTGTCCATTTATAACTGAGGCATAGTAAACTGGACGTTTACATCTACCTACCCCCAGTCTGATCCAACCTGCTAAAAAAAAAAAAAAAAAAAAAAAAAAAAAGGAAAGGGATACGCCCCCCTCTGCCTAGGCAGGTCGGATCAGAGGGCAGTTGGGGGTAAATGGACAGAATAGTCAGTTTACTCCCGGACACTAATAGAGCAAAGCAGGCTCTGTCTCTGTCCACTCTGCATAAACTGAGCAGACACAGATGGCTTATCAGCCCACCCCTACTCTGTTCAGCAGGGGATTTGTCCAGAGATCTCTATGAAGAACAGGGAGCAGCAACATTGGGGCGGGGGAGGAGAAAACTAGAGTAGCACAGTTTTCACCAAGCACTAGGATAGAAGCAGAGGGGGCCAGTGAAGCTGGAGTTCTGCTGTAAACACAAGTGTATTTTGTGGGTTGGTGTTTAAAATTCTCAACCTCTTGAAATAAATGGCAATGAACAATCTGTGATTGCAACAGAGGCAGGGATGTCCACCCCAGATACTCCATCTTCAGTGAAGTCTGAGGGGGATTCTGGGTGGCTAATTCCTTACAGATCCACCTCACTTGTGATTGGAAGTGGGTGTAAGTTTTTTGTTGGATGGATGGAGCCTGATGTGGATTCTGACAGACTAGTTCCCATCAGGTCTGCCTCCTTTGATACTTATATTGATATTTACTAAATCTAAAGAGTGCAAAATCAGTCACACTTCTGCATAGAAATCAATCTGCTTCCAGATTTCATTGCCAAAGCTTAATTGAACAAGCTGAAATTAGAAGCTGATTGGTTTCTATGCAGAAATGTGACACATTTTGCACTCTCTAGCTTTAGTAAATAAACCCCTGAGAGACAAGTTCCCCATCAAGTCCGCCTCCCTTGCTACTAATAGCAGACTGCTGTCAATCACAAGGAAAGTGTCCCTGATGGAGAACTAATCTCTCAGTAACCCCATCAGGCTCACCCACTGTCAGTGTACAGCTCCTTGTCATTGGTTGGTGGAATGCTGCTAGCATGAGTACTAGCAAACAGTGAAGTAGTGCAGCCTACTGCATTACAGCAACTAGTGATGGGTTGGGGAGGGATTTGTGGGGGTGTCGCACACAAACATGTCCATTGTTCGGCTAATAAAAATGCACAGTGTACTAGACAAAAAATAATATAATGCCCCACTCTGGGCATACTGGCCTGTCTGGTAACTGCAACTTAGAGTTGGTCTAAATTACCTCTCATTTTGTTATCTATGAACTGGCGGTAATTCATTTTGAAATTGTCACAAACCTTGCAACACATTCTGAAATTGTCACAAATAAGAACATCCTGAATCTGTCACGTGTTAGAACTGTTAACAAAACTGTTGCAAGGCTTTCATTGATTAAGCAAGGACTTTTTAAAGGGGCCATACCCACCAGAAACGTGTTGAAAATGCTCTATTGCATTCCCCCAATGTACCTCCCACCTTAGATGGATGTAATTTGTACAGCCTATGGTGGATAAGGAGTGTACTCTTAATATGTAGCTCCCGTGATAAATTACTCTTTGTAATAAGCAACAGCTAAAAGGGAATAGTTGTTGTTATACGCGATATAGAGTGCCGTTTGCGCAGCTTTGTACAAATAAAGGGAGGCGGTACAGTTACAATACAATTTAGGAGGGTTAGGAGGACCCCCATTGTGAGAACTTACAATGTAGGAGGAAAAAGCAAATGATACTAAAAAGGTAATAACAGTGTCAGGGATGAGTTGTTCGAGAAACAAACATTTCAGTTGATAGGTATGAAACATTCACTATGTGATATTAGGAATACAGGATAATGCCAAAACCTGTTTGCAGCTCTATAGGTCCAAAAGGAAAGATAGGTCAAAAGACTAATTTCTGTGTCCCACAGTATGCATGCCATAATCTTCATTCATTTTGGTAAACTTGGAGTGAATGTAAAATATCGTAATAAATGTTTGGCTAAGTGCATAGCTGCAATTATTTACAGCTGCCTATAAGCATTTTAGGTAATGAGTTCTTTACTTAAACCCTGCTTGGTTCTTTGCCTGCATTGGTTTAAAGCATCTGTAGCTGTGGAATTGTCATAAGACTTGCTAAGAAAATTATTTACCGTAGATTGTATTTCTCTTGTTTCTCATATCTGTTTGGGTTTTTGCATGATGCTGGTAGTGAGATTGGCTGAACTCCCTTCAGTTTTTAAAATTTTAGATTGCATGGGTTTCCATACATTTTAAAAGTGATGTGCTTTTGTAAACTGACTCCTTTCTTGTGGTTCTTCCAGAGTATATTTAAAAATGACCATGTAGTTGTTGGTAAGCCTCCTCGTAGTCCTGTGATGTCTAGAAAAGCCTGCAGCTCACCAGTGAAAAGTCCCAAACCAAACCAAAGGGTAGAGTACCTAAAATTCACAATATCTTGTCCTCAACATTTCCTTCAAAATCTTAAATAACTGATACTGTAGCTCATAACTCAGAGCCCACATTTTATACTTCATTTATAGTGAATATTTTTCATTTTCTGTAACTATAGGACATAAAAGAGCATTGGTTAACTTTGTTCACCTTATACAAGATCAGTACAGAGATGTCATATACATGTATTTTCATATATGCTTGTCTTCATGCATGGTTTTGTTTAATTGCTGTTCCTCATTTGGGTCTTGTCGTGTGTTTATATTCTTTTTTTTTAATGATTTGTTCTCTCTATCTAAAACTTATTTAAAACTTAGTAAACAATTAAGGTTTAAGTATAATTTATGCTAAATAATGATTGTAATGTAGGTATCTGTTTTATCTGCCATGAGAATCATTGATACACTGAGGTTCTTTTTTTATAACAATAACATTTCTAGATATATAGTGAGAGATTGGCCTTTCAGAATGACGACTGCATTAATTTGCGGTATAACTAATTAAGAGGAGGAAAGTCTGATTATTTTTGGTGGCTGTGGAAAAATAAATTATGTTATTAGTAAGAACACAATAATATCAGAGTTTAAAGGGTTTGTAAAGGTAAATGTTTTTACACCTTAATGCATTCTAAGGTGAAAAAACATCTGACAGTGCCGGCGCCCCCAGCCCCCCCCCCCCCCCGTTTTACTTACCTCACCCCTCGAAAGTCCTGCGCTCGTCCTCGACTTCCTCTTCACCACTCAGCCTGGCCGCTGATTGGCTGGAGTGGATGGATGGAAAGCAGCGCAGCCATTGGCTCGCGCTGCTGTCAATCACATCCACAGACACGGAGCGCCGGGGGGCAGGGCCGTGTGATACAGCGAGCGGCTATAGCCGCCGGCTGTATCACGGGAGCGCGCCCGCAGATGCTTCTCACCATGCGAGGGAGCTCGCATGAAAGTGAGAAGCACCTGCGAGAAGAAGCAGAGACAGCCGCCGAGGGACCCTAGAAGAGCAGGTTCGGGGCCACTCTGTGCAAAACGAGCTGCACAGTGGAGGTAAGAATAACATGTTTGTTATTTAAAAAAAAAAAAAAATTTAACTTTACAATCCCTTTAACTTTCCTGTTCTGCTAAAGATATAAAGCACAAATAACACCATGTTACATTTTTGGTATTTTTTTTGCTGGAATTCTGCACATGAGTTGGACAGGCTATGGTGGGAAACAATAAGGAAACCAGTACTATCTCTATAAATCTATTACTTCATACCAATAACAAGTGAAACCAAAAGTCACCACTATTGCCATACATTTAATGATATATCTATACTCATAGTATTATAATAGGTGAGGTTGAAAAAAGACACATCAAAAGTCCATCAAGTCCAACCTATGTGTGTGATTATATGTCAGTATTAAATTGTATATCCTTGTATGTTGCGGTCGTTCAGGTGCTTATCT
Source organism: Lithobates pipiens (assembly GCF_037356315.1). Taxonomy (NCBI): domain Eukaryota; kingdom Metazoa; phylum Chordata; class Amphibia; order Anura; family Ranidae; genus Lithobates; species Lithobates pipiens. Next base: position 388,375,803 of record NW_027507718.1, on the reverse strand, counting down.
AATAGTTTTTTGAAACTATCGAAGCCCCCCCCCGCTGAAACCACCGCCTGTGTAAGGGAATTTCACATCCTTGCCGCACTTACAGTAAAGAACCCTCTGCGCAGTTTAAGGTTAAACCTCTTTTCTTCTAATTTTAGTGAGTGGCCATGTGTCTTATTAAACTCCCTTCCACAAAAAAAGTTTAATCCTTATTATGGGGTCACCAGTATGGTATTTGTAAATTGAAATCATAGGCCCTCTCAAGCGCCTCTTCTCCAGAGAGAATAAGTTCAGTCCTCAACCTTTCTTCATAACTAATATCCTCCAGACCCTTTATTAGCTTTGTTGCCCTTCTTTGTACTTGCTCCGTTTCCAGTACATCCTTCCTGAGGACTGGTGCCCAGAACTGGACAGCATACGCCAGGTGAGGCCGGACCAAAGTCTTGTAAAGCGGGAGAATTATTGTTTTATCCCTGGAGTTAATCCCCTTTTTAATGTATGCCAATATTCCGTTTGCTTTGCTAGCAGCAGCTTGGCATTGCATGCCATTACTGAACCTATCATCTACTAGGACCCCAAGGTCCTCTTCCACCCTAGATTCCCCCAGATGTTCGCCCCCTAGTGAGTAGATTGCATTTATATTTTTGCCACCTAAGTGCATTATTTTACATTTTTCTACATTAAATCTCATTTTCCATGTAGTTACCCACCCCATTAATTTGTTCAGATCTTCTTGCAAGGTTTCCATATCCTGCGGAGAAGTTATTGCCCTGCTTAGCATCGTCTGCAAATACAGAGATTGAGCTGTTTACCCCTGCCTCCAGGGCATTTATGAACAAATTAAGCAGGATTGGTCCCAGCACAAAACCCTGGTGGACCTCACTTCCCGCCCAGAGTATTCCCCATTTATCACCACCCTCTGAACTCACCCTTGTAGCCAGCTTTCAATCCATGTACTCACCCTATGGTCCATGCTTTTGCAAAATCCAGATACAGCATGTCAACGGGCCTTCCTTTATCTAGATGGCAGCTCACCTCCTTATAGAAGGTTAATAGATTGGTGTGGCAAGAACAATTCTTCACAAATCCATGCCGATTAATGCTAATGATACTGTTTTCATTATTAAAATCTTGTATATAGTCCTCTATCACCCTCCTTCCAAGAGCTTGCATACCATTGATGTTAGGCTAACTGGCCTGTAATTCCCAGGGATATATTTTGGCTCTTTTTTAAATATTGGTGCTACATTGGCTTTTCTGCAATCAGCTGGTACCATTCCAGTCAGTAAATTAGGAATAATGCTCTGGCAATTACTTTACTGTGTTCCTTAAGTACCTTAAGTATTCTTTGTAAAGTCTAAATTCTGGTGATGATCCCTCAGCCTTGTATTTTTTGAAGGCCTTCTCCTTTGCTTTTATATGCATTTTTACATTAGAGTTAAGCCATACAGGACTTTTGTTTGCTCTTTTAAATGTATTTCCCAATGGGATGCACTGGCTAATGCCCTTATTTAATATGCTCTTAAAGCAAACCCATCTCTCCTCTGTTTTTTGTTTCTAAGATTTTATCCCAATTTATATGTTCTAGCAAGGTTCATAGTTTAGGGAAGTTGGCTATTTTGAAATTCAGTGTCTTTGTGTTGCCCTTATGTTTCCTATTTGTGTGATTTATCCTGAAGCCAATTGACCCGTGGACGCTGTTTCCTTAATTGCCCCATATTTCCACATCCATGATCATGTCTGTATTGTTGGTAATCAGTAGATCCAGTAATACCTTGTTTTTAATTGGTGCGTCTACCATCTGACCCATGAAATTGTCCTGCAAGACATTTAGGAACTGGCGAGCCAAATGCGTGGTTCCCTCCGCCCAGTCTATGTCTGAATAATTAAAATCCCCCATTATGATAACACTTTCCATCCTTGCTGCTAATCCAAATTGTGATAGTAGGTACGTCTCCCCCCTCCTCCCTCAGGTTAGGGGGCCTTTAGCATACTCCCAGTATTGTTTTCCCTTTAGCTTGATCCCTTTGGAGCTCTACCCACAAGACTCCCTAGCTCCATTATTGAGGATGTCATCTCTCACATTCACTTGTACATTATTCTTGATATATAGGCATACCCCTCCCCCTTTTTTACGTTCTCTATCCCTGCAATAAAGGGTATACCCTTTAATGGTTGCCAGCTAATCATGAGAGCTGTTGAACCAGGTCTCTGAAATTCCCACAAAATCGAAATCCTCCTCCTTCAACAGTAGCTCTAGTTCACCCATCTTGTCCGCCGGGCTCCTGACATTGGTGAACATGCCACATAGTTTAGACTGGTCACATACTGTCCACTTATTGGGTGTTCCAAGATTGCAAATAGAACTTGTTACTATACTTACCTCGGGTTTCTGTGCTTTAGTCAACCTACCACTAATGCCCCCTATACTACCCTCTGGAATATGTTCATTGCTGACTATCTCTACCTCTGGATCCCCCACCCCGATCACCTAGTTTAAAAACCTCTCTAACTTTTCAGCCATCTTCACTCCCAGCAGATCTGCACCCTCCTCATTTAGGTGCAGTCTGTCCGTTCTATAGAACATAAGTTTTGGTAAACTGATTTACCTACCTAAGCTGTCAGGCATACTGTAACTATTAAAGAATCTATACTCTGTAAGGTGTTGGGGAGAAATGCATATCCATTAATGTGAATGACCTTTTAAGCAGGGGTCTTAAATAAAAATTTACAGAGGTCGATTTGAGAAAATTTTCTTCTGGCAGAGATCTGAATTTCATGTTTGCACTATAACACTTCACAGCCCCCTTTTACATCACAGTCCCCCCATACATCAGTGTCTTTGGCCTACCCTTTACATCATAGTGCCCTCTTTTATATTACTGTCCTCAACAGCCTCTCCCCCTTTAAATCAGTGTCCACAATCCACCTTTACATCACAGTACCCCCTCTAAACCAGTGTCCTCAGTTCCCCCTTTACACATCATTGTGCCCCTCTCACACAACACAATGCTCCTCACAATGCCCCCTTTACAATCACTGTCCACCTTTACAAATCAGTGCCCTTTTATACATCACCATGCCCCCACAGTGCCCCCTTTACATCACTGTGCTCATTGCCGTTATAGCCCTTTTCTCCTTTGTGTCACAGTGCCCATTTCATTTGCAGCCTCCCCTGCACAGTTCTATGAGGGCAGAGGCACTTAGTAGCTGGGTGTTCTCTCCTGGGTCTCCCGCCCGGCTGCCGCTATCATACTCACAGCTGGCTGGGGCCGAAGGGGCTGCAGATCAGGACTGAAAGCTGGAGTTGCCTAACTTATTATGCCACCAAGCATGTAATTACTGTCTTGTTAATATGAAAAGACTCCCACTCTCTGTCCCAATATGCAGCACTTCCCGCTCCTGCCTGCTGTGCGTATGATAGCGGTGGCTGGGAGATAACACCCAGACTGATAAGTGACATGGCTGTGGTCCGAACAGGACTGATGCTTTGTCTAGGTCTGGACCATGGCTGGCCATTTAGTGAATCCTGATCTAAAGAATTCAATTACTCAAAAATAAGAAAATTGCAGACCTGTCAAGTTCTACTGACATGATACAACATTAGAAGAATTTTGGGGCAGTAAAATGTGCTATAAGTGTCTATAAGTTCTGCATTGCATCATTGTGGGAAGTTATATACATTCACATTATTTCTCGTTTTCCATGCATAAACTATTTGGATGGCTGATCATTCTTTTCATTTTATTGCCATATCATTTAGTGCACTTTGTATTAAATGTGTTATGCTGATATTCGTTATATATGGCATTCCAAGAAATAGCACATAGGAATATTGTGTTGTCTGTTTTCCAGATGTGCTACTACAACCCTTCTAAACTGAATTTTCACCACAGGCTACGTGCTGGGCTATAGAAGCCAAAGAGTTCTAGGCATTGATTTTCAATTTACAAAGTTATCTGATTACAAACAAAAATGTAATACATTTCACCTTACCAGTTCTTAGATGTGATTGCTACATTAGTTTTCCTTTTTTATGCCCAAGTATATTTTCTGCAAGTACAGACTATAACTGTTGATCTTGATCTGAACTGAAATCTCATACAGTGTTATCTGCCTTAATTCCCCCCACACCCCATGTAATGTTGAGGAGGGTGTGTTTGTAGCCCAGATCATGGTAACAGCCTAGGATCACAGCCTTTGCTCTTGCATAGATGCAGTGGTGGAATGAGCATTGCCACCCTAAAGCCCGGTTCACACTGCTGTGATTTCCATGCGGCTTTCATCCCTGCAACCTCAGCATGTATAATGTCTCTAATAGAAGTCAATGTAAGTCGTGCCAAAGTCGGACCAAAATTAGGTACCTTTTTCCAAATCGGAGCGTCTGAACCCGTGTGAACCAGGCCTAAGACAGTAAGTGTGTTACTGGCAGGATTAAAAATAAATCTTGGAAAACAAAAACAATAAAGCCACCACTTCTAAGGAATAGTAAGCTGCAGTCTATTCCATAATTGTTTTTGGGTTTGGATACATTTCAAAGCCAACATGAAAGTTCAGAACAACAGACTGAGACACAGGCAATGGGTCGGGGAAAAATATCAATAGCAACTACCATCTTTTTATTCTACAGGTCCTCTGCTTTCAGAAAATGTATACATTTTGGAGGGGTTTAGGTAATCTTCCGGCCTTAATGCACATTTTAACGTGTGTAAGAAAAAAAAATTAAAAGATTAGAAAGACGGCAAAATGGTTACTGTCCAACTGCAGCAAAAACTTTCTTTTGAGTATGGGTATAATGGGGAGGACATGATGTGGTGGGAAATCTCTCCAGAAGACAAAGACTGTAACAAAACACACTTTTTATAGTGAAGTGAGTGTCTGGTTATTAAAAGTCAGCAGCTACACGTTTTGTAGCTGCTAGCTTTTAATAAACAAATGACTGGAACTCCGCTTTGAATAGAAGCAGTGTTAGTACTTGAATTTGCTTGGTATTAGCCTCCTATAGCCCCTGTATAGCAGAGGTCTAATGCAGAAAGGGAGAAGCAGTAAAAGGTGCCAGTCATTTCATGTGCTGACAAAAATCATACTGATAGGAGGAGAGCAATGTATCAGCGATAAGCTCATCACTGTGCGGCTTGTCCTTCAGGTCCTGTTCATACCAGAATGTGTTGTGGGAAACCCGCGTTTCCTTTACCGCGTTCAAAACACACTGCAGCTATGATCAGCATTGAGTTTCAATATTAAGTTAATGAAACCTCAAATGCAGGTCACAAACTTCTGTACCATGCAATCTGGTTGGAGTGAGTTTCCAAAGGTACTGCGTGCAATAATTTTGGTGCAGTGCAATTTCCACCACACAGAATTGCATATGGATTGCACAGTGCAATTCCTGGTATTAACCAGCCCTTACTGTCCAGTCAGAGGATGAAGTGGGTCTATGAAAGCCTGGGCTCAGAGCAAGTGGGTTAAATGAGGCTGGTCATTAGACTGAGGGCATCTTGTAGCAGAAAAGAACTTTTGTGGAGAACTCTGGATTGAAGAAAATGATTGCAACAATGGTTGCTTTTTTTCTGCTTTGGGTTATTCATTTTTATTATGTTTGGTTGGAGTTCTGGTTGAAGGTAAATCTCCCTAATGGAACACACACAGCAATAACAATCTGACATTCTAGTAGAAAATATGCTGGAAAAATTCCCCCAACTTTCCATTTTGCCTGACGCCTACCTTCCCGACTCCATGCAAAACTTAAAATGGTTTTGGCTGGTCTTGAGTGTATAGACTTACTCTAGGGTGAAGAAGACCATTAATCTATTCTTGTTCTTGCATTGAGTGAGACTCCATATACCATGCTGAGTGTGTTTTGTAATTATTCCTAAAAGAAACCTGCTCCACACATTGTAATATATCCTTCCTTTTATTAAACAGATTGCAACAGTCATACCAATACAATCTTATCCTTTTATGAACTTAGATTAATTTTTGTAGAATTCTGTACAATGTAAAGCAGGTTGAACATCACATACTGTATTTGGGAAGCCCCAAGAATTCTTTTTATTCTGATCTGGCCCACCAAGATTTATTCTTGTTTCATATACAAGTAGTCCTGCTAGCTATTTTGTGGTTTAACAAAAACCTGGTAAGAGTCTGCTGAATGAAGTGCTCAATGCGTACATTATTTAGTGATTAGCATTTGTATATCTGTAAGATTGAACTGTGTAAACTGTAAAGCTGTGAAGCATGGTGCTTGGCTTGTGTTTGCTTCCTTGTTCTATTTGTCACAATGGAGAAAATGTTGTGTAGAGTTTGTCTTGTCCCAGCTTTAAAATATAACGTGCTTCTATGTGTTCTACCCTGATCTGCGTGCAGTAATAATGCTCTGTATTTGTATCCGTGAAAGCTTTATATATTTGCTATAAATAATGCAAACAGATCTATTATGTGTTTTTCATGTGTGTCATTTATTGATATTTGAAGATTTTTGGTGAAACAATGATTTCCAAAGCAAAATTATAGCAAACATTTCTGATAATTGATACTTATAAGGCAAGTAAAATCTGAAAAACACTATTTATTGTACACTTTTTTGAGATTGCAGAATAAAGAGATTCTAGCTCCCTGTAAGCTAGACATACATATTTAAAGTTAAGTCCATTAATTTCCCCATTCAAGCTAAAACTCTTAGACAGAGGAATCTCCCCTGCAACCTAAGGCCGCGTACACACGGGCGGACTATCCGTCCAACTAAGTCCGTCAGACAATCCGACAGACAGTCCGTCCTACTTTTGAATGAACGGACTTGACCACACACGACGAACAGACAGTCCGCTGAAAGCTTGCACGATGACGTGTACAGCACGTACGACGGGACTAGAAATACGACGTCCAATACACTGCAATGCAACCTTCGGCCGTGTAAATCCTTTCTGAGCATGCGCCATACTTAGTCCGTCCAACTTGCCTACTCACGAGCGGACTGTCCGCTGAAACCAAGTTTGGACGGACAATATTACGGAAATTCCGAAAGACTTAGTCCGCCAGACTGTCCGCTGAAAAAGTCAGCTGAAGCCCACACACGAGCGGATTGTCCGCTGAAACACGTTTCAGCGGACCAAGTCCGTCAGACAGTCCGCCCGTGTGTACGCGGCCTAAGACAGCTGCAGCACTCATGGCTGTCTGAATACCTGAACAGTGACTGCTTCTGACTGCACACAGTCACTTGTCGGCTAAGAATTTTCTACCCAGCTCCTTCAATTTTCCAATCGACTATTGTGGACTGAGTAGTGCCAAGAGGGCTATACACAGCTCCGATTTTACTTGATTCAGCAGGAATAGGCCAAAATTTAAGCCATGTATGGTCAGCTTTTATTTGTAATATTACTAGCATTTAACTACCAGCTCATGATAATTAGCATTGAATTATTATTATTATTTTTTGCATTAAAATATTGTATTTTAGGTGATTACCATTAAAAGTTTTGGAGTGACTGACACCAGGAATGTCTCTAGCAAGGAATATCAATGATGTAATTTATAGTTATCGCCTGCCCCACGACCTTATAAGATATACGCTTTAAAACCTAACATGACTGTAGATATGACAGCCAAGAATGGACTAAAGCATTATGGGTGCCATTACTGTAATATATACAGTAAGTAAAATGTCCCTATATATACTGTAGTTCATGAATTTTCATAGCAATGTGGGTTCTCCATACCAGAACTTGGCTATCTAAAGGCATTATTCTTGGGGTGACATTTGTTAGGAGAAAAGAAGTCAATAGTAGCCACGGCACAAACACTTGATCCAACTTCCGTTCACTAGCATAGAAACTATTGTTATCACCTTCTGCTTGCATACTTGTAACCAGTGCAATGACCCTTGTTCAATGACTAACCTATGTTTTTGTTTACAATTTTCATTGACATTGTAAATGATACTAAAGAGTAATTTATATCTCCCACAGCGTGCAGTGTACAGTCATGAGAACATCCAGACTATAGGAGAGCTGTAAGTCAATATTTGTAAATGTTATTCCTACTACCTGTATTTGTAAATTTACAATTTGCTTGCGCTCCTTTCCAGAGTTTATGCCTGGCATAGGTGCAACACATCTCTTAATGAATATCAATCGTCCTTTCCAGTACTCTCTGCTTGTTTGGCTTTAACCTGTGCAGCAGATAATTTAGTGTTATGTAGAAGAGTGTTAAGGAGTAAATTGTCTTTAAAAAGCTATGAGACATCCTGCCCTATTCTTCTCATCAGACTCTTCGGTCGGAGTACAGATGTGAGATGAAGACAGATTTATCAACTGAAAAGAGAGAAATCGCTGTGCTTAGGTTGTAGAGTTTTGAGGTGCCAGTACTAAAAACTTGTAATATCAAGTTTCAAATAGACATGTCCGGTTTGTTCTGTTCTGAGTTTAAATTCGGACTAATTTTCGTTATTCAGAAATTCGGATGTATCTGAATTTCCAAATTAGAATAGTACCAAATTTAAACGAATCCGAAATAACAAAATTCGATTTCGGACGAAATTTGAATTCAAATCGTTTTCCAATTTCCAAAGAGAGATAAATAGAATAGAAAATAAAGGAATAGAACAGAAAAAAAAATTCTATTTAATTCTTTTTGGAAATTCGAAAACTTTTAGAATTCGAAAACTATTCAAAATTGATTTGAAAACAATTAAACAAAACAAATCCCAAAAACAAATTAAATGAATGAAATTAATTTATGAAAATAACGAATCAAAACAAAACAATTTTTTTTTCATTCTGCACATGTCTAGTTTCAAAATAATAACTAAAAGTTCAGAGCTAACAAAAAACAATATCAAAAATAAATTTACATGTGACCAAATCAAATTAATGTATTCATGCTAATCCATTGTGAATCAACATTATATAGTACAAACACCATAAATCAAAGTGTCCATAAAATGTCTGTGAATTTAGAAATAAAGTGCTAATATTTCAGCTTCTCATTCAAAATAGTTTTTTCCCATTCTACTCTCTTATAAAAGTGGATAAATGAAAAAAATCACCCCGCATTCTGTGCTCCACACTCTGTGCCACACAGGATCCTTACCAAATATGTGTAACCACCATAAGAAAATGGTCAAACAATACATATAGTATTAACTGCTACTTTGTTTAATACTATATGTATCTTTTGACCATTTTCTTATAGTGGCCAAACACACCTGCTAAGGATCTTGTGTGGCACAGGGTGTGGAGCATGGACTGCTGGGTGTTTCTTCCATTTATTCACTTTTACAGGAGAGTAGAAATTATTAGCACTATTTCTGAATTCAATTACATTTTGACACTTTGATTTATGGTGTTTGTACTATATAATGCCGATTCACATGGACTAGTATGTATACATTTATTTGATTTGGTCACATGTATATTTACTTATTTTTTTATATTGTTTGTTAGCTCTGCACTTTTTGTTAAGAAAATGTACTAACTGACCTGCATCCACATTGAGCTGGGTTTCTTAGCACAGCAGTAGCCTCCTGCTTGTCACTCTATTCTGTGTAACCCTCCTCGCCATTGATCGATATCTCTCTGAATATAATACCTTGAGCTTACCATATATGGTTCGGTGGGTTGAATGAAAAAACTGATCCAATTCCTTCATCCACACCCCGCACTCCACCGCTCTCATAATAGACTGGTCAGAATACTACTGATCAAGCAGCTTTTATTCAATATGGTAAACACATGGATTGCATTTCAGTCTATCCATGGAAGCACATGGATCAAAAATTGGTTGGTCCCTGCTGAATTTCGATCCATTTATGGCCACCTTTAGCCTACTGCATACTTCCATATAGCATAGCTGTTATTTACTTATGAATTAGTAGAGGTGTGCTGAATTGCACTGCCAAGAGATTTGGATCAGTGGAGCTTAAACATCCCTGACCTGAATCACAGTGAGGATTCTTGTGGTTACCAGCAGCCAAAAGAATTTATCAAGAAAATCAAGGTGTGCCCAAAGCAAAACTAGTATAGAAAAATAATGTATAAACTGTGTATATCCATAAGGTTGTGATCTCTTTTCTGATATTTTTTTTTTTTTTAATAGATATCAGTCTCTGTACAACTATACCCCACGTAATGAAGATGAACTGGAGCTCAGAGAAGGTGATGTGATCGATGTCATGGAAAAGTGTGATGATGGATGGTTTGTGGGTAAGCACTGCCTTTTGTTTTCTAATTACTAATCAGAAGCCATTTCAATTTGTCTTATAGGAAATCTGTCAATGTAATTGTTACCTGCCTTTGTAAAGGCTTCTATCTAACACTGCAAGTTGCCATTGGCTGGCTTCAGGAATCCTTACTAGTTCTGAGCTAGGTGCCACCTTCCAGAGACAGGCGCTCTCTAGATTGTCTACCGGTAGCAGCAGTCAACTAGTGCAGATCTAGTGCAGGCTTTTTTTTAATCTCATCCATTTTACAAGGCTATCCTTAAAGTAAAGATTGCAAACAAATCATGAAAAATACAGCAAATTAAACACTTGGGGGTGAATTGCCAGAGCTATTAGACCTGTGAAACTGCAAGTACATTCATTTTGTGCAAATGGGGGCAACAACTACTGTTTTGGGCTATTTTCTCAACAGATTGAATGTACTTTATTCATAGAACACAATGAATTAAGCAAACTGCATTATGGCCACTAGATGAAGCTGGTGATCATAGTAAATAAATAGTGAATTACTATGATCGTAAGTTCCATCTAGTGGCCATAATGCAGTTTTCCTGATTCACACTATACTTATAAATGAAAGACATTCAACAACCCTTAGCAACAGTTCAATGATTAGGAAATACTGCTCAAGGTGTGAGTGCTGCAAGTTTAGTGTTGCTCCCAAATCAGAGGTGCCCACCCGGCTCGCCTCTAAGATCAACATGGAAAAATGGATGAATGCCTGCACACTCCAGAAGGATGCCAAAATCTTTATTGTAGTGCTCAACAAAAAAAAAAGCATATACAGCACAGCAAGCACCAGAAGATGAAAATGTTAACACGTTTCTCGCAGATAACAGCGCTTAATCATAACACATTGTCTTATGAATATAAGGATTGACCAAGTCAAAAAATTGGCAGACTTTGTGGGCACACAATGAGAAGGAGAATCAATAAAAAGGTATACATTTTATTACAGCATAATTAAAATAAAAAAAACATATAACCAACATACAAACAACCCCCTGTATTGACACAGTTACCAGTTACCCAATAATGCAGTTACAGAGGGCTGGATATAAGATACAAAGACTGATTTCATAATGTATCAAAGTAGGAGAAGAATTTCTGATCCAGTAATGCTCGTTTACGCATTTCACTGGTGCTGGTATATTTAAAAACAAATGAGTACATATATAGGTATTTAGTTTAGTATGTATCTATAGAAATATAACTATGGTTGTTACAACATTTCTCCAGGAGGAGTACATACACACAAAGATCAATTACATATAGACATGACAACATGCATGCTTGCCTGGTAAACTTGTGGCTCAGGGTATGGGAGAACATCATAGAACTAACAGACAACTGAAGAGGCGAAATTTCAAATTTTCATGTGTGTGTATGGTAGTAAGATACACACATATCATGTGGTCTATGATAGGTACTATTAGATAAAACAGAGACATATGCATTATGGACTACAATGCCCCTGAAAAAAAAATCCCCAGATCAAAAAACGGTTTATACTAGAATGGCTCTCACCTGATATACAACGGTCATGTAGAAATATTAGAATATAAATCACACAGAGCGGTAAGTAGTCACAGATGCCTACTATAAATGTATTCAACACAGTATCTAAAAGTAGACAAAGTCCATGACTAGGTGTTAACCCTTTGAACGGGATATATATATATAGTGGAATAGAATGCAAAAGAGATACAAAAGATATATATGGACGGTACTTGCCAATAGTACAGAGAAATGGCCCATAGGTACAGAACCGATGTATTAAATGGACGAGTGCTCAATCTCCTTAAGTATAGAGACTGATAGCATGTGTAAAAGAGGGGGCATAGCAACCTATTAAGTATTTAGAATATATATGGAAAAGCCTAAATGCAGGTACAACTGACAAGAAAAAGACAAATAAGAAGACGTGAAAACCCACATGAATATATGTAAATATTGCACTTATCCTATTTTGTTAGGGCTCAGGTCAGTGTTGCCGCATAAGCAGGGGAAAATGTGGCCCTATAATAAAAGCAGTTATATAGATGGAATAAATGTACAATTTCCAAGAAAGATGTCACATAGTGGTTCGACACTGCACCCCTGTGTATGGCTTTCCTCGCTGTGTGTAGCACCCAAACCCATGTGTGTTCCATCTTATATAGAGACATGGAAGTGACAGAAGGAGGGGGGAGGGGGGTGTGGCGGCACAAAAATGGCACCAAAAAAAAGCCGAACCAAACATGAACATGTCATTTTTTTTCTACAAGTTTATGTCACATGATCATGAGTCATATGATCAAAGTCATGTAACCATATACCTACCCTCATGTAGTAGGGCATGGAAGTAGCAGAGGGGGAGCGTGGCGGTGCAAATATGGTGCCAAAAAGTCACATGACGTATAACAATGCAATGTGACCGTGGTCATGTGAGCATAGTCATGTGGCTGCAAGCTACTTAAATGATTGGGCAGATAGCAACATGTGACCATATACATCCCCTCTAGTAGTAGGGCTTGGAAATAGCAGAGGGGGAAGCATGGCAGTGCAAATATGGTGCCAAAAGATGCCCGATCGCATGGCGTATAATAATGCCATGTGATCGTGGTCATGTGACTGCCAGCACTTCTTAAGTGATTTGGCAGATATCAACAGGAAGTGAAGAGGTACATAGAACGGTGCAACAAACACATATCCAGGCTAACATACCCACCATCAAAACTCCGCCCCAGATAAATGGACAGACAAAAGAGCCATCCATGGTAAATAATATGCGGCAGACAACACAGTGATATATCGCATGATCACCACGCATAAAGATCCGAGGAAGTGGGCCAGCTGTCGAGCTCTCCAGCTATTCAGTGCCACTGGAACTTGTTCTCGCATTATGGTACCCATGGGAATCCAGCCCATTGGTCCCATAAACAGAGCTGCTCTCCGAAGCCCCTTCGGGGCTTGCCCGGTAAAGGCCCGATCATGCAGGCCTGGAGGGAATCCAGGGTGCCCCACAATAGGGGTCATAGGAGAAGGAAAATTAGTCAGATTGGATAGGCGAAAAAAACGCTCCATCTCAGCGAGCGAGGGGCCAATTAACGGGTGAGTAGTCACACATGACTCCAACTGCCCCCCCGCCCAGGGCAGGCCAGCCAGAGGGGCCCGTGCCATTTCCTGTTCCAACTGGACCCAAAGCTTCAGTTCCCTGTGTCGACACCAGTCAACCACGCGCGTCATGTGCGTCGCTGTGTAGTATAAGGCAGGGTCCGGGAATCCAATACCGCCCCTCAGTTTTGGTCGCAATAACAGTGTCCTACCAATCCGCGGATGTTTGCCGCGCCAAAGGAACTTGGTAAAAATTGAGCGAACCGCACGAAAGAAGGACTGGGGTATTTTAATAGGTAATGCCTGTAAGAGGTATAGAAGTCGTGGCATTGCGTTCATCTTTAGCACGTTACAGCGCCCGAACCACGATAGAGCTAGAGGGTCCCATCTTTTAAGGTCCGCTGTTAGCGTCGCCAAAAGTGGCTGGAAATTCAGAGAAAAAACGTCCTTGGAGTTTGCTGGTATTCTAGTGCCCAAATACTGTATAGACCGGGTGGCCCACTTAAATGGGAAAAACGGTCGTAGACCTGCCAAAGTGCGGTCCGATATAGATACATTCAGAGCCTCTGACTTCTGAAGATTGACTTTAAACTTGGATAAGGTGCCGTATCTTTTTAATTCCTGTAGCAGTGAGGGCAGAGACGTTATAGGTTTTGTGATAAAGAATAAGAGGTCGTCCGCATATGCAGCCACTTTGTGATGATAGTGATCCGACTGAACCCCGCTTACATTAGGGTTGTCCTGTATGTGTCTAATAAATGGTTCCAGGGAGAGGACGAAAAGAAGGGGGGAAAGTGGGCACCCCTGCCTGGTCCCGTTGGAGATCTCAAAAGGCTCCGAATCTATCCCGTTAACCCGGACCGTGGCAGTGGGACTAGAGTATATAGCGGCTATCCAGGCCATTATCGATTCGGGCATACCGAAGGACCGTAATGTTTCCTGGAGAAACCCCCAATCCACCCTGTCAAAAGCTTTTTCCGCATCAGCGGACAGGAGTAGAAGTGGGGTGCCTGATCTCTTCGCCTGCGCTATGACGTCAAGCGTCCTGACAGTGTTGTCTCTCGCCACTCTGGATTGAATAAAGCCCACTTGGTCAAGAGCCACCAGTTGTTGCATAAAGCCGCTGAGCCTGGAAGCTATGATTTTCTTGAAGAGCTTAACGTCACAGTTCAGGAGAGAGATGGGCCTGTAACTGGCGCATAACAACGGGTCCTTCCCAGGTTTGGGAATCACAGAGATAGATGCTCTTAGCATATCCGGAGGTATGGGGTGCCCCTCCAGGATAGCATTAAAGGCTCTAGCAAATTGGGGGGCCAACTGTGTCTGAAAGGTTTTGTAATAGGCAAGCGTAAAGCCATCTGGTCCCGGAGCCTTACCCGGCTGTGTGTCCGCTATGGCTGCCGTCAGTTCTTCTACGCGGATAGGTTGGGATAACAATTCTTGGTCAGTCGCAGAGAGCGTAGGTAGATTGGTCTCTTGAAGATATTGCTGGATATTGGAGATGGTAGTGGCCGGAGCGGTAGCTGCCCGGGACTGATCTAAATTGTAGAGCTTCGAATAGAACTCTCGGAAAGTCGCTGCCAGGTCCGGGGAGGCATGTATCTTGGATCCCGTCGAAGTGGATAGCGCATGAATGTACGATTGTGCTCGCTTCACCCTAAGTGCGTTGGCCAATAAATGACCACACTTGTCCCCATATTCATAGAATGATCGTCGCGCCTTAAGTAGGACGTGTTTGGCTTGGTATAAAGAGTGATTTCTAATTGCTTCTCTCGTCTGGAGCAGCTCCGCCTCTAGTGCGGGATCAGAGCTTGTTTTGTGCCTCTGTTCCAGTCGATGGAGGTTCATCAGGAGGTCTATCAGAGTTTTAGCCCGTCGCTGCTTTGCAGCGTGACCCAGCTTAATAAGGATCCCCCTGATGACACATTTATGGGCTGCCCAGACGGATAGAGGATTAGATACAGAACCTGAATTGCTGGCAAAGAAGTCTCGCAAGCTAGTGTGAATCTCCGCCGCCCCATCGGGGTCTTTGAGGAGCGTTTCGTTCAAACGCCAAAGCGGCGTCTGCTGGCGTAAATGTGGGATCGTAAGTTCCAGAAGGACCGGGGCATGGTCAGAGAGCGTTATCTGGCCGATCGCTGTTTTAGAGGCGAGGGGGATGGTGGAGTGCTGGATTAGAAAAAAATCGATCCTGGAATAGGATCCGTGAGTGGGAGAATAGAAAGTGAAGTCCCGGTCTCGTGGATGGAAAATCCTCCAGATGTCTACCAGTTGATGGCTATGTAACAACTCTTTAAGGGTACGACGTGCGCTTTGGGATAGCGAGGAGGACTGTACCGAAGAGTCCTTAGAGGGATCTAGGGTAAGATTGAAGTCTCCGCCCACAATAAGAATGCCCTCACTGAACGTTTCGAGCGTGGCTAGAAAAGCATCCAGGGCCTGTACTTGATTCGTGTTTGGCAGATAGTAGTTAGCAAGGGTAAACATGTGGGAGTCTATTGTTCCCTTTAAAAGCAGGAACCTGCCTTCTGGATCTCTAAGTTCATCCCAATACTGCCAGTGGAGCGATTTGGACAGTAGGATGCTTGTCCCTTTGGATTTAGATGAGACAGATGGGCTATGGTAAGCCACCGGGAATTGCTTGCTAGCAAGTTTTGGTACCCTGTCTGCCCGAAAATGGGTCTCTTGGAGAAAGACTGTGTGCTCTCTGCCTCCAGAGTTCGGGCAGACAGCTGGTTCACTTTTCTGGGGAATTGAGTCCCTTGACATTCCAGGAAAGGAACTTAAGAGCCATGGTATCGGAGTACCCGCTCCCCGAGAGGGGGGTAGGAAGGGGGAGAGAGGGGGGGAGGAGGGGAAGGGGAGGGAAAAAGCGAAGGGTGAGAACGAGGGCGGAAATAGGCTCAAGGAAGAGCTGGGCGAAAGGGGAGATAGAAGAGGGGAGGAAAGAGAAGAAAAACTATCAGGGGGTATATCTCCAAAAAGGAGAACTACTGCCACCAGGGCAGAGTGTACCTAAGGTGGGGGGTGGTAAGGCACGGCCAAGCGTGGAGTCCCAGCCATTGGGACCCCCACAGCAACAGCAGGAAGTAATCTACATAACATTATAATAATAGGACAAAAAGACAACACCAACATGGCAAAGATAACATTTAACCCCAATTCACATAGAAGGAAACCAAGTGCGTCCCGTGGGGACTCAGAAAGTAATTTAACCCAGACCCAACATCTGTTAGCAACAGCCACAGTATCGTGCCCAGCAAGCCCGAAATCCCGTGGGGAATGTAATATGGTGAGGAATGGGGGCCATCCCACATCCTCCCACCCACCTCCCCCAGACCCCCTGACACCCGATCGGTTACATGTTTTTTTAATTTTAATTATGCTGTAATAAAATGTATGCCTTTTTATTGATTTTCCCTTTCATTGTGTGCCCACAAAGGCCACCAATTTTTTGACTTGGTCAATCCTTATACATATATTTTGGATGATGGCATGGTAAGGGTCTTCCCTACCTACATTGTGTTATGATTTAAGCACTGTTATCTGCATGAAAACACTTAACATTTTTTATCTCCTGGTGCTTGCTGTGCTGTATATGCTTTTGTTTGTTGATCAATACAATAAAGATTTTGGCATCCTTCCGTAGTGTACAGTCATTAATCCAACATTCCACCCTTAGCAACACAGGTAGATACAGTTGCTTCTGAAGTCTCAGCACTAGTGACTGCTCACCCCTAATTCTGCATATCTCCCTTACCTTTTCTATAAGCAAAATTAATACAATGGAATTATATAATCTAAAGACTCTATATGAGGGCCCTGGCAGCCAGCTTGCCTACAAATTGTCTTATTGTAATATGAATACACGCTCTCTAACATACTCGCCTCTCTTTACAGGCACCTCGAGAAGAACAAAGTTTTTTGGGACTTTTCCTGGAAACTATGTGAAAAGGCTGTGATCGTGGTATGCCTGCTACCTCACTTGACACATCTGTGACTTTGCTAGGAAGCACGCTTCTCGTCTCTGACCAGAATCCGTTCATATGTAATCCTTGCTGCCACCCGCCAATGTTTTATAGCAGTGTTAGAGCCAGTCCGGCCCTGTTCTCTACACTACTGATAATATTCTTGCACCAATCATTATTCTTCACCAAATTGTTATAATCAGGGCACCCACTGCCTCTATATGTGTTTTTGTGAAGCTGGTTCACTCAAATAGCGTTACAGTGCAAGACAATGCAGCTAAAGGAGGTGTTAACACATTGGTGTGTTTGGTTACATGAACTATGTGAACAAAAGAAACCGAAAACAGGTTTACAATAAAGTATCACTGGTACAAGGATCAGCACAGGCCTTGTCTCTCTAGATATCAGAAATGTGACAAGTTTCCTGAGCCAGTGCAGGTGTTCAGAGTCAAAGAATCCAAGTTAAAATATTTAAATGCTATTATAAAATGATCCTCTGGATTGAAACTACATTTTCCCCTAAACTGGAAGCAACCAGTTGTATTAAGGAAGATTTCATTACAATCTTTTCCCAAACAGAATAAAAGTAACAAGAATATATTCTGTTGCATAAGAATGTTTTACTATCATAACTTCAGTGGGGGAAATTTAGGGAAAATTTATGAAAAACTTGCACATTTCAATATGTGCAAATGTTGATGAAATAATAGAAACCAATGACATTCTGTAATTTTCTTCATATGCACTAGAAAATTAAAGCAAATGTCCAATTGGTTCCTGTGAACTGCGTGCATGGGTTATTAAACAGGATTGCAAACCTAAAGATAATGGCAATAATGACAGATACTATTGTGGCTCATTGTACCAAAGAACACAATGACAATAATAGTTCTCAGAAAAAAGCATTTTGGCAATATACTTGTAAGACATTGCATTCCTTAAATATCCATACTGCTTTTTGTACCTTGTTCACATTCTGTCAAATAAGGACTGATTGTTTAAGCTGGTATAACACAAGTCTCAACCTCTCTGCCATAAAACCACTTCTACATTGTGTCTTATAAAACCCATTCTAAGCCTAATCTATATTACCGTGTAAAGCAAAAATAACTGTATCCTGCAGCTGATTTGGTCTGGTCCCAGCATCAGATGTCAGCCGCGGATTCGCTGTGTAGGTGGGTGCAGGAGAGGAAACTGACAACAGAAGCCTCATAAAAAAGTCTATGGATGACGTGCCCACGATCGAGTGCAGAATAGGTAAGTACAGCGAGTTTTTCTCTACAGCGGTGCTGTACTTGCCTATTCGGCACCCGATCCGGGCTGCTCTCCAGCGGTGGATGCTGTGTGCAGGAGAGGACCAACAACAGCTGTGAAATGAATAGGAAGTGACGTCACCCATAGACTTACTATGAGGCTTCCATTGTAGGATGCCTCTCCTGCACCCACCTACACTGCCAAGCGACAGCTGATGCTGGGACCAGAACGAATCAGCTGCAGGATAGGTAAATACAGTGATTTTTGCTTTACAGGGTTAGATAGATTAGGCTTAGAATGTGGCAGAGAGCAGGTTTAGCATTGGTTAGGTTTTACCTGGACTTACACTTTAAGCAAACCAGTCTGACATAGTTAAACAAGACTTTTCTTTTTTTTTTTTTTTTTTTTTTTTTTAGCCCATTTTAGCTTTAATTCATAATCCATTAAAGTACTGCCATTGACCTGAAAGAAACTCAGATGAAACATATCTGAATTTAATGTTATGAAAGAAAATTGGCTTAATCGATAAAGATGATGAGCAAAGTGTAGAAACACAGCAGCCAAGCCATCTTATTCTTAGAACACTAAGTCAGTGACACATAAATTTTGATTGGCTGTTATGGGTTGCAGCTCTTTGCATACCATCATCATTTTTTTGTACTTGTAGAATATACCTATATTTTTGTCAGAGCCAGTGCTGGATTATCTCTCAAGAGGCAATGATGGAAAATACTCATAAGAAGTGCTCATAAATATAGCTGCTACCTTCTGTAGCAAATTACACCTAATCTATCAGTCTCTAGGATACCAGTAAAAATAAGATACAATAAAATAAAATAGAGGGGAAATGGCATTAGGGCACCGAAGAATTTTATAGAAGTACAGAAAGCAAGCATTAGTTATGTGGGAAGCAGTTTGAGTGATAGTCTTTTCATTCATTTTTCAGAATTTCCTTTTATTAATGCACAGGGTTATCTTAAATGTTCATTACCAAGCATGATATATTAATATCAAGTTTGCTCACTTCATATATCTATATATAACATTTATACCTGAGTTTCACATTTTTGTGTATAATTCTAGCATTACAAACCAACAATTCACTGTTGCTAAGACAGGGATTTGCAATCACATATGGTTTTAAATATACAGACTATATTATATTATCTAGTATGAACATACACCTATTTGTACTGCAGCAGTGCCATAATAATTGGTTGGTTGCCGGTATGAAGCACACATTTTAATAGTCTGCTCAAAATAGCACGTTGCGGTAAAAGAGTGGCAAGATGGGCTATTTACCATGCATTGCCACAAAGCATGGCAAATACCGAAACAGCTGTTTTGCTATTAATTTTGATTGGTACCCAATCCCCCTATGTGGCGCATCCCCATACACTTGCGTTACAGTGCGCCACAGCGCCCAGATCAGTACAGTGTTTCTTTAATACTTGAATGCTGCAATTTAACATGTGTGCATTAATATTTTAGTGTGAACAGGCCCATAAAGCAGGTTTTATGTGGGATGAGTGGTAGCTCTTGTAACACCAAACCTCTTTGAAGGAATACATGTGTGGGAGTTTTATTCATTATCTATAGTCCACACAAATATGCTACTCATCACATGGCAGTCCAAATCTCAAGAGTCAAGTAGCTGACTCACCTAAAAAGTTCTTGTGTTAAAATCATCCCAGTCTGCCATTACCAAGAATAGAGGGACCAGCTGCTGAATTCTACAATATTTTGTCCACCTCGCAGAAAAATACACTATTATCTCATGGGTCTATTGGGACTACAGTTTATTTTTCAATAATATCTGAATTGCCAGAATCTCCATCCACATAGTCTGACAATTAATTTTTTTATTGGCTATAGGTAGTATTTATTTGAAATATACATATAGCTTTTTCCTCAAAGCTGCCAATGCCCAAAGTATAAATGACAACCGGTTTCAAAAATGTAAAAAATTTGAAGTTGAATAAACATAAATTGGATAACTTATTTTGGGTAATAAAATCCGAAGTACAACGAAGTACAAGTAAAATCTTATTGGTGTATATGTAAAACTATGCCCACAATAAGTTCAGCATAAAAGTAATTAGAAATTGTTCAGTTACTGGAAGTTCATCCCCCATCTTTTATTTAGATGGTTGCTGATGAGCAATCCCCCCTTTAAATTTTGTGTTTAGCTGCCTCAGCTCGAGCATAGGTTCACTTTAAGAAAAGTGTGGCATATAATAATGCTCTTGGGAAGTGACCCTGGAACAAGGGCAGAATGCTTACAAGTAAACGTCGAGACTTTAGCAGAATAAGCGGAAGAATAGGTTGGCACCATATGAAGCTTATTACATGTATTGCATTGTTTTCTAGACATATTTTGATTTTAAACTATCCCCTAATGGATACAGTATTTTTTAATATTTGCTTTATTTAAGTAAATCTTGTGAGAAACATGGAGGCTTCAGACTTTATCCTGAAAATGTTAGTTGCCTGTTAGTCTGACCCTCGGGCTTTAACCATAAGAAAGTATGTGGGTCAGGAAAGTTAGAATAAAGTCAGAAGTTGTTATCTACATACTTGTTCTGGGTTATTAAGCTATGCATTTTACTTTAGCAGAATGAGAAATCAGCTACAGCAGCCTCCATGTTCCTCCTTGTGAGCCCTATTCTTTTTAGGACATGTGACATAAAGATCGTACCACCAAGTCTACTTTGGAGCTTCATCCTGGTTGGATGTTATCTGATACTCCTGGGGGAAGAGCCTTCCAGAAATTGATTGGCACCTCTTGATTAAAAAGGAGCAGGCTCTCTATTCCTTAGACTTCCACACTCTTCAATGTACTTATGGAGCATAAGGGCAGCAGTCCTGCAGGCAGGTTTGCTGGGTTTATTCTGTGTACGCTACCCGTCACACACAATGCATTGCCACATATTGAACCCTTCACTAAATATCAATTTCTGAAACTCCCAGCTGTTAGGATATGATTTGTTATATTTGGTGCAGGTACTGATGCAGCTCACAACAACAACAACAAAAAAACCCTAAACACCAAACTGTCCTGACCAGTGTTATATTTTAGTTCCGCAATTAAGGTTTTTGATAGATCCAGTTAGCCATCAATTTAGAGAATTGGTCCCTAGCAGGCCCCCCAACTATATACTGAGGTGTGCTGAAAAATGAAGCATAACTAAAATAGCAGTGTTGTCTAAAATGTTATCGCCTATGAAGAGGCCCCACCGATAAAAATACAGGGTCCAATATCCAGTCCACAACTTCCTCAGCACCTTAATAAATAGTGTTTACTGCATTTCTCCTTTTTAGAAACACAGGTGACTCTAAAAAGTGACTTTTCTGTAGTATTTTGTACATATATTGCCCGGCGTCCATGTACAGAGCCTCTGTCCTGTCTCCTTCTCTAAGCCTTGTTGTAATTGGGAGCATCCGAGCCAGCGTCAGGCTGCCAGCTTTTCTCTGCTCTTTGTCACGCTAAACTATTGAGACCTGTAAAATAGTCTTTTATGAACGATTTTGTGAAACAATGAACTTAGTTTTACCAGTGGTATCTAAATGTACATATTTATTTGTAACAGAGAAATGCTATAAAATAAACATCCCTTTTGCAGTATACAGGATTTCATGTTGAAGACATAAAGAAGCTTTATATTTGAAAGGCTCTGAATTTTCAAGTTGTTCTACTGCATGCAGCTTTGCTATAAACACCTACTGTTAATGGCGTTCCTAGGAAGGAATTCAGTGTCCAGTTCAGGCATGGGTATGCTTCACTGTCCAGCTGCCTCTGAGCATCAGCTTTCCTAGGGGCATAGTTGGCTGGTGGCTAGGTGTCATGGGACGTGTTTGGGTACAAACAGCTGGATGCTTGCCTATACCTGCTCTAATGCCTGTATTATTTAAAATAGCACTGTTTCTACTCTGTATCTGGTTGAAAAAAAAGTGTTTCATACCTGGCTACCAGATAATTAACTTTAAATTCTTACAAGAAAATGGTATTTGTGTTATTTTCTGTTGGTTTGTTATTTTTCTTCAATAGACATCTAATAAATTTTGCCTGAATAAACCATGAAGCTGTCTGTCTTTACTGTAAAAGCAATACAAATGGCATCATTGACACCTGTGTATATATAGCAAGTATAAGAATCACAGCACAAACTAAAGATATGATGGGGGAAACCGGCAAAGACGGTAGCTACCCCTTCACGAAACCCAATGAGATGCATCCAGCTAATGAAGTCTGAAATCCCCCGTTCGTACTTGTCTCAGGTCAGGGACTTGTGGACCTCTCCTTTGAAGCTGTCATGCAGACTCTCTGTCCTTGCACAAATGGGAAGGTCAGTTCTGGACTAACAACTCAAAAAATATTAAAGTATAACTAAAGACAAAACGTTTTACAATTTTGAATAGAGTGGAGAGAGTTAGAACACCTGTCAGGGTTTTACTGCCGCCTGTGCACCCGTTAGGGAGGTCCACTATCTCTATTTACATTGTTGAGGGCTAATTCACACAAATGCATTGATCTGCATTTAAGCTCAGCTGTAAAATGCAGGTCAACACAAGAACATCTAAAAAAACAATTGTGCATTTCAATTAAACAACATTTATGCATTTTAATGCAATGCAGGTCAATGTTTAGGTAAAAGGGACCTAGCCCTAACTAACCCTGACTTAACCACTTAAGCCCCGGACCAATTTTCAGCCAAAGGACCAGGCCCCTTTTTGTGGTTCGGCACTGCGTCGTTTTAACTGACAATTGCGCGGTCGTGCGACGTGGCTCCCAAACAAACTTGGCGTCCTTTTTTTCCCACAAATAGAGCTTTCTTTTGGTGGTATTTGATCACCTCTGCGGTTTTTATTTTTTGCGCTATAAACATAAATAGAGCGACAATTTTGAAAAAAATTCAATATTTTTAACTTTTTGCTATAATAAATGTCCCCAAAAAATATATAAAAAAACATATTTTTCCTCAGTTTAGGCCTATACGTATTCTACATATTTTTGGTAAAAAAAATTGCAATTAACGATTATTGATTGGTTTGCGCAAAAGTTATAGTGTTTACAAAATAGAGGACAGTTTTATAGAATTTATATTAATATTTTTTTTTTACTAGTAATGGCGGCGATCAGCGATTTTTTTAATTTTGTTTTATTGTCACTGTGACATTATGGTGGAAACATCTGACATTTTTTGGGACTGTTGTCATTCATACAGCAATCAGTGCTATTTAAATGCACTGATTCCTGTGTAAATGACACTGGCATTGAAGGAGTTAACCACTAGGGGGCAGTGTAGGGGGTTATGTATGATGTGATGTGTTTTTTATTGTAGGTGGCTTGGCCTGGCTTGTGACGTCACTGATCGTCCTTCCCTATAAAAGGGAACAGACGATCGTGACAAGCACACAGGGAAGCACAGGGAAAGGTTTATTTACACAGACTTCTCATTCTTCAGCTTTGTGACCCGATGGCGGGACACCAGCAGCAATCGGGTCTGCTGGTCCCGCGCCCATGGTCACAGAGCACAGGAACGGATCGGGAGCGCGCCACCGGGAGCGCGCCACCGGCAGCGCGCACCCAAAAAACCTTCAGAGTACAGCTCCCCCCTTAGCCCCCCCTTAATGCTTACCTAAGTCCGATCCCGATCCAGCAATGTGCACGAGACCCAAGGCTCTCCCAGGTCTCTCCCTACTGATTGGCTGAAATGCAGCAGCAGGAGCTATTGGCTCCTGCCACTGTCAATCACAGCCAGTGAGGCGGGAGCAGGGGGCGGAGCTGAGCTATACTCACTGTGCCTTTTGGACGTGGAGAGCCAGCTCGGGAGTGGGCACAAACAAGTGCCCCCACAGCAAGCTACTTGCTATAGGGGCACTCAGCAAGGGGGAGGGGCCCAGATTGCTGGGAGGGGACCTGAGAAGAGGAGGATTGGTGGCTGCTCTGTGCAAAACCACTACATGGAGCAGGTAGGTATAACATGTTTGTTATTTTTTTTAAATACAATTTTTTCCTTCAGTCACTTTAACCCTAAACATAATTCTAACCCTAATTTAACTCAAAATCCAACCTAAACCCCTAACTTAACCCTCTAACCCTAGCAACAAATTACATACATTTTACACACATACTTCCCTAGCAATGGACATCCATGCATAAGGCAAATAATTTTTCAGGGCGACTTTGTAAATCCTGGTATACTGTATGGTCCGATACTGCTCTTTATTTTCATGGTGCGAAGTATTTACGGTTCAGTCTCTCCATTGGGTTACCCTGTGGATGGTATGGAGTAGTTCTTGAATGAGAAATCCCTGCCAATCGTTGCAATGTCTGAAATAAGTTGTTTTCAAATTCTCTTCCTTGGTCATGGTGGAGTTTCTCTGGATAGCCAAAACGTGGTATGAAATCTTGAAAGATCTTTTCTGCCGCTGTTTTTCCAGATTTGTTCTTAGTTGGATACGCTTGTGCCAAGCCTGTGGAATGGTCAACTATTACAAGTATATACTCATATCCTCCTTTGTTTTTCTCCAAGTTATGCTACACTGTACCAATATGACATTTTTGTCCTTTTCTTTTCCAAACAAATAGAGCGAACAAGTAGATTTTTTGCGCTATAAATGAAAAAAGAACAAACATTTTGTAAAAAAAAAGCATTTTTCTTTGTTTCGGTTATAAAATTTTGCAAATTAGTAATTTTACTTCATAAATTTTGGCCAAAATTTATACTGCTACATATCTTTGGTAAAAATAACCCAAATCCAAGCAAATGATTTGATCTATGTGAAAGTTATAGAGTCTACAAACTATGGTGTCAGTCATTGAAAGTGTATCACACCTGATGTACTGCCAGGACAATACAAATATTGACACCTTTTTAGAAAGTAGACAGTCCATGGTATTTAGTAAGAGGCATTGCGAGTTTTTTGAAGTTGTATCTTTTTTCCACAATTCTTTGCAAAATTAAAATTTTCTTTTTTTCTCAAAATTGTCATATTAACAGGTTATTTCTCTCACACGGCATAAGCATACCACAAATTACACCCCAAAACACATTCCGCTACTCCTCCCACGTATGGCAATACCACATGTGGGAGACTTTTACACAGCCTGGACACACAGAGGCCCAACATGAAGGGAGCATCATCAGGTTATAATTTCTAGACTACCTCTTACACTCTTGAAGGTCCTGGAGCACCAGGATAATGGAAACGCCCAAAAAATTACCCCATTTTGGAAAGTAAACACTCCAATGTATAGTCTGAGGCATTAAGAGTCTTTTGAACATGTCATTTTTTTTCACACAAGTTTTTGGTAAACATGGAAATAAAATGAAAACAGTTTTTTTGTTTTTTTGTTTTACACAAAGTTGTCCATTTATAAGATATTTCCAACACATAGCATGTATATAGAAAAAAATACACCCCAAAATACATTCTGCTACTCATCCCAAGTATGGAAATACCACATGTGTGAGACTTTTCCCCAGCCTGGCCACATACAGAGGTGCAACATGCAGGAAGCACCAGCAGGTGTTCTAAGGGCGTAAACTTCAAATCTAATTACACTTTTGTGAGGCACTGATGGGCACTGTAGTGGCACGGATGAGCACTGATGTGGCACGGATGAGTACTGATGTGGCACGGATGAGTACTGATGTGGCACGGATGAGTACTGATGTGGCACGGATGAGTACTGATGTGGCACGGATGAGTACTGATGTGGCACGGATGAGTACTGATGTGGCATGGATGAGTTCTGATGTGGCACGGATGAGTACTGATGTGGCACGGATGAGAACTGATATGGCTCGGATGAGCACTGATGTATGGATGAGCCATGGATAGAGCACACATGGAGCCTGGATAGATGGATGAGCCATGGATGGATGGAGCACAGATGGATGGATGAGCTATGGATGGAGCACACATGGAGGATGGATGGATGAGCCACGGATGGAGCATGCATGGAGCACGGATGGATGGATGAGCCATGGATGGATGGATGACATATAGATAGAGGATGGATGGATGAGCCATGGATGGAGCATGCATGGATGGATGGATGAGCCATGGCTGGACACAGATCAACACTGTGGTAACTTCAGATCCAGCCCACAGTGCGGCTGCACTCTGCTCCCTCCTCTTTTCACACGCTGTACCAATTGGCATGAGGAGAGGGGAGGAGCCCAACTGGATAAGCTCCGGTTTGTTTACAAGTGATCACACTGTCATTGGACGGGGGGATTAAGTGGTAAAAGGCCCTTGTCATTGGCCCTTTACCCCGATCCGTGACACGCCGGGTCTGGGAGACCCGACGGTCACGAAGTTATCTGATCACGCTGTAGCCGTAATTTGGCTATGGCCCAGTCAGCAAGAGGTTAAAGCAGAGTTAGGTTATAAAAAAAATCCCAAGCTTTAACCACTTCAATACAGGCCATTTTCACCCCTTTCCTGCAGAGGTCAATTTTCAGTGTGCGGTCATGCAATACTACCCACAAAGCTTTCTTTTGGTGGTATTTGATCACATCTGCGTTTTTTATTTTTTGCGCTATAAACAAAAGAAGAGTGACAAGTTTTAATTTTTGCTTTAATAAATATCCCCGATTTAAAAAAAAATAAACTGTTTCCTCAGTTTAGACCAATATGTATTCTTCTACATATTTTTGGTAAAAAAAAAAAAAAAAAATGCAATAAGAGTATATTTATTGGTTTGGGCAAAAGTCATAGCGCCTACAAAATACCACTGACATTTATACAGCAATCAGAGCTAAAAATAGCCATGGTTTACTGTATAACTGTCACTGGCAGGGAAGGCGTTAACACAAGGGGGCAATTAAGGGGTTAAATGTTTTACCTAGGGAGTGATTCTAATTGTAGGTGGAGACCGTTCGGTGTTCCTATACACTAGGAACACATGATCTGTCTCCTCTCCCCTGACAGGACGTGGATCTGTGAGTTTACACACACAGATCCATGGTCCTGCTCTGTAACGAGCGATTGCGAGTGCCTGGCAGACCTCACGGCCATCAGGCACGCGTATAGGCTCCTTGGTGACGAGGCGGGCGCATGCACTCCCTATACCGACGAGTAGCGGGGGACATCATATTGCGCTCGCCCAGGATGGGAGATCCCATCTGTGGACATCATATGACAATGGGCAGGTAGGGAAGTGGTTAAACATCTCACAGAGCACTACTCAAACCATCATCGGAAAATGAAGAGTATGGCACGACTGCAAAACTACCAAGACATGGCCATCCACCTAAACTGCAGAGAAGCAGCCAAGAGGCCCATGGTAACTCTGGAGGAGCTGCAGAGATCCACAGCTCAGGTGGTAGAATATGGCCTTAGGACAACTATGCACTCCACAAATCTGGCCTTTATGGAAGAGTGGCAAGAAGAAAGCCATAAGAAGTCCTGTTTGCAGTTTGTGAGAAGCCATGTGGGGGACACAGCAGACATGTGCAAGAAAGTGCTCTTGTAAGATGAGACCAAAATTTCACTTTTTCGCCTAAAAGCAAAATGTTATGTGTGGTGAAAAACTAACACCCCTTTAAAGTACAGTGATAAAAATCCCCAAAATACAGCAAATGCCCTCTGTTGAAGTCAGGAAGTGACATTATGCGTCAGGGTGTGGCTAATACAGCATAACTAGAAGTGACGAGTGCGTTTCACCGTCAGCTGTTCCCAAACCAGGAAGTGACTGCGGACGCCGTGTAAGCAACATGCGCTTTCTTGGGACCAGGAGACTCGGTGAATGTACACTCAATTTCTCAATGTTTTCCTAACGGTGTTAAAATGTGCTTAGATTGGATGCAGGGTTTGCTGTATTTTGGGGATTTTTACTAAAACTGGATTACGCTATGTGAGTTTTTTTCTGTGTTTTTATGAACCCCTTTGGAGCATAACACTAGCCTGTTTTCTATGCTGATGATGGGAGTCTAGTTGGAGAAAATGCTTGATTAAGGCTGTTTTCTTTCATCTGTTTGGTGAGTTCAGACCCCTCTTAGCCCTTGTACACACGGTCGGAGAATCCGTCGGAATGTGTCCTATCGGACCGTGTCGTCGGATAATCCGACTGTGTGTGGTATGCATCGGACTGATTCCGTCCGAATATCCATCGGACCCAATTTTCCAACATGTTGGAAATATTTCCCAACCAACTGGTTTGATCGGACATACTCCGATCATGTGTAGAGAATTTTGATCGGACCAAGTGCCACGCATGCTCAGATCAAATTCCTACATCAAAGCTATTGGCTACTAGCCTGAATGTAATCCCATCGTAACGAAATTACGTCATCACGTTCTGAAAGATCGGATTTTTGGACAACTTAGTCCGACCGTGTGTATGCAACAGTTTTGGACACAATCCGTCGGACTAAATCCGACGGACAAAATCCGACGGATTTGGTTGGCAGAATCTCCGACCGTGTGTACAGGGGCTTAGGGGAAAGAGTGTCTCACGTGGTGAAGACAGGGAGTTGGTGCAGGGTGCACTTATCATCTACTGTTTAGAATCACCCATTGTTATAAGACTCATTCATTCTCATATTGGCCTGTGTATTAATTATACTGTCTTGCTACTATACATGTTATTTTTTGGTACATATACTACTATACATTATAATGATACTGTAACTGCACTGTACTTGATTTCCAGAGAACTACTAGTTTTCTAAAGAGGGAGCACAGCAGACATTGTTTCCTTCCAATCTGTCTCTGTAAAAAGGTAGAAATGGAAATGATGCACTTTTCTAGCTTATCTAGTTGCATGGTTATTCTAGCTTCAGCTACTGAGCTCTATAAACAACATGCTTTTTACAACAAAGTAGATAACGAAAGTCTGGACATGTGCCAAGGAGTTAAGAAAAGTTACCAGCTGACACGAAAATTACAGCATATTCATAAGCAATATTGCATATTTACACACAAAAAATGTTTTGTTTTGAAAAAAAAAAATATGTAAAAAGGTCCATTGCATATTTCTGTTAGGGGTGGGGGGAGGGGGGGGGGTCATCTTAAACCTGCTTACAATCTTAATGATTATTCAACAGCTTTAGTATTAGCTTTATGGGTTTTTTTTTCTTTCTTGGACATACTCCGCACATATATCTCTCATACTAGCTGGAAATACGCTAGACTGGAGTTTGCACAGCATTTCGTAGATATATAAATCCAACTATTTGTATCTGTCCTTTGTTCAGCCTTAGTGAAACTGTTGATGCTTTTATATTTATTTATAATTCATTTTCTTTGTTCTTCTGCTCTTGCGATTATAATGTTTTACATGCTATTGGAGACTACATACCACACACAAACAGAAACGCTGTGTCTTTGCTTGGATTACATGGAAGATACATTTTCAAGTGAGGGAATTCATAACAGTTGCATGCCATTCTCATTGCCTCATATCAGTGGAAAAAGACACTGCCCGTAACAAGTGCTTCACTGGGCTATCTTGCACTTTATCTCTTAATGCTTAAATAATAACAACCTGTCACAGCTGCAGTGATGATTTGGCCTGACCATAGGATATTTCAAAGAGAAAATATAGCCCTTTTTAAAGAGCATTCATTTGATTTGTCAAATCCACTAAGATATAATTTATCACTTAGTAACAGCAATACAATTTACAGAGACTCAATGCTTAGCCGCTTGCCGACCGCCTCCTGTAGCTTTACTGCTACAGGGTGGATTGGCTGTGCAGAATCATGCAAATACACTATACATGATTTGCATCTCTGGGTGGGGAGGGGGGGGGGGGGCAATTGCTCCTGCCCCCACCCAGGCTGTGCTGTCATTCGCTACAGCACAAGCCGTTCAGTGGGTCCCGGCCAATGAATTATGACTGGAACCCATCGAGCGAATGACAGAAGAGAGCATTGTGTTGGTAAACAACAGAGGGCTCACTTCAGACAGCAGCGTTGTGCCATCATCTTTAACCGCTTGCAGCCCCCCCACCATCAAATGACGGAGGGGCAGTGCGGCTCTCGTTCTATGATGTCATCATATGACCGCAGCCGCCGCTCTTTAACCATTTGATCGACTATGTCCAATTATTATTATTATTATTATTATACAGGTTTTATATAGCACCAACAGTTTGCGCAGCGCTTTACAACATGAGGGCAGACATTACAGCTACATTACAATTTGGTACAAGAGGAATCAGAGGGCCCTGCTCATTAGAGCTTACATTCTAAAAAGGAAGGATCAATTGATACAAAAGGTAATAGCTGTGGGGAGATGAGCTGATGGAGGAGGTAAAACAGTGTTAGTTAGAAGCAGGATAGGCTTCTTTGAAGAGAAGGGTTTTCAGGGATCGCCTAAAGATAGGTAGATTAGGGGACAGTCGGACAGATTGGGGTAGGGAGTTCCAAAGGATGGGAGAATCTCTGGAGAAATCCTGGAGGCGAGCATGGGAGGAGGTGACAAGGGAGCTAGAGAGCAGGAGGTCTTGGGATGACTGAAGACTAGGTTAGTGATGTAACTAGGGGCAGAGTTATGGATGGCTTTGTAAATTATTGTTAGTACTTTGAATTTTATTCCTTGGGTGAGTGGAAGCCAGTGGAGGGATTGGCAGAGAGGGGTGAAGGACACTGAATGGCTGTTAAGGTGTATGAGTCTAGCAGCGGCATTCATTATGGACAGCTGGTCACATGTAAATACGGAAATGCCGGTAATTGGCTCTCCTCGCCTCACCCTGACAGAGGGTGTGGCGAGGAGAAACGATCAGCGGTATCTCACCGCAGGGAACATTGAGGCATATAATCAGAGCACTGATCATAAATGCCCTGATTACAATAAAGAGCCACCAGTGCCAGCAATCGGTGCCCACAAGTGCTACCAATTAGTGCCCATTAATGATGCCAGTCATTGCCGCCTGTCAGTCCCGCCCATCAATGCCCATTATTGCTGCCCATCAGTGCCCACCAGTGCCCCATCAGTGCAGTCTACCAGTGCTCAGCAGTGCCACCTATCAATGCCTATATGTGTGGCATATTAGTACCACATAATCAGTGCCCATAAGTGCCACATCATCAGTGCCCATCAGTGCTGCCTCACCAGCCCACATAAATGAGGAGAACAATTACTTATTTACAAAATTTACTGACAGAAACTTCAGCAGTGATTAAATACCACCAAAAGAAAGCTCTAGTATATCAGCACCACTTTCGAACACAGCAGCTGGTGTGAATACATTTTAAATTTTACAGATTATGGCATATAAATGTACAGTATACATCATTAGGGATGATCCCAATGTTCAAATTGGTTGTACGTTTGACTTGAACATCGGGTGTTCATTTGTTCACAGAAGAACTGAACATATGGATTGTTCGCTGTAAATATGGAGCGTTTGAGCCTATATAACTGCCACCGCCAAGAGACAGCAGTTGCCGGGAGGCCTCCCATCGAAGTGGACATCGCAAGATACTTTTTCTTTTTTTTAATAAAGCAATTGTCAAAAACTGTCTATTGTAGTTTTTACTTTTTGACACTTTTTGGGTGAACGGGTAAGGGTACAATGTACCCGATACCCATTCACATGGGGGGGTGGGATCTGGGGGCCCCCTTGTTAAAGGGGGCTTCCAGATTCCGATAAGCCCCCACCTGTAGACCCTGATAACCAATGGCCAGGGTTGTCAGGAAGAGGTCATTGTCCTCATAAACATAGGGACTAGGTGCTTTGGGGGGACCCATGTTGAGGGCATGTGTCCTGGTATGGTTCAGTAGGGAGGGAAAGCGCTCACTCATTCCCCCCCTACTTGACCTCCAAGCTGCATGCACGGATAAGGGTCTGGTATGGATTTTTTTTGGGGGGGGGCCCACACCAATACCACAAGCCAGTGATTGGTTGCAAAGATGAAGGGTGGTCCAAGCAACCAATCACCAGCATGCAGCTTCCATCCTCCATTCAGTTTTGCTGTGCCTCTGGCTCTCCCATCTGTGTAAATTAGGGGAGATGTAATGTGGAAAGGGGGAGAGGCACTGAGTACTGTAATGTGTGTGGGGGCTCAGTACTGTAATGTGGGGGGTTTAAGGCTGATTTCTATAATGTTGGGAGGGGAGCTGGGTACTGTAAAGAAGCGGGCTGAGGACAGCAATGAGCGGAACTGAGTACTGTAAGGGGGTGGTCTGAGGTCAGTATTGTGAGGGGGGCTGAGGACTGTAATGGAAGCTTGAGAACTGTAATGTGGGGGAACTGAATACTGTATTGGGGGGGGCAATAATGTGGGGTTAGTACTGTAATAGGAAGCTGATTTCTGTAATCGGGGGCTGAGGACAGTAATGTGGGGCAGCTGAGGACAGTAGAGGGGTTGACTGAGGACTGTAAAGGGGGGCTGAGGACTGTAATGAGGGACTGAGGACAATGCGAGGGATATGAGTACTGTAATGGGGGGCTGAGGATAGTATTGTAGGGGAGCTGAGTACTGCAATGGGGGGGTCGAGGACAGTAATAGGGGAGCTAAGGACAGTAATTTGGGGGCTGAGGACTGTAATGGGGGAGCTGAATATTGTATTGGGGGGCTAAAAACAATAATGTAGGGGTTCTGAAGACTGTAATGGGGGCTGAGGATAATGTGGGGGATATGAGTACTGTAACAGAGGGGGCTGAGGATAGTAATGTAGGGGAGCTGAGTACTGTAATGGGGGTTGAGGATAGTAATAGAGGGCCTAAGTACTACACAGGGGGCGCTGAAGACAGTAACGTGGGGGCTGTGGACAATAATGTGGGGGGCTGAGGACAGTAATGTGGGGGAGCTGAATACTGTAGTGGGAGAGCTAAGGTCTGCAATGGGGGGGGCTGAGGACAGTAATGTGGGGGGCTGAGAACAGTACTGTTGGAGGGTGTTGATATCAAGGGGGTATGTGAACACTACTGTGGAGGGGGGGCTCTTAATTTGAAAGGGAAGAGAACTGTGATGTGCAGCAGACTATGTGGAAAATGTGAAGGGAAGGCAACTGTGATGTGCAGTGATATGGGGTTCAGTTCAGATCTGTGCATGCTTAGGTCAGCCCATTCATTTTAATGGGCTGCACGACCCATGAGAAATGCAGGGTAACCTTTTTTTAAGTTGTGCAGCACCAAGCTGCATGGTGCTGCAGGACCATGCGGTTTGGAGCACGCATGTGCTAAAGTGTGACGCGTTCCTCTGCGGGTCGGGAACATGTGCAATTTTCACCTATGTTCCCCAGCTGCATAGATGGGAGCACCTAGAAGGAGAGGGTCCTGTGATGTAAAGGATCTGAGTCATATTACAAACATATGAATCAGACCTCTGCTAGAAGAAGATTTTACTAAGTGGACCTCCGTGAATTCTAGTTCAGTACCCCTGCCTTGGCACACAGGGCACACAGCTACACAACATACTGTATAATGTGTGACTGTATTTAGGGTTACGTAATGTACAACACAGCGGATATAGGAATATGTAACAATCTGGCCTATACAGCGCAGGAGTCAGGAGTATGTACACACGCAGTGTTAAAAGTTTAGTCTTAACGTCAAAGAGCAGTTTCCTGCTTGCTCAAACAGCAAGAATTAAAAGGCCAGCAGCGCTGTATTAAGTGACAATAAATCTGCACTTGTAAAAGACTCCACATCACTTAAACTGCTGTGCCTGCTTATGTGACGTCCATATATTTGTGTAGTCCAACGCACAATTTACAGGCATAGACAAAAAAAAACAAAAAAAACAAACAAACAGGGTACTGCAATGAAATAAAGTAATGCAATGGAGTGTTCAAACACAGAAGAATCACTGGTATTCCAAAGAGAAGTATCAGTATCCTTCCAACCAGATACTGATGTGTATGCTAGTTTTTATTACTCAGATTAAATTAAGAATAATTATTTGATCCCCTGCCCATGGTCCATAATTTGTATCATAGGTGTACTTTAAATGATAGAGATAGACTATCAACCAAAATCCAGAAAAAACACATAATGTAAATGTTATAAATTGAGTTTTAGTTCAGTAAGTAAAATAAGTATTTGATCCCTTACAAACCAACAAGAATTCTGGCTCCCACAGACTGGGTACAGTATGTGCTCATGTGGTACACAGATTAGTCCTGTCAATTTAAGAAGGTGCCCCTAACGATAACTCATTATGTGTATAAAAGACACCTGTCCACAGAATCTAACAATATCACAACACAAGCTTCTGCAGTGAGACCTATCCTCAGGATTCTCACAAGGATTGGGATGGATTTGTTTCAAGGATCATACATGTATTCCTATGATCAGACCGATGAGTTACGTATATTGTACAGTACTACAGATTTCACCCAATGCCATGATCACCCTTGGGGATATATTAAGTATGTTTGTATGCAAGTCCCAGGGCATTGAATTGTTCTGCAGAGAGTCTTCTTTATCTCTACACATGATCATAATGGTCACTTGGACCTGCTGTCCATATGACATTTATGTAATATTTGTACATAATCATATTGGAGATGTCTAGTCAGCTATACATTAGTCTTTGTTAACATTTGAGTGTGGTCAGACTGTGACTTTGGGTGGATTTATTTATCTTTTTTTTTTGTTTTTGTCTATATTCTTACCACACTCTTAGTTATATGCTGAGTAATAAAATATAACAATATAGCGAGGTTTTAGTTTTATTGTACAATTGAAGTTATTTAAATTTATTTTATTTTCTGGTTATATTTTTTTATTTTCTGGTTATATATATATTTTTTTTATATGCTCAAAATACAGTTGTGTTCATAAGTTTACATACCCTAGCAAAATGTATGATTTCTTGGCCATTTTTCTGAGAATATAAATGATAACACAAAAACTTTTCTTTCACTTATGGTTTGTGTTTGGCTGAAGCCATTTATTATCAATCAACTGTGTTTACTCATTTTAAATCATAATCACAACAGAAACTACACAAATGACCCTGATCAAAAGTTGACATACCCCATTTCTTAATACCGTGTATTGGTCCCTCTAACATCAATGACAGCTTGAAGTCTTTTGTGGTATTTGTGGATGAGACTTTTTATCTTCTCAGATGGTAAAGCTGCCCATTCCTCTTGGCAAAAAGCCTCCAGCTCCTGTAAATTCTTGGGCTGTGTCGCATGAGCTGCATGTTTGAGATCTCCCCAGAGTGGCTCAATGATATTGAAGTCAGGAGACTGAGATGGCCACTCCAGAACCTTCACTTTATTCTGCTGTAGCCAATGACAGGTTGACTTGGCCTTGTGTTTTGTCATGTTGGAATGTCCAAGTACATCCCATGCGCAGCTTCCTGGCTGATGAATGCAAATGTTCCTCCAGTATTTTTTGATAACATACTGCATTCATCTTACCATCAATTTTGACCAAATTTCCTGTGTCTTTGTAGCTCACACATCCCCAAAACATCAGCGATCCACCTCCGTGTTTCACAGTAGGAATGGTGTACTTTTCATCATAGGTCTTGTTTATTCCTCTCCAAAAGTAGCGTTTATGGTTGTGGCCAAAAAGCTAAATTTCGGTTTCATCACTCCAAATGACTTTGTGCCAGAAGGTTTGAGGCTTGTCTCTGTGCTGTTTGGCATATTGTAAGTGGGATACTTTGTGGCACTTGAATAGTAATGGCTTTCTTCTGGCGACTTGACCATGCACCCCATCTTTCTTCAAGTGCCTCATTATTCTGCATCTTGAAACAGCAACACCACATATTTTCAACGAGTCCTGTATTTTACCTGAAGTTTTTAGTGTTTTTTCTTTGCATCCCAAACTATTTTCCTGGCAGTTGTGGGTGAAATTTTAGTTGGTCTACCTGACCTTGGTTTGGTTTCAACAGAACCCCTCATTTTCCACTTTTTGATTAGAGGAGTTTGAACACTGCTGATTGTCATTCTCAAGTCCTTGGATATCTTTTTATATCCCTTTCCTGTTTTATACAGTTCATTTACCATTTCCTGCAGATCCTTTGACAATTCTTTTGCTTTCCCCATGATTTAGAATCCAGAAACGTCAGTTCAGCACTGGATGAAAGATGCAAGGGTCTGTCAGGAGTCTAGAAACGCATTGACCTTTTATACGCACGCACACACATACGCACGCACGCACGCACACACACATACACACACACACACGCACACACACACACACACACTAATTACAAGCAAACAGATCACAGGTGAGGATGGTTACCTTTAATAGCCATTCAAACCCCTTTGTGTCAACTTGTGTGCATGTTATCAAACCAAAATTACCAGGGTACGTAAACTTTTGATCAGGATCATTTGGGTAGTTTCTGTTGTCATTAAGATTTAAAACTAGTAAACACAGTTGATTGATAATAAATGACTTCTGCCAAACACTAACCATGAGTGAAAAATGTTTTTGTGTTATCATTCATATTCTCTGAAAAAATGGCCAAGAAATCATAAATTCTGCCAGGGTATGGAAACCTCTGAGCACAACTGTATATGTATATAAAACGCACATGGAGGGTGTTTGTACGCTGTATACCAGTGTAAATGGCCGACCGCAGTTCGGACCTGGACGAATCACTGTTTCATCTATACCACCATTTAGGAGTCGCTTCTTCCCCTGAGCCTCAGCTCACAGCAGAGATCAGAGAGCGGGAGACAAAACAGGTCTGGATGGAGGGTGGGAGTTGCCAAAGTAACTTTTCAAAGAGTTTTGGGTGTGAGTTTTGGATGTTCTTTCTCAGTCACCTTTGTGTGTTCCAGTACATCTTGTTGTATTTTCCACATTATAAAGCAGGTTTGCAGACTCAGGCACTCCAGTATGGAGATCTCACAAACACAATCCTCCAGGGATGTAAGAAGTAGTAGCAGTCACTAAAAAAATAAAATGTCAGTCAGTTGTGTGTCACAAAACAATATAGTGACCAAAGCTCCCAAACCACCATTCAAAAGATTAATTATTACTGTATCTATATACAGTAGGTATTTTACAGCTGAATCACCTACAAATGAATCTGACTCAACAAATGAAAGCATACAGTATATATTTGTTACATATAACTTAAAAAAAAAAACTAAAGAATTTGTACTTTAAAAAAAAAAAAAAAAACAAGTGCTAGGAACAGGTTTATTAATGCCAAAAATTGATGAGAAGTGCTAGGATGGCATACTGTAAATCTAATCATTAAATTCTCATATCATTTTGAATGCATTATTGGCATTTCAAAAGCCATTTTCAATCATTTTCAACCTACAACTTTTGTTAAAATAATACCTATTTTAATGAAAATCTTCTGGATGACGCCTCAGTGGTGGCCAAGGTTTCCGAAACTATCACACACTACTATGCGGAGAATGTATCTGGGGAGGTGGCGGAGGGAGCGGTGTGGGAGGGTCATAAGGCCGTACTTAGGGGGGAACTGATCTCACTGGGCTCTAGACTCAAAAGGGAGAGACAGATTGATTTTCAAAGGGTCCTGTCAGCTTTGCAACAGGAAGAACTTAAACATAAACGCCAGGGGGATGCTGAGGCCCGTAAGCGACTATTAGAGCTGAGGGAGTTATTCTCACGCCTCCTTGACCGTCGTGCCCACAGGCAACTACGCTACTTATCCCATAAATACTACGAACACGGCAACAAGTGCGGCAGACTGTTGGCCAGGGCCCTTAGGCAGAGTAGACTAGCCTCACACGTACACAAGCTTCGTTCCCCGGACGGTACGATCTCTTTACTCTCTTCAAAGATCGCATCTATTTTCAGAGATTATTATGCTGACTTGTACCACCTGGACGGGGGTATCTCCCAGACGGCACAGACTGCCAGACAACGACTCATTGGAGACTATCTTGCCTCGGCAGGACTCCCCTCCCTGACGCTAGAGCAGCAGACGGAACTTGAATTACCCATTTCCCCGCAGGAGGTGATGGGGACGGTGAGGGCCTTGCCTAGTGGGAAGAGTCCTGGCCCGGATGGATACACTAAAGCGTATTATGCCAAATTTCTTCCCCTGCTACAGAATCACATGTGCAGGTACTTTAATTCCTTTGCTACAGGCCAAACAATCCCACCCGAAGCCTTGTTGGCTCATATCACCGTGCTGCCCAAGGACGGCAAGGACCCTGCCCTCCCGCAAAGCTACCGCCCTATATCGCTACTTAATGTGGATATAAAAATTTTCTCAAAAATTATGGCAAACCGACTTAAGTATATCATTCCCTCTATCATCCACCCAGATCAGACAGGATTGATCTCAGGTAGGGAGGCCAGAGATAATTCCATCCGGGCCATACAACTCATTCACTGGGCACGTCTCCACAATGCCTCCACTCCATACCTCATCCTGTCCACAGATGCCGAAAAGGCCTTTGACAGGATAGATTGGTCTTACCTGAAGGCGGTTTTAGAGACCTTGGGTCTGGGTACCCGTATGCTGCACTGGATCATGGCCCTGTATACGTCCCCCAGTGCGCAAGTTAAGGTTAACGGCCATCTGTCTCTGGGATTCCCTATTCGGAATGGCACCAGGCAGGGGTGCCCCCTATCTCCCCTCCTGTTCACTTTGGCTATGGAGCCCCTGCTCAGAACAGTGAGGGCGAGTGGGGATATTACCGGGGTGCAGGTGGGGCTCACGGAGCACAAACTTTCAGCGTATGCTGATGACGTGCTTTTCCACCTGACCAACCCCCTTATCTCACTCCCTAACCTTATGAAGGAGCTTGACATTTTTGGACAAATATCCAACTTCAAGATTAATTACGCTAAATCTGAAGTCCTGCCGATCACTATTCCGGAGACGGTGGCCGTTGGCTTACAGCAGGCTTTCCCATTCCACTGGGCCAAGGCTTCCATTAAATACCTAGGGATCCAGCTCACGGACCAATTTGATACACTGTACTCCGCTAATTTCCCTTCCCTGCTGAGCACAGTGCGTAGAGATTTGCAGAACTGGAACAAAGCCTCCTTCACATGGCTAGGCAAAGTAAATATACTTAAGATGAATATCCTCCCCAGAGTGCTTTTCTACCTGCAGATGCTTCCTGTTCCCCTCCCCAGAGGCTTTTTCTCGCAACTCCAAAGCCTCATGATAGGGTTCATATGGCATAACAAAAAACCTAGGCTTGCCATGTCCGTGCTGCAGAGATCTAAGGAGAGGGGCGGGCTGGGCCTCCCAGACATTCGTCGTTACTACAGGGCTATTGCGCTTCAACATATGCTGAATTGGCGCCACCACTCTGCCACCAAATTGTGGGTCCCTTTGGAAAAAACCCTGGCGGGTCGCGACCTCGCATATGCCCCTTGGCTTCCGCGGGAACATAGGGGACTTTCACGGACAACTTCCCCGCTGACCACCCATGCCCTCAGGGTATGGGATCGGTCAAATGTCATGTATGCCCTGGCGCCCCCGGGATCTCCATTGGCTCCTCTAGGAGGGTTCAGGTGGTTTCCCCCTGGGGAGCAGGTAGCCTTTTTTGGGACTTGGGCCGCTGACGGCAACTATAGCTGTGGCAAATTTATAGACAAGGGTAAGCTGATACCCCTAGATGCCTTGAGGGATAGATACGGACGCTTTCCAATGGACTGGTGGAGATACAAGCAGCTTCACCACTTCACCACGAACCTGGGCGCTACGTTAAGAGACATAGAATCTCTTACGTCGCTTGAAAAGGTGTTTATGGCAGAGGAACCCACTCCCCACTTAGTTTCTGAACTTTACCGGCTCCTGGGGGCGGTTTCTGGCCCCATCCGACCAGTTTTTATGAGGGAGTGGGAACGTGATCTGGGGGTCGATTTTACACCAAGCCAGCGATCGCTAGTGTACCGATTGGCGCACTCCAGCTCCATTGATTCCCGGGCACAGGAAACCAACTACAAACTTTTGACTCATTGGTATCGGGTGCCGGCGGCGTTGGCCCGCATCTACCCCTCGGTCACGGACCTTTGCTGGCGGGGTTGTGGCCAGAAAGGCACTCTCTTACATATTTGGTGGGATTGCCCTGTAATACACACATTTTGGGTCGACATTCACGCCTTTATTAAAAATGCTCTGCAGATCGAGATCCCTTTCACCCCATCGCTCTTTCTCCTGCACCTCCCCGCCCCTCCTCTGAGCCGCTATACGAAGAGTGTACTCCCCCACCTCTTGAATGCCGCTAAGCGTCTAGTACCTATATACTGGAAACGCTCACAGACTCCTACCATTACTGAGTGGCTCAAGAGGGTGGAAGATATTAGGGAGGCGGAGGAGTGGGTGGCGCGGTGCAGGGACAGAAGTGACCGTTTCGGTAGGATCTGGGCCTTGTGGCAGCAGCATACTGCTGGCACGGGCCCTATGCCATCTAGCTTGGATGTTGCGCTGTTGGAGCTAGCAGAGCCTTCACTGAAGCTAAAGAGGCCAGTGAGCGGTGACGTACATACCTGAACATGATTTTTTGCAGAGCCAATCGCAGTGTGATGACCTGTATCCTCCCTTCCTCTTGCAGAGTCTCAGGGCCCTGGGGGGGGGGTGATTTGCCCCTAGGGGCGACGCAGCCTCTGTGGCCCGTTGCTGGGGCCCACGCCTTCGGCCACTGTCTCCTGGGCATTCTGACGGGCGACCGGTGCCGTGGGGGACTTGAGCGGGGTTCCGGGTGATGCTTCCCCCCCCCTGACGGAGTTATGCTGGAGGCTTGAGGCCCCACTCCGGGGGGGCGTTGGCCGGGACCCCGCTGAGGGCCGTGGGCGTTTTGCCCCAATTCGGGTATTGACAGCTGTTGGGGGGTGGATGCCTTGGGCTGGGCCTCTGACGGGGGTCCTCCCCATGATGTGAATCGCACTGGTAGGGCCTGTTTTTTTTTTTTTTTCCCTTCCCCCCTCAAATGTTTTATCCAGTTATAGGGTTACTGTTTTTCCCCTTCTGTCTTGATTTTATCTGATGTTTTGCACAATGTTAGATCTGTTTAACGTGGTCAATTACTCAGGATAGTGATACATTGTCGATTGTATTGTGCACTATATGTTTTGTTATGTTCTACAGAAACTAAAATAAAAATAAAGATTATATAAAAAAAAAAAATAATACCTATTGTTTCTGCCATAAAAGTCCTTGTTCAGGTCTCCCAATTATTTTCTATATAATGTATAGTTCAAAAGAGCCCTCATATAGTACAGTGCTATAGTAAGCTAAATCTAAAGTGCAGAAAAGCAAATACAAAAAGAAAATATATATCTCAATATGTCAAACATAGAAATACTCCTGATGTTATAAATAAAATGAATGGTAAGTACTGGTGTGTGTCTTAATATAGTACAAAGATAAGCAATCTTTGGGCGCATCTTATAACAAAATGAAAAATGTATACGCTAGTCTCTGTCCATAAACACACCCTTCCTGCCCACATCTGGGCAGGAAGGAGGGAAGTGCCCTGTATTGAAGTGGTTAAACATGCAAGACATCCTTTGAAGGGCAGCAGTGCAAAGCAAGAAAGCCAATATAGGGCAGGACTGAGTCATTGGTTGTAAAGCAGCCAGCACTCGCCAGTGTCTTAGCAACCAGTGCCTCATCTCTGCTGCCAGCAGCATGGATGAGCTGGCACCCATTGGTGTTCTAACAACCATGAGTCATACCTGCTGTCAACAGGGGGGAATCCCTGCTGACTGCAGAATGTAAACATAAAAAAAATTATATATTAGTGCCCCCTATGTACTCACCAAAAAAAATCTCAAAAGTAAAAACCAACCAAAGAGCCTGGAATTGATTTTGAGGGGGGACCCCACACATTTTTTTTGTTGCACGACGTCCCCTCACAATGTATACCAGACGCAAGAGCCTGGTTTGAACCGAGGGGGACCCGCATGCCATTTTTTTTTTTACATTTTTTATGTTGGCTCTGTGGACTATTAGTGCGTCCAACCTCTATTCACTTACTTTACTCGGTGCCTGTGATCTAGTGTTGTGTGCCTGTTTGGTTCTCCATTTTTCACTGAGCTTTTCACATTACAGAGAGCTAAGTACAGGATGTATAGACCCACATTGATCTGTCACTGAAATGGACCAGTCAGTGTGCTGTGAGGAAGATGCAGTGCAGTGAGGAGAGCCTTGCCAAGGGACACAGCACCGGATTGCAATCACTGAACAAGATAAATGAGCAGGGGCTGGGAGTAGGGATTCTGGCATTTAACTTACACTTGGTTGCCTTGCACTAACAGTATAGAAAACTTCCACTTTCCTTAACTACTTCAATACCGGGCACTTATACACCTTCCTGCCCAGACCAATTTTGAGCTTTCAGCGCTGTCGCACTTTAAATGACAATTGCGCGGTCATGCTACACTGTGCCCAAACAACATTTTTATCATTTTGTTCCCACAAATAGAGCTTTCTTTTGGTGGTATTTGATCGCCTCTGGGATTTTTATTTTCTACTAAACAAATAAAAAAAGACCGAAAATCTTGAAAAAAAAACATTTTTTTTTGTTTCAGTTACAAAACTTTGTAAATAAGTACGTTTTCTCCTTCACTGATGGGCACCGATGAGGTGGCACCAATGAAGTGGCACTGATAGGCGGCACTGATAGGTGGCGCTGATATGCGACACAGATAGATACTGATAGGTGGCATAAATAGGCACTGATAGGTGGCATGGATTGTCATGGATAGGTGGCACGGATTGGCATGGATTGGCGGCATGGATAGGTGGCACAAATGGGCATGGATAGGCAGGACAGATGGGCATGGATAGGCGGCACGGATGGGCACTGATAGGCGGCTTGGGTGGGCACTGATAGGCGGCTAGGATGGGCATTGATAGGCGGCATGGATAGGCACTGATAGGCGGCATTGTAATTTAAAGTTTTGTAGGGATGGATGCCAATCAGTGCCAAACAATAATGCATGCCAATCAGTGATGCCAATTGTGGGCACTAATTGGCATCCATTATGGGCACTGATTGGCATTCATTATGGGCACTGGCTGGCATCCCTGGTGGTCTAGGGGGCATACCTGGTGCTGAGCCTCTCCTGGTGGTCTGGTGGCATCCCTGGTGGTCCAGTGTGGGCATCCTCGGGGGGACTGTGCTGATAATAGATCAGCACAGACCCCCCTGTCAGAGGAGCAGCCGATCGGCTCTCCTCTACTCACGTCTGACAGACACGAGTGAGGAAAAGCCGATCACCGGCTCTTCCTATTTAAACTGTGATCAGCCGTGATTGGACACGGCTGATCACGTGGTAAAGAGTCTCCGTCGGAGACTCTTTACCGAGATTGTAGTTGCAGGGTGTCAGACCTACACCTCGCAACAACAATCGCTGCTGCGCGCCCCCGGGGGCGCGCAGCGGCTTAATATCCTGATCACATCATATGACGTCCGGTCAGGATATTACAACCACTTTGCCACCGTCATTTTGCTATATGGCGGGCGGCAAGTGGTTAATATCAGAAACGTTTTGTATGAGTTGTTGACATAATATTCCATAAAATACAATGCTGCTGTGTTCAGATCCCCACATTCTTAAAAACGACGGTGCCTTGCAAAAGTATTCACCCCCTTGGCTTTTTACCTATTTTGTTACATTACAGCATTTAGTTCAATGTTTTTTTTAATCTGAATTATATATGGATCAGAACACAA
Source organism: Lithobates pipiens (assembly GCF_037356315.1). Taxonomy (NCBI): domain Eukaryota; kingdom Metazoa; phylum Chordata; class Amphibia; order Anura; family Ranidae; genus Lithobates; species Lithobates pipiens. The sequence goes on along the minus strand of NW_027507718.1, from coordinate 388,331,733 downwards.
TAGTCAAAGTTGGTGAAGTAAAATTAGAAAAATATATACATAGAACTATTTTTCAGAAATAAAAAACTGATAATTGACATGTGTGTATGTATTCACCCCCTTTGTTATAAAGCCCATAAAAAGCACAAAGTGCAACCAATTACTTTCAGAAGTCACATAATTAGTGAAATGATGTCCACCTGTGTGCAATCTAAGTGTCACATGACCTGTCATTACATATACACACCTTTTTGAAAGGCCCCAGAGGCTGCAACACCTAAGCAAGAGGCACCACTAACCAAACACTGCCATGAAGAACTCTCCAAACAAGTAGGGGCATTGTTATTGAGAAGTACAAGTCAGGGTTGGGTTATAAAAAATATCCAAATCTTTGATGATCCCTAGGAGCACCATCAAATCTATCATAACCAAATAGAAAGAACATGGCACAACAGCAGACCTGCCAAGAGACAGTTGCGCAGCAAAACTCATGGACCAGGCAAGGAGGGCATTAATCAGAGAGGCAGCACAGAGACCTAAGGTAACCCTGGAGGAGCTGCAGAGTTTTGCAGCAGACACTGGAGTATCTGTACATAGGACGACAATAAGCCGTACGCTCCATAGAGTTGGACTTTATGGGAGAATGGCCAGAAGAAAGTCATTACTTTCAGCAAAAAACAAAATATCACCTTTTGAGTTTGTGAAAAGGCATGTGGGAGACTCCCAAAACGTATGGAGGAAGGTGCTCTGGTCTGATGAGACTAAAATTTAACTTTTTGGCCATCAAAGAAAACAGCAGTCGGGACTGGGAAACTTGTCAGAGTTGAGGGAAAGATGGATGGTGCTAAATACAGGGATATTCTTGAGCAAAACCTGTACCACTCTGTGTGTGTGATTTGAGGCTAGGACGGAGGTTCACCTTCCAGCAGGACAATGACCCCAAACACACTGCTAAAGTAACACTTGGTTTAAGGGGAAACATGTAAATGTATTGGAATGGCCTAGTCAAAGCCCAGACCTCAATCCAATAGAAAATCTGTGGTCAGACTTACAGATTGCTTTTCACAAGCGCAAACCATCCAACTTGAAGGAGCTGGAGCAGTTTTGCAAGGAGGAATGGGCAAAAATCTCAGTGGTAAGATGTGGCAAGCTCATAGAAACTTATCCAAAGCGACTTGGAGTTGTGATAGCCGCAAAAGGTGGCTCTACAAAGTATTGACTTTAGGGGGGTGGATAGTTATGCACATTGACTTTTTCTGTTATTTTGTCCCATTTGTTGTTTGCTTCACAATAATAAAAAAAAAATCTTCAAAGTTGTGGGCATGTTCTGTAAATTAAATGATGCAAATCTTCAAACAATCCATGCTAATTCCAGGTTGTGAGGCAACAAAACACGAAAAAAATGCGAAGGGGGGTGAATACTTTTGCAAGGCACTGTATATGCTGAATGGATCTGAACACTGCGATATTTACACCTGTGTGCATGAGTGCTAAATAAAACCAAAGTAGGAGACAAGAGTGAATGTAGTCTTGGGCTCCTTTCATATGGCCGGTTAGTTGCATTCTCCAGATTCCAGCAGAAGATTCTTCTGGCTGGAATGACTAGGGCATATGATCAGCAGTGGCCATTCAGCCTATATCAACTAATGACAGGCTGACAGTGGCTGAAGCTTTTCACAAGTATGTGTTTTCTTGGGATGCCCAAGCCTGGATGTAGTCAGCTTCTTCCAGGCTTGGACATCTGCAGGTAAATGCTTGGTGTGTGGCTACATGTAAACAGTGGCAGCCAGTGTTAGCCTGTTTAAATAGGCTAAGCAGATACTGCTATTCGCATGCCTCGGTCATTCCAGCCACAAGAATCTGCAACTGGAACTAAAAGAATGCAGCTAACTGGCCATGTAAAGGTGGGGAAGGTACAGGAACAATATTGCAATACAGCAATAAATGAGGAGCAATGTGCAAACTACAGTAATCCTCTTGGCTTTAGTAATTGTGAAAATAAACAGTTGCTTTTGTAAATGTCAATTCTGTGCATGAAAGGGAATAGCAAAAGCCAAAAAAAATATAAGAAAATTAATTCACACTGAAAAATTTAGCTCCAATGTATCATGTGAAAATAGTCGATATAAAATGTGTAAACATAAATGTCCAATAAAGTGGTGTCAGGCACAGACAATTCCAGGGAAAATGATGCAAGTACAGCTGTAACTAGTTGTCTGAAGTCACATCCAGACCAACTGGCTATCTGGAATTGCATCAAAATCAACCACTCAAGGATAGAAGGATGGGTACTCTTACCAATACGGTTGGACACACCTGTCTTACGACAGTGGGTCAACAGGGCTTGTGGTCACAATCTGGTACCATATGCAGACAATTGTTGAGTGGATTCTGGTGGAGGGTCCTCAATTTTCCGACACCCAGCTCCGCGAAAGCGGACACGCCAAGGTGGAAGTGTCAAGGACAGGTTCGTTTTGTCTCTCCTCTTCTCCTTTCTCCTCCAATACTCACAATCGAAATGTAAGAAAAACAAAACAGAGGGGGCTCCAAATGGTGCAGGTCAAAAAAACAATGGATTTATTTATAATATGTCATAGGTTACATATGACACACCAAAAAAATCTTTATGCAATTAAGAATTGATCACAAGATTAAAACCAAAAAAATATAATAAAAGCAATGTGGGGTACAGAGAAGCCTCCCGACGCATTTTGACACAAAGACCCTGTTGAAGACCCTTTGTGTCGAAACACGTCGGGCAGCTTCTCTGTACCCCATATTGCTTTTATTATAATTTCTTTTGGTTTTAATCTTGTGAACTCGATTTTTATTGACGTTTATAATTTTTTTATTGTTTGGGTGTGCACAGGGACCAGTCTATATGCTGCTTTGACTTATTTTTGTTTACCTTTTATATACAATTTACCTGTGTCTTCATTGTCACATTACTGGCTCAGGTCTTGGCAGGATGTGATGGTTTGCCCATATTGTGGCCTGGGAGGTCCTGTGGCAGGGATTGATTGTTTGAGGCCCTGGGTTTCCCTCTTTTATAGGGCAGGCTTTCATGGCTATCTGTTGATGAGGGAACTGGGCCTGGGGTGTTGTTGGGCTTTTCAGACATTGTGTTTCCTTTGATCTGGCCCTCCTTTTTTGCCTGGGCTTCTTCACTCCTATCCCTTGCCACTCTGCCCCTCTTCAACATGATGATGGTGGTAGCCAGGTGTCACTGCGCAAGCAAGAGTCTACGCGGGACCTCCTACCACCATTCTAACCGCTTTTTCTTTGTTGATCATGGCAGCCTAGTGTTACTATGCATGTGCGGTTTGGAAACCCGCGCTGGTGCAGTTTGAATCCCTTGGTGCTGGGGGACGCTGTGTATGGGAAATCATGGTCGGTGTGGGAATTTTTTTCCCAGGGGGGGGGTATATATAGAGGATTGGCTGGAAGGGGTATTTGTGTGCACTAATGGTGGGTCATACTGCAGAACAGTGAACAGATGGTAATTATAACATGCTTCTGACTTGGAATTGTGGTATGGGCTGATGCATCCAGCATTGCAGATTATTTTGAACATCCATTCTTGTAGCAGGTTCAATCCTGTTTTCTTTATATTATGCTTTTACTATTATGGTTTCCATAAAATAAAATGTATATATGTATAAATACACTGTCCTTAGTGTAGTTCTTCTTTAATGTCTGGCCCTGGAAAGCACAATGAAGAGAATACCTTATTAGTCTTCCAGCTGTCACTGCTTGTTTAAGTGATATATTCAAGACTAGCACTACTGTGGTAACTGCTTCTAAGCGCATTACATAAATAGAGATGGAAATGGCCAGCAATTTATCAGGCAAGTTTTAGATACAATTCTTCAGTTTGCCTTACCAGTAAAGATATTTTCAGCAACTTAAAGCATTGCTGCTTTGCTTTATGACTTTTTCACCTTACACAGTACGTAGACCCCTTTTACACTGGGGCGTTTTTCAGGCACCTTTGGTCTAAATATAGCCCTGCAGCCCCAGTGTGACAGCCTGAGTGCTTCCACACTGGGGCGGAGCACTTGCAGGACGTTTAGAAAAAGTCCTGCAAGCAGCATCTTTTGGGTGGTGCCGGAGTGGTGTGTACACCGCTCCTCCACCAGCCCTGCCCATTGAAATGGCCTAAGGCCCCTTTCACACATATATGTCAGTTTTGATGGACTCCGCTTGCTAATCAGGGATCGCTCCTTTAATCCCCACTGAGCTGGAGGATGACAGGTCCGTCTCTGCTCACTGTGGAGAGATGGACCTGTCAGATCTCCGCTCTCTTCTATGGGGGATCGGATGAAGACAGATGTCCGTTTTCATCCGATCCGATATGCCAGATGGATGGAAAATAGGGTTTCCATCCGTCTGAATTTAGCAGAGCGGATCGGATGTCAGCGGACATGACCGCTGACATCCGTCGCTCCATAGAATGGTATGGAGTGTCCGTTCAGGTTCGCCTACAAAATGGACAGGCGGACCTGAACGGTCCACAGGTGTGAAAGGGGCCCTAAAGTGGAAACCTGATCCAAGAGGTTATGGATAAATGATTTAAGATGATATATATATCCATAACACCTGTTATATGTATTATACTTGCATTTACACACAATGCATACAGCACAATGCCAAAAAAATAAGAAGAAAAAACAAGCACAAGCTGTTTTGTACAATGCCCAAGAAAATATCATGTTATGATATGATCACCAATTACAGATACATAAAAAAAATTCTCAGGTTGCACATGTCCCCTCCACATATGGCACTATCAATGCGGCATACATCTATTTATTCCTGTGAGTCATTTAGCCTGGAACGGAGTTTGTAGAAATCAGCTGTATTTATTTTGTAAGGAGGTAGAACTACATAGAACCATCCAAGAAATTGAATTAGCTCAAAAATCTGTGTACTCAGTGGCTAAATATTCACCCCTGACAACATGTAGGACTGATGTTCTACACATGCACCCTAATAAATGTCCTCTCCACATAAAGATTGCTGATTTTGTCTACTTCAGTATAACAAAAGCCCACTTTGTGAAGAAAAAAGCCCACTTTCCCAACCTCGTTTCCTCTTTAATGGATTAGTGATGCCACCAAATTAAAATTGTTGGCATCCATGCATATTCTGGATAATAGATGTGGAGATCCTTAGCAGTTAATCTATATTCTTCTTCTGCCACTAGGCCTCAGGTTGATACAGACATCCCAAGTCTCCCGCGAGGTGCGGGAGTCTCCCACATTTTGGCTGTGGCACTGCACACCCGCGAGTGCCGGGTGATCTCCCGGGTGCAGGGCCAATCCTGGACGGCAGTGGGTATCATCCCCACCCTGCACACATGGAATGTTCCCCAGCTTCACAGCTGGGGATGATTGATGTGGCAAAGGGCAGCTGTGAGCATCAATCTCCCTGTATAGCTTTTCAGCTGACAGCATCATCGCCTCCTCTGTCTCGCTATACAGGGAGATCTGTGCTCACAGCTGTCCCTTCCGATCATTCCTGGCTGTTTCCTGTCCTTCTCCAGCCCCCTCCCCCCCCCCCCACGTCCTGCTCCTCTGGCTTCATGTCCTCCACCCCCCTCCTCCCCCGCAGCCGACTCCCTCCTCTCCTCTCCTGCCGACTGCTGTGGGGAATGTCAGGTAGGAGAGCAGAGGAAGGGACTGGTCCCTTCCTTTTCTGAATGGGACACAGTGAGCAAGATTGCTCCTGTGTCCTGTGAAAACTGAGCAGAGTAACCTGTTTACTCTGCTCAGTTTATGAATAGAGAGGAGACTCTGTCTCCTCTCCATTCATCTTCAGTGCTGAAAGGGTCTGGGCAATTTGTGTCCTCTGTCCCTTTCTCTGTCTCAAATGGGAGATGTCAGGGGTCTGTTTAGACGCCTGATATCTCACTAAAGAGCCCCCCAACAGATAAAAAAAATGCAATAAATATTAAATAATTGAATTGTAAAGAAATTATAAAAAATAAAATTGTAAAAAAAATCTATAAAGTAAAATTTTACCGATACCACTCCACCCTGCCCTACCAACACTGTCCACTGCCCCAACCCCCTCCAACCATAAAGCATTGTGAAAAAAATTAAAAACAAATTAAATTGTAAAAAAAAAAAATACGTAAAAATAAGATTCTACTGATACCATTCACTGCTGTACTGACACCGTCCACTACCCCCCACCCCCAATCATTCCCAAAAATAAAATTTAAAAAAATGATTAAAAAAATAAAATTGTAAAAAAATAATACAAAATAAAATAAATTCTGACACTGTCCCCTGCCCCACGGACACCATCCACTGACCCCTAAAAAGAATTTTGAAAAAAAAAAAGAAAAAAAGAAAAACACAAAAAAAGAAAATTGTAAAAAGATAATGACAAGAAAATAATAATAAAAATAAAGAACTACTGATATTTTCCACTATCCTACTGACACCATCCTGCACATACTATCCACCACTGTACACTCCACACTCCTCACCTGCACATTATACCCACTTACATACACTCTGCACTCATGTCCTGCACATAATACCCACCTCCATACACTCCACACTCCTCTCCTACACATACTACTCACTGCCATACACTCCACACTGTACATTCCCTATATAACATTACTGCATTCTGCATTATGTAAGTCATCTCAGACTATTAAACCACAATCCCTTTAACATGCCCAATATGTAGCGCAATTTAAGCCATGCCCATATTTTGCCACGGGGTGGGGGGAGGGGCACCTCCCTGAAATGAGCTTGCCACCTCCCTAAAATGAGTTTTTGCAGGTTGAAATGTCTGAACTATGTGACTATATGCTTGAAGCCTAGAAACCTATGCTGCCAAGGATAGTCTCTGAAAGGGTCATCTTTGAGGAATCTTCTTGATGAAGACAGTGGAAGGCTGCAGTTGAAGGGTTTTAAAATACCTGCCCTATTTTTGTGCTATATTTGAGTATCCTATATCCCCATACCCTCTCTCCTACAATTGGGTTCAGCAATAATAGGTAAAAACAAGTGACTGGGGTCCAACTTATTTTTCTCCCCAACATACACCAAGAACCAAATGCTACGATGGAACTGTTAAGCCTGCCACATTACTTAGAGACCACCCTGTATCATCCCAAGAAGAAGCTACATGAGTAAAACTAGGATATGGTCACCTGTTTGTTTCTTTTGCTGTATCTGCGGAGAAGAGGGAACTTAAGAGTATGCTTATAAAAATGCATATATCAAACTACTGCATATATATGCAATAAACATAAATATGTTAAAAACAACTTCATAACACAATGACTGTCGCTTTACAGTAAAATAGATGTACTATAAGATTACTTTGATATGCTAATAAAACATTCATGATGAATTTCCAATGCCAAAAATGAAGCACAGCAAAGCAAAACAAAAACAAATAAAAAACAAATAGTTCAAGAATCAAAAAAACTTAGTGAGAAAATGTTTCTGTCTTTAAAAATCAAATAAATGAGTAGTTCATATTTATTAAAATGGCTCTGAATTTAGACATGGTCTAGAACAGGGATATGCAATTAGCGGACCTCCAGCTGTTGCCGAACTACAAGTCCCATGAGGCATAGCAAGACTCTGATAGCCACAAGCATGACACCCAGAGGCAGAGGCATGATGGGACTTGTAGTATTGCAACAGCTGGAGGTCCGCTAATTGCATATCCCTGGTCTAGAATATTGTTTTGCTTTGAACTGTATGAGCAGCTATCATGATGTAGCTCTCATATTTGTGTGTGAAGAATTGCATAAAACTTAAGCCCCATACACACTATCAGATTTTCTGCTGATTTTTTCCTTCAGATTTACCAAAACCATATAATATGAGGTCAAACCTTAGGAGTTTCAATTTGTATGCAATCGGGCAGGCCCTTGTACTACATGGTTTTGTTAAATCTGAAGACAAAAGTCAGCAGAAGATCTGATAGTGTGTATGGGGCTTAACTCCTGTTTTCCCAGACATTGTGACATGCAGACACTAGGCAGTGTAGATTTCTTAAGCACTTAAGGGATGCCTTCATTTGTATCAGAATACATAAGTTCTATTCAATGATAACGCTCAAGTCTCTTTATGTTCTCCAGCAATGACACACTTCGGGATTATGAAGTCCCCTTCTTCCTTTCTTGCTGCCCTGGCACGATTCCCATTTGGAGATCTTCCAAATTAACTCTCTTGGAATGAGCCTGCTCAGTATCCATTTGCCAGACGGGGATTTAACGTTCAAACCAAATAAGGAATCAGCCTGACAAACATGGGGGTGACGTATGACTCAAACTATTAGCATGGAGCTCAGCCACTGATGACAAACTAATCAACCACAGAACCAGATCTTAGGGCCTATGGTGCTGACAGTAATGCAGAAACCAACAGCAAAGCAATTATTTTATTATTAGTGATATTTGAATTTGTGCGGTTTAACGTTTACATTTTTGTCTGGAAGATTTTGCTTGAACGTGTAACGAGCAACCGCCGGGTGTGGTTGGAATTGATCGATATAATAATGCATTTTTTGCCCGTTCACACAGGGGCGACGCGACTTGCAGCGCGACTCACAGACGCGACCTGCACATGACTTCAGCGGCGACTTGCAAAATGACTTCTGTATAGAAGTCAATGCAAGTCGCCTGAAGTCGCCCCGAAAATAGTACAGGAACCTTTTTCTAAGTCGGAGCGACTTGAGTCGCTCCTATTAGAACGGTTCCATAGTACAGAACGGAGCGCGACTTGTCAGGCGGCTAAGTCGCCTGACAAGTCGCGGTAGTGTGAACGGGCACTTAAGGTTAGTGTAAGTAGAACTAGCCAAGTAGGATCTTTAGGTTAGAGTGGATCTTATTGTATTTTGGTTTTAAAATGACACTAACTGATATCCTTATTCTCCAAAAAGAATTCATACACATGCACTACTTAATGGCCCTGTAATCTGCTTTTCATTAAAGTGGTATTGAAGATTCGGCTTTAAAAAATAAAAATGTAAAAAAATGTTATACTTACCTGCTCTGTGCATGGGTTTTGCACACAGCAGCCTTAATTCTCCTCTTCTCTGGTCCCCCACTGGCGCTACTAGCTCCTCCCCATTGACTAGTGCCCCTAATAGCAATCCGCTTGCTTTGGGGACACTGGTGCAAGCTTGCTTCTGATCCCTACTCTATGTGTCTATAAGACATATAGAGCTGCAGCTCAGCCCCATCCCCCACTCTCTGTGTATTAGCTCACTGGCTGTGATTGACAGCTGTGGGAGCAAATGGCTCCTGCTGATGTCTCAGCCAATGAGGAGAGGGAGTGCTGGGACAGCTGAGGCTCCTGTGCACATCGCTGGATCAAGAGGGGGCTCAGGTGAGTATTAGGGGGTGCTATGTGGGAAGCAGCAAATAGAAGGTTTTTTTACCTTCATACATAGAATGCATGAGTAGAGCTGCACGATTTGGGCTAAACTGACAATCACAATTTTTTTGCTTAGAATAAAGATCATGATTCTCTCACGACTCTCGCGGTGTAACATCTTCTGTCACATTATACAAAAAAAATTAGGCTAACCTTACTTTTTATTTTATTTTTTTATTCATTAAAGTGTATTTTTTCAAAAGAAAATGGGGTTGAAAGACCGCTGCGCAAATACAGTGTGACAAAAAATATTGCAACAACCACCATTTTATTCTGTAGGGTCTCTGCTAAAAAACACATATCTATCTATATATATATATATATATATATATATATATATATATATATATATATATAGATATATATATATCTCATGTTTGGGTTTTCCAAGTAATGTTCTAGCAGAAAATAATGATTTTTACTTGTAAGCAACAAATGCCAGAAAAGGTTTGATCTTTAAATGGTTAAACTTCCTTAATTTACAGGCCTGAGTTCTTTCCTTTGATGAAAGAACGAAAATATATTTTGTTAATACTTATTGTGTTGTGATTAAACTTGGCAGGCTGCCTGGATTGTATTTTATTTTTTTCCAGCTGTGAGTACTCTCTGCACTTGTTAGAAAGAATCGTGACATTCTGTTTTGAAGATCGGGAAGGGAAAAAGATTGTAGGTTGTAATGTCGTCGGTGAGCTCCCGAGCCACACCTTTTCCCCCTCACTTCTGTTTGTTTGGAATGAGCAGTGTATGTAGTTGTGGTCATGTGCACTGCTCTAGGCATATCACAGTCCAACAGAATGTAGCTGCGTTCCACCACAAAGTGGGACTGAGGAAAATGAAAGCAGCCACCCTGTAACAGAAGTTGGATCACAGCAGCAAAGGAAGGCATTTGTAGATTTGGAGGAGGTTGAGAGCAATAGAAGGTAATAGAAGGTACATTTTTGAATTAGGAACACATACAATTATCAGTTTTTAAATAACAGTTTAGTGTCACTTTAGGCACGGTTCACACTGGGTGCCGATGCGGCTCCCAGCAGGGGTCTTGTGCATCTTGGTTCACCCATTCAGGTCTGATTTCTGCCCGAATTTTGGGATGAACTCGGACCTTAAACGGACCAAAAGATGCACAGGGCTCCTGCTCAAATTCGCACCAGAGCCGCATCGGAGATATGTGAACCGGCTCCATAGAGAGCCAGTCACATTCTCTTGCTATTGCGAATTGGATGCGGAGATCCCGCATTCCAATTCACAATAATGTAAACCTGGCCTAAGTCAGCTCTAATAACATTTAACATGCCTATCAGGCAACTGTCACAGATACAGGAACAGTCTGCAATACTCTGCGCTCGTAAGCTTCCCTCTTCATATTTCCTATAATGCATTTGAGTGATGTAGGTCTCCTTACAGGGCCCCAAACAGTCTTAAAAAAAGCATAGGCAGTCTAGACCTCCCTCACTTCTACTTAAACAGAGTTGCTTTTCAAGAAAGATAAAGATCAACTATATTATTAAAAAAAACAAAGTTTAGAAGTATGAATAACATACAATACAACGTAAATCATGATAGTTAAAATGCACAATATTTTTTCTACAGTGAGCAGGATTTTTAGGATCCTAAAGCCTCGTACACACAATCGGATTTTTGGCAGGGAATTATGTGATGACAGACTGTTTGTCTAAAATCCGACAGTTAGTATGCTCCATCAGACAATTGTTGTCCAACTTTCCATCAACAAATGTTGGATGGCAGGCTAGTAAATTTTTGGCGGACAACAGCCTGTTGTCAGATTTTCGTATCGTGTGTACACAAGTCCATCACACACAAGTCCAAAGTACAAACATGCATGCTCAGAATCAATGCTCACCAAACATGACATTAGCAGAAGGAGCCCAAATGGTGGTGCTCAAGAGCTGAAATTCCACTTAGTACGTCACTACATTCGTGTTTGTTGACCAAAAATTTTTGCCATTAGTATGCAAGACAAAATCTAAGCACACGCCCTTCGGACAAAAGTTTGGCGCTTTGTCTGCTGAAAATTCAATCCTGTGTACGAGGCTTTAGAAAGGAAAAATGTAAACAGATGCCTGATTAGTGATAGCCAAGATGATAGGCATGCTGACAAGATATTTTTAGGTGTATTTTCAATGCATACTTTGTTTTTCTAGAGATACTGCACCTAATGATCTACTCCTGAAGAAGCGAGCAGTGGCTCACAAATGCGTCAAGTTATAGATGCCAGTACAACTCATTGTATATAATTACATGTGTATATTTTCAAGCAATTTGTCATCATGAGAACAGCTTGGCTTTTATGTTTGTGCATTTACTCAGGTTTTAATAAACCATGTTACTATGTTTTATTCTATTTTCCTTTTGTTGCATTATTTAGGGATGGAGATATGTCATGGGTAGTATCAGACCTGCCTCTTCTTTTGTATTGAACCCGAGTGGAAGACGCCCATATGCCCTTTTTGGTCTGCTGCTACTTTGGTCCACATAGTACAATAGACTGCGATGCGTGAAGGGGAGGTCTCCTTCCTTGCTGTCCCCTCCTTTCTGCCTGATGGACAGGGCCACCTGCACATTGGTGCCATGCCTCCACACTTGTCGTGGGTTTTCCGCAGATCAGCGGTGTCACTACATCATGGCATGCACGCACGCCTTCGTGTGACTTCCGCGTTACAGGGACATCATTGCGATGGGATGTGATTTGCCCATCCCAGGTAGCTGGGAGGCATTTGCGCACACACACACTCCTCTTGCAGGTGGTGGGCGTTGTTTGCGCTCGCACAATCAGCCACCTCACATGGGGTTAGGGGTGTAGCCAGTGGCGTCTATGGGGGGATATAGGTGGGAGGACAGACATGGGGGTTTCCTTCTCTTCACTTTGCCACTTCATTTCACTCTTGGAGGACATACTGGTAAGCAACACATATTCCTTCTGTTTGGGACATTGTCATGCACATGTTCACATTCTGCACTTAGACAATGCTTGCCTTAGTCTCTGCATTGGCACTACTTTTTATTGTTTTTGTGGCTTTTTTCTTGCTACATTCAAGCATTTTTTGCAACTCACAGCATTAAAGGATTGCTCTGTATACTATGTTGTTTCAAACATTTTTGTCTCACAGTCTGCCATTACAGGATTCATGAAAATACCTAGATACATATTTGCATTTACATTGCAGTTGCATATGCTCTGCAAAATATGTAGATTTACCCAATACTATTGTAGTTTGGTAGTTTTCTTTGGCAGGACTTATGACAGCAATTAGATATACATACAGTACTTACATTCATACTACAGTTGTTTATGTTGTATAATATATTGAGATCATCCATTACTGTTTTAAAACCTACCACAATAGGATTCATGAGAATACTCAGATATACATATTTATATTGCAGTGGTTTATCCCGAATGCCGAGGCACATCAGTGGACACAACTGTCACTATTGAGTCATGTCTGTCCCTCTCATGTTCCCCCGGTGGGTTGCTGTTGGCCCCATCCCTTTAGCACCCGGGATGAATGCATCTCATGGCCGCCTCCTAGGGGATCACTTCTTGGAACCTCGGCTTTACCGTTTTGTATGTAAGGTGATCCACTTGGGCCTCTATTTGCAAAAAGATATTTTATGTGCTACATAAACCAAAACTAAAAAAAAAAGTTTTGCCTTTAGTTACACTTTAATGTGATTGTAAAGTCTCTTTTTTTAAAATAACAAACATGTTATACTTACCTCCTCTGTGCAGTTGGTTTTGCACAGAGTAGCCCATATCCTCCTCTTCTCGGTCCCTCTTTGCTGCTCCTGGCCCCTCCCTCCTATCGGGTGCCCCTCAGCCAGCAGCTTTCTATGGGGGCACTGAAGTCAAGTCAGAGCTCCGTCTATCCATTCAGACAGGAGCCCTGATGTGGCCCCACCCCCTTTCTCCTCTGATTGGCTGGCTGACTTTGATTGACAGCCATGGAAGTCAATAGCAGCGCTGCTGTATTTCAGCCAATCAGGAGAAGTGTAGCAGACAGCTTAGACATTTACGGACATCACTGGAGAGAGATGGGGCTCAGGTAAGTAATAAGGGGGTGCTAAGGACACTGCTACACACAGAAGGTTTTTTATCTTAATGCACAGAATGCATTATGCCGCGTACACATGATCGGACATTCCAACAACAAAATCCACTGGATTTTTTCCGACAGATGTTGGCTCAAACTTGTCTTGCATACACACGGCCACACAATGTCGTCGAAAATTCCGAACGTCAAGAATGCAGTGACGTATGGCGAGACGAGAATATTAAAGTTCAATAGCCAGTGTGCGTGATTCCAAGCATGCGTCGGAATTGTGTACATACGATCGGAATTTCCAACAACGGATTTTGTTGTCGGGAAATTTGAGATCCAGATCTCAAATTTTGTGTGTCGGAAATTCCGATGGAAAATATCCAATGGAGCCCACACACGGTCAGAATTTCCGACAAAAAGCTCACATCGAACATTTTACGTCAGAAAATCCTACCGTGTGTGCGCGGCATTAGGTTAAAAAAACGTCTGCCTTTACAACTTCTTTAAGGCTTACTTCATACGGGTGATTAAGAGCATACACTGGATTTCAGTGGCATCAGCAGATTCTTGCTGCTGGAATGACAGTTATATGTGAACAGCGGTGTCTGCTCAGCCTGTACAAAGCAAGAACAGGAGCCGTCGTATCTGTCTGCATCCAGTGGTGATCATACCTCCCTAAACACTGGGTGTGCATTTACCTTAGACAGCCAATGCCGCTGCCTCAGCCACAGCTAAACGTAAACACCAGTGATTCTGTGGACAAGAATCATCAGATTCTTGCCACTGGAATTTGATGGCCCATGTGAATGAGGCCTAATAGTAGAGATAGAGCCCCATTTTGCTTGTATACTGTGTTTACTTGTAGCCTTGCTCCAAGAGAACACATTCCATTAGTTGTTTCTTGCTCACACTATTAAAGTGTATCTCTTCTTGCTTGACCTCTGCTAACTACAGGTTCATATTACCATGTTGCAGTATTTCTTCCAGGAACTTGTAGTAAGGTGAAATAACATTCATGTGGTTCTTCTAATCTAATATATTGATTTGAGATGTTAATCCCATAGCAAGGGTCTTTAACATGGTGAAATCTCCTACAACTCTAATTTCTTAGAGAGAAGTATTCAGCAATATTATTTAAATAGATGTAAAATAAAAAAGATTAATTATTATTATACAGGATTTATATAGTGCCAAAAGTTTGCACTGTGCTTTACAATATAAAGGGAGACAATACAGTTACAATACAATAAAATACAAGAGGGTCAACAGGGCCCTGCTCATAAGAGCTTACAATCTAATAGGGTGGGGCAAGTGGTACAAAAGGTTACAACTGTGGGGGATGAGCTTTAGCTGCATTTTTAGATTAGCATTTTTGCATGTTTTGCCACGTTAGCGTTTTTTATTGAAAACACTCTATAATGTAAAAACGTCTAGATGCGTTTTTTTGTTTTTGCAGCTCCTTTTTACTGCTCCTGGAAGCATGGGCTGGTGATTTTTTTTTTTACTGCCCCTAAACGCTTATGCCTCCAAACGCCTCTGACAGTTTATGTGTGCATAGACACATAGGCTAACATGGAGGGGCTTTTAAAGCGGCAGTTAAAAAAAAAAAACGTCAAATGCCCCTAACAATAACTGTAAAAGCATCCTGTGTGCATAACCCCTAACTGGGGATACCCGGCCCTGTGCAACAGAAATGATCCAATTATGAAGATATGTACATTGCACACCAATTCTGTCCATAACGTGGGGTGCTGAAGCAACAATTGGAGGGTACCACGAACAGGCAGAAGAAAATATGTCACCAGCACGCATCTGACCTCTTGGATAAATAAAGCGATGTCTTCATAATAGAAAAAGTAAAAGAGTTATAAACTCACTTTTCACATGTTCACCATAGCAACTATAGTTTCTAAAGCAACTGCAAATAAATAAACACTTATGAGATATACAGTATATGAAATACAACAAAAAGCATCTGTGCTAACGAAACATATCTATTTATTGAATGCTCTTTGGCTTCTCTGTACTCCTTAAACCTTGTTTTTTTTTTTGTTTGTTTTTTTGATACAGTGAGAAATTATTAGATACCCACTATTTGGTACAGCTATTCCATTTTGAAAACATTTTTTCCACAATCCCTGTCCTGGTTAAAGCAAAGCTTTAATATTACTTTAAGTACCCTTCAACCTCTCCCTTGTATAGATGAGGGTCCTTATTTTAACTTTTCCCTCAGTGTATCCTATTATTAAACTCTCTTAAATTTTTCATACACTGCAGTGATTGTCCTCTAAATCTCCATTAAATTTGAAATACAAAGCATAGGGAAGAGGATTATAATGGTGCCAACGACAATTAAGCACAAATAGTATAATAAAAAATATCAAATGTTAATTATATAAAGTTTAAAAACCAAACAATACAAAAATTAGAACCACAGAATAGAAATGGAGCACTGTACAGTTATTCTGTTGACCGACACCAAAGATGTTGAATGGTGAATTGGTGTCGGTCAACAGAATAACTGTACAGTGCTCTATTTCTATACTGTGGTTCTAATTTTTGTATTGTTTGGTTTTTAAACTTTTTAATTAAAATGTGATATTTTTTTATTATACTATTTGTGCTTAATTGTCATTGGCATATCATTTTTATAATCCCCTTCCCTATGCCCTGTATTTCATGTTTGATTCAGGGATGAGGTGCCCTATCTATTTGGACATAACATCCACTGGCTTTTGTTCTCCATTAAATTTATTCTCATATCTCTCCTTTCCACACTAAAGTATGTAAAGGCAAAACTCCAGCCAAAAGATAACAAGATAAAAAAGAAATGATAAAAATAAACCAAGATATTTTGCTGCAATATTTGCCTTTAATCCAGAGATGTCTCCTGCTGTACTTCTTTTGCGCCACTAGATGTCCTCCGTCTGATGTCCTGCATCATTCATCCCATTTCCTCTAAACTCAGTCTGTCATAGCCCCACCCCACACTGCTGCTTCTTCCTTGTGTGTGACCAATGACACCTGGGAGATCTTACAAGTGTTTGATGTTGACCTGAGGAGCACATCCTGTTTTCTCATCACTGCTTGTGGGACTCTTTTATTCTGTCCTAGTGGATTTTCCAGTACATATTGATTTATGTTTTTGTATATTATCATTAAATCGCGGTTTATGTAAAGCATTTTGATTACACATATTGCTGTTGACAATAGACATGAGGAGTTAAGGCCCACAGCCCCACACCACCCTGAACATGCCCGATCTTGTCTGATCTCAGAAGGGTTGAACCTGGTTAGTAATTGAATGGGAGATATTGGGAGTAAGATCTTGATCATTTATAGGATTATTTTTTATTACTATTTATTTTTATTAATTTATTTTGGGTTTGTGAGTGCTGCACTTCTTATTCATCTATATCTGTTGTATGTTGTATGTTTCTAGGCATAATGTCAGAAGCTAATATATGCATAAATTCACCTAAGTACAGATGTTTCACTTACATTTTTAGATACTTAAACTGCAAACTCATAAAACATAACTTTAATGATGTATTAGTATCAGTTATAAAATCAGTGCTAGCTCTTAATGTCCTTCACACCCCAGTCCACAAAATGTCCTTCCAGGGATCTTCATCAACACCTTATTATCCAATCTAAAGCATGAATTCCACACCGTCCTCAATGTTCATGGATCTTTAATAGTGCTCTACTCGACAGAACGATTAATCTTAGAAAAAGGCTATGGTGTATGTGTATGTCTTAACTCCAGATGTGCACAAACTATATTTTTATACTGTGCTTACTGAAAGGGTTAATCCTGTGTCTAGGGTGGTCCCTTCAACCTCTCAGACCTTAGATCCAATGTATTGTATAAATTCAGAGCGCTCTGGAATCAATTCTCAAAGGACAAATAAAACCACACACACACCATGGCGTCCTTCGAGAACTAATTGTATTAAGTTATTACAAAGCGATTGATATAGTACATTTCGCGTCACACAGAATAAGACATGCGCAGTAGACATCAAGACGATTACAGCTGGTCAAAACAAAACGCTATTGTTCTTTGTTCTAAGCTAGCTAAATTAATATAAGAAAAGATACATAATTCCTTCTGTAGCTAAAGAATGCTGAGAAACAGTGTGAAGGTTATAGATAAGTGTGTGAGAACACATGAGTTAGAAGAATCTCATGTTGAGACAGTTATCTGAGAAGTTAAAGGGGTGTTCAAACTGTACATATTGTAAAATGGAAGTTTGTGAATATTAAGATGGCTGACAGAAACAAGATGGATGCTTAACATAACCTTTCAACCCCCTCTTAAGTCATGGAATGACTTCTACAGATCCGCAGCCTCCTGAAATCTACGGTTCTTGCTACGTTTGTTATATTCATTTACATAAAGCTGCAGATATTGTGTATATGCGTGAGAAGGTTGGTCTGGTGTAGTACACTTGCTAATACAAAGTAGAATAAGCTTGAAAATCAGGTAGCCTATCAATCCTAACAATAGTACTATGATCATCATAATCACTATGTCCTTTAACCATGAAAACATTCCACCTAAACCCAAACTAGAAAAGGGGTTCCATCCATAATTACCTATGTCCCTTGCTTGTTTCATTAATTCATTTACCTGTGTTCGGTGTTGATTAATAACATCATAGTAGTCTGGGATTTCCAGGCTGGTATTGTGAAACCATGTACAACATTCATAATCTTGGGTCATTTCGCATTAACCTGTCAGAGCTGCACTCATGCTTTCAATAGCCAATTCGTGTAACTCTAGTTGTCTTCTAATTGCTTTGAGCTCGACATTGAGTAGTCCTATATCTTGAGAGTTTTTTTTTCCATAACATCATTTATTAAACCAGTGTAGTTATTTAATTTGTCCATCATGGTTATGCCCCATCCTGTCCAGGATGGAAACCATGTCCATGACTTATCTGAAGTAGAAAACATAGGTGGGGTTTCTCTCTTGTATTTATAAGTTAACCTATGTACTGGACTTGAAGTAACTTGTATGTGATGTTCCTGATTCTGGCCTAGGGCTGACATGACTGGTACCAACTGTGCTAAATAACACCATCCTTTCACTCCTGCGGGGATCCATGGGTAACAAATTTTAGCACAGCATACATATGTATTGTTTCCCAATGAAAAACTTCTTAGAGAACTACGTTGGGGCTCAGTTCCAGCCTCAAATGCAGCACTAACAAGTTTACTCACAAGTATCCCAGAGGTTGTGTTCCTGTATGTAGTAAGTTCACTAATGGTGTTGTTAAGGGATTGATTTTTGTAACTACACATATGACCTATGATAATGTTACTGGTGTGGAAGGGAATACCCTTTGAAATGTTAAATACAGACTTGGAACACATACCTATTCCGTTGGATGTATTGCCTAACTGAACACACCACTCAGGTTCATGTGTCTTTCCTAAAGTGTAAAACATAATACTCTGATTGCGGTACCCTTCCGAGACATTCTTAATACTTAAGACTAGAGTATTTTCCAATAATGACTTGAGGTTCAGAGGGACAGCTAAAAGTGGGATTTTAGCAGTTTCTGGGTGCAACTTACTACAAATTTAGCATTTTTCATATCCTGACTTTCTATCGTAAGCATATTTAAATTTTAACAGTAACATTTTTCCAGAAAAACTTGTTTCTTTGATCAATTCATTAGAGACATCTCTTTTTACTGCGATTTCTGAGGTGAAAGTCAGTATGGTTGGTGTGTATTTCGCTTTTTACCACATATGAGTTTCAAGGCACCTAAGTCTTCAGGATGAAAGATACAGTTAGTTATTATCCACACTGGGACAAAGATCAGAAGTAGAAACATCACCAGAAGGCAAAAGGCCTTCCCAGAAGTCTGTGGTGAAATGAGTGACATCACTGTCCTTTATGTCTGTGCTTGTCTTTTGAGGACTTAAAACACCTGCTTCACCTCTTTTCAGCCTTTCTTCAATTCCTGGGCTTAGATCAACCTTCTTTACTCTGCTGGCATGGATCCAAGTAGGACTTTCCTCTGTAAGGATGGCGGTCCTGGTGACGGCTACCACTTTGGTCACTGGTCCGAATGGAACCTCTTGCGGCTTTCGACCTTTCTGAAGCCTCTGGACCACAACTTGATCACCGACCTGGAACGGGTGGGTTGGTACCAGTGAAGAAGAAGGAGAGGTGCGAGCAACTCTTCTTTCAACAATATCAAGAGTTTCAATCAGTTTTTTTACATATTCCGCCTGTATTTGTTCCAAATCACCTTTCTCTACCATCAAGGGATGATTAGCCCACGGTGTGGGGAATGGCCTACCCATGAGTACCTCAAAGGGGGAATAACCCGTCACACTGTGAGGGGTCATTCTGATTTCAGCTAATACAGCTGGGAGAACTTTTTTCCACTTGCCAAAATTCCCACCCGTAGCTTTCCTTATCCTGTCTTTAATTGTTCTATTCATTCTTTCTACAATTCCTGAACTCTGTGGATGGTAGGGGAGGTGAAATTTCCAGTCTATTTTTAGTACTTTTACAAGATCTTGGCAAATTTTAGCTGTGAAAGCTGGGCCATTGTCTGAATTTATTTGCAATGGACATCCCCATCTAGGAATAATTTCCTGTGTGAGGATCTTCACTACAGTTTGTGCGTTTTCATTGTTGGTGACAAAGATTTTTTGGTCAGCGTGACATGTCCACTATGACCAAAAGATATTGTTGTTTCCTTCCTTCTTTGGGCATATGTGTAAAGTCTATCTGTAAATGGGTAAACGGTGTTGTTGGGTATTCAAGATGTTCATGCTTTGATTTCTTTGGGTTTGTTGGATTGTTCCTAATGCAAGTGACACATCCCCTTACAAAAGCTTTGACTAGATTAGGTAATCCTGCAATGAAAAAATCTGCATCTAGAATTTCACATGTGGCCTGCCATCCCTTGTGACCCAGTCCATGGTATTGTGCAATGAACAGGGGGGCGCTAGCAACAGGAATACACGGCTTCCCCTCTTTGCAGATTAATCCTGTTTTAGGATCCTTTTGTACCATCGCATCACAGTTCCATTGCGCAATATCATCAGGGGTGGCAAAAGCCTGTAGTTCCGTGAGCCAATGTGTCTCTTTCAGGGAATATGGCTGAGGTGTTAGCATGGGCATTTGAATGTTTGCCTTTTGTGTAGATGCAGCTTCTTTAGCCATTCTGTCAGCTAGTGCATTACCTTTGGCTATATCAGTCATTTGGCCTGTATGTGCCTTACAGTGCATGATAGCTAGTTTTGAAGGCAACTGAATTGCATCTAGTAATGCTGTGACTAGGTCAGAGTGTGAGATGCTCCTTCCATCCGCTGCCACATATCCTCTGCGAAGCCATATTACACCCTGGTCCCAAACCACACCATGAGCATACCTGGAATCGGTGTAAATGTTTACCTCTTTTCCTGCAAACAGCTGGCATGCACGGGTTAATGCAATCAATTCAGCAGCTTGTGCAGACTGATAGGGTATTGGATTGGCCTTGAGGACAGTATCCGGCAGTTGGACAACAGCATATATAGACATTATCACTCGGTCTGCTGCAAGAGCCATCAACAAAAACTGTTTGTGCAGTAGGAATTGGTACTGAAAGCATATCTGCTCTAGGTGAAGTGTCCTGATGTATTGATTGTGTACAGTCATGAGGTGGTGGTAAGTCATCCTGTTCTCCTTTAAGACCTAATAAGGCATTCAAAATTGGAGCTGGGCCAGAGTTTATGTTTGAACTTTTTATTTTCAGGTTTGGAATGGACAGGAGGATGACTTCATACCCACTCAATCTTTGTGCTGACATATGCTGAGTATGTAAAGTTTTGAGGAGTGTGGTAACGTTGTGTGAGGTGTGTAAAGTAGTGTTATGGCCCAAGGTAAATGGTGCTGTCAACTCTACAACCATAGAACAAAAAGCCAACGCTCTGAGACAAGCAGGCATGCCTTGCACCTGTACTGGAACCACCTTTGAGAAAAAAGCTACAGGGCGCAGTCTCCCACCATGTTCCTGGGCCAGTACTCCTGCCATGGTTCTGCAATTTTCCCTAGCAAACAAGTGAAACATTTTGCTAAAATCAGGGAGGCCGAGGCTCGGGCTGGTAACCATTGCACTTTTCAACATGGTAAAAGCATTTAACATTTCATCAGACCATTTTACAATATCAGACATTTCAGAGAGGGTTGCTTGTCTCAATATATTGTCATAGAAAGAACAGTCAGGTATCCATTGGCGGCAGTAACCAATCATTCCAAGAAAGGTTAGCAGGTCTTTCTTGGTAAGTGGGCGGGGCAGACCCACTATAGCAACAGTTCTTTTGTGACTGACTTTCCTAACTCCTGGAGACAGCACAAACCCTAGGTACTCAACCTCCTGTTTACACCATTGTAATTTTTTCTTAGACACTTTGTGACCACACGTATGTAACCATTTCAATAAGGGTAGGCTATCAGCTCGGCAGTCCTCCTCTGAAGAACTACAAATCAAAAGATCATCAACATATTGCAGCAGTACAGAACCATGAGGGGCAGTCCAAGGCCTGAGGGTGGCTTGGAGTACTATAGAATAGACCACAGGTGAGTCTATATATCCCTGGGGCATTCTACACCAGGTAAACTGGCGATTGTGTTGGTCAATCGACACAGTAAAAGCAAAGAGTGGCCTTGTCTCCTTGTCTACAAGGACAGAGAAAAAAAGCATTCTTTAAATCAATTACAGTAAAACATTTGGCTGTTGCTGGAATGGAGGACAGTAGAGATGGAACATCAGGTACAATGGGTGCTATTGGGACTATGAGGTCATTTATGGCCCTCAAGTCCTGTACAAATCTGAAGGAGCCATCCGGCTTCTTTACAGGGTTAACAGGTGTGTTGTATGGAGAATAATTTCTTCCAGGATTCCATCCTGCAGAAACCTTTTCACCATTGGCACTATGCCATCCATTTTTTCTTTAGAAAGTGGATACTGTTTGTAATAGATAGGAAATGCACCTTCTTTGAGGATGGCCTTGTATGGTGTGCATGAAACAAGTCCTACATCCAGATCTGATGTAGACCAGACCTGGGGGGTCTATATCCTCAAAATCTTCTTCACTATTTTCTTGTGACAGCATCAAAAAACCTGGTTTGCATGCTACTATAGTGATTTTATCTGAGGAAATGTCTAGACCTCCTTCTGAGTTGGTTCTAATTGTGATTCCTAGTGGCCCAAACAAGTCTCTTCCCAACAAATTTACAGGACACCTTGGTATTATCCTGAAAGAATGTGTGCATATGGTGTGCCCTTCATCATCTTCTATTGGTAGGGGTGGAGTCCTATATGTTTTTGTCAGTATCCCATTAATTCCCAAAGAGGGTTCCGCTGGTTCCCATTTGCCTCTGAAATGATCTTCACAAATAGTACTCCTAGTGGCCCCGCTATCATCGAGATAGGGGAGGAGTCTCCCATTTATTGAAATAGCAACCATTGGACTGTCAGTGAAATCATCTGAGACAAAAGCAAAAGCTGGGACACTATCCTCCGGGCCCCATCATTGTTGTTGATTTCCCCATTTGATTGGAAATGTTGGACCTTGTTGGATGGATGCCTGTGGTTGTTGTGTCAGGTTAGGGACAGAGCTGGAATCGGGAGTCTGAGGAGGGGTGGGGTGAGGACACTGACTCACCCAGTGATCCTCAGCACCGCAATTGAAACATCCATTGTTTCTAGAGCGACTCATCCCTCTTCCATTTCTGTCTTTAAATCTGCCTCTAAAACTTCCTCTGCCTCTAAAGTTCCCCTTCGTATGGGATTTGAGATTACTCAGGAAAGTCTGGATCAATAATGGATCCAAAATTGTCAGAATACCCAAACCGGCTTTCTGTCCATCCTGCCATATGATCCATCCAAGGGTTAACTAGGCATTGCTCCGCACATTTCATTTTCCTATGAAAGCAAAACAATTTACCTTGCTTGACTGCCACCTAGCGGGGCAGACAATCAGACAACGGTGTGAATCAGACAATTAGACAATACCTCACCCTAGATTCCTTTACCAAAAAGAAATCAGTACTGTCCGTGATACTTTTTTTATACTAATACAGCTACAATCACTTCAAGACTGTAACAGAATAAATTTGGAACAAGTTCAAGAGTATTTCAGACATACAATAAACGCACAATCTTGCTCATGGAGCTGCTGTTTTGTTTCAGACAAATTTAAACCACAGATGAATTTAACTTGCAATGTACATTAATCTGTTTACCTTTCACAAAATAACTTTACCCAAATTATAACTTTATAACCTCCGGGAATACTACTCACCAAGTATGCCTTTTGGTTCTGGAAACAAAATAGCAGTTCACATATACACACTCAGCGCAATTCATTCAGCGTGATACATTTAAAGAAAAGCAGTTATACAATCATACACAAAGTTTACACAATACATTGATCATCAGTCACCAGTTCTGTCCCGAACAGAACTAAAACGTTAGAGTACTCTTTAAATTTTTCTAGGTCCCCAAAACCTATTCTTTTAAGATTACCAAAATCTTTACAAGTGTCCCCAAAACACTATATGACCCCCAAGGTCATGACCGGTCAACTTATCTATACTTATGAGAGGTTCTATAACCCAACAGCAATCTCTGTGGGATGGAAGCCAAGTCACACACCTGACACCCGGACCCCGGCAAGTCAATTTCACTCAATAAGAATAGAATTCACTTACCGAGCCGTAGCTTTCCAAGTCCGTTAAGGGTTAATAAACATCCATCCCAGGACAAGCCCCCAGTTCTGAAAGGGTTAATCCTGTGTCTAGGGTGGTCCCTTCAACCTCTCAGACCTTAGATCCAATGTATAGTATAAATTCAGAGCGCTCTGGAATCAATTCTCAAAAGGACAAATAAAACCACACACACACCATGGCGTCCTTCGAGAACTAATTGTATTAAGTTATTACAAAGCGATTGATATAGTACATTTCGTGTCACACAGAATAAGACATGCGCAGTAGACATCAAGACGATTACAGCTGGTCAAAACAAAACGCTATTGTTCTTTGTTCTAAGCTAGCTAAATTAATATAAGAAAAGATACATAATTCCTTCTGTAGCTAAAGAATGCTGAGAAACAGTGTGAAGGTTATAGATAAGTGTGTGAGAACACATGAGTTAGAAGAATCTCATGTTGAGACAGTTATCTGAGAAGTTAAAGGGGTGTTCAAACTGTACATATTGTAAAATGGAAGTTTGTGAATATTAAGATGGCTGACAGAAACAAGATGGATGCTTAACATAACCTTTCACTTACATCAAAAAGCATCTCCATAAAAAATGTGTTCTTGTATATACACGCTTACCCTCCAAATTATAAAAATCAGCCTTCCATGTGACTCCAATGGACCTCTCCTCTTGTAAACTTGTATCCTTTCTGGAGGAGTGAAAAGTTTTTCTCTCTCTCCTTCCTATGGGTGTCAGAAGCTTCCAAAAAGGAAGTTTATACATATAGGGGGATAGTTACGAAAGGCAAATCCACTTTGCACTGAAAGTGCACTTGAAAGTGCAGTCGCTCTAAATCTAAGCCTTTGTATACACGGTCGGATATTCCGATGGACAATGTCTGATAGGACCATGTTGTCGGATAATCCGACCGCGTGTGGGCTCCATCGGACTGTTTCCGTCGGAGTATCCGACGGACCAAGTTTTCCAGCTGGGCTATAAAATTTTCCGACAAAATGATCCGATCGGACAAAGTGCCACGCATGCTCAAATCAAATTCCTAGACCAAAGCTATAGGCTACTAGCCTGAACGTAGTCCCATCGTAACGAAATTACGTTATCACGTTCTGAACGATCGGATTTTCCGACAACTTTGTCCGACCATGTGTATGCAACAGTTTCGGACAAAATCTGTCGGACAAAATCCAACGGATTTGGTTGTCAGAATGTCCGACCGTGTGTACAAGGGCTTAGGGGTAGATCTGAAATGAGTCAAAGCTCTGCTGATTTTATCATCCAATCATGTGCAAGCTAAAATGCTGTTTTTTATTTTCCTTGCATGTCGACTTTACTTCCAAGTGCACTTTCAGTGCGCTTTCAAGTGCACTTGCAGTGCAAAGTGGATTTGACTTTAGTAAATAGTGTGATACCGTAGAAAACCTTTTCCCACAAAGTATAATTTGTACTACGCACAAAAAATGTGTATGTTTCTTTAAACCCAATAATAACTCCACCATTTGTGTTGTGATCCACCAATCACTCCATGCACTTTACCAAATATCAGAACTTTTATGCGTAATCAACCAATCCTCACTTTGGAATATTCCTCCCTCTTGTGTAGGAAAATGGGGGTCCCTACATTCCCTAGCAAGGGGCAGTGTGGGAAAAGGGGATTTTTGAGTGCCAAAAGACAATATCGACTACCACATTGTATGTTAAAAAGTTACCAAAATATTTTTTATTACTCGTATGAAAAATATTTAAAACCACATATATTACATCATGAATAACAGTACACTGGACAATATACAACCATTATAGGCAAACAATGTGTGAGGGATTAGTGGATCATGGATCAATGCGTTGCACCCACAATAGAAGAGAGGACTTCTTCAGGATCCAATTTGCAATGTTGCAAAATCTGTTAACTTATAATTGATCAAGAAGCACATTTAAGCAATCCATTATGCCTGACTTGGGGGAATTCAATCAAGGATATGTGTTCAAAGTTATATTCATGAATATGATAGATGAGAAACAGTAAAGATTCAGTCGCATGTACACATCATGACTAGTGTAAAGATAATGGGATTCAAATTAAATGGAGGGCCTGTATCAAGGGCTGAAGAAAAATTTGGCCAAAAATGCTCATGATATTATGAATCATAATGCCCAAATCCTCACATTGAAAACAGAGAGGGGAGACATACAAAAAAGTGACCCCATGTTTCAGATATGCACATATAAGGGCATCAGTACCACCAGCACTGGTGGGTCATATATGCAGCGTGTATGCATGAAAAAGCCTCCGAAAACAAAAATAAAATATATATATATGGAGTGACCACAAGGTAACTAGTGGGCTTGGCAACACATTTTCATGGTGGTTATAAGATACTACATGATTCTGCATGTTAATGTGAGTGGATATGGCATCATTGCACATTTTGGAGCTAAAAGTGGTATTAAACTATATATACAGTGCCTTGCGAAAGTATTCAGCCCCCTTGAACTTTTCAACCTTTTGCCACATTTCAAACATAAAGATATAACATTTTTATTTTTTGTGAAGAATCACCAACAAGTGGGACACAATTGTGAAGTGGAACGAAATCTATTGGATTTTTGAAACTTTTTTAGCTAAAAAAATGAAAAGTGGGGCGTGCAAAATTATTCGCCCCCTTGCGTTAATACTTTGTAGAGCCACCTTTTGCTGCGATTACAGCTGCAAGTCGCTTGGGGTATGTCTCTATCAGTTTTGCACATCGAGAGACTGAAATTCTTGCCCATTCTTCCTTGCAAAACAACTCGAGCTCAGTGAGGTTGGATGGAGAGCGTTTGTGAACAGCAGTTTTCAGCTCTTTCCACAGATTCTCGATTGGATTCAGGTCTGGACTTTGACTTGGCCATTCTAACACCTGGATACGTTTATTTGTGAACCATTCCTTTGTAGATTTTGCTGTATGTTTGGGATCATTGTCTTGTTGGAAGATAAATCTCCGTCCCAGTTTCAGGTCTTTTGCAGACTCCAACAGGTTTTCATCCAGAATGGTCCTGTATTTGGCTGCATCCATCTTCCCCTCAATTTTAACCATATTCTCTGTCCCTGCTGAAGAAAAACAGGCACAAACCATGATGCTGCCACCACCATGTTTGACAGTGGGGATGGTGTGTTGAGGGTGATGAGCTGTGTTGCTTTTATGCCAAACATATAGTTTTGCATTGTGGGCAAAAAGTTCGATTTTGGTTTCATCTGACCAGAGCACCTTCTTCCACATGTTTGGTGTGTCTCCCAGGTGGCTTGTGGCAAAGTTTAGACAAGACTTTTTATGGATATCTTTGAGAAATGGCTTTCTTCTTGCCACTCTTCCATAAAGGCCAGATTTGTGCAGTGTACGACTGATTGTTGTCCTATGGACAGACTCTCCCACCTCAGCTGTAGTTCTCTGCAGTTCATCTAGAGTGATCATGGGCCTCTTGGCTGCATCTCTGATCAGTCTTCTCCTTGTCTGAGCTGAAAGTTTAGAGGGACGACCAGGTCTTGGTAGATTTGCAGTGGTCTGATACTCCTTCCATTTCAAAATGATCGCTTGCACAGTGCTCCTTGGGATGTTTAAAGCTTGGGAAATCTTTTTGTATCCAAATACGGCTTTAAACTTCTCCACAACAGTATTACGGACCTGCCTGGTGTGTTCCTTGGTCTTCGTGATGCTCTCTGCACTTTCAACAGAACCCTGAGACTATCACAGAGCAGGTGCATTTATACAGAGACTTGATTACACACAGGTGGATTCTATTTATCACCATCAGTCATTTAGGACAACATTGGATCATTCAGAGATCCTCGCTGAACTTCTGGAGTGAGTTTGCTGCACTGAAAGTAAAGGGGCCGAATAATTTTTCAGTTTTTTATTTGCTAAAAAAGTTTAAAATATCCAATAGATTTCGTTCCACTTCACAATTGTGTCCCACTTGTTGGGGATTCTTCACAAAAAATAAAATTTTTATATATTTATGTTTGAAGCCTGAAATGTGGCAAAAGGTTGAAAAGTTCAAGGGGGCCGAATACTTTCGCAAGGCACTGTATTGTGACAGTACAGTTCCCTGTCCTAGTAATTGTCGCCCAGGTTTCTCAAATAGGCAGGTTGAGGGGCTCCAGGGGTATTTAATGTGGAGGAATCTGTTTTATCAGTTTCCTCCAAAGTTTGTAAAATACAGTTGGGGACCTGGAGCCCAGAGATTCCATAGCGTTATGGGTGGGATGGAATCTCCAGTCCTGGGACCGGGTTTTGGGAACAGCCAGGAGTCTGGCTGGTTGATTGAGCAGGTGGGTCCTGGGCTTATAGCAGAGTCAGGATTAGGGTTCTGGGCTCCACCCAGAGAGACAGGAGGTCTCCAGGAGTCCAGGGAGTGCAGGTGTGGACTAGTGAAAGCCAGAGACCCAAGTTGGAGGATCAGAGCAGAGAGGGGCTGCTTTCTAGATAGACGCTGTGTGGGTTGAAGCTGTGTGCATCTAAGGAGACAGGTGAGAGCCTGAAGTGGAAGGCCTGAGCAGCAAGGAAGCTTAAAAGAGGTACAGTAGTTGTATGGGAACCCTGTTATATGGCCAAGATGTCTGAAGCATAAAGCCTAAGGGGCAGTACTGCTGAAGAGAGAGAGCCAGGTGGCTCCCAGTGCATGTATGAACTTCCGTTTATTTTGTTCCTTTTAATAAAAGTGGGCTACCATGCCCTTAAACTAAAGTTCCTGTTTGCTGTGAACTTACTAAAAAGGCATCTACCACTGAGCTAGACATCCCCAATGTCACTATATATATATATATATATATATATATATATATATATATATATATATAGTGTAATACCACTTTAAAGCTCCAAAATGTGCAATGGCGCCATATCCACTCACATTAACATGCAGAATTGTGTAGTATCTTATAACACCGTTAAAATGTGTTGCCAAGCCCACTAGTTACCATGTGGTCACTCAATGCACCTTACCAAATATTAGTATGGAAACGCTCTTTTGCACAATATTCTCGTCAGCAGCACTCCTACTGGTTCTACATTCCTGTCAGAACCCATGAATCAGACCGAGACAGAAGTACAGTTAAATCCCACTTGTGTAATAATAAAAGTAAATATAACAAATATAGTCAAAACATAGCGGAGCGTATAGTCAGACAAGCCAGAAATTCAGGAATCCAGAGATCAGCGTAGTGGAACAGCAAGCAGGATCTGGAGCCAGAAGGAATGTCAGCAAAGTAAGTCTTTAACAGGAACGCAGGAGATAGTCTCTGTAATGTTGACCAAGGCGAAGGCAGAGATCATCTGGGCTGGACGGCTTGAGTAGGCAGGACTGAGGAGCAGGAAATCATCAACAGGTGAGTCACTGTGAAGAAATAGGAGCTGGCAATTAGCCAACAGCTGAGTGACCAGCTCAGAGGAAGGAAGGGCTGAAACCAGCCCTGACAGTACCCTCTCCTCAATGCCCCCTCCCTCACAGGGGACCACCAGGCTTGAAGGGAAAACTTCTATGGAAATCACGGAGGAGGGCAGGGGCATGTATGTCCAAGGATGAGACCCAAGTGCCTTCCTCTGGACCATGCCCTTTCCAATGCACCAGGTACTGTTTGTGCCCACGGAACCAACGGGAGTCAACAATGGACTGTACTTCCTACTCCTCATGGTTCTCAACCTGTACAGGGTGAGGACGTGGTACCGAGGTGGTAAAGCTGTTGCAGACCAAAGAGTTTAATAAGAAGACATGAACACATTTGAGATACGTATATTAGAAGGAAGGTCTAATGTGTAAACCACTGGGTTAATCCTGTGAAGAATACGGAAGGCCCAATAAACCGAGGTGCGAACTTCAGAGAGGAAACACGAAGTCCGAGGTTGGAAGATGACAGCCAGACCCTGTCCCCAACCTGGTAGGAATGTGCGGGCAGGCATCTGCGGTCAGCATGGATTCTGTACCTATCATTAGCATGTCGCAAAGCTACAGAGATGCTCCTCTAACGCAGGAATACTCTGAGGAACAATAGAGTCAGGCAACATGGAAGGTTGGAAACCATAGTTCGCCATAGATGGGGACAATCAGGAAACAAAATTCAAGGCACTATTCTGAGCAAACTCCGCCCACGGTATGAGGTCTGACCAGTTGATATGATGGTCAGAAAAATAACAACATAGGAATTGCTCCAAAGATTGATTGGCTTGTTCTGTGGCCCCATTACACTGCGGGTGATACGCAGAGGAGAAAGAAAGCTGAATTCCCAACTGTGCACAAAAGGTTCGCCAGAACCGGGACACAAACTGACTACCTCTGTACGAGACAAGCACCTTGGATAGCCCATGTAAGCAAAAGATCTCACAAGCAAAAATGGAAGCCAGTTCCTTAAAAGTGGGCAACTTCTTAAAGCGGAGTTCCGCCAAAAATATATTTTTTTAAAAGTCAGCAGCTACAAATACTGCAGCTGCTGACTTTTAAAATATGGACACTTACCTGTCCAGTGTGCCCGCGATGTCCTCACTCGAAACCGACCTGTCCCTCGGCTCTCAGGTGTAGGCGCCGCCATCTTCTGTTCTTCTGCGGCTTCGCAGAATGGTTGCCTACTGTGCATGCGCGAATCGCGCTGCGTGTCCTCACTGGTCCCTGCTGTCTTCTGGGACCTGTATGTCTCCCAGAAGACAGCGGGGGGCGGTGGAGGGGCCGGACATGGCGTAGATCACCGATGAGCCTGCGACAATCTATTCCCGGAAGTGGAAGCAAATACCTGGATTAGACAGGTATCTGCCCCCCCCCCCCCCCGAAAGGTGCCAAATGTGACACCAGAGGGGGGAGGAATCCGATCAGAGGAAGTTCCATTTTTGGGTGGAACTCCGCTTTAAGCCGAATACAATAAGACATTTTCGAGAATCGGTCCACCACCATAAGGATAACTGTGTTGCCCTGGGATTTGGGTAATTCCACAATGAAATCCATAGACAGGTGGGTCCAGGGCCTCTTTCCATTGGATATGGGTTGTAAGAGGCCCACTGGAAGGTGTCGTGGAGTCTTACTCTGAGCACACACGGAACAGGCATCTACGAAGGCTGTTACATCAGCACGTAGCCTTGGAAGAATGGTATGTCTGGAGCACGGCAGTACAGAGAATCTCTGGGACACATCAGCGGTCACAAGGATTCTCAGGAGGAGCATGGACCTGAGCAGCAAGAATTTTGTGAGACTGGTGCAAACTGTAGCCAGAATACAATCAGGAGGAATCACAGGAACTGTAACTTGCTCCATCTTGTAAAAGGAGGAAAATTGTCGTGACAAAGGGTTGGCTTTTACATTCTTAGTACCGGGTAAGAATGAGACAATGTAATTGAAACATGACAAGAAAGAAAAAGAGCCAATAGCGCCCTTCTGGGAGAGAGGCATTTAGTCTCAGACAAGAATGTGAGATTCTTATGGTCAGAAAGAATGAGAACCGGCACAGTGGTACCTTCGAGGAGATGTCTCCATTCTTTCAGAGCTAAAATGATCGCCAACAGCTCTCTTTCGCCAATCAATAAAATTTAATTATTTAATTATTCAATTATTCATTATTCACAAAATTCATCCGTTATTGTATATAATTATTTAATTATTCAATTATTAGTTATTCACAAAATTCATGTAAAAGATGATGTTATGCCAAGTAACTGGATATCTAACATGTCATGCTTTAAAATTGCACACACTAGTGGAATGGCGACAAACTACGGTACTCAAAACTCTCCATAGGCAATGCTTTAAAAATTTCTACAGGTTACCAGTTTAGAGTTACAGAGGAGGTCTTGTGCTAGAATTATTGCTCTGTGTGGTTTGGACACTGTTTACATTTGCAGCCACGACTTACATAAGCGTTTGCTTCTGTGCATAAGCACAGAGGGATGGGGCGCTTTTAAAAAATATACATATATTATTTATTTATATATATATTTTTTTTTTACACTGTCCCTTTGAAAAAAAAATTCTGATCACTTTTATTGTTGTCAGAAGGAATGTAAACATCCCTTGTGACAGTAATAGGCAGTGACAGGTACTCTTTATGGAGGGACCTGGGGTCTATAAGACCCCAGATCCCTTGTTTTCACTTAAAAGTATTCAAAACGCCAAGTTTGCCTGTTTTGAATACTGATTTTTTTTTTAAATTTGGCGCCTTTAAGTCTTCAGTAAACCAAAAGTGACTTCATGACATTGGGTTACTAGATCCGAGACCCAATCAAAGCCGATTCCGGCTTCACTCGGCCCTCTTTGATTGCTTCCATGTTTAAAAGAATGCAATCTAAGCAACCTAGTTAACATCCCCTAGTATATAATTTTCTAGAAATGTGGGCAAAAACACCTCTTTGAGATACTATTCACTGCCGCTAGCTGTGGGTCACTCAGCACATCTTTCTCTGAACTACCTGTATCGGATATCAAAAGAAGAGCCCAGTGTCATTTCTTCAGTGTTGTCACATGAAAAGATATAATAAAGTATTTACAAAAATGTGAGGGGTGTACTCACTTTTGTGAGATACTGTACATACAAGCTTTATTCTCTACCAGGAAACAACAGGCCAGGGTGGCTCCATAGGACATTTGAAGGGATTTTAGACACACCCAGGAAAGGCCACCAATGAGGGAGACAGTGTAGAACTGGAGTAAAGGCAAGGTTATGTTCAAGAGAAGGAGTCAAAACAACCCGGTCTTTTATCCAGCACCTGAACTTGCCTTAAAAAAAGGAGCATTTAATATCACAAATTTAGTCCTGCTAATATTAGCCAGTCTTATTATGATTTCTACATTAAAAACCTGGAGAAATCTCTACTACAATATGCCCACACAGATTTACTTTGTCCCTCATACTGAATCTTCCCATTTAGTAACTGAAACATCCATGGCTTAAATGGCTCAGGAATACAAACATAGGTGTGGGGCACTGACAAAGAGAGGCACTGCCTCACACTGGTCATGACTATAGTTATAGCCCACATTTAAATAATAATTTCACATAAAATAAATGCACATTTTTTTGCAGATAAAAAAATGCCTCATTAAGGGTTATTTTTAATGTTAGAATGAGTTAGCCCTTGTACACACGGTTGGACATTCCCAAAACAAAATCTGTCTGATTTTTTCAGGCGGATTTTGTCCGAAACTGGTGTTGCATACGCACGGTCGGACAAAGTTGTCGGAAAATCCGATCGTTTGTAACGTGATGACGTTATTTAGTTACGATGGGACTACGTTCAGGCTAGTAGCCAATAGCTTTGGCCTAGGAATTTGATCTGAGCATGCGTGGCACTTTGTCCAATCGGAATTCTCTACAAACGATCGGACAAAGTCCGATTGGATCATGTTGTCGGAAAATTTTATATCTAGCTCTCAAACTTTGCTGGTCGGACATTCCGACGGAAAAAGTCAGATGAAGCCCACACATGGTCGGATTATCCGACAACGCGGTCCGATCGGACATTTTCCGTCGGAATGTCCGACTGTGTGTACAAGGGCTTAGTGTAGGAGAAGCGCACAGACCCTGATCCATAGTCTGCTCACCTTAGGGCAGGACCATCAAATATGTGCCATTGTCCCTGGCTCTGGATATCAACGAAAAGGATAAGTTGGAAGTCGAAGTAAAATTGGACAAAAAGGGCCAGGCGAACTGGCATATCGTACCATCGGTCTAACATTTTATAAGCATTTTCCATGATGATTATGTTTTTGGAGCTCTTAGAAGAGCCAAAGCCATGATTGCCCAATCTTCTGGAGCCAGCACCTCCCCTAGCTCACACTCCCATTGATGTCGACAAGACCGCACAGGAGGTTTCCTATTAGATATGACTTGCTTTTAATCATATTTACTTTGATCACACTGGAGGCATTCTGATCACTGTATACAGCCCTCCCACGGACATGTAATTTCCTACTTACAGGATCGATTGACTATTTAGCCAAGACGTCTGCCAAGACAGACCCTCCCATTTAGCATGCTGGAAGCCAGAGGTGACAGAAACCTATATGTCAGTTTTAACAAACCACCAGATATTAAGAATCTGTAAAAACATTTACCAAAATCCTTACGATATATATAACTGACCTGCAGAGGACTGTTATTTTTATTAGCAAGTAAAGTTACACATAAACCTTAAGAGGCCTATATATACCGTATCCAGTAATCCTGGACTTGTGGACACAGGTGCATTTTGATGCCGATTTGTCATTTCAGCTGGTGACAGAGTTCACATAGGAGAAGTGTGCCAATCTATGTACACAAGTGTTTTTGGGTTCCTAAGATGGACAGGAGGCATTAAGAAACAATTCCTTTATGCCACTGACCACTTGTGCATACCTTTTTTTTCCCCATGTTATTTAGCCCTTTTCTCTCCATTTATATCAAATTCAAAAGCATACATTTATTACATTTCAGCTTACCTAGATGTGGTGGCTGCATTCATTTTCACTTTGTTTTTAGGCTTTTTTTGTTACCCGGTGATCCTGCCAGGTCTGTTGTTTTTTAACATAACACGTTCACCTGAAAATGTAGCAGTTTAAAGTATTGAGACAAGCCATTGCTTACAATGATCCGATTTTTTTTCTTTATGTAAAACCTTTATCACAAAAAGAAAAGAAAACTTAGCTGGAGTTTGGCTTCAATGTGTTAGTATAAGTCTGCTAGTACATCTAATGCCGCGTACACACGATCAAACAATCCGGTGGAAAAGTCCGGCAAACACAATCCGCCCATGTGTAGCCTTTGGCGGACTTTTTTTACCCAAAAGTACGGCGGACTTAGCACTCCAATCTTCCAGCCGGACTCCCATTTCGGCGGACAATCTGGCCGTGTGAGTGCCAGTCCGCCGTACTTTTGAAATGAACTGACTTTTCCCGCCCGGAGAAAAGTCCGCTCATTTTGAGCGCATCTCCAGGTAGACGGGGCCAGCGAAGGAGGCGTCGCTGGCCCCGTCACCTGGTATGGATTTAAAGGGGAACCCCAACACCAAAGAAATCAGCGTGCGGTTCCCCCCGGTCCACATCAGACCCTTGTCCGAGCACGCTACCCGGCCGGCCAGGAAAGGGGGGGACGAGCGAGCGTCCCCCCCTCCTGAGCCGTACCAGGCCACGTGCCCTCAACATGGGGGGTGGCTTGGGGAAGGGGGGGCCGCGCGGCCCCCCCACCCCAAAGCACCTTGTCCCCATGTTGATGAGGACAAGGGCCTCTTCCCGACAACCCTGGCCATTGGTTGTCGGGGTCTGCGGGCGGGGGGCTTATCAGAATCCGGGAGCCCGCTTTAATAAGCATCCTCTGGGACTGTGACATCATAATCCGGTGATGTCCCTATATAAGTCGCCGTGTGTCGCGTCCGTGCCATTGTGAGCGGACGATGTGACGAGGCAACATCTGAAGAGAAGAAGAGAAGAACAGAAGACCGGGCCACCGCCTGAAAAAGAGCTAGAAGAAGGCGCGGTGGCCCGGCAAGAAGAACCGAAGAGGGGGACAAGACCCCCGAAGTCGGAAGAAGAGGGCGGTGGCGAAGAAGAAAGCCAGGCTCCTCGCGCGGCCCCCCCTTTCCCAAGGCACCCCCCATGTTGAGGGCACGTGGCCTGATACGGCTCAGGAGGGGGGGGGCGCTCGGCCGGCCAGGTAGCGTGCTCGGACAAGGGTCTGATGTGGACCTGGGGGGACCCCCACGCCGATTTTTTTTCTGCATTGGGGTTCCCCTTTAAGTCCATACCAGATGACGGGGCCAGCGACACCTCCTTCACCTCAAAATGAGCGGACTTTCCTCCGCGTGTGTGGGAGAGTCTGTTCATTTCAAAAGTACGGCGGATAGTCCGGCAGACTTAGTACGCCGTATTAGTCTGCTGAAAAAGTGCCGTGTGTGGGCAAGTATCCCGTTCGGAAAGTCCGGCGGGAAGTCCGCCGGATAGTTGGCTACGTGTGTACGCGGCATAACTATACCCTTCTTCCCAGACTGACAATGCTTCTATCCAAAGGTGCCTCTGTACCCATTCATACAGATTGGGGGAAATCTAATACAAGAGATGTCTTGCTGGCCAGATCACCAAGTAAAAATAGATTGAGAAAAAAAAACATCCAATGATTGGTAAGTTGCAATATACTACATGTTTGGTTTTGGTTTAATACCACTTTAAATATCATTTGGTTTGTAATTCTTCTTTAATGACGAACTACAAAGCCATACCATGTGTTGTTTTATGTTTTTAGGCACAAGATTATGCTATGGCTGAATTTGTGAAACTAGAATTTTGACATTAACCTGCAGGGGGAAATTTAATATTTTTTTTGTATGTTTAGTACCACTTTAATATGTGGTAACTCCTCTTACATTTCTTTTTATTTATAATATCTAAATTAATGCATATGCATAACACTGATCACTTCTGAAAGCCTTAAAGTGGAGCTCCACTCAAAAGGTAAAGCTCCGCTTATCTGCTTTCGCCCCTCCTCCAGTGCCACATTTGGCACCTTTTGAGGGGGGGGGGGGGGGGTACTTGGTTTTGACAGGTATCAGCCCCCACTTCCGGGAGACCTGGCTGCAGCGAGATGCGGCAAGGTCCTCCGTAAATTTGGCCCCACTCCTCCTTTCCCCGCTGTTGGGCCATTCAGAAAGGGCATCACGCTTCACGCATGTGTGGTAGGGAACCACAATGATTCACTGCCATTTTCCCTTACAGGCAATGGTGGTGGCAGTACCCGAGAGCCAACGGAAGTATTGGCTGGGGTGCAGACATTGCTGGATTCCAGGACAGGTAAGTGTCCCAATAGTAAATATCAGCAGCTACAGTATTTGCAGCTGCTGACTTTTATTTTTTTCATGGGAGGCTGGACCTCCTCTTTAAAGTGGTTGTAAAGTCTTAAGGTTTTTCACTTTAATGCATTCTATACATTAAGGTGAAAAACCTTCTTTGCTACAGCATCCTCCCACACCACCTTTTTCTTACCTGAGCCCGATACTATTCAGTTATATGCACAAGCGCAGCGGCTTCAGCTACTGTTGCTCTCCTCATTGGACATATTGATAGCAGCGGGAGCTCCTGCTGCTGTCAATCAAAAGCAGGGGGTGGGGCCGAGTCCCACTGTCTGTGTCAATGAAACGCAGCAGGACTCGGGAGCGAGCCCGCACAGGTGCGCCCATGGAAAGTGGCTTTTCGCAGGGGCACTCGGTGAAGAGAAGGGGCCTGGAGCACCGGCAGGGGACTCTAGAAAAAGAGGATCGGGTCTGCTCTGTGCAAAACCAATGCACAGAGCAGGTAAGCACAAGCATGTTTGTTATTTTATTGAACATTGTGGGTGATTTGATAAATCATTGGCAAAACTCTTCCGGCGGAAAAGGCCTGCGCCTAATTCATGAAAGCCTTGTGACACTTTCTATAAGACTTATTAAGCATGCAACAGATGTAAGTAATTCTTAATTGTGTCACTTTACGAATCTGTGGCTATGGCTGTTACAGATTTTAAAAAAATATTACAATCAGTTGCCAGATTATGGTATGTGACTTGGGAGCCCAAAATCCCAATATTAATAAACAATCAATAAGAACACACACAGTAAACTGTTTGGCTTTAAACAGCCATGGTGTTCATTATGGAGTAACC
Organism: Lithobates pipiens; assembly: GCF_037356315.1. Lineage (NCBI taxonomy): Eukaryota > Metazoa > Chordata > Amphibia > Anura > Ranidae > Lithobates > Lithobates pipiens. Next base: position 388,293,923 of record NW_027507718.1, on the reverse strand, counting down.
CAATACATTAAAAAAAGCATAAAAGTTACCTAAAGCAAAGGCCTAGCCACAAAAAGATCAGTCTAACCCAGTCATGGTGAACCTTGGCACCCCCAATGTTTTGGAACTACATTTCCCATGATGCTTATGCACTCTGCAGTGTAGTTGAGCATCATGGGAAATGTAGTTCCAAAACATCCGGGGTGCCAAGGTTCGCCATCACTGGTCTAACCATTCAATATTGACCATCTTAACCAAAATTAACTTGTCCCTTCAGCATTATGCTGGATGACCATCCCACTAATAAACAACGCCACCTTTTCTAGTAAATGTTGGGGGAAGGAACATGGAAACAAAAAAGAGAAATAGGAGTAAGGAGAGAAAGAATGAGAAGTGGGGTGTCCGGCTTGGGGTTCAACCCAAATAGCTGCCAAGAAACAAATAGAAGAGTCTAATGTCTTAGAAATTGCATTTGTTCTGGGGAATGAGAGAACGTTATCCAAGGAAACCATAAATCCCTAAACTTGGCCATGGCTAATAATTCCTCCATTCATAATATATATGAGTTTGAATCTGTAACTCACTCCTGCATGGTAGGTGTTGTGGGAGACTTAAGCCGCGTACACACGTGGCGGACTGTCTGGCCAACTTAGTCCGTCAGACAATCCGACGGACAGTCCGTCATACTTTCGAATGAACGGACTTGCCCACACACGGCACTTTTTGAGCGGACTAATACGGCGGACTAAGTCCGCCATACTATCCGCCCTACTTTTGAAATGAACGGACTCGCCCACACACGCGGAGGAAAGTCCGCTCATTTCGAGCGCGTCTCCAGGTAGGCGGGGCCCGCGAAGGAGATGTCGCTGACCCCGCCGCCTGGTATGGACTTAAAGGGGAACCCCAATGCCGAAAAAAATCGGCGTGGGGGTCCCTCCCAAGCCCACAACATACCCTTGTCCGAGCACGCTACCCGGCCGGCCACGAAAGGGGGGCGAGCGAGCGCCCCCCCCCCCTCCTGAGCCGTACCAGGCCGCGTGCCCTCAACATGGGGGGTGCCTTGGGGAAGGGGGGGCCGCGCGGCCCCCCCACCCCAAAGCACCTTGTCCCCATGTTGATGAGGACAAGGGCCTCTTCCCGACAACCCTGGCCGTTGGTTGTCGGGGTCTGCGGGGGTGGCTTATCGGAATCCGGGAGCCCCCTTTAATAAGGGGGCCCCCGGATACCGGCCCCCCACCCTATGTGAATGAGTATGGGGTACAATGTACCCCTACCCATTCACCTGTAAAATAAAAGTACCAAAAAAAAACACAACACAGGGTTAAAATATTTTATTGCACAGCTCCGGGGGTCTTCCGTCTTCGGGGGTCTTCTCGCCGGACTCCTCCTCTATCTTCTTGTAGCTCTTTTGCTAGCGGAGGAGTCCGGCTTTCTTCCTCGCCGCCGGCCTCTTCTCCCGACTTCGGGGGTCTTGTCCCCCTCTTCGGTTCTTCTGCCTTCTTATAGCTCTTTTACAGGCGGTGGCCCGGTCTTCTGTCGCCGCCCGTTCTTCTTCTTCTTCTTCTTCTCCAGGAGATGTTGCCTCGACACTCTCTCCGGCCGGAATGCCAGGGACCAACCCATGTGACATAAAGCCATGTGACACCGCCCCATTGTCCCTATATAAGTGGCAGCGGAGCGCGTCCCTGGCATTCCGGCCGGAGAGAGCGTCGAGGCAACATCTCCTGGAGAAGAAGAAGAAGAAGAAGAAGAAGAACGGAAGGCGGCGGCGGCGGCGGCGACAGAAGACCGGGCCACCGCCTGTAAAAGAGCTATAAGAAGGCGCGGTGGCCCGGCAGAAGAACTGAAGAGGGGGACAAGACCCCCGAAGTCGGGAGAAGAGGCCGGCGGCGAGGAAGAAAGCCGGACTCCTCCGCTAGCAAAAGAGCTACAAGAAGATAGTGGAGGAGTCCGGCGAGAAGACCCCCGAAGACGGAAGACCCCCGGAGCTGTGCAATAAAATATTTTAACCCTGTGTTGTGGTTTTTTTGGTACTTTTATTTTACAGGTGAATGGGTAGGGGTACATTGTACCCCATACTCATTCACATAGGGTGGGGAGCCGGTATCCGGGGGCCCCCTTATTAAAGGGGGCTCCCGGATTCTGATAAGCCCCCCGCCCGCAGACCCCGACAACCAACGGCCAGGGTTGTCGGGAAGAGGCCCTTGTCCTCATCAACATGGGGACAAGGTGCTTTGGGGTGGGGGGGCCGCGCGGTCCCCCTTCCCCAAGGCATCCCTCCATGTTGAGGGCACGCGGCCTGGTACGGCTCAGGGGGGGGGGCGCTCGCTCGCCCCCCTTTCCTGGCCGGCCGGGTAGCGTGCTCGGACAAGGGTATGTTGTGGACTTGGGGGGGACCCCCACGCCGATTTTTTTCGGCGTTGGGGTTCCCCTTTAAGTCCATACCAGGCGGTGGGGCCAGCGACGTCTCCATCGCGGGCCCCGCCTACCTGGATACCCGCTCGAAATGAGGGCGGTAAAAGTCCGCTCATTTCAAAAGTACGGCGGACTGGCACACACACGGGCGGATTGTCCGCCGAAATGCGAGTCCAGCGGACAGTATTTCCAACATTCCGAAATACTTAGTCCGCCAGACTGCACGCTGAAAAAGTCAGCTGAAGCCCACACACGAGCGGACTGTCCGCTGAAATGTGTTATAGCGGACTAAGTTGGACAGACAGTCCGCCCGTGTGTACGCGGCCTAAGTAGGCCAGACAGTCCGCCCGTGTGTACGTGGCTTTACAATGTGTGCGAATTTTGTTGTTCTACTTTTAGGAAATGAATGTGCTTCCACACTTTTTAAAAAATAAACAAATACAGTTAAAACAAATCCCTCACAAGCATGGTAATTTTTTCCTTTTGGTTATGGTTTTGGTTTAAATTCCAAAAACCTTTTGTTTTGTTCCACTATTCTAAGAAACTACACATTCATTTTTTGGATTACAGAAAAGAATGAATTGGTAACAGATCTAAATACGTACACAATTATTTAATATAATTAGTAAAAAGCTGAGAGAAATAGGAAACAATGCTGTGTGCTATGTTTTTCTATTATTCCTTTGCACACACAAGGATTTCCTGTAAGTAGTTCCTTTACAGAATGTATTTAGACATGTGCTTTTGCCAAAGACGCATTAAAACATACATGGTAATGCACAATACTTCCACAGGCATCAACATATCTGACCAATTGTGAGGTGATATTGACCTAATCATTCTGAGCAGCACTCTAAGGCAGCAACCTCTCAAAACTTTCAGCGCTGCTTCGAGTGTAATGTGGCGTAATGCCCAGCTGGTGCTCAGGAAAGAGGGTGTTGGCATTCAGCTTCAAACATCCAGAGGTGTCAGTAAGAAAGGTATGAGGTGCCACTTAACCAACCCAATCCATATGAAGTGTAAACGATGGCCTCAGACAGAGCTGCTCTACTGACCATGCCCTGTGATTTGTTTCGCCCTGCCCACTGGGGTTTAATTGTAGACGTCTATGATTAAGCCCCGGTGGGCGGGCAAAACGTGTCAGTGAATGTGATCAGTGTAGCAGCACTGACTGGGGCCATCATTTACACTTCACGTGGATTGGGTTGGTTGAGCGGCACCTCATACCTTTCCTACCCTAAGGCAGCATTCATACTACATGTTTCATGATTGCGCACAAAATTACTTTATATCGTGCGTGTTTTTGAAAGGCATAAAAACACGTCACACCAGTGCTGTTCGTTGTTAACAGCACCCAAAACCAGTGGTGGCTGGATACATTTATTTTGGGCGGGGGGCACACATCATAGGTGATTTGGGTCATGTCACTAGCACAACCAGTCAGTGGGTCGATCGATGAGCCCTGCACTTACCCTTGGGCAGCGCTTCCCTCCGGGCAGCGGCTTCTTCCCCTGCAACTCCTATGGCAGCCCCCACATCTCCTCCCCTCTCCCTGTCGTGGCCCAATAGAATTCGTTTCTCTTTTTGACCAATCGGGAAACGGGTCTCAGGACCGGCTTCCTGATTGGCCGGGAGGAGAGTCAGTGTGACAATAGCGAAGATTTATTCACTATTGTCACACAACTGGGTGGGCTCTGGAGGCAGTTGCAGCATGTGTACACTCCTACCTGCTGCCTTTGCAGCTTAAAGAATATGTAAACCCAACATTTCATATTTCTGATATGTGCCTGTTGTACCATGCGAGTTCATGCACAGATGTCTATTCAAATCGCCCCGAAGTCGTACAGGAACTACTTTTGAGAATCTGTGCGACGCCGACTTTGACGACAATATCCACCTATTTGGCATGCAATTTGACATGTCAATTCGCATGCCAAATTGGCCCAATGTGAACGTGGGCTCAGGGCTGTTTTTCTGATTAGGTTTCATTCACATGGTTGCAGTGCAGTGGATTATTTTTAGGGAATAAAACAGCTGGTGAGGGGCAAAATTACTGCCTCCTCACTGCCTATCAAACACCCTCTGAAGAGTGATTTGCTACAGATAACTCTGCAGAGGGCACTGCAAGTGTAATCAAGCCTTTGCTGTGCAACCTGGGCAAGTGCAAAGGGCACCCTCTTGTGTACTCTGGAGTGATAAACCTCTTAAAACTGTGTCATAAGGAATTTTATTAAATGTTTTTAGGAGATAAAAGAAAAAGCCGTGAGTGCAATGCCTGCCACAAGATGTTGCCTTGTGCGCCTGCTCAAGTTGCACACTTAAGCTGGATACACCCTATACAATTTTCTGTAGATTTTTTCCTTCAGATTTACCAAAACCATATAATATGAGGTCAAACCTTGAGAGTTTCAATTTGTATGGAATCAGGCAGGCCCTTGCACTACATGGTTTTGGTAAATCTAAAGAAAATCAGACAACAAAAGTTGTATAGTGTGTATGGGGTCTAAGGCTGCTTTCACACTGAGACGCTTTACAGGCGCTATAGTGCTAAAAATAGCACCTACAAAGAGCTTCTCCTTTCACTCCAGTGTGAAAGCCCGAGGGCTTTCACGCTGGAGTGGGGCTCTGGCAGGACGGTAAAAAAAGTCCTGCAAGCCACATCTTTGCAGCTCTGTAGGAGTGGTGTATACACCCATTGAAATCAATGGGCAGCGCCGCTGTACCGATGGCAAAGCACTGCTGTAGCGGCACTTTGCAGGCAGTTTTAACCCTTTTTCGGCTGTTAGCGGGGTTAAAAGCATCTCGCTATCTGCTGAAAAGCGCCACAAAAACGACTGTAAAGCGCCGCTAAAAATAGTGTGAACTCAGCCTTAGGATCCTTTCACAACGTGTGCTTCACTCTCTTCAGCAGAGTATCGTAGGTGAAGAGTAGCACAATGGGACAGATTGCAAAAGCGGGCAAAAGCATTGGGGCCCTCTTTCCTGGGAATGTGGCCACTTAGCCCCTCATTCTGGTAGTCTAGGGGTTAAGCAGGTGCAGTTTGGGGTGGGCGTTTGTGGTGGGTGATTAGGCAGGTGTGGGTAGCCAATGTGTGAGCTAGGGACAGTTTCCCCATCTAGAAAGTCTATATAAGGGGCTGCAGAGGGTCTTGTGCTTCCTCTGCAGCTGACCTGGTGAAGAAAAGAAGCTCCCTCCCTCCCTTCCCATTGTGGCATTTTTATGTGGTAGAGTCACCCCGGAATCCATCATTGTTGCCTTAGTGAAATTGCCTGAGTTCCAATAACTGGGCAAGGTTAAGTGATTTATGGTGTATTTTATTAAAAGTGTTTGATTTATATGGTCATGTAAATATGTTAAACCAATAAATTGACACGGCCATTTTCTGCCAACTTATATGGTGTTTTTCTTGGGTGGTATGATTGTATCTGGGTATATAGGTGTGGGTGGGGGCGGGGAAGGCCTACAGTCCCAGTCACTTTTCTGACTTCCGTGTATGTTCAATTCTTCTGTCCACATTTTGACAGAGGTTGTTTTCAGACCTGGATTGGACCTATGGGTTGCTAGATGTATGCTGACTTGTGTCTGATTACATCAGGCTTCCTCTGATCCTTCATCTTTAGGTGCAGAAAAATGGAAAGGATGCAGTCCTTTAGGTTTTTTTCTTTTTTTGGAACTAAATAAACTCAAGACCGTTTACATCCACCTGCCCATAGACCAGCATAGAGAATCTGATCAGGTCCACCTGAAAACTGACAGGCGGACCTCATCAGAAAAGATAAAAAAGTGCTAACCAAACATGAGAAACATAAATCAAACATATAGGCGGAATAAAACTACAGAAAAAATGTACAGTGTCCAATAAAAGGAATCTAAATGTGATATTTCAAGGTATAATGCCAAGTAGATATAAAGTCAAATTAAGCCCTTCTAAAAAGAGCAAAGTCCCATCCACATAAGCCCGTGTTGAAAGGTAGAAAGGGAACACCACTGCTGTGTGCCCTCACCATCCACTCAAAATATGCTTACCAGATGGGATTGACTTCCAAGTTATAAGAAGTCAAAAAGCGCCTGTATCACAGAAAGGCATGTGGCTCCACAGCAGCATGGGGTCTATGCTCTCCAATACCACTCAATTTAAAGTCATGCTCATGGCTCACTGGCTCAGGGTTGTGTTGGAGAGTGGATCCCTACATGCTGGTTGTGTTGGATCCTCACATTCTGCTTGTGTAAGGTACAATGGTCATCTTTTTTCCTTCCATAAACCATATAACAACCTTAGGCAAGTGTGACCTGTGCAATGCAGAAAACTAAATCTGGCCAATTCTGTCTTTCCACCCTCTCAGTTGCATTCACAACTTATGCCGCGTACACACGAGCAGAATATCCGACAGAAAAAGTCAGACGGAAGTTTTTCATTGTATATTCCGATCGTGTGTGCGCCTCATCAGACTTTTTTTCTTCAAAAATTCTGGAGGACCTAGAAATAGAACATGTTCTAAATATTTCCAACGGAACCAATTCCTATCGGGAAAACCGCTCATCTGTATACTGTTTTCCAACGGACCAAAAACTACGCATGCTCTGAAGCAAGTACGAGACAGAAGCTATTGGCTACTGGCTATTGAACTTCCTTTTTCTAGTCCCGTCGTACGTGCTGTACGTCAACGCATTCTTGATGATCGGACTTTGGTGTGATCGTGTGTATGCAAGACAGTTTCAGCGGAATTCCGTCGGAAAAAAACCTTCAGAGTTTAATAGGTCGTGTGTACAGGGCATTATATTGGTTGATGTGTTTGCTGCTTATTTTCACTACTTACCTTGATTTAAATATTTTTTTTTCTTTTATGGACCTCATCAGAAAGCCTCTGTAAAAAGGGGCCTAGGACTTGATAACAGTCAACCTTACTGTGCAAACTAAGCATTGCAAAGGACACCATATTGTACAGTAAGAAATTGCTATTTACAGCTGCTATCTAGGGATTGCTAGACAGCAGCAGCATGAGAGAGTCAGCAATAAGGCCTCATGCACACTGGACGTTACAAAAATGCCAGTAGAGTTAGCTGTAGAAAGCTATAGCTCTAGAATGAGTTTTGCAGCATTTTTTTGCAGTAGCATTCTTTCGTTTTTTTTTTTTAAGCAAAACTATACTCCTACAAAATGCTCATAAATGCCAAAAAGCCAAGTTTTTGAGCATTTATATTTTAGAGTTAGAGCATTTTAACAGCTGAAAAACTCCTCTTCAGACCCACTAGTTCTGGGGGGGGGGGGGTTTCTAGCCAGAAAATACCCCTGCCAAAAAGAGCTGATAAAAGCCTATGTGTGCATGGACAAAAAGCAGCAGCTGTAAAAACGTCCAGTGTGCATGAGATTTAAAGAGTTTACAATAGCCTCTGTGTGCTGGTATTTATATATGGGACAGCACAAGGAATAGCAAGGGAAGCGTTAAATGGTTAAAAACTGCAAATCTATTTACACAGGTAATTGTTGATTTTTCATTAGGACAGAGTGAAGTAGAAACTAACACAGGGGGGTTATTTACGAAAAGGCAAATCCACTTTGCTCTGCAAGTGCACGTGGAAGTGCAGTCGTTCTAAATCGAAGAGGTAGATCTGAAATGAGTGGAAGCTCTGCTGATTTTATCATCCAATCATGTGCAAGCTAAAATGCTGTTTTTTATTTTTCTTGCCTGTCCCCCTTGGATCTACAGCGACTTTACTTCAAAGTGCACTTTCAGTGCAAAGTGGATTTTCCTTTAGTAAATAACCCCCAGGGTGTATACCTCATTACCTGAGGGAACACAGCAGTTTTCCATAGAGGACAGAGCATGCGGCCCTGTTCTCTGTCCACTTCTGTGTGCAAAGAATGCATCAAGGTAAAAACTTTTTAGTTTTATTATCACTTTAAAGGTTACCAGGTTTTTAAAAGGTATTCTAAGAATATTCTATTAAACGTGCCCATTTTAACCACACCAATTCTTAAACCGCACACACGATTGGATTTTCCACAGACAAAACCTCTGACTTGTCCGAAGGCGTGTGCTTGGATTTTGTCTAAAGCCGCGTACACACGGGCGGACTGTATGGCCAACTTAGTCCATCAGACAATCCGACGGACAGTCCGTCCTACTTTCGAATGAACGGACTTGACCACACACGGATGCACAAACAGTCCATCGAAAGCTTGCGCGATGACGTGTACAGCACGTACGACGGGACTAGAAATAGGAAGTCGAATACACAGCAATGCAACCTTTCGCCGTGTAAATCCTTTCTGAGCATGCGCCATACTTAGTCTGTCGAACTAGCCTACTCACGAGCGGATTGTCCGCTGAAACCAAAGTATGACGGACAATATTACGGAAATTCCGAAATACTTAGTCCGCCAGACTGCACGCTGAAAAAGTCCGCTGAAGCCCACACACGAGCGGACTGTCCGCTGAAATGTGTTTCTACGGACTAAGTTGGCCAGACAGTCAGCCCGTGTGTATGCGGCTTTACATATAAACGGCAAGGAATTGTCAGCCAACAAACCCGAATGTAGTGAAATATTACGTGGCTTTTCAGCTCTTTAGCGCCATCCTTTGGGCTCCTTCTGCTAATTTTGTGTTAATAGAAGTTGATTTGCGCTTTTCATTTCGCTTTTCAGTTTGCGCTTTTCTTTTTGTGCTTTTCAGTTAGTTTCTGATCGACCATTCGTCAACCAGACGTTGCCGAATCGGAGGAGATAACGTGTTATTTATTATTGGCCTTGGAGTTATTGATTTGACCCAAGTCCCGTCCAGGAACAGGAGTAGGAGGAGGATTTTTTGGACCAAAAATTAGTCGCTTTATTAATTGTGACCAATTATGTCATATGCCTTTGCCGTGGGAGCTCCAGGAGAATAATCCTGATGATTTTCGGAATTATCTCCGGATGACGAACCCCTGCTTTCACCAACTCTTGGCATTGTTGACCCCCTATATTAAGAAGCAGGACACATGCATGAGGCTTTTATTTTATTTTTTGTTTGAATAATGATTTGATTTGATATATTTTCTATATTGTTGGATGCATAGAAGGCAATTTTTGGTTAATTTATATTGGCAGATAGCATGTATAATTGTATTTGTTTTCTTTTTTTAATGCACGATAAAAAAAATAGTGTAGAATAATACTTTTTTTTACTTCAAATGAAAGTTTGGGAGTAGGCAGTTACATTTAAAAAATACTAAAATTGACAAGGGACACCAACATAGTTGTATCTTTGGTCTTAAAAACTACGGGATAATGGTGTTGTGGTAAAAAAAAAAAAAAAAGCATAATAATATTTTTCTTGTTATCACTAGAAAAAAAAAGCCTTTTGAAATACATTTGCCATAACTCCATCAGTATCACCAGCAAAGCAGCTTCATTATTATCCCATTAAAGCAGAAGAGAATGTGTGCTGCATTTTGAGATTTCATAATTTGCTACGTCTCGAATATTAATTCTCCATTACGAACGCTAGTTAACAAGACGGACTGATTCCAGCTCGTCCTTGCTTCCAAGCATGCATGTTTGTACTTTGGACTATTGTTCGATAGACTTGTGTACACACGCTTGGAAAATCCAACAACAGACATTTGTCTGGAATATTTTAAAGCCTGCCATTCAAAATTTGTCCGTGGAAAATCTGATAACAATTGTCTGATGGAGCGTACAAACGGTCGGATTTTCCGCCAACAGCCTGCCATCACACATTTCTCACCAGCAAATCCGATCGCGTGTACGTGGCTTAACTCAAATTGTTGTATTAGTGACTATACCTCCCTGAAGCCTCCATGCCTGGCCTGAATATAACAGAGACAAGCAATGCAAACAATCTTTGTCAGTTAGCTGAACACACCAAACACGTGAAATCCATGATTTTATTTTGTTGGACGCAGAACGCTAATGCCCTGTACACGCGGTCAGACTTTCCGCTGGAAAATGTGCGATCGGACTGTTTTGTCGGAAATTCCGATCGTTTGCGGGCTCTATCACACTTTTTCCATCGGAAGACGAAAGCTATTGGCTTCTGGCCTCTTTATAGTCCCATCATTGTGAATATAGAAGTCTCTCAACAAAATGTCGAGCATCTGCTCCATACTCACTTTCGCTGTCAACAGCAGTCCTCCATAGGCCGCATGTTGCAACAGTAGGTGATGGATTGTTACCAAGGACATGTTTCTTCATTAATTATTTGATGACTTAATTGTTTATGTCATTCTCAAAGTGCCCCAGAAACTCCAGGAAACTCCTATGGTCTTCTTGTACAATAAACAATTAATCTTCTGTTCAATGTCAGCTGTAACGGTTACCAGATCTCTTCTGAACCTCATAAGCACTCCTACAAGGTAGTTGGTCAAGTTAGGACCAATAAAAAAAAAATGTATTCAGAGATCCATCTTGCTGGAGTCTAAGGCGCCTTTCACACTGGGTTGGTTTTCAGGCGCTACGGCGCTAAAAATAGCGCCTGTGTAGCGCGTGAAAAAACCGACCCCTTTCACTCCAGTGTGAAAGCCGGAGGGCTTTCAAACTGGAGCGGTGCGCTGGCAGGACGGTGAAAAAAGTCCTGCTAGCTGCATCTTTGGAGCGGTGAAGGAGCGGTGCATTCACTGCTCCTAAACCGCTCCTACCCATTGAAATCAATGGGGCAGCGCAGCTATACCGACGGCAAAGCGCCGCTGCAGCAGCGCTTTGCAGGTGGTTTTAACCCTTTTTTGGTTAAAATTACGGTAAAGCGGCGCTAAAAAAATCGTCGCTTTACCGCCGACGCCCGCACCGACCCAGAGTGAAAGGGGCCTAGCAGTACCCTGATTTGTTTTGGCTTATGTGAGTGATAATCTCAAAAGAAGGGGAAATACCAGCACTTGTGTTCTTATAATGGTGGAACTGGCTCAGCATGATCCTTCTTGAATATCTTCTTCATAAAGGCAACAAAATGGTCTCTCTTTTCAGGCTTGTTCTTTAGTGTTCGTAGCAGTGAGGCAAATCTGGACAAAGTCTGCTCACTATTGTTTGGAAGCTTGGCTCTTACAGCACGAAGGGGTAAAGGTGCAACCCAGCTGTTGGAGTCATCCAAGAAGAATTCATTGTCCTTTACTCGGATTAATTCTCTGTCCTCGACTGACAGGGCTATTTTGTTATGTTCAGTGTAGTACAAAACACTGTTCTACCTAAGTTGTCATCACAGAGGATGTGACATTAGGCACTTGGATGATGTCTATAAGCTTCTCTTTCACTTCATAACGATGAAGGCATTATTTCAATTGAGTGGTAAGTCCATTTCTTAATACATGCCTTTTAAAAGAATTGACTTCAGATCGATTTTGCATCCTGTCCAAACATACATAACCCACTATTACGCAGGCTAGATTAAAGCCTCGTACACACAATCAAATTTTTGTTTGTCCATTTTTTTGTTGCATGCTAGTCTCATGTCAAAAGTAAAGAGGTTACTCACCATACGAAAATTTTTGTATAACAGACTTCAACTTCAGAAGTGAAGTAATGTGTTGAATTGTTTTCTATGTATTCTTTCGTTTCTGAGCATGCGTAGTCTTGCTCTTACAATTTTTTCCATGTGTCAAAAATGTGTCAAAAATGTCCGATGTGTCTGCCATAATGTCACAGTCACGATAACAATCACTGATTGCCGCCATTACTAGTAAACCAATCAATAAATGCTTATTGCGATTTTTTTTTTTTTTTACCAAAAATATGTAGAAGAATATGTATTGGCCTAAACTGAGGAAAAAATTTTTTTTTATATATTTTTGGGGGATATTTATTATAGCAAAATGTAAAAAATAATGCGTTTTTTTTTTTTCAAAATTGTTGCTCTTTTTTTGTTTAAAGCGCCAAAAATAAAAACCGCAGGTGTGATCAAGTACTACCAAAAGAAAGCTCTATTTGTGAGAAAAAAAGGACGTCAATTTTGTTTGGGAGCCACGCAATTGTCAGTTAAAGCGACACAGTGGCGAATCCCAAAAAGTGCTCTGGTCAGGAAGGGCGTAAAATCTTCCGGTGCTGACGCTGTTAAATGGACTGTAGTGTATTACTGCAAAATGCACTGAAAAACATGTATAGGTGTGAACTTTGTGTAAAGCTGTCCATAGATGGATCCACAAATGAGGTGGATAGAGGAATCCTCCCCACTGAGAAATTGTATTCTGACAGTAGGACTTCTCCACTGTCAGAATACACTGACCAGTGGCTGTAGCCACTAATCAGGATACATTTTCTAACAAGTGCATTCAACAGAAGTCAATCTCTAGACTGACTTCCATCAAGTGGGAGCAGCCACACTTGGCTGAACCGCTGAACCGGACAGATTTTGATCAATCTATGGCCAGCTTAAAGTGATATTAAACCAAAACCAAGAGCAAAAAACATTTATTATACTGCAGCTAATTCTTTGATGTGGTAGCTGCATTAGTTTTCTTCTTTGGGCAGTCTTTCCTTTATTTCCCCCGATGATCGGGCCAGTAAATCTGTTGGTTTTCAAAAGAACAAGCTGTCCTGAAAATGTAGCAATTAGAGGGTTGAGACAAACCATTTAACACTGACAGGAGTACTTACAATGATCAGCTTTAAGTAATTTATTTAAAACCCTTATTCCCAAAGAAAAAACTGTCACCGCCCCTAAATTAACAATGCTACTGTCCAGAGGTGTCTCTATTGCTCTTTCATCCAGAGTGTAGGCACCCTAAGCCCTTGTACACACGGTCGTAAATTGCGACCACAAAATCCATCTGATTTTTTCCAATGGATTTTGTCTGAAACCGGTGTTGCATACACACAGTCGGACAAAGTTGTCGGAAAATCCGATCGTTCGGAACGTGATGACGTTCGTTTGTTACGACAGGACTACGTTCAGGCTAGTAGCCAATAGCGTTGGTCTCGTAATTTGATCTGAGCATGCGTGGCACTTTGTCCAATCAGAATTCTCTACAAACGATCGGACAAAGTCAGATCGGATCATGTTGTCGGAAAATTTTATATCCAGCTCCAAAACTTTGTTGGTCGGACATTCCAACGGAAAAAGTCCGGTGGAGCCCACACACATTCGGATTATCTGACAACACGGTCCGATCTGACATTTTCCGTCGGAATGTCCGACCGTGTGTACAAGGGCTTCGGCTTGGTTTACACTTCCGCGACTTGGGATCTGACTTGTGAGACCTCAAGTCGCATGGCATGTGAAATCCCATCTTAGTCAATGAGAGCTGTCTTAACTATCACTACTGAAGTCGCTCTGACTGTAGAAAAGGTGACTGTACTACTTCAAGGTGACGTCTATCCGACTTGTACCCATAGACTTTAATGGAAGTCAGATCCTCATCTTTATTGATGTAATTTGGATCTGACATTATTGGAAGATTACCCCAGCAGAGCATGGCATCTTCCTGTATGCTGTTATCTCTGCATACCTGCACAAGACAAAGTCACATCAAAGAAGTACTCAAGTCCCATCAAGTCGTCAGCAAATTGCCAGACAGGGAGTATGTTACCGGTCGGGTGAAAAACAGGGAGAAAAAAAGAAGACCGCATTTAAGGATTGGTAAGCTGCAATATATTACACTTTTGGCTTTGGTTTTACCACTTTAAGGAGCCTCAGACTGCACTAAAACTGGACAGGAGTTCTAATCTACGCTCTATCTACATCTAAAAAATAAAAATAAAATAAAAGTTTTGAGTGTAGTTACACCTCTAAGATTTCTTTAACTAATGCAACAGAATTTGATCAATATGCCAGTTTTGCACACTCTGAGTATATGTAAAATCCGGGTAAATATTCGCCTGGAAGACAAACCTTTATCATATCAGCTGGAAAGTCACCCCTGTAAGACCTTCCTACATTTTCCCCATGTTACTCATGCTCAGGAATTGTATGAAAAGACTGTGTACTGGACATGATATTGTAACTAGAGTGCTGCCAAACAGTTTATCCCCCTCTGCTTTACTCTCCTCCCCTCTCATTCTCCTCTGTGTATGACTTGTGGCCAGAAGGTGACGTCAGCCAAGGAAAGGGATAAAGAGAAGATCAAAGGCATCAGGGGATCAGACTGTCTCTGCTTGCAGAGGGATAACTTCTCAGGGACCTGTAACTAAGTTCTTTGCCTTAGTTGTCATAGAGCCTACATCTATAAACTTCCTATAGCTAAGAAAATGCCACAGAATGTGGTTCTACCTGGACCTGCACCCTGGGGATTCAGGCTAACTGGCGGCATTGACTTTAACCAGCCACTGGTAATCTCTAGGGTAAGTAAAGCACTCTGATGTTATGTTTTTTGTCTTTGTTTTCCTCTCATCTCAGATAAGCTCACCATACATATTACAATCTGATTGTACAATCTCTGTTAGATCTAACAAGTATATAGTGCAAGGGCCTGCTTCATTGTATAAAGATTGATTTGATAGTTTAGGTTGGTCCTCATATTCCATAGTTTTGGTAGATCTTGTTAATGATTGTACAGAGATTGTACAATCAGGAGTGTGGTCAGCCTAAAAAAATATAGGGAGATAGATATATCGATCGATAGACAGACAGGGTGTGATAGAGCACCAGTGAGAACAAGTGATGCGCCAGGTCTTGGACAAAGTGATAGGTAGATTAGATGTTATTTTCAATGCTGATGTGTTTTGTATATCTCTGTATTTCACTGCCTAGAATGCAGTGCTTGTGTGTGACATTAAGATGTATTTGTTTGGGAGGCTCTGCATTGTCATATATAATGTAGATCTCAGATTTCAATTGGTGAGTTCTATTTGCTGTTTTTGGGGTGCTGATTAAGGCTGGGTTCACACACGTGCGGCCGCGGGTTCGTGCCTGGGGTCCGGTGTATTCCTCTACACCGGTTCAGGTGCGATTCAGGGCTGAATTCACACCTGAACCGGACCCAAAGACGCACCGGACCCTTCTTCAATCCAGACCACGGACATCCAATTCGCATATGTGGGAACCCAGCCATAAGACCATTTTGGAGAAACTTACTGCAACTATTGACCATTTGTACCAAACGTTCAGGTAAAGTTACTTGAATACTAATCACCTTCTCTGTATGCTTTACAAATGAGAAATACATCTGGAAAGATTTACACACTGGCACACTTTTCTTTACATGTTCATCCATACACACCATCCAATGGAATTATTAGCAGCTGTACACCTTCTTCTCATTAGAACTGCCGCACCCGGTATACACTACTGGTCATGACTGTGTATGGCCAAAACTGTCCCCATTCATGCTTGTGCGACTTGTCATGCAACTTTGGACAGCAAAGTTCATCATGTTTCCCAATGATAACCATTCATATATGTGCGACTTAAAAGAGAAGTATGGAATTTTTGATTTATTTTAGAATCATACCTAGGTGGATGCAGCATCGGTCCTTTGTGCACTGGTACGCAGTCATGTTGGAACAGGAAGGGGCCACCCCCAAACTGTTCCCACAAAGTTAGGAGCATTAAATTATCCAAAATGTCTTGGTATACTGATGCCGTAAGAGTTCGCTTCACTGGAACTAAGGGGCCAAGCCAAACCCCTGATAATCAACCCCACACTATAATCTCCCCTCTCCAGCAAATGAATTGGACCAGTGCACAAAGCAAGGTCCATGAAGACACGGATGAGTGAGTTTGGGTGGAGGAATATGACTGTCCTGACCTCAGCCCAATAGAACACCTTTGTGATGAATTAGAGCAGAGACTTCTTGTCCATTATCAGTGTCTGGCCGAAAATGTGCTTCTGGAAGAATGGTCAAACATTCCCATAGACACACTCCTAAACCTTGTGGACAGCCTTCCCAGAAGAGTTGAAGCTAATATAGCTGCAAAGGGTGGGCCAACTCAATACTGAACCCTACAGACTAATGGCCCATACGCATGATCCAAATATCGTACGACAGATCGTATGACTTCTTTCACTTAATAGTCGAAAGTAGAAATTGAATAGGTAACTAAAGTCAGGAAAATTCTCGTACGACAGAAAAAAAAAAAATCGGAAGTGATGTCATGTGTTGTAATGTATTTGTATTCAATTTTCGGACAGCAACTATACTGACTAAACGAAAATCGTACAATCTGGTATCACACAAGGAAACTTTTCATGCTTGTCCAATCTAATAATATCAGATGAACTGTCGTGATTGGCTCTCTAAAGTAGTGTACACACGATCCAAAAATTGTACAATTCTTATTCGGACGACAGTTTTCGTATGATATTCGGATCGTGTGTTTGAGCCATTAAAGTTCATGTACGTGTAAAGGCAGCTGTCCCAATACTTCTGGCAATATAGTGTACATTAGATAAAGGTCTGGTTACCCTGACATGGCTCTGCTAGCTTGAAGGGCTGGGTTAACCCCAAGACTGGCAGGAAAGAAATAAAAATTTTTGCCAAGTAAAGCAATTTCCCACATTTGTAATTTAGCTATTTACCTGGACTGTGGATTTAAATGGCTTCATTTACACATGTGGCTCTCACTGCGGCACCTCTGAAAAGCTTTCTGTGGTTATATCACTGGCAGAGGTGTTTGGCATGAGATGGCAATATGTTACTTCCCCGCTGCCTGTTTTAACTCCGTAAATGCCAAACCATTGTGCCACAATGTGTGCATTGCAGGCAATTGCAGCACAGTTGCAACACGCCCCTATTTGTCCATCGAGCATGATGAGGGGATAATTTTACTGCAACTGTGAAGCAAGGCACACTGCCTTTGTAGATTAAGGTGGGGTGGTTAGGGGCTATAAAAAACATGCCTCAAAACAACCACCCTATCAACTGCAGGTGTGAATGAGCCCTAACATGGTCCACTCAGTCAGAGCTAAATGTATTCATACAGGAATAGCTGTAATGAACCTGGAATCCCCACTACATAAAATCCCTTTTTGCCAAAAATGAACTGTTTTTGGAACACCAACTGCTTAGGTATATAAGTTTGCAAACCACCCACTGTAGACTGCTTACTTTCAGCCCTGGTTCACATTGCAGCGATTTGGCATGCGATTTGACATGTCGGCGTCTATTACCGGCAATGGCATTGTCCAAATCATTGCAATGTCAACTTGCAGCACCGTACAGTAGTTTCTGTACTACTTTTGGTGACTCCGGGGTGCGATTTCAATAGATGTTTGTGCAGAAACCTGCACAGATGTCTCTGAAATCGCCCCCGAAGTCAGAACTGACATGCCGGAATGAAATCGTGTGAATTCAGCTGAACTCGCACGATTTCATTCCCCCTGTCAGTGTGAACCTAGGCTCAAACAGAGGGAAAAAATGGTTCAGCAAGTATCCTACAACACTTGTAAGGATCTGTAATTGTAATGCGATTTATTACTTAACCACTTCAATACGGGGCACATCCCCCCCCCCCCCTTCACAACCAGGACAATTTTCAGCTTTCAGCGCTGTCATACTTTGAATGACGATTGCGTGGTCATACAAAACTGTACCCAAACGAAATTTTTATAATTTTCCTCCCACAAATAGAACTTTCTTTTGGTGGTATTTGATCACTGCTGGGTTTTTATTTTTTGCTAAACAAACTAAAAAAGACCAACATTTTTGGAAAAAAAAAGTTTTTCTTTGTTTCTGTCATAAAATTTAGTTTTCTCCTTCACTGACGGGCACTGATGAGGGGGTACTGATGGGCACTGATATGTAGAATCGATGGGCACTGATATGCAGCACTGATGGGCACTGACAGGCATCACTTATGGGCACTGACAGGTGGCACTGATAGGTGGCACTGATTGGCACTGACAGATGGCACTGATGGACACTAATAGATGTCACTCATGGGCATCACTGATCATGAGGTACTGACAGGTGTTACTGCTGGGCACTGATTGGCACTGTAATGGGCACTGGTTGGCACTGTGGTGAGCACTGATTGACACTGTGGTGGGCACTGAGAGACTTTATTGAGGAGCCACTGCTGGCAGCTGTTGGGCACTGATTGGCACATCTGATGGTGGCTGTGCTGATAATCAACACAGCTGATCACGTGGTAAAAAGCCTCTGTCAGAGGCTCCTTACCATGATCGAAGCCGCACTAGTGATCACGGCGCTGCATGCCGGCATGTTATCCTGCCGGACATCATATGATGTCCAGTCAGGATAACAGAACCACGTCCTGGCCATCAATCTGCTATAGGCTGGGAGGGAAGTGGTTAAAGTGGAAACCCACTTTCATCATTGCTAAACTACTGCCATAGTGCTTATCTCTTGGGATATACTTGCCTCATGCATGTATCCATACCTGTCAAATATCTCCCCTTTTTCTGTGTGTAACCCTGCAAAACTGCAGATTCTGTGGGCGTGTCTGTTGTCCAGAGCTCAGTGGGTGGAGTTGTGATGGCAGTAGACTCCCCACCCACCTCTACACTCCCTTTGGCA
The DNA here is from genome assembly GCF_037356315.1 of Lithobates pipiens. Lineage (NCBI taxonomy): Eukaryota > Metazoa > Chordata > Amphibia > Anura > Ranidae > Lithobates > Lithobates pipiens. The sequence goes on along the minus strand of NW_027507718.1, from coordinate 388,275,126 downwards.
ACATATATTTTCTCCTGTGTAGTTCTTACACTGAACTTTGGCTGGTCTTGTGGATTACGCCCCATGATCACTATCATCCAGTCAAAACCCAGGAAAGTCACCACATGACTTCGACATGCCCAATCATGCTGAGGTGTGAGTAGCCAATCATGGGAGAGTTGGAGAAGAAAAGAAGAAAGGAGGGGGGGTGTGAAGTAGACAGAATGCCTCTGTCACCCTTGTGCATGATATAAGGAGATCACCTATCAGTCACAGCAAGGGGGAAGAAACTGACACCTATTTCTGTGTCCATTTTTATCTTACTGAAAAAAGATAACAGGATTGCTCAGAGCTGGATTAACTCTTTGTGGCACAACTGGGCACAGATGACATGAAATCCTATACTCTAAAAGTTACAAGCCTTAATTAAAAAAAAAATTGGGTTTACATCCACATTAGGGTAAATATTTGCTGACAACTGCCAGATTTCACTTGCTGCTTGTATATTAACCACTTACAGACCGGACCATTTTGCTGGTCAAAGACCAGACCCCTTTTTGCGATTCGGCACTGCGTCGCTTTAACTGACAATTGCACGGTCGTGCGACGTGGCTCCCAAACAAAATTGATGTCCTTTTTTTCCCATAAATAGAGCTTTTTTTTGGTGGTATTTGATCACCCCTGCGTTTTTTATTTTTTGTGCTATAAACAAAAATAGAGTGACAATTTTGAAAAAAACGCATTATTTTTTACTTTTTGTTATAATAAATATCCCCCAAAAATATATAAAAAAACATTTTTTTCCCTCAGTTTAGGCCGATACGTATTCTTCTACATATTTTTGGTAAAAAAAATCGCAATAAGCGATTATTGATTGGTTTGCGCAAAAGTTATAGCGTTTACAAAATAGGGATAGTTTTATGGCATTTTTATTAATAATTTTTTATTATTTATTTTTTTTACTAGTAATGGCGGTGATCAGCGATTTTTATTGTGACTGCGACATTGTGGCGGACACATCGGACATTTTTGACACATTTTTGGGACCATTGTCATTTCTACAGTAATCACTGCTATATAAATGCAGTGATTCCTGTGTAAATGACACTGGCAGTGAAGGGGTTAACCAGTGGGTGGCAGTGTAGGGGTTAAGTGTTCCTAGGAGTGTGTTACTAACTGTGGGGGGGTTGGGCTTTCATTTAGTGAACACTGATCTCTGCTCCAATCACATGGAGTAGAGATCAGCGTCACTAGTTGTTATGCAGAATGGAGAAATGCTGTTTACATGGCATTTCCTCCATTCAGCCGTCCCGTGAGACGATCGCGGGTATGCCTGCAGCGATCGAGTCCGCGGGACCCGCGACCGGACTCAACCCAACCGGCAAGATACCGCTGCCGCCGGCGCGCTCGCGATGGCAGGGCAGCATTGAAGATTGGACGTACCTGTACGCCAATATGCCTGCCCGTGCCATTCTGCCGACGTACATCGGCGTGCGCTGGTCGGGAACCGGTTAAAATATAACTTTAATTTAGTAAAACATTTTCCCACTTTCTCATTTCCCAAAGCACCTTGGAACATCTGTCCGTTCCATAGCATCTCCCCTCTCACCCCCTACCCTCTCTTCTTTCCTTAGGAAAAAAGCAGGTTTTAGTTCCATTGTTATTTGGGGGTTCTGTTGCTTTTGGGGATATATTGCTTTTTATTTTATGTTAATACGGTATTTTTTTTCCAAGTATTGGGTGCTCATTTATTTGTACTGTAGTTGAATCTGTTTTTTGGGCTGCCTTTTGTTTGCAGCACACCTCTGCATTGTTTGAAAGATTGAAACTGTCATATGCCGCGTACACACGGTCGGAGAATCTGTCGGAATCCGTCTTATCGGACCGTGTCGTCAGATAATCCGACTGTGTGTGGTATGCATCGGACTGATTCTGTCCGAATCTCCGTCGGACCGTCGGACCCAATTTTCCAACATGTTGGAAATATTTCCCGACCAACTGGGCCGGTCGGACGTAATCCGATCATGTGTAGAGAATTTTCATCGGACCAAGTGCCACGCATGCTCAGATCAAATTCCTACATCAAAGCTATTGGCTACTAGCCTGAATTTAGTCCCATCGTAACGAAATTACGTCATCACGTTCTGAAAGATCGTATTTTTCGCCAACTTAGTCCGACCGTGTGTATGCAACAGTTTCGGACACAATCCGTCAGACTAAATCTGACGGACAAAATCCGACGGATTTGGTTGTGGAAATCTCCGACCGTGTGTACAGGGGCTTACACAACTCTATTAACTGAGGGCTGATGCTTTTTATTCTTGTTGTGAAGAACAGAGTTGGCACTAGAGGAAGCTGAACCATTGCTTCCTGTATAGTGCTGTCTCCTGTCACATGGGCAATGCAAAGGGGGTGGAGTCAGGGATGGAGTTGGGGGGGGGGGGGGGGCAAAATTAGGTTTTGCCTAGGTGTTTGCCTAAGCCCTGCTTGGTTCTCTGCATTTGTACCTGTCCTTGCTGATTGAAACTGTCCTGATGCTGGCCAATTTCTATAAAACGTATAAACACATGTCTAAAACCAGGCCAGTGTCAGGACAGTTTAGCATAAAGCTGGTCACACATGGCTCAGTTTTTCATTCAGCCAGAGGGCTGATTACAAAAAACCTGAACTGATTCCCCCATCCACACATCTGCCAGTCCCTGCTGAACAGGCCAAATTTTGATCAATGTGAACAGAACTGTTGGAAAAAAAGCTGCTCGATCAGCAGCTGCAGCACTGATTTGTATATTCTGACAGCGGAGGAGTTCCCTTTTGTTGGGGCTTCAATATGCGATATGAGGCATTCAACGCCAGTCACCGCTTGTTAATAATGGACGTAAAAATTCCTGAAAACACACAGGGAAAGGTGTGAATCCAACCTTATTGAAGCTGTCAGTATCTGTTGCAGATTCTTGTTTGCTGGGTTTCATGTGTCATAAATCAGCATCATAACAAGAACAAGGTATCTTCTTGTATGCAGATGGACAAGCCCATCCAAATTTGAGTTCCCACAGAATAAACACAACTTGATTTTAAACAGCTGAACTGTATTATGCATTTGGGATCACTTAATTAAGCGATCTTTAAAAATAGATTCTGTGACGACAAGTTGACAAAATGAATGATGAGCTTTTATAATTCAGGCTTTACATTTGAAGGAAACATTTGCTTTATTGGCTACTGTACTTCTTGATAAAGCTGAAACACACATAAAAGCCTATCCTGTCCAAGATAAAATATCAGCTGTTGTCTGAAGGAAGGATTAGCACTTAGTTAACTTATGTATTGGATTCCAGAATGTATTTCTTGTTTTATGTGCTAAGTCTGCTGAGTGCCTGCACACACTTATCATACAAGACCGTATTTATTTAACACGTGGGGAGATACATGTACAAAAAAAGTATCCCTAGATTTAGTTTCACAAGAACTTTTCACATTCTGTTTTATAAATATGCAACAGGAAGCGCAAATATTTGTGTTATCCATTTGTGTATTTAAAAAAATAAAAATAAATTAATGATCATATGTAGACGATCTAAGGGCTCATTCACACCGGGTGCATTCAACTGCACTGGGAAGCATTTTTCAGGGCTGTTCCAATGCATAGACAAAGCAAGTTACCTTATTTATGGCAGGAAGCCATTTTTTTCCCTGCAGCATGTTTCGACGCAGTCCCTCACATTGTAAAGCTCCTGCGATGGACAGAAAAGCATGAAATGTCACTTTGTAGCAATTCTGTCAAGTCTGAAAAGTTGCATTGCGGTGTACTGATTAGTACCGCTCATTTTCAATGCAGCTGTTGGTGTGAATGGGCCCTAAAAACAAAAAATCTCTTTCCTATTTAAAGTGTCACTAAACCCACATCATAAAAAACGATCGATAAATGCTGTATTAAATGCTGTTCGTACTCACTTATCCACTATGAGATTCATTTTATGTGCAAAAAAAACCTGGCTGATCCTGCTGCTCTCGATCTCCCCCTTCTGTTCATGTCCCCAATTCAGCTAGGGATTTTGCAGCTGTTGTGGCAACTCTGCACATGCTCAGATTTCAGTTTCTACAAGCATTTCCCCCCTATCACATCTGAGCAGCCAATGTGACTAATAGAGTCACACATGTGGGCATATACACAGTGGTAAATCACAGTCCACTCCCTCACTCCTTCCTCCATGCCCACTAACCAGCTAAACGCAATGGGGGAAAGATATTACATGCAGATTAACTACTTCAGCCCCGGACCAATTAACAGCCTAAGGACCAGAGGTCTTTTTACAATTTCGCACTGCACTGCTTTAACTGGTAATTGCGCAGTCATGCAATGTTGTATCCAAACGAAATTTGCTTCCTTTTCTTCCCACAAATAGAGCTTTCTTTTGGTGGTATTTGATTGCCTCTGCGATTTTTATTTTTTGCGATATAAATGGAAAAAGACCGAAAATTTTGAGAAAAAAATATATTTTCTACTTTTTGAAGAAAAATCGAAAAAAAAACTAAATTTTAGTCATACATTTAGGGCAAAATATGTTCAGCCACATGTCTTTAGTAAAAAAAATGTCAATAGACGTATATTTTTTGGTTTGCGCAAAAGTTATAGCGTCTACAAACTAGAGTACATTTTCTGGAATTTACACAGCTTTTAATTTATGACTGCCTATCTCATTTCTTGAGGTGCTAAAATGGCAGGGCAGTACAACCCCCCCCCCAAATGACCCCATTTTGGAAAGTAGACACCCCAAGGAAATTTCTGAGAGGCATGTTGAGCCCATTGAATATTTTTTTTTTTTGTCCCAAGTGATTGAATAATGACACAAAAAAAAAAAAAGTTTACAAAAAGTTGTCACTAAATGATATATTGCTCACACATGCCATAGTTATATGTGGAATTGCACCCCAAAATATATTCTGCTGCTTCTCCTGAGTACGGCGATACCACATATGTGGGACTTTTTGGGAGTCTAGCCACGTACGGCACCCCGAAAACCAATCACTACCTTCAGGATTTCTAAGGGTGCAAATTTTTGATTTCACTCCTCACTACCTATCACAGTTTTGAAGGCCATAAAATGCCAAAATAACACAAAACCCCCCCAAATGACCCCATTTTGGAAAGTAGACACCCCAAGCTATTTACTGAGAGGCATGTTGAGTCCATAAAATATTTTATATTTTGCCACAAGTTGCAGGAATATTATAATTTTTTTTTATTTTGCACAAAGTTGTCACTAAATGATATATTGCTCACACATGCTATGGGCATAAGTCAAATTAAACCCCAAAATAAATTCTGCTGCTTCTCCCGAGTACGGGGATACCACATGTGGGGGACTTTTTGGGAGCCTAGCCACGTACTGGACCCCGAAAACCAAGCACTGCCTTCCGGATTTAAATATAAAACGCTACCAAAAAAAACTGTTAGCGATCGCAGGGATCAGGCCTGACTCTGCGATCGCTGTAGTTATGTGTTTAGTGTTTTGTAAGTGACAGTGATCGATCGATACTGCACTTGGGTGGGCTGGGCGGAGGGGCAAAACGCAGGTGCTAGCAGGTATCTGGGCTGATCCCGCTAACAATGCGTTTTTTTGGAATCCTAAACTGCTGGGGACGCTAGTATAGATCTGATAAGATCAGATATTGATTTGTTCAGATTCTATACCACTACGGGAGGTGTATGCTTTGCGCGTGGGTGTTAGCGGTACTGGCACTAACCTAGCGCTGCCTGGGGCGACGCAGACCCTGACCCTAAAACCTAATTGATATCACCCGCCGGGTGATCAGGGGGTTAAACCTTTATTGGGTAATAAATGGTGGGTGCCCTAATGCTATAAAAAGCAAACTAACTAACCAGAGTCACCCGTAACACTTATACGGTGATCACTGGTGAAAGGGTTAACTAGGGGCAATCAGGGGGTTCAAATTTTTATTAGGTAGTATATGGGGGTCCCTGGCGCTATATAAAAACCTGACGGGGAACCTAAATAACTAACTGGCTAACCAGCGTCACCAGTGACACTTATACGGTGATCGCTGGTGAAAGGGTTAACTAGGGGCAATCAGGGGGTGAAAACCATTATTGGGTAGTATATGGGGGTACCTAGCGCTATAAAAACCTGGCGGTGAACCTAAAAAAAATAACTAGCTACCTAGCGACACTAGTGACACTAATGCAGCGATCAGAAAAATGATCGCTTAGTGACACTGGCAAAAGGGGGTGAAAGGGTTAACTAGGGGCAATCAGGGGGTTAAAACCATTATTGGGTAGTATATCGGGGTACCTAGCGCTATAAAAACCTGGCGGTGAACCAAAAAAAATAACTAGCTACCTAGCGACACTAATGCAGCGATCAGAAAAATTATCGCTTAGTGACACTGGCAAAAGGGGGTGAAAGGGTTAACTAGGGGTAATCAGGGGGTTAAAACCATTATTGGGTAGTATATTGGGGTACCTAGCGCTATAAAAACCTGGCGGTGAACCAAAAAAAATAACTAGCTACCTAGCGACACTACTGCAGCAATCAGAAAAATGATCGCTTAGTGACACGGGTGAAAGGGTTAATTAGGGGCAATCAGGGGGTTAAAACCATTATTGGGTAGTATATCGGGGTACCTAGCGCTATAAAAACCTGGCGGTGAACCTAAAAAAATAACTAGCTACCTAGTGACACTAGCGACACCAATGCAGCGATCAGAAAAATGATCGCTTAGTGACACTGGCAAAAGGGGATGAAAGGGTAATCAGGGCAATCAGGGGGTTAAATCTTTATTGGGGGGTGGTAGCCTGGACCTAACACTAACTGCCCTGGCAGTTTTTACTTTTACAACTGACACTGAATGCAGTGATCAGTAAATAAATGATCACTGCAATCAGTGACACTGTGACTGGGGGGGGGGGGGGCGATCGGGGGGAGTGTGTGTTAGTTAGTGTCAGTGTAGTGTTTGGTGCAGACTTACTGTGTCCTCTCCTCGTAGTCCGGTCAATAAGACCGCCCCGAGGAGAATGACATCACTTCCTCCCTGCCTGTGTATACAATACACAGTGGGAGGAAGCTTCTCATTCGCCAGGAGCGATCGAGAGGGGATGGCCAGAAACCAACGGCCATCCCCTCATCCCGGATCGCTCCTGAAGCGAACCGGACCGCCGCATCCAGCGGGAGGGGGTCCGATCGGACCCCCCACCCGCTGGAAGGCAAGCACGTACATGTACGTGCTTGTGCCTGTACATGCCATTGTGATGACGTACAATGGCATGCGGCGGTCGTTAAGTGGTTAATGGTGGCTTCACATCCTCCATGTTATTTCCACAAAATAATAAAGATTTGATTTCAAATATATATTTATACGCCGATTTACCAATTTAAATAAAAACTTTATTGATATTAATTATTTTTACTCTGTATTGCAAGTTCTGTTTTTTAGTTTATTTGTTTTTTTGAACATGTGATTAGTAGCAGAGGACTAGAATCTCCTCCTGCTTATGTTTCAATGCAGACAGGTTGGGAAAGAGCTGGGTCATGTGACAGCTGAATATCAATTAGGAAAAGGGTACTTGCATGTTTTTTATAACTAAAATAGTCACTAAAATATTTACAGTGCCATCATCCACTGAAATAGAAGGGACAATTTGAATTAAACAGTGTGTTCTTGTATCACTTTAAGGCTGGGCTCAAAACTATTGCGAATTGGATGCAGCTTTCCTCGCATCCAATTCGCATGTCAGGAGATTCTGATTGGCTCTCTATGGAGCCGGTTCACACATCTCCGGAGCGGCTCCAGTGCAGGAGTCCTGTGCGTCTTCTGGTCCATTTCAGGTCCGAATTCAGCCAAATATTCAGACTAAAATCAGACCTGAAACGGTGAACAGGGACCCCTAGTGTGAGCCGATCTGTGCGTCAGTGTGAACCCAGCCTAAGGCTAGACATGAACTGTTTATTTTGGCACAGGATTACATTTAAGTTTCTCTGACAGAACAAAAGCTTTTCTACTGGCAGAGCTTGTTAGATTTGTTCATTTACGCAAAATAAATGACTTTAAAAAAGTATTAAGGAGAGAAATTCAGACTTTTTATGCGTCAGCGGCTAATTAAGGTCAGTGATTTACTAGGTAGTGAAGCCAGGGTCAAAATATCAGCCCTGCAGCTTGCACCATTTAAAAACAATTTGTATCCTCACAGGTTTCCTTCTGGGGCATTAGGAATCAATGGAAGGTTTGGTTTGTCTATTACCGCCCCCACTGTTGGCAACTTGTCATGCTAGAGCTATGGGGGACCATAAACAGCACTTCTCTCTCAAAAATTAGTTGATGCTTTTTAATACCGCACTGCAGTTACAGTGCCTTTTCATGTTACAACTAAAAACGTAAATGTATTTTATTGGGATTTTATGTAATAAACCAACACAAAGTGGCACATAACAGTGGAGGGAAAATGATAGATGGTTTTCAATTTTTGTTACAAATAAATATGTGAAAAGTGTGGCGTGCATTTGTATTCAGCCCCCTAACTAAAATCTAATGGAACCAATTACCTTCAGAAGTCATCCAATTGGTAAATAGAGTTCACCTGTGTGTAATGGAATCTCAGCATTAATGCAGCTGTTCTGTGAAGCCCTCAGAGGTTTGGTAGGGAACTTTAGTTAACCAATAGCATCATGAAGGCCATTGAACATACCAGACAGGTCAGGGATAAAGTTGTGGAGAAGTTTAAAGCAGGGTTAATTTATAAAAAAAAATATCACAAGCTTTGAACATCTCAAGGAGTACTGTTCAATCCATCATTCAAAAATGTAAAGAGTATGGCACAACTGTAAACCTACCAAGACATGGCCGTCCACCTAAACTGAAAGGCCGAGGCAAGGAGAGCATTAATCAGAGAAGCAGCCAAGAGGCCCATGATAACTCTGGAGGAGCTTCAGAGATCCACAGCTCAGGTGGGAGAATCTGTCCACAGGTCAACTATTGGTCATGCACTCCACAAACCTGGCCTTTATGGAAGAGTGGCAGGAAGAAAGGCATTGTTGAAAGAAAGCCATAAGAAGTTCCATTTGCAGTTTGCAGGAAGCTGTGTGGGGGACACAGCAAACATGTGGAAGAAGGTGCTTTGGTCAGATGAAACTAAAATTGAACTCTTTGGCCTAAAAGAACAACACTATGTGTGGCAGAAAACTAATGTAGCACTAACCCCTGAAGGAACTGCTGGTTATTTTTGGGCTTACCATTGCCTTCCGCTTCTCCTTGTTGCACGTTTAGGGAATGTCCCGTGGTAGGTGACCCAGTAACTTGAGACTGACAATAGATCCAGTTGAATGGATTTTATTTGCAAACTTCAACCATTGAACAGTCTTTAACTTGGGATCAGAGGGTTAGAAAGGAATTCAGGTACTCTCAATGTCAAAGTCTATAAACGTTAAGGAACTTGCTTACTTTGACTACATCCAGAAAATAGCCATTCGCAGCTGGATAAACACTCAGGTTGGACAATCCCTCTCTCACAAGGCCTAGTAGCCAACAAGGTGCTTACTCAGGAACAAAGTCTTTAACATCGACATTGTTGCAGAACACGTAGGAAACTAAGCTATAGAACACTTGAAGGATACCTGAATCTTTTAGCCTACTTGGCGATATCCACAAGACCAGATTCTCTTGGTTACTTCGGCCCTTCCAGGCTCTTGTTAAGAAAACCCTGTATGTGGTGTTCTTCTAAAGAGTTCTGCCCTGTAATGCTGGAAGTTCAATGGGTCTCTCCCGGACTGGAGACGGCACCCATCCACCTTCTCTAGTTTCCATGCCTTGGGAAAGGTGGTTCTACAAAGTATTGACTCAGGAGGGCTGTATACAAATGCACGCTACACTTTTCAGATATTTGTTTGTAATAAAATTTGGAAATCCTTTATCATTTTCCTTCCACTTTCACAATTATATGACACTTTGTGTTGGTCTATAACATAAAATCCCAATAAAATACATTTTTGGTTGTAACACTACAAAATGTGAAAAATTGCAAGGGGTATGAATACTTTTTCAAGGCACTGTGGCCACTTTAGATGTAAATCATGCTTAGAGGAGTTCTTTTTTGAAGTTCACATGTCACAAACTCAAGGCAATTCAGATTGGATAATACAAAACCATACCTTATCGCAAATGAAAACCACATGTCAAAATAATCTGTACATAAGGAAATATAAAATGCTGAAATTATTTATAAAGCTCTAATTTCCTTATTTGCTGATTTGACCCCATTTTTGCTGCCTTCAAAGTCTCTCTATTGGATCTTTGATGGTCTTTTATTTAAATTGAACCTGTGCTTTGCTTAGGACAAATCTACAGAATCATCTAACTACCTGCCACCCCTTGCTGCCTAAAACTCATCTTCCCTGCACCTCCCCACTACTTAAGGCTGAGTTCACACCTATGCCAATTTGCATGACAGGTGATTGTGACCGACTCTCTGTGGAGCCGTTTCACATATTTTCATTGCAGCTGCGGTGCGGCTTTGGCTCAGTTTCAGGCAAAAATTCAGCCCAATTCATCCCTGAAACAGAGAACAGGGACACACCAGACCCCTGCTGTGTACCGCATCTGTCGGACATGTGAACCCACCCTAAAGGAGTTGTAACGTCAGAAGGTTTTTATCTTAATGCATTCGATGCATTAAAGCGTTTGTTAATCCCCAAAAAATGGATCCTTCTTTAAAGCATGGTATATGACACAGTGCTTGTCACACCTAAAAAAACTGGCTGATCCTGCCAGTTTCTCCCCACCCCTCTGTAAACTGACCACGGTGTATCATGGCTGGTGAGACCAGACACCTTAGTCAGTTTACATGCCTCTGTCATCAGCAGCCTGCTATCTGCTCTCCCCTTTTGCTGCTCTCATAACACTGACCTGTATACACCATCAGCACTGCCTTGTATTGCAGTGCCCCCTCTGTGAATGATTTATAAATATAAATGCTGTAAATACCTAATGTAAGAGCCGAGATTGCGATTACATGACCAGCCAGCTCTCTCCTCCTCCCCTCCAGACTGACATCAGCAGAGGAATCTCAGCCCCGCCCACTGCATCTCTCAGAGGAGGAAAGGAGGAAGCTGGCCAGTCATGTGATAGCAATCTCGGCAGTGAAATTAGGTATTTGCAGCATTTATTTTTATACAGAGGAGGACACTACAATAGGAGGCAGTGCTGATTTTTTTATACAGATTAGAGTGGCTTAACAACCACTTTAAGATAAAAAGTCTAAAGCAGCCCTCCCTCAGCCCCCCTAATACTAACCCGAGCCCCATCTTTGTCCAGCGATGTCCACGAGTGTCTCGGGCATCTGAAACTCTCCCCCCTAATTGACTGAGACACAGCAGTGGTGCCAATGGCTCCTGCTGCTGTCAAAGTCATTAAGCCAATCAGGAGAAAGAGGGGCGGGGCCAGTCTGCATATCCATGTCATGGACACAGGGAGCTGTGACTCGACTTGAGTGCCGCCATAGCAAGCTGCTTGGTGTGGGGGCACTCGGAAGGGGGGAGGGGCCAGGAGCACAGGAGAGGGACCCGAGAAGAGGGGGATCCAGGCTGCTCTGTGCAAATACACTGCACAGAGAAGGTAAGCATGACATGTTTGTTATTTTTATTGAAAAAAAATCTAGACTTTACAATCACTTTAAAGTAGCATTAAACTTTCGTTTTTTTTTTTTTTAAATAACAAACATGAAATACTTGCCTGCTCTATGCAATGGTTATGCACAGAATAGCCCCAATCCTCCTTTTCTGGGGTCCCCCGCTGGAGCTTAAGGCCCCTCCTCTTCGGCAAGTGCCTCCATGGGAAGCAGCATAGAAAGCAGCTTGACACATTGGTCTGCCACCCACTCCCTTGTCACAGCATTTGATTAACAGCCACAATGATCAATCTGCCCAAGGAGGAGAGAGACAGCAGCCCCTCATGCATGTCGCTGGATTGGATCAGGCTCAGGTAAAAATGAGGGGAGACTGGGGTGATCCTTAAGGTAAAAAAACCTTGAAGCTTTAGAAGCACTTTGAAGTGTATTTACAGTGGGTATAGCTACAAACCCCCCCCCCCCTTTTTTTAAATAATTACACTTTGTTTCTTTGCAGCCTGATATGAAGACCGACTTGTTTTATCCAGCTGTATTTACTCAGTCCAATGTATAACATCCAAGTGAAAGATAGAACACCAATATGTCAGAAAAGTTAAAAAGCAGAATCACTGAGTTGGAAAAAGGATCATCCCCTTGTGTCCGTATTTTGTTGAACCACCTTTTGCTTTCATTATAGACTTTAGACCCCTTTCACACTGAAGCATTTTTCCAGCACTAAAGGGCTAAAAATAGCACCTGTAAAGTGCCTGAAAAATGCCTCCCCTTCCACCCCAATGTGAAAAACAAGGGGAATGCCGCACTAAAAAGGTATGCATACCCCGGATGGATATCCAGGGATATCTTGTTTGGAACTTGCTTGAAATCGCTCAGGCCTTCTTCCCTTTTTTTTTTACTATGATCCATGCTGCTTCTTGGATGTGGTGAGCACCACCAGTGTAGGGGGACATTTCCACTGAAATCCAGGTTTCCGTGTCACCCTTGGCTTGACGGATGCAGGTGTTTTCACATGCCAGTCCATTCGTGTGAGTTTGTGTTGGAGATCGAGTTCCTGATTGCTGTTCATGAAATAAGGGGTTTGGGAGCCTGGTTCCCAACCAAGGCTCACCAAGGAGAAGAAGGGAAGTAAGAGGACTATCTCAGTACAATACAAGATACAATGGAAAATATAATATAATAATAATAATATAAAATTTAGAAAAATGTATTGATACATAGTACATGACAGTAATAAATTAAAAACAAAGGTGACTTGGTCATGGACAGTGTTTCAACTAGTTTCGTGGGATAAACCCCTTCATCGGGAAATACATCTGTAATTTAATAGACACAAGATCAATGACAATGTAGTCAAATATGTATGAAAAATATATTGTACAATTCAGCAGTGCATATGTTATATAAGGAGAGAAAAAAACAGGGGAAGTGTAAGGCTGTTTACCCAAGTCCTGGTGTGTACACAGCACAGGGTGTCACCAATGAGGTCTCCCGCAGTTTATGTCTGTTTGACCCACCCCCGCTGGAGTCTGTGTACACAGCTTAGGATAAGTGTACCCATCCCTTTCCCCTGGTGTTGGATGCACATCCCCGGGTGCCATGTGTATGTGTGAACATCACTTTGCATGAATTGACTTCACTATTACATCTTATGAATTTCAATATTCAGTGACCATATTTGAAGGATTGAACACAACACTTTTGAACTTTTTTTACTTTTTCTATACATACTTTGGTTTCTTTTAAAAGGATCATTCTCTGCAACATTTCAGATGCGATAATTTTCTAGTCATCCTAAGGCAGTTTATTTTGTCTGTATAGTGGTATTATTGTCAATGTTCTATCCCATTTCTAGGTTAACTTCTGAAAATATATACCTTACACAATAGCACTTTAGCACATCACTCTAAACATTATCATCATTTTTTCTAGGTTTATTCCTTGAAGCTATAGGTATCTAGCACTTTATTTATTTTGCACTTTATATCCCTGGATATCCATCCTGGGTATGCTAGCCTTTTTAGCAATGCATTCCCACTGTTCTTTATATTTTGCGCAATTAGTCTTATTGTTAATGCTGGCAGCTGTTGTACACTAGTAGGGAAATTTTTTCCTTCACCATTTTTACCCCAATGTGAAAGCCTGAGTGTTTTCACACTGGGGCGCTGTGCTGGCAGGACGCTCCTCCACCGCCCCTACCCATTGAAATGAATAGGCACAGCTTCCGAAGTGCCTGCAAAGTATTTCGGCAGCGGTGTTACACGGATGCATTTAACCTATCTTCGGCCACTAGCGGGGGTTAAAAGCACCCCACTAGCAGCCGAATAGCGCAGCTAAAACGACAGTAAATCCATGAAACGCGTTTCCACAAATCATGTCCATTAATAAATTATTTATTAAATATGATATTACTATTATTATTATATTATTTATGATTATATCTTATATCATAACTTTTTTACCTTTTATCTGTCAATTATGATTATTATTATTACTATTATGAACTACCCTTAGGGGATTGTAACATCCAATTTATTTAGAACAGTTTCATATATTGTCATATACATTAACATGCCTCATGTAAAGTCCCAATCCTATCCGCTATTTTTTACGCATATATCCCGGGATGGAGCCATGCTGATGTTGTTTTCAGGTTGAGACTGGTCACACTCATTTTTAGCTCATGTTGGAAGATGAATCTTCTTCCCATTGACAACTTTCTAGCAGAGGGCAGCAGATTTTCCATACATTTGATGGTATTTTGCCCCATCCATTTTTCTTTCTACCCTGACAAGCCCCTGTTGCAGAGAAACCGCATATTACCCCCTCCATGCTTTACTGTAGGAATGGTGTTATTTAGATGGTGAGATGTATTGGATTTCACCTTTTTCCATGTGGCCTCAGAATCTTCAAACTGCATTTTGGCAAAGCTCAGTCATGACTCCATGTGGCCTTTCTTGAGGAGTGAATTTTTTTATTGCAATCCTCCCATACAAGCCACATTTGAGTAGAATTGCTGTAGGCCTTTTTGGAGCCTCTCTGACCATTTTCCTCCTGGCTCTTTCATCCAGTTTGGAGCGACATCCTAATCCAGGGAGGGTCTGTGTTGTATCAAATACTTTCTACTTCTTAATAACAGATTCACTGTGCTTCTAGGCATTGATAAAGCCTTTGAAACATTTTTGTATCCATCTCCTGACTTGCAGCCATGATAAATGCGGTCAGCTCACAGAGGGGAAGTCAGGACTAGGCAGGATCAACCAGGTACTGTAGAAGATAGAAAGGGGCATTTGAAAGGGCAACAGAACTAAGCTACAGCTTGTACCATAAAGGCACAGAAGTATGATTTTTTTTGGGGGGGGGGGGGGGGTAACAATCACTTTAAGTAGTGGGGAAGTGCAGAAAGTCCTAATTTGTCCTACATAAGCAAAGCACCGGTTTCATTTTAAAGTCTTTCTACTCTTCAATTACCAATTTTCTGGCCCCAGTTGTCATGTAGGGTGGGAAGTGAGTCCTTAGGTTGTCTAACTTTGATCAGATTGACTTGGAACATACAACAGAATAAGGTGATGTAATATATACATATATATATATATATATATATATATATATATATATATATATATATATATATATATACCCCTATACCATATTTATCGGCTTATAACGCGCCGGCGTATAAAACGCACCCCAAGTTTAGGAGGGAATTTTAAGGAAAAAACTTTTAGGAGGGAAGTTTAAGGGAAAAAAAACTTACATTTAAATGCCCATAAATGAAGCCTTATCAGTGTCCATTGCAGCCTTGTCAGTCCAGCCTTGCCCCAGTGCAGCCTTGCCCTCAGTGTCTATTGCAGCCTTGTCCCAGTGCAGCCTTGCCCCAGTGCAGCCTTGCCCCCAGTTTCCATCGCTTGCACGATTTATAATTGGCGCCGCCGAGACTTGCCGCAGTGGAGCGAACACCGCCGAGTTCGCAGGGACTGGGCGGGGCCAAAATACACATAGCGAATGTACTCGGCTCTTCTTGGCTCCGCTCACAGTCACGCCCAGTCCCGCCCTATGATAGACATAACACAGGTCCAATGGCGAGACTGGGCATGACTGTGAGCGGAGCCGGGTACACTTGGCTATGTGTATCTCGGCGGCGATCGCTCTGCTCTGCTCACAGTCAGCGGAGGATCGGTGGGGATCGGCGTATAACACGCACCCACGATTTTCCCCTGATTTTAAGAGGAAAACAAGTGCGTGTTATACGTCGATAGATACGATGATATAGATCTAGATATCGATATAGATATACACACACACACACATATACATACAAACATACATACAAACATACATAAACACACACACACACTTTTTTATTTTTTTTAACATACGGATGTAGCGCTCCCTCCATTTAGGTAGGTGCTTAGTGATGGTTTTTTTTGAGAGAGTAGGATGTAGAGATAGGTAAATTTGGCCAGGGTCTTATTCTTTTCCAGGCCTGGTTGTTTATTTGGGGACAGGAGTGTCAGTGTAGATGGGGGTGTGGCCGCCTACACTTGGGCTCAGGGATGCCTCTTCTGGTTGACAGTGGATTTGCTGATAAGAGAGGAAGGATTGAGGCCTGATTGGTAAGAAACCCATGTGAGAGAATTGAGAAGTGGTTAATTTCTTTGGTCAATGGGAGGTCTCTCATATAAAAAGGGGGGATCACATGCACCAAGGAGAGTCAGAGGACGGAAGGCTGGAAAATGGAGAGTTGAGAGTCGAGGAGGGCCGGAGGGCTGGGGTTCAGAGACCTCAGAACCATATAGCCGGAGGAGGAGTCCACCACCATGGACACAAATCATTGTAATAGAATCTGGTGTAAATAGTTGTTTAAACTCAAAGAAAAAAGCAGATGTAAGTGCTCAGACATTTAGCTCAGTTTACACCTTTCAGTATGTACATGACATTTCGCAAACAGGGCTTGCCTTACGAGTCACGGCAGATCAAATGTAATGTTGCTGCTGAAGCGGGATGCCCTTGTGAGAGGAATGAGGTGATGTTATCACAGATCTGAACAAATGTACTGAGGGAGCACTGACAGGGTCATCTATCCGTGTGCACCTGCTATGCAGCTGACAGGGTCTGAACATTAAATCTTTAGCTCCCTTCAACTCTTTCTGACGTAACACATTTGCACTCTGTCTACCTAATAATAGCAACAGGAAACCAAAAGGAAAGCCATTTCAATGTAAATGAAGCTACTCCTGCAGCAAAAAAAGATTAAGTATAATAATTAGGAAGTTTTTATTTATACATCAATAGCTAAAACTGGTGTCAAATTCCTGGACACACTTGTAGAATGTACGAATGCTATAGAGCTACCCTTTTACACCAAAACTCAAACCGATTTTTATTTTCTCAGTAGGAATGGATTAGACCCATTATCTGTTTTTAACGGTATGTTCACACTAAACGTGGTTCTGAAATCGTGTGCGTTCAGCATTTCAGTTCGATTTTGGGGTCGTTTTGAAAGACACCTCCGCGGGTTCAAAAGTAATGCAGGAACAACTTTTGCAAATCGGTGCGGTACCACAAAGTTGGTGTCGCACCGATTGAGACAGTGCTGTTGCCAGCAATTCGGCATGTGATTTGACATGTCAAATAGCATGTGAAATTGTGGAAATGTGAACAGTGGCTCAATGCAGAACCTCCACTGAAGCACGTTCCCCACACTTGGTGTTTGACACTCATCTCCAGAATGGGGTGTGAGGTGAAATTCAACAGGCAGCTAAAAAGCCTGACATTCTAAACCTTTTGCCCTTGATTATTGCTGTATTCATGTTTTGGGGAATTTCTCTACACTTTTTTCTGGCGGACAAGTAGTAAGGGGGAAATCTCCAAATGGGAGCAACGACAGCAATTACAACTTAACACAATTTAAAGGATAAGTTCACCTTTACAAAAAAAAAAAAAAAAAAAATTGCACATTTATTTATTTCTTTTTTGTTAGGAACCTGTAAAGCCATGCACCCACGATTAGCAGATCATGAGTATAATGTCACGGTCCTGCAAACTGTCTGTGTAGCTGTCTGCCTGTATCTCCAATATGAGCAGGCAGTTACTGAATGACAGGAAGCTCATTGAACTACCTAGAGCAGTCAACAGCGTCCTGGTAGTTCATTGAGAACTACAAACCGACACCTGCAAAGGCTAATTTTCATGTTCACATAACATTGGATGAATGACATGGCATGACACGGCATCTAGCATTTACCCTTAGAGGATAACTGAAATGGTAAATGATTAGCCCCACAAGTGTCATAGGTGTGCGCAGCCTATTGCATTAGGGTGTGCACCCTAAAGCTCAAACACATGTCTGTGCATGTCTACATATATATGACCCCGGCACATTGATTTCCCTGCCTGCACTGGAAAGATGTGCGTAAACACTTTTCTTATGGCAGAGCCAGTAAGAGGGAGATCTTTCCCATCTTCCTGCTAGCACACAGAGTGATAATGCTAATAGGGTGATTAGGATGTGCCCAGGAACATCCAACACACCCTGTGTAAATGCCAATGTTGTCACTTGTCAGTGTTCTATTTTCTGTATACGCCATATGCTGTAATTGTGCATATAATCCAGTAGTTGCCACTACACATGTGTGAGAAAAAAAATGGGCCTGGGTGCTCAGCAAAGCAAGAAAAAACGTACAATCCAAAAGATAGGACAGTTGACAGGACAGTTAACGTCAGATTCTATTAAAATTGCTTGTAGTGGTGTGCATTGCATTACCAAGCATTATATTTTCTAATTTTCTAGCACTATTTTTGTATGATGTCAAAATTTTCCCCTGCTACAGGTATTAATAAAAATAAAAAAAAAACACTGCAATTGGTATGGTTGGCAAGCATAGAAGTACAGGAAAATACAAGCAAATTGGTGGTAAAAACAGACACCAATGAAAACTGATGTGCTGCCACTACTCTTACATTTTGTTCCAACAGAAAAAAAATGTGCTGTAAGGCTCTTGCTAAGAATAATGCCGCGTACACACGACCGGACTAGGTCCGACAGACTTTCGATGGAGTTCTGACGGAGTTCTGACGGACTTTCCGAATGAACGGACTTGGCCACACACAATCACACCAAAGTCCGACGGATCGAATGTGATGACGTACGACCGGACTAAAATAAGGAAGTTCATAGCCAGTAGCCAATAGCTGCCCTCGCATCGGACTAGCACACACACGAGTGGATTTCTCGTTAGGAACTGGGTCCGGCGGCGTTCTTTCAGAAAAATTTGAAACATGTTCCATTTCTAAAGTCTGTCAGACTTTTGCGAATCAAAAGTCCGCTGCAGCCCACACACGATCGAATAGTCTGCCGGAATCATTCCGTCAGACTTTTGATGTTGAAAAGTCCGGTCGTGTGTACGCGGCATAAGCCATCGGTTCTTACTGAATTAGAGAAGGAACCCCAGTTGGCATCACTATAGCACCCTGCACTTACATGTAATGATGCAGAGAATGTGCAGATTTTATCACGAGTGCCAATCCCTGCATCATTGAGGGCTGCCCACCAAAAACAAAAAAGATGCTCTAGTCATTTGACTGGATTGAAGACATTGGTAAAAAAAAAGCAATAAAATCACTGTGGAAGGGGAGTCCAGAGTTGGCCTTAAGATCTCAGGAGGCTTTCAACTATGAACATCCCACACAGTGGTTATTTACTAAAGGAAAATCCACTTTGCACTGCAAGTGCATTTAGAAGTAAAGTCGCTGTAGATCTGAGGGGGACATGCAAGGAAAATAAAAAAAACAGCAATTTAGCTTGCACATGATTAGATGATACAATCAGCAGAGCTTCCCCTCATTTCAGATCTACCCCTTAAATTTAGAGCGACTGCACTTCCACGTGCACTTGCAGTGCAAAGTAGATTTGCCTTCGTAAATAACCCCCAGTGTGTTTTTAGCCATGTGCAGGCCTATTGTCTTCTTGAAAATATCCAGAGAAACCCGAATACCTTGAAGAAATAGATCGTCTTCAGACGTTTTGGGAGAAATTAAAAAGGCTGGCATTGTTAAATTATAGAATCGCTATGGCAAAGATAGAAATATTCATAACACAATATGAATCATTTTGACATCCTATGCAGCCTTTGCAAAAGCCCATGGTTCATTTTCATTTGTGAGCGCATGTTTTGCACACACCATTAAGGCCGACAACAGACTGTTTGAATCAGGCAAGAACCGGACGAGATTTGAACCATGTATGGGCAGGCTAAATATACCAAGTCAATCAATCAACTTGAGTGCAACCAGCCTGCTGGATCTCACCTACAATTATCACTAGCGGCTCACTGGGGAGGGGGAAGCCGAATACAATGACTCGTCAGGAGGGATTGCCCCGTCAACACTGTCTGTGTTGATGGGAGAATCCAGCAAATTTCTTTACTGTGGTTGCAGCAAAGAAATCCACACCATGTATGGCCTGCTTAAAGATATTATTAAAATTATAATGCTGGTCTCCTAGAAAAGTGCTAGTTGCCAGGTTGTCTCTGGATTGAGTACTTGTGAGCAACACAAAGCCAGAAAACTAAAATTTTCTGAAGTAGTGGTTAGCAATAGCAGACTACATTTTCTCCCAAGACAGTAGTTTATGTAGTTTATGTTTATGTAGTTTAGACACATGTAGAAGTGTATTTATATAGTATTGAGTTTAGGAAGCATGCATAATTGTATGTATTTAGTCTACAAAGCTTTTACAGTGTCTTGTAAGGGTATGCCTAGCATTAGGTAGACAATTTGAGCACCATTCATAAAGCCTGAACCAGTATCTATTCCTGAATAATTTGGAGAATTTTCACAATTTGCAAAAAACATGCATCTAAACCCTGAGTGCTATTTAAATTAAACTACTCCTGCTGTACCATTTGGAAAATGATTAGCCTCTACCACAGCGGTTTCCAAACTGCAGCCAGGGGGCCATTGCTTGCCTTTATCTAGCCCTTGGGGCACTATTCCATCCACTGACAGTAATGATGTGGCATAATTCCTGTCACTGACACCAGCAATGGGGCACTAGTCCTCCCACTGACACCAGCAAAAGGGAACAATTCCTTCCATTGACACCACCGATGGGGCACAATTCCTTCCATTGCGCCAACGATGGGGCACAATTCCTTCCATTGACATAGATGATGGGGCACAATTCCTTCCATTGACATAGATGATGGGGCACAATTCCTTCCATTGACATCAACAATGGGGCACAATTCCTTCAATTGACACCAATGATGGTGTGAATGGAAGGATCTGTGCCCCATCATTGGTGTCAATTGAAGGAATTGTGCCCCATCATCAATGTCAACGGAAGGCATTGTGCCCCATTTGCGCAATGGAAAAAATTGTGCTCCATCGATGGTGTCAATGGAAGGATCTGTGCCCCAACTATGGGGCACAATGCCTTCCACAGACCCCAATGATGGGGCACAATGCCTTCCACCGACCCCAACGATGGGGCACAATGCCTTCCACCGGCCCCAACGATGGGACACAATCCTTTCACCGACCCCAACGATGGGGCACAATGCCTTTCACCGACCCCAACGATGGGGCACAATTTCTTCCACCGACTCCAATGATGGGGCACAATTTCTTCCACCGACTCCAATGATGGGGCACAATTTCTTCCACCGACTCCAATGATGGGGCACAATTTCTTCCACCGACTCCAAGGATGGGGCACAATTCCTTCCACCTACACCAACGATGGGGCACTATTCCTTCCACTGGCACCAATGATAGAGCACTGTTTATTCCCGCTGGGCGCCAGGACATTTTCTAGTCCTGCTGGCCCTAGTCTGGCCCCCCTAAAGTCTGAACGACAGTAAACGGGCCTTTTGTTTAGAAAGTTTTGAGACCCCTCCTCTACCCTATTTACATCAGTGCCTAACCCAAAGCTTCCAAAACTACAACATGCAGAGTGTCATCAAACTAGATGCTGATTTTCTATCCATTCTCTACACCAAACCATCAAATAAGTAACAGAAAATATGTGGAATCACAATGACCCCCCATGGTCAGAAAACCTAATCTCCCCAAGACACCTGTTATGTATAGTTGTCAGCACACCATGCCTCACTCTGCATGTGTTAAAAGGAGACAGCGATAGGCCTACACCAAAGGAGATTCTTTTCAACAACACAAAGTATGATGGGGTCAGCGATGTGCTAGAGTGTGAACATATGCTAGAAAAACCTCCCTGAAGCATGATAATGACAGAGTTCAAAAAAAGTGCAACTTCAAGGGGGTAGTGTGCCAAAGTGAGGTGAAATTAACCTGTTTTTTACTTTAAGGCATCATGCACGCAGAGCTTAAAGAAACACCACTGTTATAGGCGCTGTATTTTATTTATTTATTTATTTTTTAGTATGTAAAATCACCTCCATGTAAGCCTAATGCCACATACACACGATAAGACTATTCGGCGGATTTAGTCCGGCGGACAATCCGCCGGACTCTGCAGCGGAGGTCCGCCGGACTTTCCAAATGAACGGACTTGCCCACACACAAACTAAAGTCCATTCATTTTGAATGTGACTTCAGGTACGACGGGATTAGAGAAGGAAGTCAATCTCACCGTCTCCATTGGCGAGATTGACACCTTACGAGCCCCGTCGCCTGGTATGGGCTTTAAGGGCAACCCCCTATGCCGAAAAACAGCATGTGGGTCCCCCCAAAGTCCATACTTATACGAGCACGCAGCCCGGCCAGTCAGGAAAGGGGGTGGGGAGAACGAGCATAAAATAAGAACTTTTCTTACTTGCGATTTGATGTTTAAAGTACAATTCATAGGCTTTTTTTTTTTTTTTTGGGCAAAGATAGATTAGAACCCCTGTCAGTTTTTATTGCTGTCTGTGCCCCCGTTAACCACTTTCAGACCGGACCATTTTGCTGGCTTAAGACCAGACCACTTTTTGCGATTCGGCACTGCTTCGCTTTAACTGACAATTGCGTAGTAGTGCAACGTGGCTCCCAAACAAAATTGACGTCCTTCGTTTCCCACAAATAGAGCTTTCTTTTGGTGGTATTTGATCACCCCTGCGGTTTTTTGTTTTTACGCTATAAACAAAAATAGAGCGACAATTTTGAAAAAAACGCATTATTTTTTACTTTTTGCTATAATATCCCCCAAAAATATATATAAGAAAAGTTTTCTCCCTCAGTTTAGGCTGATACGTATTCTACATATTTTTGGTGAAAAAAAATCGCAATAAGCGATTATTGATTGGTTTGGGCAAAAGTTATAGGGGATAGTGTTATGGCATTTTTATAAAAAAAAATTTTTTACTAGTAATGGCAGCGATCAGTGATTTTTATTGTGACTGCGACATTATGGATGATACATTGGACATTTTTGGACCATTGTCATTTATACAGCAATCAGTGCTATACAAATGCACTGATTCCTGTGTAAATTACACTGGCAGTGAAGGGGTTAACCAGGGGGTGGCAGTGTAGGGGTTAAGTGTTCCTAGGGGCGTGTTACTAACTGTGGGGGGCTGGGCTTTGTGTTAGTGAACACTGATTTCTGCTCCAATCACTTGGAGCAGAGATCAGTGTCACTTATTGCTAGGCAGAACAGGGAGATGTTGTTTACAACGGCATCTCTCCGTTCAGCCTCCCGGGAGACGATCGCGGGTATCCCTGCGGCGAGCGTGCACGCGATGGCAGGGCGGCATATAGAAATGGACGTACCTGTACGCCAATATGCCTGCCCATGCCATTCTGCCGACGTACATCGGTGTGCCCCGCTCGGGAAGTGGTTAAGGAGATTCGCCCTTTCTATGTGTCTTGTTTACCATTATTACTGAAAGTGAAAGTAAATGAAAATCCCAAATTTTGGGTTTGTCTCTAGAAATATAATAGAGGGGAAATCTTCCAATGGAGACCCTAGCTCTGGTAAGCTGGGGGTCCCCAAGGGATTCCCTTAATTTGCAGGGATTTCCTTTCAATTCCTCTGTTGGCTATGGGACAGGAACTGAAAGGAAATCTCCCAAATGGGACACAGATGGCAAAAAAATAAACTGAGAGGGGCTTGTGACCCTTACTTACTCTATCCAAAGTGAAAAAAAAAAAGTTTTAGCTATAGCTATAATTTAAAGCTGAATTTTTAAATGCAAGCAATGTAGTTACCTAAATTTGAATTGTTATCGACTACTTGCCGTTAGAGATTGTAACCTGATCATCTTGTACAGAGAAAGACTGTTCCATCATAAAGTTCTTTAGTGGAATTGAGTAAATGGTACTGCTTTGAAGGTGGATAACATCAGCCCCAGAAATTGCATGGAGCTCTGTATGGAAGACCAACAAAGAAGTTGTCAAACCTGATTCTGAACTTTAGTCCACTTCTCCTGGCAGAAGAAAACCAAAGTCTGAATGGTATCCAGGAGATTTCTTCATTTGCAGGATCTATCCAAAGGTCTCCAGCATATGCAGTGTAAATGACATACTGGAGTACAAGGTCAGAAGATTGCTCTCAAGGCAGCAGATGTTCAAGGATCCGATACCTGGAATACCTCTGGGACAAAGAAGTTCTAGAACTGGTCCAATAACCTCTGTGAATGTTTTCAGAACCAAGACAACGTCAAAAAGAAAAGTAACAAACTGATAGTGGGTGATTTCCAAAGCGTCCAGATGTATAAATATACATTTATACATCACTCAATAGCTCCGGGCAGGTCTTTCCAAAGAAGAGAGACAATAACTGAATATATTCCATCTGAAATATTATAGACTGTACGAAGGCATAGGGTGTCCTAATTGGCTTGAAAGACTCATGAGCCTCAGAACTGTTAACCCCAAAGCTTTTAGTTAGCAGAAGTGGAAAACAGAACCCCCTTGGAGCATCAATCCCTAAATGACTGAAAGAAAGTCTGTCTCATGTTGCTGAAATGTGCAAAGCAGAAAATTGAGATGAAGGGGTAAAACCATTTTGTAACTTTTGATATCATCTGCCGCATCCATGCATTAGCTATGTAAGTTTCCCAAATCATTGTGAGAACCATGAGGCTTACCCCCATCTATGATGAAAAAGGTGGGTTTGCAGATCTTTATGTTTTGGATGTACATTATAGGAAAAGGATTTACCCACTCTTGGAATACTCATGACCAGCTGAGCTTGAATTGTATCAGAGGGAATAAAGAGATATGCTGAGTGACTTAGTCCAGTGGCCATCAACCCTGTCCTCAGGGCCCACTACCAGGCCAGGTTTGCAAGATAACTGAAATACATCACAGGTGATATCATTTGCTGCTCAGTGATTGCAGTATTCTAGTCTACATCTCCCCAAGGTAATACATAAAACCTGGCCTGTTAGTGGTTAGGGTTGATGGCCACTGACTGTCACTTTAGACTTTAGAACGCAGTAATCCCAGAACAATGTCTGCTGTGGTCTGCCATGCCACAATGCTGGCTCACTGAGGAGTAGAACCACTGTAGCACTGGCTGCTGTGCATTGGGCATTAAGCTCTTAAATGTATTGGCCTTTAATGCACTTTCATACATTGGCCAGGAGGATGTCCTGCCTACAGAATTCACTGGCCAGAGCAGGCACTGGCTGAAAAATGTACCTGTCACAGACACTGACAGAGGAGGAAAGTTGATGAAAATTAAATGTGGTTGTTGACCTGTAATGAAAGACTTCTGAAAGCAAAAAAGTCTGTTGCGCAAACGCTCCCATGTGCTGCCTCCATTGTATAATCACAAGTGTACACACATTCCTTGTGTAGCCTGAGTAGGAATAGAGAGAGGGGCTCCGCAACATGTCCAGCAAACAAACTACATAAAATAAAAGCAAGCCTATAAGTAAAAAGGAGAATATTAAAGGATAAGTTCACCTCTAAAGGAAAAAATAATGAATACACATATTTTTTTGTGAAAAAGTGCATTTATTATTTTTGCCTACAGGAGCCCACAAAGCATTGCACCTGCAATCAGTGGATCGCAAGTGCAATGTTACTCTCCTGCACACTCTCCCCAAAGCTTTTTGTTTGTACCTCCATTTGGGCTTTCTGTTCAGCTATGACAATTTAAATGTGAAAGCAGAAGTGAAGAACCCCCACCCACTGTCATGGGGAAGGGAGGGGTGCCTGCTGGAACATGTCATATGTTACACCCTAAATACAGGTGTAACATGTAACATTCTGAACTGAAAAAGGCAGTTCAAGTGAGATCCATTGTTTTATGTCTTTGTGTCTATGCCAGTGTAGCAACCTAACCATATGGCAGGCCATATGGTACTTAAAGAGGTCTGCTAGTGCTATGCCCCTTGAGGGTTTGAACGATAGAGAAATAAAGTTTCAACATAAAAGTACAATCAAATTCTAAAAATAAAATGCCAGACATTCAGACCATGTAAGCATTTGTTTAATTTGACAGAGTTGTTTTGCAGTGTATCATGCAAATTTACTGGAATTTGGTCGGAGTATGTCAGATGTTGCTTTAATTGCTGCTTTTGTGTTTTAAAGTGGTTAAAGCGGGAGTCCGCCGGGAGTGCGCGTTTTTTTTTTTTTTAAAAGCCAGCAGCTACAAATACTGCAGCTGCTGACTTTTAAAATAGTGACACTTACCTGTCCAGCGCGCCCGCGATGTCGGCACCCGAAGCCGATCTCTCGATCGTCTCTCGGGTGCTGCCGCCGCCATCTTGGGTATGGGAATCAGGAAGTGGAGCCTTTCGGCTTCATTTCCCGGTTCCCTACTGCGCATGCGCGAGTCGCGCTGCGCAATGAGGATGGACCCGCTGCCTCTGGGATCTGTGTGTTTCCCAGCAGGCAGCGGGGGACTTTCGGAAACTGGCGTAACGCCCCTTTCCGCAGAGAGCTATCCAGGAAGTGGGTGCAGATACCTGTACTGTACAGGTACCTGCACCCCCCTCCCCCCTGAAAGGTGCCAATTGTGGTGCCGGAGGGGGGGGAGGATTCCAATGAGCGGAAGGTCCACTTTAGGGTGGACCTCCGCTTTAAGTCACATTCCTCCATTACTTGTATCCTCTCTGTTTTATGAAGATCTAAAGTTCTGTGTGTGTTGTGTGTGTGTCTTTTTAAAAAAAAATTAATTATAATCTTAAATAAATTTTCTCTCACTGCCGCTCTGCAGTGACATGATCCCCTCCGCTCTCCAGCCCCAATCTAAGGAGAGCAGTGGGAGGAGCTGAGATTCCCCTCTGACGTCAGCCAGCCAGCAGAGGGAGGCCACGTGACCCACAGAGTAGTGCTGTGAAAGGAGGTATTTAGGATTATAATTTGTTTTAATTGGACACAAGTATTTTAGATCTTCATAAAACAGAGAGGATACAAGTAATGGGGGTATATATTGCAGCGGAAATAGCAGCAGAAGAAGAGGAGAGGGGCAAGGCACAGATCGGCGCTCACACACAGACTAAGCTGACAGGCAGGGATGGAGGAGGAGAGTAAACTGACCATGGTACCGTGGATCAGCAGCCATAATTACTGTGGTCAGTTGACATAGGGGACACAGGAACAGGCAGGATTAATCACTTATTTTAGAATGATTTTTTTTTATTTTTTTTTAGGGATACAACCGCTTTAAGTTTTATGGTGGAGCTACAGAAAAGAAGGTTCTCTATATTTGGCGATTTGCACTGGAAATTTTATTAAGTTAATTTTCTACAGGGTGCTACAGATATATATTTATTCTACACCTGCATCAATGCTCTTCTTAACCAGTTGCCACTTGCCCACTATCAAATGATGGCAGGGCAGCTCTCATTCTGGGACGCCGTCATACGACGACGTCCCAGAACAGCTGCTCTTGCATGCCTACGCCAGGACACACCGCGACCCCGATCTCTGTAAAGAGTCACATCCGCGGCTTTTTAACCATGTAATCGGCTGTGTCCAATCACATAAACACAGAGATGCCAGTAATCGGCACCTCACACTGACAGAATGTGTGGCGAGGACAGCCAATCAGGGGCATCTACACATGTAATCAGGGGGACAGCTACACATGTAATCAGGGCACTGATCTTCAGTGCCCTGATTACAATATAGCACCAATAGTGTCACCAATCAGTGCCCCCATGTGCCAGCAATCAGTGCCCATTAGCAATGCCAGTCAGTGCTGGCTATCAGTGCCACCTATCAGTACTGCCCATCAATGCCCATCAGTGTCGCCTATCAGTGCTCATAAGTGCCCATAAGTGCAGCATAAAATTATTTAGTAAAAAATAAAAAACACAGCAGATTAACAGATTAAAATTTACAGATTAACCACTTGACCACTGGGCACTTAAACACCCTTAACCGGTTCCCGACCAGCGCACGACGATGTACGTCGACAGAATGGCACGGGCAGGCATATTGGCGTACATGTACGTCCAATCTTCAATGCCGCCCTGCCATCGGGAGCGCGCCGGCGGCGGCGCGCTCCCGCGCTGGTTGGGACCCCCGTGAGTCCGGTCGCGGGACCCGCGGACTCGATCGCCGCGGGCATCCCCGCGATCGTCTCACGGGACGGCTGAATGGAGGAAATGCAGTGTAAACAGCATTTCTCCATTCTGCCTAGCAACTAGTGACGCTGATCTCTGCTCCATGTGATTGGAGCAGAGATCAGTGTTCACTAAATGAAAGCCCAACCCCCCACAGTTAGTAACACACCCCTAGGAACATTTAACCCCTACACTGCCACCCACTGGTTAACCCCTTCACTGCCAGTGTCATTTCCACAGGAATCACTGCATTTATATAGCAGTGATTACTGTATAAATGACAATGGTCCCAAAAATGTGTCAAAAATGTCCGACCGGTCCCCCACAATGTCGCAGTCACAATAAAAATCGCTGATCGCCGCCATTACTAGTAAAAACAAAAATAATAAAAAATTATTAATAAAAATGCTATAAAACTATCCCTATTTTGTAAACGCTATAACTTTTGCGCAAACCAATCAATAATCGCTTATTGCGATTTTTTTTTACCAAAAATATGTAGAAGAATACGTATCGGCCTAAACTGAGGGAAAAAAATGTTTTTTTATATATTTTTGGGGGATATTTATTATAACAAAAAGTAAAAAATAATGTGTTTTTTTCAAAATTGTCCCTCCATTTTTGTTTATAGCGCAAAAAATAAAAACCGCAGGGGTGATCAAATAAGACCAAAAGAAAGCTCTGTTTGTGGGAAAAAAAGGACGTCAATTTTGTTTGGGAGCCACGTCGCACGACCGCGCAATTGTCAGTTAAAGCGACGCAGTGCCGAATCGCAAAAAGTGGTCTGGTCTTTGACCAGAAAAATGGTCCGGTCTGTAAGTGGTTTAGGGCTGCAACTAATGATTATTTTCATAATCGATTAATCGGCCGATTATTTTTTCGATTAATCGGATAAAAAAAAGGGGGGGGGGAGAAATATATATATACGCACACGCACACACACACACACACACACACACACACACACACACACACACACACACACACACACACACACACACGCCCCCCCCTCAGTATAGATGACACATTCCTCCCCTCTCACCTGGTGTCACTGCCCCACCTCCTCTCAGTGCTCCCCTCCCCCCCTCTGGTGTCTTGGGTTTTCTCACCCCTTCATGGTGACAGCGGCTCCTCCTCGGTGTGCCGGGGTGGTGTGGGGCGGAGTCTCAGTCCGGACCCGCCACACGTGACTCGGCCGACTCCTCCAAATGGAGTGAAGGGCACCCCGAAGCCGGGAGATGGATGCACGCATGTGCAGAGCCCAACCTCCAATCACGGCAGCGCTGGAAAGCGGGGATGTGCGGGGACAGAAGAAGACGGGGGATGTGCGGGGACAGAAGAAGAGGACGGGGGATGTGCGGGGACAGAGGAAGAGGACGGTGGATGTGCGGGGACAGAAGAAGAGGACGGGGGATGTGCGGGGACAGAAGAAGAGGACGGGGGATGTGTGGGGACAGAGGAAGAGGACGGGGGATGTGCGGGGACAGAGGAAGAGGACGGGGGATGTGCGGGGACAGAGGAAGAGGACGGGGGATGTGCGGGGACAGAGGAAGAGGACGGGGGATGTGCGGGGACAGAGGAAGAGGACGGGGGATGTGCGGGGACAGAGGAAGAGGACGGGGGATGTGCGGGGACAGAAGAAGAGGACGGGGGATGTGCGGGGACAGAGGAAGAGGATGGGGGATGTGCGGAGACAGAAGAAGAGGACGGGGGATGTGCGGAGACAGAAGAAGAGGACGGGGGATGTGCGGAGACAGAAGAAGAGGACGGGGGATGTGCGGGGACAGAAGAAGAGGACGGGGGATGTGTGGGGACAGAAGAAGAGGACGGGGGATCTGTGGGGACAGAAGAAGAGGACGGGGGATGTGCGGGGACAGAAGAAGAGGACGGGGATGTGCGGGGACAGAAGAAGGAGACCGCACGGGGACAGAAGAAGTCAGGACTTTTTAGGAAAGTTGGAGGGAAGATGTGAAGTCTCTGAGGACTGAACTTCATTCAATCTGCTACTTGACAAGGCAGGCTGTATGGAAAGGGTTAATGTTAGAGTAATCCCCCTCCCCCCATACACAGACCCCAGCAATGTGAGGACTGAGGAACTCATCCTGCACCGTACAATAACACTGACAGACAGCAGGGAGAACCAACCGGTAGTCCCGCCACAGGGATGTGCGGGGACAGAAGAAGAGGACGGGGGATGTGTGGGGACAGAAGAAGAGGACGGGGGATGTGCGGGGACAGAAGAAGAGGACGGGGGATGTGCGGGGACAGAAGAAGAGGACGGGGGATGTGCGGGGACAGAAGAAGAGGACGGGGGATGTGCGGGGACAGAAGAAGAGGACGGGGGATGTGCGGGGACAGAAGAAGAGGACGGGGGATGTGCGGGGACAGAAGAAGAGGACGGGGGATGTGCGGGGACAGAAGAAGAGGACGGGGATGTGCGGGGACAGAAGAAGAGGACGGGGATGTGCGGGGACAGAAGAAGAGGACGGGGGATGTGCGGGAACAGAAGAAGAGGACGGGGGATGTGTGGGGACAGAAGAAGAGGACGGGGGATGTGCGGGGACAGAAGAAGAGGACGGGGGATGTGCGGGGACAGAAGAACTCCGTGACTCCTCCAGAATTCATTCACTTGGGCTGACAGGCTGAACGCCGCGCTGGGGGTGACGTCAGCGCGCAGCTCGCCGCCGCCGGGTGTACCAAGATGGCCGCCAGCTCCGAAGCTAGGCCGAAGCCGCGGTCTTTCCTAAGGCCACAGCCCGCTCCGCGGATCACATGGTGCGGACCAACTAATCGATAATGAAAATCGTTGACAACGATTTTCATTATCGATTATTATCGATTAATCGTTTCAGCCCTAAAGTGGTTAATAACCAGACCAATTTTCAGCTTTCGGTGCTCTCACATTTTGAATGACAATTACTCAGTCATGCAACACTGGACCTATATGAAATTTTTGTCCTTTTTTTTCCACACAAATGGAGCTTTCTTTTGGTGGTATTTAATCACCGCTCGCTTTTTTATTTTTTGCGCTATAAAAGAAAAAATACAGAAAATTATGTAAAAAAATGAATTTTTCTTTGTTTCTGTTATAAAATTTAGCAGATTAGTAATTTTTTCTTCATAAATTTTGGCCAAAATTTATACTACTACATATCTTTGGTAAAAAAAAGTACAAATTGGTGGATATTATTTGCTCTTTGTGAAAGTTATATAGTCCACAAGCTATGGTGCCAATATCTGAAAATTGATCACACCTGAAGCACTGACGGCCTATTTCAATTCTTGAGACCCTAACATGCCATAAAATTACAAATACCCCCCAAATGACCCCTTTTTGGAAAGAAGACATTCCAAGGTATTTAGTAAGAGGCATGATGAGTTTTTTGAAGTTGTAATTTTTTCCCACAATTCTTTGCAAAATCAAGATTTTTTTTACTTTTTTTTTTTTCACAAAATTGTCATATTATCAGTTTATTTCTCACACACAGCATATGCATACCACAAATTACACCCCAAAACACATTCTGCTATTACTCCCGAGTACGGCGATACCACATGTGTGAGACTTTTACACAGTGTGGCCACATACAGAGGCCTAACATGCAGGGAGCGCCATCAGGCGTTCTGGAGCACCCAGGACAATTCTGACATTTCTCTCCTACATGTAAAAATCATAATTTATTTGCTAGAAAATTACATAGAATCCCAAAACATTATATATGTTTTTTTAGCAAACACCCTGGAGAATACAATGGTGGTCGTTGCAACTTTTTATCTCGCACGGTATTTGCGTAGCAATTTTTCGAATGCTTTTTTTTGGAAAAAAAAGTTTTGTGCTTAAAAAAACAAAACAAAAAAAAACAGTGAAGTTAGCCCAATTTTTGCATAATGTGAAAGATGAAGTTACGCTGAGTA
The DNA here is from genome assembly GCF_037356315.1 of Lithobates pipiens. Lineage (NCBI taxonomy): Eukaryota > Metazoa > Chordata > Amphibia > Anura > Ranidae > Lithobates > Lithobates pipiens. Next base: position 388,243,116 of record NW_027507718.1, on the reverse strand, counting down.
AATAGATACCTTACATGTCACTCTTCAAAATTGCACACGCTCGTGGAATGGCGCCAAACGTCGCTACTTAAAAATCCCCATAGGCGACGATTTAATTTTTTTTTACTGGTTATATGTTTTGAGTTACAGAGGAGGTCTAGGGCTAGAATTATTGCTCTCGCTCTAACGTTCGCAGCGATACCTCACATGTGTGGTTTGGACACCGTTTTCATATGTGGGCGGGACTTACGTATACATTCGCTTCTGCATGCGAGCACATGGCGACAGGGGCGCTTTAAAAAAAAAAATGTTATTGTTAATTTTACTTTATTTATTTTAGTTTGACTTTTTTTTCCCCAAAAATAAATTTTTTGATCACTTTTATTCCTATTACAAGGAATGTAAACATCCCTTGTAATAGGAATATGGCATGACAGGTCCTCTTTACAGTGAGATATGGGGTCAATAAGACCCCGCATCTCACCTCTAAGCTGGGAAGCCTGAAAAAAATAAAAAAAAATAAAATAAAGATTCTGGCTTTGATCGTATTGGCGAGTCGGTAGAAGCACCGGAGGGTGGCGGGAGGGGGGGGATGTCTATGGCTGGGTATTGCAGGGTATCACCGACTATGGCTGGGTATCTCAGAGTATGGTGTTGCAGAGTATTGCGTTGCAGAGCATTGCAGGATATTGGCGGGTGTTGCAGAGCATTTCAGAGTGTTGCAGGGTATTGGCGGGTGTTGCAGAGCATTGCAGAGTGTTGCAGGGTATTGGCGGGTGTTGCAGAGCATTGCAGAGTGTTGCAGGGTATTGGCGGGTGTTGCAGAGTGTTGCAGGGTATTGGCGGGTGTTGCAGAGTGTTGCAGGGTATTGGCGAGTGTTGCAGAGCATTGCAGAGTGTTGCAGGGTATTGGCGGGTGTTGCAGAGTGTTGCAGGGTATTGGCAGGTGCTGCAGAGCTTGGCAGAGTGTTGCAGGGTATTGCAGAGTATTGCACAGTAATGCAGAGTATTGCACAGTAATGCAGAGTAATGCAGAGTATTGCAGAGTATTGGCAGGGAATTGAGGGGTTAAATTTCGGTGAGCAGTGATGTGGGCACTGCAGATGCAGCCCACATCGCTGCTGACACCGATCTCTTACCCCTCCGCTGTTCTGATCGGTACAGAGAGGGGGAGGGAGGAACCGGCGTCATAACATGACGCCGGTTTGTTTACAAGTGATCACTCCGTCATTTGACGGAACGATCACGTGGTAAACGACCGCGAGGACCCGGCGGATCACGGATGCTCTCGAGTGCGCGCCCCAGGGGGCGCACGAGAGCGGAATTCTGGGAGGACGTCATATGACGGCCTCCCAGAGTTAAACAACCGCCCTGTAGCCGTCATTCGGCTATGGGCCGGTTGTTAAGTGGTTAAATACCACCAAAAGAAAGCTCTATTTTATGTGAAGAAAATGATAAAAATGTCATCTGGGTACAGTGTAGCTCGACCACGCAATTGTCATTCAAAGTGTGACAGCGCGGAAGCTGAAAAATGGCCTGGGCAGGAAGGGGGTTAAGTGCCCTGTAGGCAAGTGGTTAATCTTATGCACTTTTCTCGTTATACCTCAATTTCCTTACATATATTCATTTCCAAAAGACAAACGTGTTTACAGGGTTGACATATGCTCTGCACTCAGACTTTTCTCTACTTCTTTGCCATATGTAACAGTTCATACCAAAGTTATACATATGGAAAGTTATTTTTCTAGCTTTATGGACTGTCCACAATTAAGTGCATGTAAGCCAGGCCACAGCTGGTCAGTACAACTTGCTGAACTTGAATGTCACAGCAATCACTTGTTCTTGCTGACTTTATACATAGGAGTGTTTAAAAGCACTGTTCAGCTTTCTATACCTTCTTTACCCAATCAGTTCTAACATCTGCTATTACTGTCCCATCTTCCACAATAAAACCTGACACTTTAATACTGCACTTCAATAAATAACAAATATACCTAACCTTAGAACCATGTGCACAAACTGCAAAAAAATGACAATACCCAAAATTATGAATAGAGGACACATTCAAAAGTTCATCAGATTAACTAATGGCAGTGGCGTCGCTAGGGGGTGGCTTCTGGGGCTATAGCCCAGTCTCTGCAGGGGTCCCCAACCACCGGGCCACATGACAGAGCTGGGGGCAGCACAGGAGAGTGAAGAGCAGAGAGCGGGCGGCAGCATGAGAGAGCCAGCCAGCGGGACACATTGGAGAACCGGAGAGGGAGCAGCAGCATGAGAGAGCCAGCCAGCGGGACACATTGGAGAACCGGAGAGGGAGCAGCAGCATGAGAGAGCCAGCCAGCGGGACACATTGGAGAACCAGAGAGGGAGCAGCAGCATGAGAGAGCCAGCCGGCGGGACACACAGGAGAACCAAAGAGTGGGCGGCAGCATGAGAGAGCCAGTGGATGGGACACAGACACAAAGAGCGGAGAGCGGGCAGCAGCATGAGAGAGCCAGCCAGCGGGACACATTGGAGAACCGGAGAGCGGATGGCAGCATAAGAGAGCCAGCTGGCAGGACACAGACACGGGAGAACCAGAGATCAGGCGGGCGAGAGAGCAGAACGATTATATCATCTCTCTGTTGCCTGCCCTCCCTCTGGGGACCCAGATGTAAGGGGGGCTCTCTGGGGACCATGGTGAAAGTAGGGGCTTTCTGGGGACTCTGATCTGATGCAAGTAGGGGCTCTCTGGGGACCCTGATGCAAGTATACAAAGCTGGAAATCTTTGGCAAGTATATAGTGGGGGATTCTACCAATGTAATGGTGAATTTTCAATGACCATCAGTGTAAGGGGGAATTTTCACTGACCAACATGCAACAAGGCATTTTACGCCACCCATCAATAGAAAAAAGGGATTTATACACTGACTCCAATGTAATAAGAGCATTTACACCAACGATCAGTGTAAGGGGGAATATACAATGACCTCCATGTACGGGGGAATTTACACTGACAACCATTGTGGAGGAGATTTGTACTGACTATCAATGTAAGGTGACACTTCTACACTGACCACCAATGTTAGGGGGGATTTACACTGACCACCAATGTAAAGGAGGGTTTACACTAACCAGCAGTGTAAGGGCAATTCTGCACTTACCTTCAATGTAAAGGGAAATGTACACTGATCACCAATGTTATTAAGAATTTACACTGACAACCAATGTAATGGAGGATTTTACATCAACAGCCAATAAAGGGGGATTTCTACACTGGCCACAAATGTAAGGGGGATTTACACTCCCCACCAATTTAAAGCGGGCGTCTACATGGACCACCAATGTAAGGGAAGATTCGAAACTGAACACAAATGCAAGTTTGGATTTTTTTAATGATTACCAATATAAAGGAGAGTTTCTACACTGGCCACCAATGTAATGGGGATTTACACCAACCACTAATGTGATAGGGCATTCACAATAACCACCAATCTAAAGAGGGATTTACATTGACCACCAAAGTAAGATGCACCTTCACACTGGCCACTAGTGTTTATGAAAGGATTGTACACCAAGCCCCAATGTAATGAGAAGATTTACACTGACCACCAATGTAACTGAGACATTTAGCCTGCGTTCACATTTGTGTGTGTTGGGAATATATGCAAAATCGCTTTCTTGACATCACAGAAATATGCTGCCCTTTAGCAGATACACAGAAGTGCCATTAATTGTTAATTACACCCTCATGCATCAGCTGAGATGTGCGTATTCACATGCACCAAAGTTCAGGGTGCTGTGGCACCATGTTCTTTTGAAGAAGGGTTCCACCTCCAATTTGCTTACCTTTACAGAACAGGCTGATGTTAGGCTTAATGACTATAGCTGTAGGCAGGACTTTCAAGCATGCCCTCCCCAGTGAGCAGCATTTAGTAGAAGTGATGGTAGATATGACCTCGGGGATATGATATACATATGAATGCCGCATCTATTTACATATCAATACAGCAGTCTGCAACTATTTACATATTAATGCCGCCACAATTTACATATCAATGCAGGTTATTTACATGTAAACACAGGGTTTGCAGGTGAGTCATCTGTACATGGCAATAGGGCAGAGCTGGGCAGCAGCAACAGAACTTTACACTGAGATACTGGGACACAGCACGGGACTAAAACTTCAAGGGATATGGGATTTTAAACTGGGATAGTTAGCAAGTATGAAGCAGCTGCTTTGGGCCCCACAACAAGACAGGATAAGCAAATATCTGAATGTTCATTGGCAAGAACATGTCAATGGTTTTAAAAAAAACATTACTTTAGGAAACATTTAGGTTCTGTGATAATGCTGTGACAGTTCATACAACATAATGATAAAACTGTTGTTGTTTTTTCAGACCACGCCAGGAAGTAAATCTTCTCTTGCTAATTTATGTCCTGGAGATGTCATACTTGCAATTGATGGATACAGTACAGAGAATATGACACATGCAGAGGCCCAGGACAGAATTAAAGCTGCAACAGACCAACTCTGTCTGAAGATTGACAGGTAATAATTATCCATTACTGATGTCCTTTTAGACAGTGCAGCTAGAGTCTCCAGCACTCATCACATGGTAAAGTTTACTTTACAGGAGAGCTCCAGATTTAGTTTCCAAAGATCAGCAATGATTTAGGTATCGCGGAGCAGTGTCAGACATACAACAAATTGTGGTCATTTTTCTAATTATAGACATTCAACCTCTTCTCTAAATTATCATTGACAAAAACAGAGTGCACTGGGTAGTGCAGGTAAGACCACTTTAGTAATAATAAAACAAAAAAAATAAAATTGCACATAAAAGTGACATGATCAGTGCATGCTACCAGAAACAGCTCATCCAGAGGAATACCACGTCCCACCAACAGATGTGAATGTACTCTCACTGAGATGTTGGCAGGAGAGAAAGCAATCTAGATGGATAATCTGATGCGGTTGCTGGAGAAACACTAAGGAGATCAATTACTGAAATGTTCCAAGATGGAGCCAAACAGGGGACTCAATCTATATATGAGGTGATACAGTATCTCCATTAAATTAACATGTTTCAGGGTCCATGTACCTTCATCAAAGTGGAAGGAGAGAGCTAATATGAGCAACTGGAAGTGCTGTGCAATGTCCAAAGCCCGGGTAGGGGGACGCTTTAAACCAAAGCAGAAGGACTGAGTGGGCTAGTTAACCACTTCAATACCAGGCACTTAAACAACTTCCTGCCCAGACCAATTTTGAGCTTTCAGCGCTGTCGCACTCTGAATGACAATTGTGCGGTCATGCTACACTGTACCCAAATGAAATTTTTATAATTTTTTTCCCCACAAATAGATGGTTTGGTTTTTATTTTTTGCTAAACAAATAAAAAAAGACCAAACATTTTGAAAAAAAAAAAATGTTTCAGTTTCAAAACTTTGTAAATAAGTAGAAAAATTTGGTCCAAATCACTTACTGACACCCGAAAAAGTTAGGCACCTCATCCCCTGCTATATATGAATTTAGCATAACCAGGGAAGGAAGAAAAGGGGGGGGGGGAGAGAAAAGGGGGATTTTTCAGCAGTGCTAGATATAATACGGCTTAGGCCGCGTACACACGGGCGGATTGTCTGCCCAACTTAGTCCGCTGAAACGTGTTTCAGCGGACAATCCGCTCGTGTGTGGGCTTCAGCAGACTTTTTCAGCGGACAGTCTGACGGACTTAGTCTTTCGGAATTTCCGTAATTTTGTCCGTCCAAACTTGGTTTCAGCGGACAGTCCGCTCGTGAGTAGGCAAGTTGGACGGACTAAGTATGGCGCATGCTCAGAAAGGATTTACACGCCGAAGGTTGCATTGCAGTGTATTGGACGTCGAATTTCTAGTCCCGTCGTACGTACTGTACACGTCATCGCGCAAGCTTTCAGCGGACTGTCTGTTCATCGTGTGTGGTCAAGTCCGTTCATTCAAAAGTAGGACGGACTGTCTGTCGGATTGTCTGACGAACTTAGTTGGGCAGACAATCCGCCCGTGTGTACGCGGCCTTAGACAGAAAATACTAAAAATTCATAATAATTTATTGATGTACATTAAAAAACACTGTAACATCGCATATAATACACAGGAATATAGAAAACAGTATACGCATTGCTAGTCGTCAAGAGGAATCCCAGAGATAACAGATGACAAAAAGCAAATTAACATATGATGAAAGAATACATATAATGACCCCACTTTCATCATATGTTAATTTGCTTTTTGTAATACACTTTGTATGTTGTATACTAATTAATTCTTTATTAAATTTATTGTTAGTCGCACATTTCCCCTGAGGAAGCTCATTGCGAAACATGTTGGGAACAAGTGCTGTCAGCCTGTCATCTGTTATCTCTGGGATTCCTCTTGACGACTAGCAATGCGTATACTGTTTTCTATATTCCTGTGTATTATATGCGATGTTACAGTGTTTTTTAATGTACATCAATAAATTATTATGAATTTTTTGTATTTTCTGTCTAAGCTGTATTATATCTAGCACCGCTGAAAAATCCCCCTTTTCTCTCTCCCTCCCTTTCTCCCTTCCCTGGTTATGCTAAATTTGTAAATAAGTAACTTGGGCACTGATAAGGCAGCACTGATGGGCATCGATGAGGTGCACCAATGAAGTGGCACTGATGAGGTGGCATTGATGGGCCCTGATATGTGGCACTAATAGGTGGCACTGATGGGCACTGATAGGTGTCACAAATTGGCACTATATCTGGCACGGATTGGCATGGGTGGGCATGGATAGGCGGCACAGATGGGCATGGATAGGCAGCACGGATGAGCATGGATGGGCACCGATAGGCGGCACGGATGGGCACTGATAGGCGGCATTGTATTGTATTATATTGTACTGATGTGTGCCAATCAGTGCCAAACAATAATGCATGCCAATTAGTGATGCCCATGTGGGCACTGATTGGCACCAATTGTGGGCACTGACTGGCATGCCTGGTGGTCTAGGGTGGCATACCTGATGCTGGGCATCCCTGGTGGTCTGGTGGCGTCCCTGTTGGTCCAGTGTGGGCATCCTCGGAGGGGCTGCACTGATACTCGATCAGCACAGGCCCCCCCTGTCAGAGGAGCAGCTGATCGACTTTCCTCTACTTGCGTCTGACACACGCGAGTGAGGAAAAGCCGATTACCGGCTCTTCCTATTTACACCGTGATCAGCCGTGATTGAACATGGCTGATCACATAGTAAAGAGTCTGCGTCAGAGACTCCTTACCGAGATCATAGTTGCGGGGTGTCAGACTGACACATCGCAACAACGATCGCCGCGATTCACGCCCTCGGGGGCTTAATATCCTGATCACGTCATATGACGTCCGGTCAGGATATTAAAACCACTTTGCCACCGTCATTTTGCTATATGGCAGGCGGCAAGTAGTTAAGCTGTAACAACTGCAGAGCCAGATGCAAAAACAAAGTTAGTTTAATGGAGGTATGGTCTCACCTCAAATACTGACTCGGTCTGTTTCGATCCATCCTGAGACTATACTGCTTTTATGGTTTCTTCAGCATCCACCTCAGATTAACCATCCTGATTGCTTCCTCTCCTATTGCAGATTCCTCATTGAGCTGCTTTTGCATCCAATGGCAGCAAGTGCAGTTGCTTCAGGGCTTAATAAATGAAGTGAAGCTTCACTTTGCAAAGAATACCCAATCACATAGTTACATAGAAGGTGAGGTTGAAAAAAGACATCAAGTGTGGGTGATTATATGTCAGTATTACATTATATATCCCTGTATGTTGCGGTCATTCAGGTGCTTATCTAATAGTTTTTTGAAACTATCAATGCCCCCCCGCTGAGACCACCGCCTGTGAAAGGGAATTCCACATCCTTGCCGCTCTTCCAGTAAAGAACCCTCTACGCAGTTTAAGGTTAAACCTCTTTTCTTCTAATTTTAATGAGTGGTCACGAGTCTTGTTAAACTCCCTTCCAGAAAAAAGATTTATCCCTATTGTGGGGTCACCAGTATGGTATTTGTAAATTTAAATCATATCCCCTCTCAAGCATCTCTTCTCCAGAGAGAATAAGTTCAGTGCTCGCAATCTTTCTTCATAACTAATGTCCTCCAGACCCTTTATTAGCTTTGTTGCCCTTCTTTGTACTCGCTAAATTTCCAGTACATCCTTCCTGAGGACTGGTGCCCAGAACTGGACAGCATACTCCAGGTGCGGCCGGACCAGAGTCTTGTAGAGCGGGAGAATTATCGTTTTATCCCTGGAGTTAATCCCTTTTTTAATGCATGCCAATATTCTGTTTGCTTTGTTAGCAGCAGCTTGGCATTGCATGCCATTGCTGAGCCTATCATCTACTAGGACCCTCAGGTCCTTATTTCCCCAGAGGTTCTCTTCCTAGTGTATAGATTGCATTCATATTTTTGCCACCCAAATGCATTATTTTAAATTTTTCTACATTGAACCTCATTTTCCATGTAGTTGCCCACCCCATTAATTTGACCATTCCGAGTACTCCCCATTTATCACCACCCTTTTGAACTTGCCCTTATAGCCAGTTTTCAATCCATGTACTCACCCTATGGTCCATGCCAACGCACCTTATTTTGTACAGTAAACGTTTATGGGGAACGGTGTCAAATGCTTTTGCAAAAGCCAGATACACCACGTCCACTGGCCTTTCTTTATCTAGATGGTAACTCACCTCCTCATAGAAGGTTAATAGATTGGTTTGGCAAGAACAGTTCTTCATGAATCCATGCTGATTACTGCTAATGATACAGTTTTCATTACTAAAATATTGTATATAGTCCCTTATCATCCCCTTCAAGAGCTTGCATACTATTGATGTTAAAAAAAGTGTTAAAAAAGCTGCAAGAAACCCCCCCCCAAAAAAAATAAAAAAAATAAAAATGCAACACAGCAATCACCAGCAGTCAAAAGCAAAACTTGTTCACACTCTTTACTCAAGGTTCCCATGGTTCAGCTTCTAACCAGCAAGATTCAGATGTGCTCTACAGAAAGTTATGTAGGCCTAAGGCCGGGTTCACACTATACTACATGACAGTAGTACAAATTGCATCCTACTTTGCTCTGGGACATCAGTCCTACATTGGTCCTACATCCATCCGACTTTCATGAACAGGATACTACTTTGATCCGACTTTTCAGATAGTACAACTTGTCCTTTGACCAATTAAAACTAACACACAATGGGAGGGGCTACAGCAGGGGGCAGGAAATAACACAATGTCGGATGCCTAGCACAAGGATCCAAATTTGATCCTACTTTAACCTCCCTGGCGTTATGATTATTTCTGATTTTAGGTGCTGAAAGCGGTACCATTATTTTGCATGGAAATTTGCCGTTTTATATTGTAGGCCTGCAATTCTTAGGAATAACTCATCCCGGGTATGATAGTAGTTTGAAACACAAAATCATAAATTATAATATAATAAATAACTATAAATAATTATAACAAATAATAATATAATAATAATAAAAATTATTCAATAATGCAATTAAATCAAAAACACTGAAATTTGCTTAGTTGCAGAATTGTCGCTGCCATTAGATTTAGAGTTTGATGACGAATTTCCCCAGAAATCGCTATTGCTCAGTTCTGCAAGTGATTCTAATTTATTATCGCTGTTGATACCACTTTTGGCATAAAGGGACACTTTTTGGTTGCTATGGACAATCTCCAAATTCCAGGCAGAAAAAAAATGTATTTATAATATAAAACTACATGCAGGGCACTGGACCACTAGGGACAAAGGGTGCGTGTCATTTTTTTATACAGTACTGTAATCTGTATGTGTATTGTGTGTTTTAAATTTTTTGAATTTGGCGCCAATCTCCACTCCCGTGCGTCGTTATGTCGCAGGGAACGGAGCTCAGCGACGCTCGGGCACTGTGTGAATCGAGTGGAGGAGGATCCAGGGGACAAGGTAAGTAACTCTCCCTGTATCCTGAAATGTGATCCCGAGTCTGGCTCGGGGTTACCGCTTATGGTACTAAAATTCCACCCCGAGCCAGACTCGGGAATACCGCCAGGGGGGTTAATGATAGTCAATGGGCTGAAGTAGGATCAAAGTCAGACCAAAGTAGTACAGCATTTCCAAAGTCGGACCGACTTGTGTCAGACCAGTTAAGATGGCTCCTATAGGGAAACATTGATTTTCACACGTCATGTGTCATGAGCTCCCAATGTTGGAGCATGTGTCTTACCAGTGTGAACCTGGACTCAATCACCTGTGACCAATTAACTACTCCCCTTAATTAGTAGGCTGAAGGAAGGGAAAAAAAAGGCTGTTTAAAAAGTGACAGATGGTGTTAAAAAAGCTGCAAGAAACCCCCCCCCCCCCCCCAAAAAAAACAAAGAACAAAACTTGTTCACACTCTCCACTCAATGTTCCCACACTTCAGCTTCTAACCATGCAAGAAAAATAAAAAACAAAAAAACATTTTGGCTTGCACATAATTGAACAATAAAAATCTGCAGAGCTCCCACTCGGATCTAGAGCAACTGCACTTGCAGTGTACAATATATTTGCATCTATTAAATCAACTTCCATATATAAGTGATTTATTTTCATATCTCTACAATGCAATGTTGTAATAAACATGGACATTTTAAAATAAAAATAAACATATATTGATTGTTTTTTCTTTTTTTTTGCTTCTAGAGCGGAAACTAGAATGTGGTCCCCACAAATGTGTGAAGATCCTTATAAAATTAACCTTGAAGCTGAACCACAGGTAAAACTATCAACTGATGTATTTGTTTTGCAATCCATTTTTAATTGTGTATCTTAAAAAGGCCACCTTTTTCTAATAAAATAGTCCAGTGCTTTTAATGGACAGACTATGCCAAGAAATACTTTTTTGTATTATTATTCTTCTTTTTAATTCTGAAAAACATTTTAGATTATAATACTTTCAGAATTAAGTGATTTCACTAAAGATTTTACTAAAAGATAAAATATTAAACCTATCCTTGTCACCAGTCCGGCTCTGAGAAATAAAAAAGTTTTTTTTTAATCCCCATAAAATTGATTGAATATTGGAATGAAACACAATGTGGTAATAACAGCTACCCCTTCTTTTAGTAATCTGTAGTTTTGACCTTCTGCTTTCATCTTGGCCTAAATTGGCATTGGGGACGATTTACTAAAATTGGAGAGTTAAAAAATTGATGCAGCTCTGCAAAGAAACCAATCAGCTTCCAGGTTTCTTTGCCAAAGCTTAATTAAACAAGCTGAAGTTATAAGCGGATTGGCTACCACCAAATACTGAAACACCATTTTTGCACAATCACATTCTAACCGATGCAGCGCTACTAAGCTCTGAATTTACTCAAAACAGCAATGCTTCTAATGGCAGAAATGGGCATTAAATCCAGGCATTGTAAAATGTTGTTGTTGTTTTTTTTTTTTTTTTTTTTAAGCATGGAAATGCAAACATGCATGCTTACATCCTTGCAGTATAACACGGGTTAAGGGAGAAGAGTGCAAAAGATTTTATGTACTACTTAAAGCATATCTAAACTAAAAAAAAAATTGTATATATTGTATCAGTCCTTACGTTTGTTGGCTACATTCGTTTTCTTTTTTTCGGTTTTTCTCTCCCAAAACACTACCTCCGCTTCTCATTACTTTTTACAGTGCATTGTCACCTATCCAGTTTAATTAGGGTCAATTATTCACTGACATACAGTGGAAGAAATAATCATTTGATCCCCTGCAGCAGGGCTCAAGTCCTGGGTACGGAGTTCCTGTACTTTTTTCACAACAGGAACTCAGTTCCTGTTAGCAGCCGTGTCCTGCAAGACTTTGAAGTATGCGATCTGTGTGGCAGGTGCTACACCAGCAGCTGCCGACACAGCTCGCAATACTAAGTGCCGCACACCTGACCATTCAGGCATTGCCAGTAGGGGGCCCATGACAGCTACCTCTTTTATCTACCTGTCAATCACAGCTAGCTGACGGGTAGATCAGGTTCCTGCTGCTAAGAGATTGTATTTAGTCAGACCTCTCGTGAGGCGCTCCTCTCCGCCGGCCCCTCCTGATTTTCTGTCTCCTCACCTTCCCCCCCAGTCTCCTGCATACTTGCTCTGTTTCCCGCTGAATCCCCCCCCCCCCCTCTATCTTCAGTGCCATATGATGCGAGAACCCAGAGGAGGAGCACAGCTATTCAGGACATGCAGGGTGAGAGGTGAGCTGAGGGAGGAACATCAGTTTGGGGTGGTAAGCTGAGCACAATACCTGGCAAAGTTTAATGCTAGGAGGGAAGTTTATGTGGAAATATGTGAAGGGTTGGAATAGCAGCAAGTGTGTGTTGAAGCCCTGCAGAGTTTGCAGCCCCCCAAGCTAACATACATCTCCTAAGCAGGAACACATCATTATCTCCCCAAGCATTCTGTCCAGATAATGTGCAGTTGTTCGAGTGGATCTTGGGTGGGAGTACCCACACTTTTTTCCCCAGGACTTGACCCCTGCCCTGAAGATTTTGTAAGTTTGCCCACTTACAAAGAAATGAAGGTCTATAATTGTTATAAGTGTATTTTAAATGATAAAGACAGAATATCAACCAAAATTCCAGAAAAAAACACACAATACAAATGTTATTAATTGAGTTGCAGTTCAGTGAGTAAAATAAGTATTTGTTCCTCTACCAACCAACAATTCTGGCTCCCACAGACTGGCTACAGTATGTGCTCATGTGGTACACAGTCTAGTCCTGTCAATTTAAGAAGGTGCTCCTAATGACAACTCGTTTTGTGTATAAAAGACACCTATACACAGAATCTCTTTGTTCTATTCAAACCTCACCATGTACAAGGCTGGAATGGGTTACAAGACCATCAGCAAGAAGCTGGGTGAGAAGGAGACAACTGTTGGAGCGATTATTCGCAAATGGAAAAATACAAAATAACCATCAACCACCTGTCTGGAGCTCCATGCAAGATTTTGCCTCATGGGGTAAGGATGAACATGAGAAAAGTGAGGGATCAGCCCAGAGATACACAGGAGGAGCTTGTGAATGATCTCAAGGCAGTTGGGACCACAGTCACCAAACAAACCATTGGTAACACAATACGCAGCCATGGATTGAAATGCTGCAGCGGCTGCTAGGTCCCCCTCAAGAAGGCACATGTACAGGCCCGTCTGAAGTTTGCCAATGAACATCTAAATGATTCAGAGAAGGATTGGGAGAAAGTCCTGTGGTCAGTTGAGACCAAAATGTAGCTCTTTGGCATTAACTCGACTCAGCCAGAACACTGACGATGGGTCGTTGATGGGTTTTCCAGCATGACAATGACCCAAAACATACTGTCAAGACAACAAACAGTGGCTCTAGAATAAGCACATTAAGGTCATGGAGTAGCCCAGCCAGTCTCCAGACCTTAGCCCTATAGAAAATGTATGAAGAAAGCTGAAACTTTGAGTTGCCAAGTGACAGCCAAGAAACCTTAAGGATTTAGAGAAGATCTGTAAAGAAGAGTGGGCCAAAATCCCTCCTGATACGTGTGCAAGCCTGGCAACCAACTACAAGAAATGGCTTACCTCTGTGCTTGCCAACAAGGGTTTCTCCGCCAAGTACTAAGTCATGTTTAGCTTGGGGATTAAATAATTATTTTACTCACTGAACTGCAACTCAATTTACCGTATAACATTTGTATCATGTGGTTTTTTTCTGCATTTCTTTGTAAGTGGGCAAACTTACAAAATCTACAGGGGATCAAATAATAAATTTCACCACTGTATGCACCTTTTCATTTATGTATATCTACTGAATTGAAGTTACCGTATTTATTGGTATATAACACGCATAGGCGTATAACATGCACCTTCATTTTAGGAGGGAGGTTTCAGGAAAAAAACTTACATTTTAAATAAAGAACTTTAAAGCAAATTAAGGGTCAGTGCCCATCAATGCCATCTGCAGCATCACAATTGCCCATCAATGCAGCTTGATCAATGTCCATCTGCAGCCTCGCAATTGCCCATCAAACCAGCTTGATCAATGCCCATCTGCAGGCTCACAATTGCCCATCAATGCAGCCTGATCAATTCCCATCTACAGCCTCACAATCGTCCATCAATGCAGCTTGATCATGCCCATCTGCAGCCTCACAATTGCCCATCAATGCAGCTTAATCAATGCCCATCTACAGCCTCACAATTGCCCATCATTGCAGCTTGATCAATGCCCATCGGCAGCCTCACCATTGTCATGAATGCAGCCTGATCAATGCCCATATGCAGCCTCACCATTGCCATGAATGCAGCCTGATCAGTGCCCATCTGCAGCCTCACCTCAGATTACTGCTGCCTCGAAGGGGACAGGGAGGGGGGCAGGACGAGCGCCGCCAGATTACAAACAGCAAGAATCTCCTGTTTACTTAGTGGCCTCTTTAATACAAAGTCCCGCCTTCTAGACTGGCTTCTATGATAGACAGAACACTGGTCCAATGCCAGCCCAGGAGACGGGACTTCCTATTACAGAGGCAGTTGAGTAAACAGGAGATTCTCGCTGTATGTAATCTGATGGCTCTCATTCTGCCCCCCTCCCTGTTCCCTCCTAGGCAGCCCAAACTGCAGTATCGGCATATAACACGCACACACTATTCGGACCTGATTTTCAGGGTGAAAAAGTGTGTTATACGCCAATAAATACAGTATTTATTTATATTGTGATACAGTAAGCTTTTGCATAGTGAGTTTTGCACAGCATTTACATACTTCTTAACTGTTTATTTTATGGATAATGTGTGGTTAGCACAGCACAATTTCTATATATTGGGTATCAAAGTACTGTGCAGGCAGTTTTCCATTAAGTTATCTTTATTTTTAGCCTAAGTGCAGATTTTTGCATTCTTTATTTTAAATACAGCCACTAAATCGAAGGACTTGAAAACCCATGCCTTATAAAAATATATATATATATATATATATATATATATATATTTTTTTTTTTGTGGTTTAGATATTCTTTAAAACCGTAAGGTTACATCTGGTATTTGTAAGCAGACACTGTACAGTGTGAACAATGTGTGTAGCTTGCTTGTGTGTTTAATCTGCATGAACTGCAGTGTGGTGTGTTTTATCCAAATCTATACAGGAGTTCAAACCTATTGGCACTGCTCATAACCGAAGAGCACAACCATTTGTAGCAGGAGCAAACATTGGTGACAAAAAGCAGGTAGTGAGTTCTTCCTATAATACCCCAATTGGGCTATATTCATCTGGCAACATCAAAGATGCTTTTCATGGACAGATGAGGGGTCTTATTCCTAATGCAGATGAAATGTAAGTATTTTACATGCATGTCAGCAAGCACCTTTTCTGCATGGAAATTTGACGGTATAATTTTATAGATAACTCATATCACCAAAAAATATACTGTGTTGTGTCAAACAAATGCTGTTATTGTGTAGTATACAAAAAGTTGAGATAGAACAGTGATACTGAAAAAATACTGCATCACACATTTTTTATTTTCTTTGTAAAAACTGAAAAAAAAATCACATGGCAGAAGAGTATACCTACAGTATGTGATTAATGAAATCTATATGGATTTGTATAGGCTATGGGGTACCTCATCGTTTATAGAATTTTAAAAGAGTGGACAGAATTAACGGACTTTACTGGTACCAGTAAAGGACAATCAAAACAAAATTATACTAAAGATCTTTATTACAAAATTTACATTTTAAATAAAATCAAAATTATATGGCTCTAATCAATTTGATTGATCAAAGTTAATGCAATGATTATTGATTAATGCATTCTAATAATAAAAATGACTCCTGACAAAACTTTTTTTTTTTTTTTTTATAGTTTTTGGAAAGAGTGCTGAAGTATTAGAATAGCTGTCTGATTTGTGTTGCTTTCTGTTGGGAAGACATCCTTTCATTCCTCTGTCAGTGTCCAATGTTATGGGGATAGTTAGTGAGGGTCATTTCCCTGAGATTGTAGGCCACATGCCGCGTACACACGGGCGGACTGTATGGCGTACTTAGTCCGTCGAAACACATTTCAGCGGACAGTCCGCTCGTGTGTGGGCTTCAGCGGACTTTTTCAGCGTGCAGTCTGGCGTACTAAGTATTTCAGATTTTTCGAAATTCTGTCCGTCGTACATTGGTTTCAGCGGACAATCCGCTCGTCAGTAGGCTAGTTCGACGGACTAAGAATGGCGCATGCCCAGAAAGGATTTACACGGCGGAAGGGTGCTTTGCTGTGTATTCGACTTCCTATTTCTAGTCCTGTCGTAGGTGCTGTACACGTCATCGCGCAAGCTTTCGACGGACTGTTTGTGCATCCGTGTGTGGTCAAGTCCGTTCAGTCGAAAGTATGACGGACTGTCCGTCGGATTGTATGATGGACTAAGTACGCCATACAGTCCGCCCGTGTGTACGCGGCAACACTCTCCTGAACAAAACCATTCCCCAGATACGATCAAAGAAATAATTATACAAAGAATCAAGTTTGTCAAAATTTGGCCGTGGCACATTTATTGGTTTTAATATAAAAATAAATTTTTTCCCTTTATATTGACAAAAATAAATTTCATCATCACTTAACCACTTCCCGACCAGCGCACGACGATGTACGTCGACAGAATGGCACGGGCAGGCATATTGGCGTACATGTACGTCCAATATTCGTTGCCGCCGGTCGGGACCCCCGTGAGTCCGGTCGCGGGACCCGCGGACTCGATCGCCGCGGGCATTCCCTGCGATCGTCTCACGGAGCGGCCGAATGGAGGAAATGCTGTATAAACAACATTTTTCCATTCTGCCTAGCAACTAGTGACGCTGATCTCTGCTCCATGTGATTGGAGCAGAGATCAGTGTACACTAAATGAAAGCCCAACCCCCCCACAGTTAGTAACACACCCCTAGGAACACTTAACCCCTACACTGCCACCCACTGGTTAACCCTTTCACTGCCAGTGTCATTTACACAGGAATCACTGCATTTATATAGCAGTGATTACTGTATAAATGACAATGGTCCCAAAAATGTGTCAAAAATGTCCGATGGGTCCCCCACAATGTCGCAGTCACAATAAAAATCGCAGATCGCCGCCATTACTAGTAAAAAAAAAAATAATAAAAAATTATTAATAAAAATGCTATAAAACTATCCCTATTTTGTAAACGCTATAACTTTTGCGCAAACCAATCAATAATCGCTTATTGCGATTTTTTTTTACCAAAAATATGTAGAAGAATACGTATCGGCCTAAACTGAGGGAAAAAATGTTTTTTTATATATTTTTGGGGGATATTTATTATTACAAAAAGTAAAAAATAATGCGTTTTTTTCAAAATTATCGCTTTATTTTTGTTTATAGCGCAAAAAATAAAAACCGCAGGGGTGATCAAATACCACCAAAAGAAAGCTCTATTTGTGGGAAAAAAAGGACGTTAATTTTGTTTGGGAGCCACGTCGCACGACCGCGCAATTGTCAGTTAAAGCGACGCAGTGCCGAATCGCAAAAAGTGGTCTGGTCTTTGACCAGCAAATTGGTCCGGTCTGAAAGTGGTTAATGAACACAAAATTATTAACCTGTCCAGTTGTCAGCAAGTCACCAACATTCTAACATATACAAATCACACCACAAGCTGGACTTGCCTGAACAACCGCAGCCATTTCAATCCTGCACTGCAGGCCAAGACTGAATATGTCGAAATCTACATCTGAGAGGTGCACCCCATCTTGCCTGTAAAGCCCCAGGATTCCACCCTCCAGATCTACGCGTCTATATGATAACCAATAATGGGCATTTATTTTTCCATAGCCCTATTAATTCACTTCCTCATCTTTTCCATAACCCTCTTCTGAGGGGAGGACAGCCAAGAAAGACGTGAAATGATTTGGATATGAGTGTCCCCGAATCCATAAAGTGGGATGCCAGTATGAAAAATTAAACAAAAAGATTAGGTTTCACATACAATTAAAAAAAAAAAAAGATTTCCACCTCCTCCTTTCGTTAAATGGCCGATTCCTCCAAACCTCTCCAGGCCACCTCTGAAGCTGCGCCTATTCTAAAGGAATGGGAGGAGAAATTTAAATAGCTTAGACCCATGTGTCTGAGGCAATTATGAAAAATAAATTCAAACTGGTACTTCATCAGAGGTGCTACATATAAAAAGTAAATGCCTTACCACCGTAGGCCTGACTCCCAGAAACTGTCGAACCACCATTACCAGGCACACTGATTTATTTTCGTGAGTCCTCAAAGTAACCCCCGAACCTCTACTACAGGGATCCGTTTTAGAATCCTAGAACAGAATGTGAACAGCTGATTGCTCCACAGCCATATGATCATATAGGATACCGGAGTCACCATTTTTTGATCCCGGCACAAGCTAGATAAGAAATACCTCAAAAAATGGCAGGATAAAAGTGGACCTCAAAAAGAAAAGCTTCATTTGCAGAGGAGCAAACTGCAAAAAATAGCTGCACTAAGACCACAAAGAATTTCCAGAGAAATAGGTCCCCTGCTGTCTCATACAAAGGTCACCCTTTTGTATCCTTTAATGGCCTGATTAACCAAAAAAGAAGACATACAATTAGGGAGCCCCTTTAAACAAAAGAAAACGGAGATGCCTGTCAGCTCCTTCACTACTTGACTGCTTGAAAACTTTGCTGCATGAGGGATGTTATGAAAGCCAAAATACCCCCTTCTGACGGCCTGTTTATACTAAAAAACCCTCATTGCTCGCAAATGCCATCCTGCTACTCCAAGCGGCCCAATAACTCACCCAAGTCTTAGGATCGACCGAGCAATTTTGCAAGCTTTTCCTCAAACAACTCCATTTGACATGTGTAATTACAAGGTAGACAGACACATCTTTTCCTCCACCAACAGAACCCCAAAAAAATCTGGTAAATTCCACAAAATGTCTGCAACAAATCTGCACAAAGAGTAGAGCCAGATGATCCCACAAATAAAAATTCATACCAATAATATAACACACTATCCACCCCAGACTGAAAGCAAATCCCCCAATGAAAGAAAGTGGAGAAGGCTTTGAAGTATGAACATGACAAGGAACATCCCATTGGCAGACACTTGTCCAAGAAATAGCAGCCCTCAACTGAAAACCCAGGGAGTTGAAGGCTGATGGGGAGAATGGCCAGAGGCAAAAAGCTGATTTTATATCAGCTTTAGCCCTTTAGAGCGCCCTTCCCAAATGACCTAATTTTGACAATTGCATCCTAAAACAACACATAAGATACTAAGCAAGAGGACACAGAAATGTCATCATTTAACAAACTCCCTTTAGGAAAAACAGGTAATGAATAAGAGGGAAGGCCTTGGGTTCCCACTTAGGCCCCTCCCCCATGGGGAAACACAAAAGTTCCTAAAAGGCGGGTACCTAAAAAAAAACTCAATGTGCCCTTCAACTATCTTTTACCACACCTTGTCCCCAACCACCTGGAGAAAAGGCTCAATCGACTTCAAATTACTCACTAAACATACCTCCTTCTCCTAAGGGGGGGGATAGGAAAACCTGTGAAAAAAAAACCTTCAATGAGAAAAAACGCCTTCTCACTGTTTGGGTACTTGTCCAAACATGGGCACAGTTTCTCCAGTCTCTTGGAGTACAGGCTTTTAGAAAAAATAAATAAATGTCCCTCTGCTCTTGATTGGGCCCTGCGTTCACATGCTTCTTAAAACACTTGAGCACTGGGTCCGCTGCTGCACAAAAGGCACTTTCCTGCCTATATCTACAGGATGCATTCCAGCAGCATTGACTTTCATAGAAAGAAAAAACAGCCTCTTCTATAGGCTGTTATAACAGGGTAAACCGTACTCTGATTCACTGTGACTTGTTTCAGGGACAAAATCTAATTAAGCCACCCACCAGAAGAGATGAAAAAGGCCTGAAGCCAAATATGAAAGGTCCTGGGTATTTATCTACTCCTGTCCATATCCTTTCTTTCACTGACAAGCTTAAATGATAACCTAAGCGGTACAATTCACAGGATATAACATCTTCCATGTACACTTCAGGAACCCTAGTCATAGCAAGCACACAGCACTTGCAGGTTCAAGGACTGATAAATTGCTCTGTATGTGTGGGGTATGCACAGCCAAGGACATGACATGCTGGGTATCTCCATACCCTACTTCTTGCTGAAATGCCTTCTGTATTCTGGGGGCCCATGGAGAGGACGGCTGCTCCCTTTCTTTCCACTGTGCGGGCTGTCTGGCTTTGCCCCGCCTTCCTCCTCTATTCCCTGACGACGGGGAAAAGGACTGTCTCTTCTTGCTGGTGCAACAGCCCCAACCTGCCTTGCCGCCGCCATTTTCCACCCCTCCACTCTGCAGCTCGCATTCCTCTTCGACTTCCCCTGTGACTGGGCTGTAATGCTTCGGCGGGATGCAGCAACGAGGCCTCTCATGCATGGCCGTCTCCTCCTCATGCTGGCTTGAACTCCTCTGCTGTGCCCATGGGCAACCCATGCTTCCTCCATTATTCTGCTCCTGCTGATCTCCTCCATTCTCCTCAGCTAGCGCTAAACAGTGTCAAAGCCATATTTATCCCCTGTCACTGCTGGCCTTTTCCAACAACTGCCTGACCGGGGACACCCTGCACTGAACGTAAGCTCTTCTGCTGCTGCTCAGGGGAAAAGGACTAAGCCCACCACACACAGCTCTTATATAGACAATCCCAACTTCCAGAAAATTCCTCACATTCCCATTGGATCTTCTTGGAAATGCCATTAACATATTTAAAGGGACAGTAACTTTTCCTGCTAAACCATGGTGAACAACAATTAAATATTTTAAAGATACGAGGTGAGGTAGCTACAATCTTTTCAATATACTGTAGGTACATAGACACCAATACAATCCTGACAGAGATCTTAATATATTCCCACTTTATTAAAAAACTGTCATTTTTTTCACTGAATTTATCATGGGAGAAATCCCCTGTTATGGTAACAGCCACTAGGACAAGAAAATATATCTTCAAAGGGCACAGAGATAGCAAAAAGAATCAATCCCAACAGAGTTAAAATGAGGACTAAATGTCATGAATTTGGATGTCCCAGTTTTAATCTGAATTTTGGTGGAATTTTCTGGTGGTTAATTTTCCTAAACACTGGCAGCTTTTGCTCTTCAAAGTACCTGCTTCTTTTCTTGCCTAGACACCCTTACCTTGACTGGCAGTGCCAGCAATACTCAGCCTCCTTAGTGTCCCTGTTACCAAGGTTACTAGGAGCTACTGCTGTTTAATGCCATCTGTTTCACACTCTATCCAAAACATAAAAAGATCTTTCAACTTTAGCATTCTTTAAGGCTCCATTCACACTTGTGCGAATTGTCATATGACTTTGAACATCAAAGTCGCATGACAAGTCGTAACCCATTCTTTTTAATGGCACATGTTCAAATCGGTGCAACTTAAAGGTGAAGGGACTTTAAAAAGGTGCCTGCACTACTTTGGTGCGACTTTTGATGTGACTTTGGTCCAGGGAATGTAAAGTCGGATCAAAAGTCGCCTCCAAAGTTGCACTGGAAATCATGCGACTTTGGGAGATGCGCTAATGTGAATGGAAGAGAAATGAAGAGAAAACATACTGTAAGCATACTTTACACAAGCACAGACCCATACATTGACATTTTTGTTACAGATTATTTTTAATCATTGTACTGTTTGCCGTGGCAGTTAACGTTTTTTTTCCCCCTACTTAGCTGAATTATAACAAACATTTTTTGTCCTACAGGATATGGCCTACTTTGAACACAAGCATAATATCAGGCCTAAGCCTTTTATACTCCCAGGCAGAAGCAGGTTAAAATGATTTCAGTTCTGTGTGTTGTGTGCATGTTAACAGCAATCAAAATAAAATGTGTACATAAAAAGTTACCAATATCAGAAAGTTACACACACAAGCCATCTGATAGTGGGGAGGAGTATTTGTTAACTAAACAATCTCCTTATTCTCCAAAAAGTAATCCACACACATTGAAATTGTTTCTCATTGTGTTTTTTTTTTTACTCCTTGTAATGTCTCCAAGTGCTTCCAAACTTTTCCTTCCCACCTTCCCTAGTTGTGGTCATATGTACTGCTCTATGCAACGCCAGTCCCATAGGCCACAGTCCCTAGTCTATCTCAAGAGTTTAGCCAAAATTGGCCACCTTCTAACAGGAAGTGGAATCACTACAGCAAAAATAGGATTTTGAGATTTGGAGGAGGTTGGGAGCAATTTTTTTATTTTCATTTTTTTAGTTAAGAACATATAATTAAAGGATAATTTCACTGTTGAGAACATGTTACATGTTCCACCCGTTTTTAGGGTGGAACATGTAACATGTTTCCAATGCTGCAGCCCCTCCCTGTAACAGCAGTATGGGGAGAAGTTCCCTGTACTAGCTGTCACTTTTTTACATCAGCGTAGCCATGTGGGGCTCTGTGTATGAAGGGACTACAAACCTCGACATCCTGTTGGCTTGTAATTCTCAATGAACTACCACAGCGCTGTGGAGCAAGGTACTGATATCTCTGGTAAATGTGTTTTTTGGAAGCTGACCTATAGTTTGTTCATCCAAAGTGAACTCTTAAAATCACAGACGCAGTGATTCCCACACTGGCCACAATTTGTCACAATACCTAAAGAAATATTGCTATACAACATCTAAGATCTAAGCTACCTCATACTTTTAAATGTGTTGGGTTATATTATACCTTTTAAACTATATTAGAACATTACAATATAATATACCTTTAAACTTATTAGAAGGTTCTGACACTTTTTCTTTTAACCACTTGCTGACTGCCCTATAGCAGTTTTACTGCTATAGGGCTGCAGCTCTGTGCCGGATCAAACGGGCCACTTCTGCTGTGATTATTCACAGAAAAAGCGGATCTGTGGGTGCCAGGCACTTGATGTCCGCTGGCACCCGCCGATCGTCAGGTAGAGACTCGGAACGGAAAGCTGCCTATGTAAACAAGGTAGAATTCCGTTTTGACAAGGGGGCAAAGGGTGGATTTTGTTTTCCTCCAAAGCAGAGACTAAAATCCACTCTTCTAGTAGAAGCAGCTCATGTAGTAAACACAAACACTGGTTAGGCACAGAGTTGACCCTTTGATCGCCCTGGATGTTTAACTCCTTCCCAGCCAGTGTCATTAGTACAATGATAGTGCATATTTTTAGCACTGATCACTGTATTAGTGCCATTGGTTCCCGCAAAGTGTCAAAAGTGTGAGTGTCCGATTGTCCGCCACAATATCGCAGTCCTGCTATAAGTCACTGATATCCCATAGTTTGTAGACATTGTAACGTTCGCCTAAACCAATATATGCTTATTGGGATAATTTTTTTTTTACCAAAAACATGTAGCAGAATACATATTAGCCTAAATTTATGAAGCAATTATATTTAATTTTTTCTTATTGGATGTGTTTTATAGTAAAGTAAAACCTTTTTTATTTATTTATTTATTTTTTTCAAAGTTGTCGATCTTTCCACCGAAGAAGATTTGTGGTGGAAAAAATGACATACATTTTATTTGGGTACAGTGTTGCATAACCACGCAATTGTTAGTTAAAATAACGCAATGCCATATCGCAAAAAGTGGCCTGGTTATGAAGTCTGGTAAGGCCCCTTTCACACGGGACGGATCCATAATGATCCGCCCCGTGATGATCTGCTTTCTCAGCGCGGATCGCTCCGTTTGTCCCCGCTAAGCCGGCGGATAACAGGGTGCCGGGACCGCCCTGTCAGCTCTCCGTTCTCCTCTATGGGGGATCGGATTAACACGGACCGTCTGTCCGTGTTCATCCAATCCGCTCTGCAGATGGATAGAAAAATAGGATTTTCCTCCGTCTGCAGAATCGGACAATAGCGGAGGCGGACGATATCGGGTGTCTGCGGATGTTCATCCGCAGACACCCGCTATCCCATAGGAATGCATGTATGTCCGTATTTCATCCGCAAACGGATGGATGAAATAAGGACATACTGTCCGCATGTGTGAAAGGGGCCTAAATCTTCCGGAGGTTAATTGGTTGATAACAGAACCAGAATAAGAATGAGAGTGAAGTAACCCAATTTTTATAAATCAGGTTTATTAGATTTAGCTTTTAGTATAAAAATACTGCCCCCAACCCACACCCTGCTTGCATGGCATTTGATCTCTTCATCTAATCTGTGCATGATCTACTAAGTACATTATCTATTATTTTCCTCTAACTGCATGCATTCACTCTGAGCATTTTGTAGACCAATCCTCTGATACTCTTGCATCTCTTTTCTATTTCACTATTCCCACCCTTCTCTTTCACTGGTGTTGTGTCACAGTGGATGCAGCACCCCTTCAGGCTTTGATCCTGGCAGCGGACGCAGCACTCCTTCCACAGCAAGCACTGTTGGCGCTATAGATCCTGGTGAGCTCAAAGCTGCCTCTAGAATTGCACCTAACATTCCCTTGGAAATGGAGCTCCCTGGTGTCAAGATTGTTCATGCCCAGTTTAATACACCAATGCAACTCTATTCTGATGACAATATTATTGAGAGCCTACAAGGGCAGGTGTCCACCATCCTAGGGGATAAACCAATAAGGTACATAATATGTTTAGCTTCAAATGTATGAATTCATATTTCTTTCTTTAAAAAAAAAAAAAACAACTGCATGCTACAAATAAGAAATAATAAAATTTTAATTATTCAATGAAATTAATAAATTCAATTCAATTATAAACTGGAAGTGAAAAACAGTACCCCCACAAAAATGCAATATTATACATTCGGTGAACACAAAACTTTCAACCTAAGAGCCATTTTTGTATGAATGCAGAATATGACAGTAACTAGATGTTCATTTCTACTTACCTGATCAGGATACTTTAAAAAGGAACTCCAGCTATGGCAATTGCTTCAGCTTGGATCAAGGTAAGTATGTATGTGCCATACTTGTGGAACCCTTGTGAGAGCTGAAGGTACAGCTACTACAGTGCTCTCCACTAGCTTCTGGGTCCTGTGTTGAGCAGTTGCCCTGCTGCATTGTGAACACAGGAGGTCCCTCACTTGGCACCAGCGCCTATTAGAAAACAGTGTATTTCCTAAAGTTCGTAATGAGGATAAAGTCAGCTGCTGGAAGCCCACAAGCAATACTGACTCCACAGCTTCCACAATTCAGGTGCTTTTTAACCCTTTTACTGCTAGGTCCGTGCATGGTATGGACCTAACAACAGGGAGTCTTACATGCTGTGGGTGCATGTATATCTGACAAGCAGCTGTCAGATGGAAGCAGCCACTCGATTGCTTTCTATCCCCCCCCCCCCCCCCGGTAAAGGCCCCACCCCCGCTATGAATCCCAGGCTGTGCGCACCCATCAGTGTGCCTGACCGGCATGGCAGGTGCTCCTGAGTAGAGGGGAGGGACATGAGCAGCCACACATCTGTTCTCCTCTCCTTCTTCCTGACCTGGAAGCCACGTGAAAAACACCACTTTCGACTCTTCTATCTAATGCAGTGCAAAGTTTAAAATTGTAGAAAAAGAAAAGTCCTGGGTGCGAGAGCCACATGAAATGGCCTTGTGTTTGACACATGAGCTCTAAACTGATGACTTGTAGGGGCTTTTAAAGCGTTGCCTATGGAAAATATAGGGTACAGGCATACCCCACTTTTAAGTACACAATGAGGTTTATTTACTAAAGCTAGAAAGTGCAAAATCAGGCTCCCTTCTGCAAAAAAAACAAACAATGAGCTCCCAGGTTATTACCAAAGCTTAATTGAAGAAGCTGGGGTTAGAAGCTTATTTCTTTCTATGCAGAATTCAGCCTGATTCTGCACTTTACAGCTTTAGTAAATAAACCTCATTGTGTACTTAAAAGTGGGATATGCCTGTACTGAAGTTTGTAGCCATTTTACGGGCACATGAAATTTTAAATCTTGGTATCTAATTACTCGACAACACCTCATCTTTTATTTTTTAGTTTAAAAATGTATTGCGTTTGTGTGCCCTAAACTTATCCTCAGTGTAATTTTTACTGAAAGTTTGAATTTTTTTAGACCTTTGTGCTAATATTGTGTAACATAAAAATATGGAGCTACAACCATTTTATTCTCTAGGATGACCACTTTCAGAAAATATATAATATTTTGGGGACATTTATGTAATCTTCAGAGCGAAAATGATTTGTTAAACGTTTGGAAAAGATGCAAAAATGGCACTGGCAGTGAAAGGCTAAAGCCCCGTACACACGGGCCGAATGTCAGGCGAAATCGGCCAGTTCAATAAAAACTGTCCGATGTTCGACCCGTGTGCAAGCCCCCTTTCACACAGGCTTTCCGATTAGGTCTGCCTCAGTTTTTCAGATAGACCTGATTGAATACTCCATTCACCTCTATGAAGCGCTAGATGTCAGCAGTGACATGTCCACTGACATCCGCCGATATCCGATCCGATCCTGTCTGTGAAATACAGATGGACGGTGATCCTATTTTTCATCCGTCTGGCAGTTTGGATTGGATGGGATCAGATGAAAAAGGACAGGCGTTCCGTTTTCATCCAATCTCCCCATAGAGGAGAGCAGGGCTCTGACAGGTCCGTCTCTGCACAGTGAGCGAAGACAGTCCTGTCACCCGCCTGCTCAGCGGGAATCAGAGGATCGATCCCCTGCTGAGCAAAGTGGAGTCCATCGGCGGATCGCCCGTGTGAAAGAGCCCTAAGGCAGCCGGTCTGACAGAAGCCGGCTGTTACATAGTAGGTAAGGTTGAATAAAGACATTAGTACATCCAGTTCAATCTGTGTAGGTGTACGTGTGTCGATAATCATTTCCCATATCCCTGTATATTGTGTTCTTTAAGATGCGCATCCAAGAGTCTTTAATAAATATCAATACTCCCCGCTGACACCAGCACATTCTTACTGCCCTGACATTGAAAAACCCCCTGCGCAGCATAAGGTCAAACTGCTTCTCCTCCAATCTCATTGTTTGGCCGGTTTCTGTCAAACGAGCATGGTGGAAAACTAGTAGCCAACCGGAACCCGATTAGCACTTTCGGCTAATGTCTGAGACTGCTGACCGGAGTGTTCTGGCTTGGGGGGTACCCCTGTCAGAACACAAAAGAACAGCAGGACATATTGCTATAATAACATCGAATTGTTAGTACAGTGTCTCCGACCGGAGCTGTCAATTTTATTTTCGTTCAACCCCGTTTAACAAGAAAAAACAGTGGTGTGTACAAGGCTTTAAAGAACATAGAAAAAAAATGTCAGTATAGGTCATGTTTACAAAGTTACCAGGTGTCTTTGGATATACTAAAGGAGCTGATGTAATTAAAGCACCCAAAAGGTTGCAAAATGGCACTGATATGCACATACAGGTGCCTTTAGGTGTGCAAACATCACTGCAGGTTTCCTGTTGAGTGCTCTGGATCCCCAAAATTCTTCACTCTGCAGGTCAACAGCCTGAACCAGGCCCATAGCTCATCCTGTACTTCATTATTAGCCCACCCCATCATTGATGGTGGAAGGGGACTGTCAATCCATTTAGCTAGAGGGTGGGTTAAAATTTAAATACAAGAAAATCACAGGATCTGGGGATCCATAGAAGCTCAACGGAAAAACGACAGTGATGAGCCGGAGATGCCACTTTACTGAGATCATAACTGCACAATAGGAATTTCAGCTATGACAATGTGTTTAGCTGTAAAAAATGCTAATGTGTTTTAAACAAATAAATAAATCTTAGTTCTATTTCCAGTTGTAATTATACTTGCACATGGTGACTGCCTATTATCTAGTACATACTGTATACTTTGTATTTTGCTAGATAGCGTTTCACAGTGATTGCGATTTAATACGCTTAGCACAAGTCTATGGGGTTGTTTTAATAAAAGCAAATAGGCTGTTCATTTTGCAAAGGGAATTTTCCTTTAGCTTAGTGAATGAGGTGAAGCTCTGCTGACTTCCATTATCCAATAATGTGCAAGCAAAAATAATAAGCTTGTGTTTCTCTTGCATATTGATTGTGGGGAATCTTCACTTTGCAAAGAATTTCCAAAGTGAACAGCATATTTGCAGTCAACCCTTATGAATCATCTCAGAGTGTCTCAAATGAAGACTTTATATGTGGCTTATTCTTTATTTAAATTTATCTTAGCATTTTTTTCAGCAGAGATGCTGACTGCACTTCCTAAATATCAGAAACACAGAGAACTAACAGAGACATGTATGAAATATTATCAAATACAACAGGCATGTAAAAAAATGTGCAAGGGCCAATTCGCACCTGCACAGTAACGCAACGTATTGTAATGCATCATACACACGTTTATATATTTCTAAGCACACTGTGTACACAGTTAGTGATAATTGCATTTTCTTATTGTTCAGTGATCCAGTACCTGCCTCTGTGCCTCAGTCAGATGTTTATCGCTACCTTCATGATGACACAGAACATGAAAGCAGGCCCAAGCAGTCTGGCTCTTTCAGGGTGCTGCAAGACATGGTTGATGATGATGCTGGTTAGTATGTCTATTTTATCCATTAGGGCCACTACTTTAATTGGCCTTGAACATTATAGATGCATGCCTTTTAACAGGAATACAAATACTACACATTGCACACCTAAACAAACTTTTCATTGCCAGAAATAAAAAGCATTGCTGATCACAATATTTACTTTTGTTTTAGACCGTTCTTCAGTAACAAGAAGCGTTCGAGCTCCGGTCACAAAGCCCAACGTAGGAGGTGCAGCTGTGCAGAAAGTCCCACTGTGCGACAGATGTGGAAATGGAATAGTGTAAGTACAGGGAAAGCTCACATTTATTTTTATTCCGCTTGGTTTCTGACATGTATTGATGTCTTTAAGGTGACCCTTGCTTTTTCTCGTTCAAAAGTTTTATTTTAGAAACATTATAAGAAACAGCATATACAAAATATTAGACAAAGTTATTAGAGATACATATTGAAGTACGGATGGAACAAGAAAAGAAAAAAATCTATGAGTCTTACATAGTCACGACATTAGATGACATTATATAGACTTAAATGCGAAAACGGCTTATAACTGAGGGGTATTATTTAAAAAAAAAAAAACTTTCTAAACCAAAGTAGATATAAATATATCTAATTGGAGGTATGTAATTATCAAAATCTTGACCGTAACTTCAAATATATTCTTATAATAGATATTGTATTATAAGGGAAGAATGGTTGTGAAAAAAATAATTGTTTTGAGAGTTCAAGGAAAGAAGAAATGATAAAAGGACATAAAGGCAAATGGGAGGGGAAGGGGGCAAAACTCCGGAGGTGTGATTAGTATATACCGACTAATGTTGTAATCCTAGAGAGAGTCTTAACCTCCCTGGCCGTGATCCCGAGTCTGGCTCGGGTTGGGATTTTAGTATCATAAGCGGTAACCCCGAGCCAGACTCGAGATCGCAACGCTGCATACAGGGAGGACACAGGGAGAAGTTACTTCCCTTGTCTCCTGGATCCAGCGATGTCCTCCACGCTGTGTGAGCGAGCTGTCCTCCGCTCGATTCACACAGTGCCCGAGTGCCGCCGAGCTCCGTTCCCTGCGACGTTACGGCGCACGGGAGCGGAGATCGGTGCCAAATTCAAAAAAGTAAAAACACACAAAACACACACAGTACTGTAATCTTACAGTATTTTACAGATTACAGTACTGTATAAAAAAATGACACATCCCCTTTGTCCCTAGTGGTCTGTCCAGTGCCCTGCATACACTTTTATATTATAAATACTGTTTTTTCTACCTGGAATTTGGAGATTGTCCATAGCAACCAAAAAGTGTCCCTATGTCAAAAGTGATTTTAGACCAACTAGAAAACAGCAATAATAAATTATAATCACTTGCAGAATTGAGCGATAGCGATTTGTGGGGAAATTTGTCATCAAACACTAAATCTAATGACAGCGACAATTCTGCAAATGAGCAAATTTCAGTGTTTTTGGATTTGATTACGTTATTGAATAATTTTTATTATTATTTATTATATTATAAACTTTATCATACCCGGGATGTCTGCTAGACTCTGGGTTGAACAGATTTAAGAGAGTTATTCCTAAGAATTACAGGACTACAATATAAAACGCCAAATTTCCATGCAAAATAATTGTACCGCTTTCAGCACCTAAAACCAGAACTAATCATACCGCCAGAGAGGTTAATCCCCATGATGAGGGTACTCGATTATCAAAATTATCTGACATATAGTAATTAATCCAAGGCTTCCATGTGATGTCAAACTTTGTCAAATGATTATTATTAATAGCATTCACTTTAGCATTAATGAAGGATTGATTCATTCTAGACCCTTGCTTTTTCATGTTCAGTTCTATCTAAATGTTCTCGTGCCCAGAGCCTGTTAAACTTTTTCTTTGGTTCTTCTCTCACAACTCTACCTTAAGGCTGCATTCACACTGAGTGCTGGTTGTCAGTGCTAAAGCGCCACTCGCTGCGCTTTTCGGCCACTAGCGAGGCTTCTGCCTCTGAACTTCCATCCCGAATGCATTTTTTTGCGTTCCAAAAAATGCTTCTAAACTCAACTGCCTAGAAACTACTATAATGCCCCTTTCACACTGGGTGAAACAGCAATATTTTTAGCGTTGCTTTACCGTCATTGTAGCAGGGGTATTCGGCCGCTAGCGGCCCAGAAACGATTAGAGCCACCACGAAGTGCTGCTGAAGTGGCGCTTTGCCGGTGGTATAGTCATGCTGCCCCATTTATTTCAATGGGCAGGAGTGGTGAAGGAGCGGTATACACACCACTCCAAAGATGCTGCTAGCAGGACTTTTTTTACCGTCCTGCCAGTACACCGCTCCAGTGTGAGGAGTATCACTTTCAGAGCGCTTTGCGGGTGCTATTTTTACCACTGTAGCACCTGCAAAGCGCCCCAGTGTGAAAGGGGTCTAAACAATCCTGTATACATGTACTGATAAGATAACATAGGGGAGTGTTCAGGGGCAGCTGAAAAAACGCCCAACTGCTCCTAAACGTCCGTTTACCAGCAACAGTGTACATGAGGCCTAAATAGGAAACCTTCATTTTGTTTGCAAATATTAACCACTTCAGCCGGAAGATTTGGCTGCTCAATGACCAGGCCATTTTTTGCGATTCGCCACTGCGTCTCTTTAACTGACAATTGCGTGGTCGTGCGACTCTGTACCCAAATTGACATCCTTTTTTTCCCCCACAAATAGAGGTTTCTTTTGGTGGTATTTGATTGCCTCTGTGGTTTTTATTTGCGCTATAAACAAAAGAAGAACTAAAATTTTGAAAAAAACACAATATCTTTTACTTTTTGCTATAATAAATATCACACATTTTTTTATCAAAATGTTTTTTTTTCCTCAGTTTAGGCCGATATGTATTCTTCTACATATTTTTGGTTAAAAAAAAAAAATCGCAATAAGTGTATATTGATTGGTTTGCACAAAAGTTATAGCGTCTACAAAATAGGGAATAGATTTATGGCGTTTTTATTTATTTTTTTCACTAGTAATGGCGGCGATCTGCGATTTTTATCAGGAATGCGAGATTATGGTGGACACTTCTGACACATTTTTGAAACCATTGACAATTACACAGTGATCAGTGCTATAAAAATGCACTGATTACTGTGTAAATGTCACTGGCAGGGAAGGGGTTAACACTAGGGGATGATCAAGGGGTTAACTGTGTTCCCTAGGTGTGTTTCTAATTGTGGGGGGGATGGGAATGTCTAGGAGGAGAGAGAGTATGAACACACGATCGGTCTAATCTCCCCTGAAAGAACAGGAATCTGTGTGTTTACACACACAGATCCCGGTTCTCGCTCCGTCACGAGCGATCGCAGGAGCCTGCCGGGCACTCGCATTGGGGTCGGGCACACGCCGTGGGCATGCGCCCCTAGTGGCCAAAGGGCAAAATGGCATTATGTTATGTCGCTTCACCTTTTGGCCACTATGGAAGCATGCCCGCAGCGTGTGTGGTTAAAAATTCTAACTACCAGCAAGAAAAAGTCCTTACATTTAAAGAGCACCTGTCATTTCAGATCCATCATGGCAGCACCTGTTAGCGGGCATCCACTCACTTGCTGCGACTAGCTTATTGTCTCACTGCCGCATCACCAGCCGTCCCATTAACCTTCCTATCGGTATTCTCGAGTCTGGCTCGGGGTAAGATTTAAATACCACAAACGGTATTCCTGAGCCAGACTCGGGACCACATCGCTGGATCCATGGAGGGGTTTACTTACCTTGTCCCCTGGATCCAGCGATGTCCCCCCGCTGTGCTCTGTGAGCCGTCCTCCGCTCGATCTGTCACATCGCCAGGCTTCCGTTCCCTGCGAGCGTTGCGACGCACAGGAACGGAGTTCGGCGCCAAATTCAAAAAGTAAAATGCATAGTATAGATAGAGTATACTGTAATCTTACAGATTACAGTACTGTATCAAATAATTACACATCCCCTTTGTCCCTAGTGGTTTGTCCAGTGTCCTCAGAGGAGGATCCGCTGCGGGACAGAGATGACAGTTTTTATAGTTGATTTAAAGTGGATGTAAACCCGATTCATGAAATTTGAGCTGGGCATATGTATTTGTATGATTTAAATCGACTTGATTTATGACGGTCAAATGGTCACAAGCCCTGCCCCTGGCATTCCAAACCCTTTAAAGTGTCGGTGCATCACCAATGTATTGTATATGTTTCTCAGCCTGGTCCCACACAGCTGTAGGTAATGAGTGTAAAGGGATGTCCATCATCTCTTTATCTTTGCCCAAGGCCTGAGGAAGCTTCTGACTGTCTCCATGCAGCTAAAGAGTACCTGAGGCATGTGACTTCAGCAAAAGCCGACAAACGCTAGGGGATCTGTCCACAGCCTAGGAGCTTAGGGGAAGCAAAGAGGACACCGCAGTTACGTGACCACCAAGAATATATTTGGGGATTTTAGATACAAAGCATGTGTAACCAGGGGGTGAGCATTACCAAGATGTGATATGATATGTGTTATGTTCACAATACTTTTAATACCTTTTTTGTGGTGTGGCCTTCCAATTTCTAATTCCTCACCTAGGCGAGGAGGTGGTAGGGATCCTCCTCGGATGCCCATGTCACATATCCCAGGAGGCAAAGTCTGAGTGAGGGGAGCATGTAGGCTGCGAGATCCCAGGCATGCACAAACATACCGCTGGTTTCTGCCAGGCTTTGGTCCCAATCACCTGCAAGAGACCAACGGCATGTCTGTACAACTGTTTTAAATTTCAAGATTGCTCCTCAAAAGCCGAGCAGCACTAAGAGAACTTCAGCTGCAAGGAAAGCATTGCTGGAGTCCATGGATTTGTAAGTATGCTATTTTTTTTTTAAATTGCCATTCAGGGACCATTATTGGATAGAGAGAAATTAGTTTAATTTAGGTAGGGTGAGTCCCTCTTTAAAAATGGCACAGTGAGGCAAACTTGTTTCATGGATTGTTTTTCTTCTTTTATTTCCTAACACAGTGGCACGGTGGTAAAGGCCCGAGACAAGTTACGTCACCCTGAGTGCTTTGTATGTGCAGACTGCAACCTAAACTTGAAACAGAAAGGCTATTTCTTTGTGGAGGGCCAGCTGTACTGTGAAGGCCATGCAAGAGCACGGATGAGACCCCCAGAAGGATATGACGCCGTCACTCTCTACCCAAAGGCTTAAATTGCAGTTAGTTTAAGACACAAGGCTTAAGTGTAAGCCCTTCATATTTTAGGATTGAACATGGAATTTATTAGTAAATGTGCTTTCAGATGATATAAAAATGGAAGTTCATCAGTAATGCAAAAACAGAACTCCCTAGGGAGGCGATCATTTACTAGTGGTATTAAAATAAATCCACAAACAAAACCAGATAAATTGGGGATTTGACTTAGGCGAAGTAAAACGATTTCCAAACAGCTGGTTCTATTTAGCTGCTGCAACTTTGCAAATGCAATGTTTCCAAAAATTATCTCAGCCATAGGGTGCAACCTATTATATAATTTTGAATTTATAATTTTTCAGTTAAAAAAGTCACTGCACTGTTACTAGCTTTAGAAATTAGAATTAAATAGCTGC
The DNA here is from genome assembly GCF_037356315.1 of Lithobates pipiens. Taxonomy (NCBI): domain Eukaryota; kingdom Metazoa; phylum Chordata; class Amphibia; order Anura; family Ranidae; genus Lithobates; species Lithobates pipiens. The sequence goes on along the minus strand of NW_027507718.1, from coordinate 388,209,060 downwards.
ATTTGCACAAAGCACTAAATATAATTTAGCTTTTTTTTGTTGGGAATCCAATCCAGAATTTATGAAATTTAAATACAGCTACATAGTTTACATAACTAATGGGAGTTTAAGCCACGTTGTGAAAAATAAAATGCAGCTTTCTGGACAGGATAACTTGCTATCTTACAGGTGATAAAAGTCAATAATGCAAAAACAAGTGCTGTAATAATAAGACACTAAAGGTATCCTAAAATAAAAAGAAATAAAAAAAACCTTTGGTTTGTTTGTATTACACAATGTAGCTGTTTCTAGGTTTCGTTTAAGCTCCGTTTACACTATAAACCGCATGTGAATTGCACAGGAACTGCACCGCATTTCTGTTCCAAGTCACATACGATGCGATTTGAGCCCGATCATTTTGAATGTTTTCAATTTGCACTGCATTGAACCAAAGAAGTGCAAGCACTTTTTTGAGCCACACCGCAACCAAACCAGACCACATGGTCGTGCAATTTGGTGCAGGCAAACACACTGTGTTTGGGTTGTCTTTCATTTTGTATTGACACCTGCAGCAGATCGCAAGGGCAGTGCGATTTGCATGCAGTGTGGGAAATGTGCACAAATCGTGGCGTTTCCCACACCACATAAGTGTGAACCTAGCCTTAGGCCTGGTTCACACTAATACAATTTAAAATGTGACTTAGGTCACATAGAATCGCATAGCAGCGAATGACACATGTATGGGAGTCTGATAAGGCTGCACACCCCGATACAAAATGTTTGAACGAAAGTGAAGAATTCCCCATGGGGCTTTTTAGCAGCAAATAGGAGTAAAAAAATATTTTTTCCATAAAAATATATTAATTTTATTCATTAAGAAGCAATTGGACATCAATATGATACAAAAGTTAAAATATGAGCTCTGGTGTACACAATGTGAGACAGTTTGGACTAAGAAGGGGAAGCAAACAGTAGATATTACCATGTGATATAACTGATAAACAATATATATCAGAGGGTACTCCCTCACAGTATTGATGAATTATAATTATACTATCCAATATTTATAAAATGCCCCATCGAATCACATGACAATGGAAATCACATTGTTTTCATTGGTGCCTGTTCACATCAATGCAGTACAGCCCAATTATGGAAAAGGATCCTCTGCTACTTTGATGCTATCCCAGCACAACTCTGGTCCCATAGAATATGCAAACTGCATCCAAGTAGCATCCAAATTGCATTAAATAATCGCACTAAAAGTCAGATCAAAATCTGATTGCAGCAGGCCTGGTTCACACTAGTGCGACTTCAGAGGCACCTTGAGTCACACAGGATCGCATGGTACCAGAAATGACCGATTTCATTGGTGCCTGTTCACATGAATACAATATAACTGCAATGCGGTTTTGGGGTAGGCACAGTTGCTAATTTGGGTGCGATGCAGTGCAATTTTGTGCCCCATAGACTTTAATGGAAATGCACCAAAAACAAATGTAAAATGCTCGTACTAAAATTGTAAGAAAACAGTACACTTAAATGAAAACTATTAGTTCTGTTTACGTAGGAGAACAATTTTTGAGTTTGTCTCTTCGTAAATTTTAGTTTGGAAAGTCTGAATTGGATGTCAAAAGTTGCGTACACGCTATACAAAAATCAAACGATCATGCAATGTATTGTACCGAGTCACACCCAAAAGTGGAACTTCCGTTCATTGTACTCCTTCCCCCCTCTGGTGCCACATTTGGCACCGGGGGGGGGGGGGGGGTGGGCAGGATACCTGTCTTTCACAAGTATGCTGTCCCAAAATCCGGGGGCCTCAGTCACGGGTATTGAAATCACCGCGGGGCTCCCTCCTCCTCCCTTCTCCTTCCCCAGCTGCTGGACCAGTAGGAGAGAGGAGTGGGGCCTCGTGCATGTGCAGTAGGGTTCCCGGCATGAAGCCATAAAGCTACACTGCCAGATTCCCTTACTCACAATAGAGGCGGCAGCACCCAACAGCTGATGGAAACATCAACTGCGGTGCTGACATCGCTGGACTCCAGGACAGGTAAGTGTCCGATTATTAAAAGACAGCAGCTGCAACATGTGCAGCTGCTGGCTTTTAATTTTTGCAGCGGTGGACGGACCTCCGCTTTAAGATGGCACTACAAACCATAATACCATACAACTTCAATTAAATACATCAGAATGTCAGCAAATGCAGAAAGTGACAATGCTGTAGGCTTTTCAATGACAAAGTCACTTTTAGATTGGACTGCTTTATAATATACAATGCTTTACTATGTCTGGTATCATTTCTGTAACAAACGCATTTAGTGATGATTGGAAATATATAAATCCAGTAGATTCATATAATACTTTGGTAGTCCTTCGAAGTTTACTAAAATGTTCTGCACTATGTAATTTCTGCATGACTCCGGCACATACTTTGGTGCCCTTTGACTGCAATTCCTGCTTTAGAAATTCTATGTTCTTTTTATTTTTTTACGTTTGTGATTTCAGATCAGTGTGTCTATTATTTTGTTGTATAATGCAAAATAAAAGTTTTTTTAAAGCACTCTGTCTAAATTGTATGAGCATTTTAAGAACAAATTGGGAGAAAATAAACCAAATCTCATCAATTACACACTTGTTTAACCCCTAAGGGTAAAACATATCGGCTACAATCACCTTAAACATAATGCCTAAGCACAATTTAGCAATTTTTACATATGTTGGTAAAACTGTACATACCATCACAACTACTTTGTGCATCCAGGTGGATTATACCTTGTTTTTTTTTCAGGACAAATTGGCCTTTCATTTGGTAGTAAATGGTTCGGGATATCCTGTTTTGTTTTGTTTTTTATTATTACCAAAGGAAAACTGAAACAAAAATTATATATTTTTTAAAAATGTATCTGTATATTTGTTACTACAATTACCTACCACCAAAGAAAACCCAAAACAAAATTCTCCTGCTTCTGATGCTCGCAGCGATACCATCTATGTGTATGTCAGTTGTTGTTTGTAGCTGTAGTACAGTCCTGAAACAATAGTGCGCAATTTGCTTTTTTTGTGTCCTACCTAAAACACACTGACACTGATGCCAATTAACCACTTCAATACAGGGCACTTGCACACCTTCCTGCCAAGACCAATTTTCAGCTGTCAGTGCTCTCACATTTTGAATGACAATTGAGCAGTCATGCGACGCTGTACCCAAACAAATTTTTTTGAATTTTTTCCCCACAAATAGAGCTTTCTTTTGATGGTATTTGATCACCTCTGATCACACTGTGATCAGCTGTGATTGGACACAGCTGATCACGTGGTAAAGAGACTTCATCAGAGGCTCTTTAAGTAGATCAGAGGTGTGGTGTGTCAGGCTGACATACCACACCACCAATCGTCATGCTGAGCGTGCGATCGTGGCTTATCCTGCTGGACGTCATATGATGCCCAGTCAGGATAACTGAACCACTTCCCGGCCATCATTCTGCTATAGGCCGGGCAGGAAGTGGTTAAAAAAAATCCTGCCCAAAATATACTGACCCTGACCTTTTGACCCAAACCCTGGGGCTAATAACGGGTCACAGAAGTACAGCCAAATGAGCTGTAAGTGCAACATTTACAATTATTTATTACCCTTTGTGGGTGATCAACATACTTTCTCTGAACAATTCCAACATGCTGTAAAATGCATTGCAATAATAAAGTGATTGTAAATGATCACCTTGTAAAACAACCCATTCAGTTATAATAATGATGAGCAAAACATTTGTGTATAGATATAAAAAACATTTTTAAATACTTTTTTTACCTTTTTTCATAAGTGATCACAGATCCTCTGTTCTCAGCTGCATAAGAGCTGGGGGAGGAGACGCAGCAGTACACTGAACTTTCCCAGTGAATGGCTGTGCAGTGGTGTCGTGGCAGGACAAGTCTGATTATTGGAGGACAGAACACTGAGTTCCCAACATAGCTAGTGTTCTCCTGCTTAGCGTGGTCAGTTTTTAATATGAAAGCAATGGGATTAACAGGAACACCAGGGATTTCACACAAAGGAAGCAATTCAAAGAGAATAGGATACTTTCTCATACAAGTACATGGTATAGCAGGCACATATCAGGAATATGAAGTGTTGGGGTAACAAACGCTTTAAGTGCTTCTCATTGTCTGAATCAATCCTGAATGTTATACAATGCAACTTGTGTGCAACAGTTGTCAATTATCAGTGGTCTAAGCCAAAGTCGTATCCAAGTTGCACCCATCCAAAGTTGTGTCAAAGTTGCATCAAAGTTACACTCCAAAGTCGGCTCAACTTTGTAGTTGTACAAAGGGTGAATAGAGCAGGAGGAGATCAACTTTAGGTTGGGTTCATACCTCCGAGGGATTTGGCTCACAGCAGGGGTCCAGTGCATCCCTGTTCTCAGTTTCAGGGATGAAGCAGGGCTGAATTGTTGCCTGAGTTCAGCCCTGAAATGGAGCCAAAGACACACAGCGTTCCCGTGCAAGCCATCCTGCAGCCGCAATGGAGATATGTGAACTGGCTCCATAGAGAGCCAGTCACAATCTCCTGTCATGCGAATTGGATGCGGGGAAACCCACATCCAATCCACATAGGTGTGAACCCAGCCTTAAAGTGGAACTAACTTTTTATTTCCTTTTTGATAGAGTAATGCCCCGTACACACGAGCGGACTTTTCGACATCCAAACTCCGACGGACTGAGTCCGTCAGACTATCCGATCGTGTGTGGGCTGCAACGGACTTTAGCTTCGCAAAAGTCTGACGGACTTTAGAAATGAAGCATGCTTCAAATTTTCCCGACGGAACTCCGCCGGACCCGGTCCCCTTCGAAAAATCCGCTCGTGTGTATGCTACTCCGACGGACTAAAACCGACGCTAGGGCAGCTATTGGCTACTGTCTATGAACTTCCTACGTCGAATCCAGTCGTACGTCATCACGTTCGACTCCGTCGGAGTTTGGTGTGATGGTGTGTGGTCAAGTCCGTTCGGTCGAAAAGTCCGCCAGAACTCCGGCGGAACTCCGCTAGAACTCCGTCGGAAGTCTGTCAGACTTAATCCCTCTCGTGTGTACGGGGCATAAGGAAAGGTTATAACCCCAGTTTTTTTTTTTTTTGTTTTTTTTTATACAGTATCTCACAAAAGTGAGTACAACACCCCTCACATTTTTGTAAATATTTTATTATATCTTTTCATGTGACAACACTGAAGAAAGTACACTTTGCTACAATGTAAAGTAGCGAGTGTACAGCTTGTATAACAGTGTCAATTTTCTGTCCCTTCAAAATAACTCAACACACAGCCATTAATGTCTAAACCACTGGCAACAAAAGTGATGTCCAAATTGGGCCCCAAGTGTCAATATTTTGTATGGCCACCATTATTTTCAAGCACTGCCTTAACCCTCTTTGGCACAGAGTTCACCAGAACTTCACAGGTTGCCACTGGAGTCCTCTTCCACTCCTCCATGATGACATCATGGAGCTGGTAGATGTTAGAGACCTTGAACTCCTCCACCTTCCGTTTGACGATGCCCCACAGATGATCAATAGGGTTTAGGTCTGGAGACATGCTAGGCCAGTACATCACCTTTACCCTCAGCTTCTTTAGCAAGGCAGTGGTCATCTTGGAGGTGTTTTTGGGGTCATTATCATGTTGGAATACTGCCCTGCGGCCCAGTCTCCAAAGGGAGGGGGTCATGCTCTGCTTCGGTATTTCACAGTACATGTTGGCATGCATGGTTCCCTCAATGAACTGTAGCTCCCCAGTGCCGGCAGCACTCATGCAGCCCCAGACAATGACACTCCCACCACCATGCTTGACTGTAGGCAAGACACACTTGCCTACTGCTCCCCTGGTAGTCCCAACACGCACCTGACACCATCTGAACCAAATAAGTTTATCTTGGTCTCATCAGACCAGGGGACATGGCTCCAGTAATCCATGTCCTTAGTCTGCTTGTCTTCAGCAAACCGTTTGCATCATCTTTAGAAGAGGTTTCCTTCTGGGACAACAGCCATGCATTTGATGCAGTGTGCGGCGTGTGGTCTGAGCACTGACAGGCTGACCCCCCCACCCCTTCAAACTCTGTAGCAATGCTGGCAGCACTCATATATCTATTTCCTAAAGACAACCTCTGGATATGATGCTGAGCACATGCACTCAACTTCTTTGGTCGACCATGGCGAGGCCTGTTCTGAGTGGAACCTGTCCTGTTAAACCGCTGTATGGTCTTGGCCACTGTGCTGCAGCTCAGTTTCTGGGTCTTGGCGATCTTTCTATAGCTTAAGCCATCTTAATGTAGAGCAACAATTTTTTTTTTCAATCCTCGGAGTTCATTGCCATGAGGTGCCATGTTGAGCTTCCAGTGACCAGTATGAGAGAGTCAGAGCGATAACACCAAATTTAACACACCTGCTCCCCATTTACACCTGAGACCTTGGAACACTAACGAGTGACATGACACCAGGGAGGGAAAATGGCTAATTGGGCTCAATTTGGACATTTGCACTTAGGGGTGTACTCACTTTTGTTGGCAGCAGTTTAGACATGAATGGCTGTGTGTTGAGTTATTTTGAGGGGACAGCAAATGTACACTGTTATACAAGCTGTACACTCACTACTTTACATTGTAGCAAAGAGTAATTTGTTCAGTCTTGTTACATGAAAAGTTATAATAAAATATTTACAAAAATGTGAGGGTGTACTCATTTTTGTGAGATACTGTATATATCTGTGTCCAATTGCTGTGTCCTTTAATTCCTGTCCCATAGCCAAAACAGGAAGGGTGGATTTCCGAAAACTGTAACGTGCAAGTTCTGGTGCAGCTGTGTATGGTGGCCAATCAGCTAACTTCAGCTTGTTCAATTAGGCCCCTTTCGGATGAAGCAGAATCCGTCCAAGTGGATTGGCCTGCTCATTGGGGATCTCTCTGCTGATCCCCACTGAGCAGGTGGATGACAGGTCAGTGTTCGCTCCACTATGCAGAGTGGATATGGACACACCCAGTTGTTCTCTATGGGATGGTCAGATGAAAATGGACCGCCTGTCTGTTTCTATCCGATTGTCATCTGATCCGCCGGACGGATGGGGAATGGATCCCTATTGGCCTGTTTTTAGCATACTAGATCCGATCGGATGCCAGCGGGTGACAGCGGATACATGTCTGCTGACATCTGCCACCCAAAAGAGGGCAATGGGTGGTCTGCCCCATAGAGAACAATGGGATAGATAGAACCAATTGGTCCGCTTGTGTGAAAAAGGCCTTAAGCTTTGACAATAAAACCTGGAAGCTGATTGTTTTTTATGCACAGCTACACAAGATTGCAAATCCACAGTTTATGTGAATCAACACCAAAGTGAGAGGAAACAGCTGCTAACTAAGGCCCCCCCAGGGCCATCACAACTAGTGTCCCTATTGGAAGATTTCCCCTCTATTACTTTTCCGGGGACAACCCAATATTTGGGATTTTCATTTACTTTCATTTTTATTTATTTTTATTGTATATTTATTGAATTTTTGTGCGATAAAAGAGAAACATTTTAAATATAGAAAGCCAAATGAACATGTGAATCATAAACATCAAAGGCATGGTATTATTGACCATTGGTATATCATGTCTTGATTTCAGTCATGCGAGTATAATATATCATACAGTTATATAATATATAAGTAAAACATCAAAAAGTAACAAGAACAAAAAAGAGAAGGAAAAAAGAACTAGCACCATGACTGTAAGATATAAGGTTACATAACTATTACTAGGGCTGAGATATAGTAAGCATAAAGGATATTTACCTAAAGTGCCGGATAGATTGCCTCGGGGCAACAATCAGGGTCATCCCAGACGTTCCAAATTTTAGTAAATCTTGGCAACGACCCATCAATCAATGCAGTCATATTTTCCATCCTGAGTATGTCTGCCAAGGTAGACAAAAATTGTGAAAAAGTAGAGGGAGAGGTAGACAGCCACCATCTAGGTTTAACACGTTTTGTCGTCAGTAATATAAAATACATTAAGCTTCCGGCAGCCCTGGAAATAACTGGAAAAGGGAGGCCTAGTAGGTAATGTATGGGATCTAAGGGAATGGAAGTATTCAATAAGTTTTGCAAAAGGGTTGGGATCTGAGCCAAAAAAAAGCTAATATAAGAACATTACCAAAAAAAATGGTAATGAGTACCTATAGCGTTATTACATCTCCATACTTTCATTTTTAATAACAGTAAACAGAAAATCTCCCAGATGGTGGCACGGTCAGCAATAAAAACTGTCAGAGGTTCTAATTCCTCTTCACACTATTCAAAACTAAAAAAAATGCCTTTAGTTATACTTTAGTGACAAAACTTTATTCTTATTCTCAAAAAATAATACATACACATCCACTACTTAATTCGCCTTGTAATCTATTTTTCCTTTTGTGTTGTTCTACTCTGCCTTGTAACATCATCTGTGAGCTCCTCAACCTCTTCTTTTCCTTTTTATTTCCATTTTTTTGAAAAGTAGTTCACCTAAGTTGTGGTCATGTGCACTGCTCTATGCACACTACACCTTCCAAAGTTCCTAGCCCATCTCGAAAGCAAACAAGAGAGGGTGCCTATGTTCCTAAATGCGGTAGGACCATGGAGAACAAAGGCAGCCAAATCTGACTGCAGAATACTGTTGTTTTTTTTGTTTGTGACATTAAAACCAATTATTACATTTTTTTTGTAAATAACAAACATGTTATACTTATCTGCTCTGTGCAGTGGTTTTCCACAGAGCGGCCCATATGCTCATCTCCTCGGGTTCCCCGCCGGCCATTCTGGTCCCTCCTTCCTGCTGAGTGCATCCAGAGAAAGCAGCCTGCAATGGGTGCACACAAGCTGTGTTAAGTTATGGGGGGGGGGCTGCTGCACTGAGAAGGTTAAAACCTGGAGCCTTTAGAACTACTTTAACCAGATTTAGTGTACTACTTATAGTGTCACTATAAGTAGTACTGTACATTTTAAGTAGTGCAGTTAACTTGTATAGATATGACTTTCATGCAACATCTGAGGGTTAACACTGAAGTCTATGGCCTTCAAATTGCATTAAAGTCGGAACAAAGTAGTGCATGAACTACTTTGAAGTTGCTCAAACTAAGTCACGCATATATGATTGGGTATTATTGGAAAACATGGAGAGCATATGTCAAGGTACAGACAATTTTCCCCAAAAAAGTTCACAAACAGCCCAAAAACATATAAAAGAAAATCCCTTCAGAATCCAGCAACCAGTATACTGATTATACCTAAAATGATAACCTGCCTTTCAGGTTATATAGAGAATACTGCTGGGTATGACCAGGTTCATCAAATTATTTGCAGAAAAATCTGGCAATGCTGCACCCAAACAAAATTGACGTCCTTTTTTTCCCACAAATAGAGCGTTCTTTTGGTGGTATTTGATCACCTCTGCGGTTTTTATTTTTTGCTATAAACAAAAAAAAGTGACAATTTAAAAAAAAAAACAATATTTTTTACTTTTTGCTATAATAAATATATAAAAAAAATTCTTCCTCAGTTTAGGCCGATATGTATTCTTCGACATATTTTTGGTAAAAAAAAAAATCCCAATAAGTGTATATTGATTGGTTTGCGCAAAAGTTATAGCGTCTACAAAATAGGGGATATATTTATTGCATTTTATTATAATTTTTTTTGCTAGTAATTATTATTAATTTATATAGTGCCAACAGTTTATGCAGCACTTTACAATGTATAGGGGGGGACAACACAATTACAGTACAATACAAAAGGTACAGGAGGGCCCTACTTGTAGAGCTTACATTCTAAAGGGAGGGGGTGGTGGTACAAAAGGTAATAGCTGCAGAGAATGATTTGATGGGGGTGGCTCGGGGACAGTTAGGTGGGTGTGGGATAGGCTTCCCTGAATAAATTAGTTTTCAGGGAACTCCTAAAGGTGGACAGGGTAGGGGCTGATCGGACAGACTGGGGCAGGGAGTTCCAGAGGATGGGAGAGGCTCTGGAGAAGTCTTGAAGGCGAGCATGAGAGGAGGTAACAAGGGAGCTAGAAAACAGGAGATCCTGGGAGGAGCGAAGGGGACGATTTGGGCGATATCTGCATATGAGGGGTTGGTGGCGATGGGGGCGATGTTGTGGATGGCTTTGTATGTTACGGTTAGCATTTTGAATTTTACACGGTGGGGTAGGGGAAGCCAATGAAGGGATTGGCAGAGAGGGGCAGCAGTCACGGAACAATTAGTGAGGTGTATTAGTCTAGCAGCACGAACAAGTTGCTTTGTGGTGTCATTAGTCAGGAAGGGTCGAATTCTGTAGATGTTGCGGAGGTGAAGGCGGTAGGATTTAGCCAGTGATTGGATATGGGGGCTGAAGGAGAGGTCAGAGTCAAGGATTACACCCAGGACCCTGACATGTGTGGAGGGACCAATGGTTGTGTTGCTGATATTAATGGTGAAGTCACGGGGGGGGGGGGGGATCGTGAAGGAGGAAATATAACAAGCTCAGTTTTAGAAGCATTGGGTTTGAGAAAGTGGTGTGACATCCATACTGATATGTCATTCAGTAAGTTGGAGATCTGTGAGGAGATTGAGGGGGTGAGTTGAGGAGTGGAGAGATATATCTGGGTGTCGTCAGCATAGAGGTGGTATTGGAAACCATGGGAGGATATCAACTGGCCCAGGGAAGAGGTATAAAGCGAGAATAGGAGGGGCCCAAAGACAGAACCTTGGGGTACCCAACAGAAAGAGGAAGGGGAGCGGAGGAGATGACACTGAAAGTGCGCTGAGATAGGTAGGAGGAAAACCAGGATAAAGCAGAATTGCAGAGGCCAAGGGAGCGTAATTAGCTGAGGAGGAGCAGGTGGTCAACTGTGTCAAAGGCAGCAGAGAGGTCTAAAAGTATGAGTATGGAGCAGTGGCTGTTGGTTTTAGCAGTTAGTAGGTCATTGGTGAGTTTTAGTAGGGCAGTTTCAGTAGAATGTTGTAGGCGGAAGCCAGACTGTAGGGGGTCGAGAAGGTTGTTGTCCATGAGGTAGCGACGCATTTGGTCATGGATAAGGCATTCGATGAGCTTGGAGGCAAACGAGAGCAGGGAGATGGGTCTTAAGTTGTTCAAACAGGTGGGGTCTAGTGAGGGTTTTTTGAGTATGGGGGTAACCAGTGCATGTTTGAGCAGGGAAGGAAAGGTGCCGGAGGAGAGGGAGAGGTTGAAGATGTGGGTTAGGGAGTTAAGGATAGAGTGGGAAGGTTGTAGCAGTAAGTGTGAGAGGATAGGGTCCAAGGAGCAGGTAGTGAGGTGGGCCGGGGAGAGGAGTTTATTAACTTCATGTGTGGTAACTGGGCAAAAAGAGGAGAGTATTGAGCGTGGTGTTGGACCAGCGATCTGCAATTTTCATCGGGACTGTGACATTGCGGCGGACAGATCGGACACTTTTGACACTTTTTTGGGACCGTTGACATTTATACAGCGATCAGTGCTAAAAATAGCCACTGATTACTGTATAAATGCCATTGGCAGGGAGGGAGTTAACACTAGGGGACAATCAAGGGGTTAAATGTATTACCTAGGGAGTGTGACTGCCTAGGGGAGGAGGCCGATCGTTGTTCCTAAGCAGTAGGAACAACTGATCAGTCTCCTCACCCCTGACATAACGGAAAATTTTAAATGGGAACAAAATGCAGAAAAATTGAAGGCACCAATTATAAAAAGTTACATAGTCATTTATTAAACACATAATAATAGAAAAAGTCACATTTAAAAACTTGTTTGCAATAAAAAATGCAAAATTGACATCTCTCTAATACCTTGTACACACGGTCGGAAATTCTGACGGAAAAGGTCCGATCGGATTATATTGTTGGAAAATCCGATCATGTGTGGGCTCTATCTGACTTTTTCTGTCGGAAATTCAGACAGAAAAAATTTGAGAGCAGGATCTAAAATTTTCTGACAAAAAAATCCAATCTGACTTTTTCCGATCGTTTGTAGAGAATTCTGACGGACAAAGTTCCACGCATGCTCAGATTAAATTATGAGAACAAAGCTATTGGCTACTAGCCTCTACATAGTCCTGTCGTACACAACGAACGTCACCTCGTTATGAACGATCGGATTTTCTGACAACTTTGTCCGACCGTGTGTATGCAACAACAGTTTCGAACAAAATCCGTCGAAAAAAATCCGATGGATTTTGAGGTCGGAATGTCCGACCGTGTGTACAGGGCACAAGACAAAAAATGCATGACATTAAACATCATTGTAATCCTGCAAACATGATGTAGCATGCAAGAAAAAAAATGCTACGTGTTTCGTAATTGAATGCTTCTTCGGGAGCTTATTAATCGTTCTACAAGAGAGAAAAATATATAAACATACAAACAAATACAGCAAAAGACAGTAACACAATAGTAGTGTTTCAGATGTTTGGCAGAGTTTACCGAGAGGCGACCACAAAAAAGACTCCCATAAGTGACATGCATGAGGTAATCAGGGGTCATACATGAGGGCGTGCCCAGTAGAAAAAACATCTCAGAAACTGTAAAGAAAGCCACCAAGAAAAGGAAGTAAATAGAAGAAGAAAAAGACAAAAAAATAAAAATGAAAGTATTGCATCCATTCAACAGGGGGTTAAATATCAACAAGGCAAGCACGCATAGAAACAAGAAGAAGATATCCCCATAGCTCAAAGATGGGTAATCAGCCTACCTTGGAAATATTGATAAAGTATGTATCAGTAATAAACTGAGATAGTATAACCAGTCAGCAACAAAGCCTAAAATAAAGAATAAAATATAAAGATGTAAAAAATTATTATCAGTTTACCACCTAGAAGGTACACTAGAGAGCAAGGTAAAAAGCTGAAAGCATTAGGATAATAAACCCTCGCCTGACATTATTAGTAATCAGCATACAAATGTAGAGCCAGATTGTCAATTCAGCAAACAAACGTAATTGCATCCTAGCACACCTGACAGGCAGCCCACAACACAAGTGTGAAGCAGCTCATAAGCAGGCGGCATGGTAAAAATAGTATGGATTCATTCAGCACATCTAAGAATCAGAAAAAAGACAGAAAGTATCACTAAGTATGGGGATAGTGTTCAGAGTCTCGTGCAGTAGTTCAGTAAATGGAGTAGCTCATCTGACTCGGCCGAAAAAAGCATGCATCAGCAGCACGGACGCGCAATGTACAATGACAATTGCTCTGCGCAAATCCACTCGTACATTTGTACTTCATTAATGCCTGGCCAACATATGGCATGAAGCGTTCAATCCATTTTGTTTCAGGCTGGGTTCACACTGCTGCGGGGGGAGATCCGGATGTGATTCGCACCGCACTGCAGTGCAAATCACATCCGATCTCCGTAGCGATGCGAGTTCAGCCATACAGATAGTATGGCTGAATTCGCATCGCTCCCGCAGCAAACTCGCACAGGACCCTTTTTTTGGTCCGCAGCAGAATCGGATCGCATGGGTGTTCACACCATGCGATCCGATTCCTGTGCGAGTGTGCAGATCGCACTGCGATATGCGGACGGATCTGGGGGTGTCATTAACATATCATTGACACTCCCAGCCGTCCGCATAGGGCAGTGTGAACTGCCGGCGGGAGGTGTGCGATGCGGGAAAACGCAGCGGATTTGCGGCGTTCCCGCATCGCTGTGGTGTGAACCCGGCCTCATGCTATAGTATTCGCCTATCCCAATCTCCTCCCCTGGGGTCCTGTGGAATGACCGCTAAGACCATAAAGGAAGCAACAGACGTATCGAATCTACGACACGGGTCAAGATGTCTGCTTATGGGAGTGAGCATTTTCCCACTAGAGGAAAAGTAGATGTGATCATTAATCCGTTGTCTTAGTTGGCGAATAGTTTTCCCAACATAAAAAATTCTACAAGTGCAGGTCATTAAATAGATTACCCATTGGGTGTCACAGTCGGCCCGAAAATGGGGATAAAAGAGTTCCCCATTGGGGAGTTTGAATCTACGACCTGTAGACATCCAAGGGCAAAAGGCACAAATGCCCCATTTGTACATTCCCACCACTTTGGTATTGTGACCAGAAGTAAAAGTGTAATGACTTTGGGTCAGTTTATCGCGAAGCGAGATAGACCTTTTAAAGAAAATCTCTGGGTGGTCAGTAGCATATTTCCTCAAGATGGGGTCCTCATGGAGGATATACCAATCTTTCTCCAAAACGTTTCTTAACTGGTAATGTTGATGTGAGTATTGTGTAATGAATTTTTCAGTGGAGTGATTGTCTAACTTGGTTTTATGTTCAAACAATAGTGTATTTCTAGTTTGTTTTGAAGCCTTATTAAAGGCTTTGCATAAGAGGGATTTAGAATAGCCCCGTTGGAGCAGTCGTCCTCGCAAGAGATCTGCATGATATATAAAATCATTGTCATTCCTACAGTTCCTTCTCAGTTGAATATATTGCGCGTAGGGAATACTACGAACAAGGGTCCATGGATGGGCACTAGAAGCATGTAGGATCGTGTTTCCTGCTGATTCCTTACAATACAGTGAGTTTGCCAGGCAGTTATCCTGGTCTTTAAAAATTGAAAGATCGAGGAACGAAATATTAGAAAGATCACTCTTTACTGTAAATCTCAAATTGTACATGTTACTGTTAAGAAGATTAACAAAAGTGTCCAGTGTGGATTGTGAGCCTACCCAGATAATAAATATATCATTGATATATCTAAGCCACACCAGTACATGACTGGTGTGGCTACTGAAGTCTTCATTTGAAAAAATATCACGTTCCCACCCCCCTGGGTACAGATTGGCGTAGGCTGGGGCACAACAAGTGCCCATAGCCAAGCCCTGTACCTGGAGGTAGTGGGAACCATTGAACATAAACCAGTTATGTGTCAAAATAAAGAAAAGCAATTTAAGAAGGAATTCACTAAATGGCCAGCAATGGTTGTCCTCCTCACGGAGGAATGTACGCACCATCCCGATGACCTGCTCGTGGGGGATGCTGGAGTATAGTGCCTGACATAACAAAGATCTGTCAATCTACATTGATAGACCTCCATTCTGTCCTTCTCAGGAGCGATCGCGGGTGCCCGGAGGACATCATGATCACCAAGAACGCGCATCAGCTCCATCGTCACGCTGCGGGCGCACACGCCCCCTAGTGCTCTTAAAGCGGCCGACGTACAGCTACGATGATGTCCTGCCAAAAGCTCCAACCTGTCAAAAAGTCCAGCAGCGTTTACACAATAAGCGATTATTTATTGGTTTGCGCAAAAGTTATAGCGTTTACAAAATAGGGGATAGTTTTATGGCATTTTTATTAATATATATATATTTTTAATGACGGCGATCAGTGATTTTTATTGTGACTATGACATTATGGTAGACACATCAGACATTTTTGGGACCATTGTTATTTATACAGCAATCAGTGCTATACAAATGCACTGATTCCTGTGTAAATGACACTGGCAGTGAAGGGGTTAACCACTAGGTGTCAGTGTAGGGGTTAAGTGTGTCCTAGGGGCGTGTTGCTAACTGTGGGGGGCGTGGCTTCATTTTACACATCACTGATCCCTGCTCCAATCACAGGGAGCAGAGATCAGTGTCACTGTTGCTAGGCAGAACAGGGAGATGCTTGTTTACTTTAGAATCTCCCCCCTCTTCCTCTCCGTGAGGCAATCGCGGGTATCTCCATGGCGATTGAGTCCGCAGGGACCTGCAACCCGACTCACGGAGCTTCCCGCAGGGGTGCGAGTACGCCGTCGGCCGCCTCTTGATTTGGAACGTACAGGTACATGATTATGCCTGTACGTGCCCTTCTGCCGACGTATATTGGTGTAAGGCGGTCGGGAAGTGGTTAACCCTTTCTTCCAGTGGTGTGGTTTGTTGTATTTCCATACCCCCTTACTCTAAAGCCAAATAGAATTCTCTATCCAGTTTGCCCATATTCTTTCATATTTCTCCCCATTTCCTCTATTACAGTATGTCTCCCTATACAATGGTAGATTGCTATTCACTAAGTTTTTCCAATATACCAACGAGGGGGCTTCAGCCTTCTTCCAGTTTAACGCTATTGCCTTCCTTGCATAGAAGAGCAATAAGCACACCTGTGTTTTCCTTTCTATAGAAGCCATATTTTCCCCTACTAATCCTAGTAGGCAGATCTCTGCCTCTTGATCCAGAGAAACTGATGTTACTATAGCGATTACTCTCAAGAATACCACCATCTTCGGACAGGACCAAAATATATGAATAAAATTTCCTGGAATATCAGCACATGTCCAGAAATTTTGAGGATTTGATGGGAATATTTTATACAGTTTATATGGTGTATAATAACGCCTATGTGTTATTTTAAATTGGATTCATGTATCTCAAAGTGATACTAAAATCTGAAATGGGAATCCATATATCTCCTCCCAGTTTTCTGCTACTAATTTTGGGAGCAATTAACATGATTATCTGACAAAATAATCTACTGAATAAAGTGTGGTGTATATGTATGCGACTGTGGACATAGTTATGCAAATAAATCAAATAAAATTACAGATGCCTGTGTCTGGGTGACTGGCTTATAATAGGTCAAGCAGATCACCTTACCAATCCCAATATACAGTTCCCATCAGGTCCATCAGAACTTGACATTACCACATCCAGGGAACCCATGTGACCTAGTACTCCAACACTCAGGGGACCCATATTCCTAGCATCTATCGTCTCCAGTGCCGAGGGGACCCCAATCCCAGGATCCAATATGCAGAACCAATCATCCAAAACACACTCAGGGGACCCCTTCTCCGCTGGGGACAGGCATCCTATCTCCCCTGAGGAATGGGACCCTTTCTCCCCTGGGGACAGGGACAACCATATTACCTGGGGACAGGGACCCTATCTCCCCTGGGGAATGGGACCCCTTCTCCCCTGGGAACAGGGGCCCTATCTCCCCTGGGGACCAGGACCCCACCTCCCCTAAGAACAGGAACCTGATAACCCTGAGTGTGCCAACCTCACCGCCCTGCCTGATCACCCTGAGTGTGCCAACCTCACCTCCCTCCCTGCCATGTGTCCTGTGCGAGGGCCCTCCTGTAACAGCTCTTAGCAGGACTTCACCCCATTGTGTGCTCCCCTACATGGATACATGGATGTGCTCCCACTACACGACTGACCCCTCTGTGTGCTCCTCCTACATGACTGACACCTCTGTGTGCTCCCCCTACATGGGGACCTTTCTGTGTGCTCCCCCTATACGACTGACCCCCTCTGCGTGCTCCCCTTACTAGTTGGACCCCTCGGTTTGCTCCCCTACATGTCCGCATACTCTGACCACTTCCTGTATCCTGTGCACACCCTCTACTACCACCTGTACCATTTCCACATCCTCTGACTGTCTCCTGTATCCTGTCCGCATCCTCTGACCACCACCTGTACCATTTCCACATCCTCTGACTGCCTTCTCTATCTTGTCTGCATCCTCTGACCACCACCTGTACCATTTCTACATCCTCTGATCGCCTCCAGTATCCTGTGCGCATCATCTGACCACCTTCTGTATCTCGTGCACATGTTCTGACCACCTCCTGTACAATGTCTGCAGCCTCTAACCACCTCCTGTATCATGTCCACAGCCTCTAACCATCTCTTGTATCATGTCTGCAATCTCTATCTCTTGTCTTTTATCATGTCTGCATAGTGTCTGCAATCTATATCTCTTTTCTTTTATCGTGTCTGCAGTCTCTGAGGGGAAGTCTGGAGAGGAATCAAGAGTGAGAGCGCCTCCGGGATGGGGATTACGGGAGGAGTCAGACGTGTATGGACTGTAGAGAAAAGACTATAGGATAAAACCAGAGCCACCAACTTGGAGCTGTCTAACTGAGCCCTGCACAGTGTGCACCTGAGAGGAGGTCAGTGACAGTGCCATCAGGCCAGTCTGAGGGGGGTCTAACCCCCGCTAGTGGCTGAAAAAGGGTTAAAACCGCCCGCAAAGCGCCACTGCAGCAGTGCTTTGCCAGCGGTATAGCCACGCTGCCCCATTGATTTCAATGGGTAGGAGTGGTTTAGGAGCTCTTTCACCGCTCCAAAGATGCGGCTAGCAGGACTTTTTTCACCGTCCTGCCAGCGCACTGCTCCAGTTTGAAAGCCCTTCGGCTCTCACACTGGAGTAAAAGGGGCGGTTTTTTTCAGGCGCTATTTTTAGCGCTGTAGCGCCTCAAAACTGCCTTGGTGTGAAAGGGGCCTAAGGGTTTACAACCACTTTAACATGTTTCACATTGAAAAAAGTACAACATTTTTAAAAAACGACATTTATTTTATTTGTAAATAACTTTTTAATGCTTTGCACCATTGCTGACAGCTGAAGTATAAACAAAACAGTTGTGGTAGGTGTCGATACCGATTGCGATTGGTATCGGCGAGTATATAAAAAAAAGTATTGGTACTCGTAAAAATAATGGTATTGATGCATCCCTAATTCAAAGCACCAAAAATGTGACCTCATATTTTATATACCATTGTCAAGGTGAAGAGCACAGAAATAGCTGGAGGTTTCTGCAATTCATCATTCTCAAGGGCTCCTAATAAGCTAAATGGTTTTACAGTACAGGCCAGTCACTACAACATGGCAAGGACCGCAATGGAAACAAGTTCCTGGAAAGCCTTCTGCTAGGATTCAATTTCAAACACATGTTGAGGAGAAGAAGATGTAATTAAGTGGAACTTATGTGCGGAAATCACTAACTGATATCTTTATTCTACTAAAAAGAATGTATAAAATACCACCACTTAATGGCCCTGGAATATATTTTTCATTTCTCTTTCTTCCCCTCATTTATGTTTGTTTTTAAACTGCTTCAGCCCCGGAAGATTTTAACCCCTTCCTGACCAGAGCACTTTTTACAATTCAGCACTGTGCCGCTTTAACTGACAATTGTGCAGTCGTGCGACATTGCACCCAAACAAAATTGACATCCTTTTTTTCCCACTAATAGAGATTTTTTTGATTGTATTTGATCACCTCTGCGTTTATTTTTTTTTTTTGCGCTATAAACAAAAAAAAGCGACAATTTTGAAAAAAAAAAAAACAATATTTTTTACTTTTTGCTATAATAAATATCTAAAAAAAATATTTTTTTTCCTCAGTTTAGGCCAATATGTATTCTTCTATATATTTTTGGTAAAAAAAAAATTGCAATAAGTGTATATTGATTGGTTTGCGCAACAGTTGTAGCGTCTACAAAATAGGGGATAGTTTTATGGCATTTTTATCATTTTTTTTTTAACTAGTGATGACGACGATCTGCTATTTTTATCGGGACTGCGACATTATGGTGGTCACGTCAGACAATTTTGACACATTTTTGGGACCACTGGAATTTTTACAGTGATCAGTGCTATAAACATGGATTGAGTACTGTAAAAATATCACTGGCAGTGAAGGGGTTAACCACTAGGGGTCGATCGAAGGGTTAATGTGTTCCCTACTGTGTGTTCTAACTGAAGGGGTGAGAGGACTGTGTAGGGGGGATGACAGATCGCTGTTCATACTCTGCATGAACAGACGATCTGTCTGTGTGCCCCTCAGAAAACAGGGATCTGTGTGTTTATGTCTCTGTCTGTGTGCCCCGAGTGATTGCAGGAGCCCGGCGGTGATCGCGACCGTCAGGTACTCACATCGGCTTCGTGGGTGAGTGGGCAGCGCGAGCGCACCTCTAGTGGCCAAATGTAAAATCAATGTAACATGACGGCGATTCGCACAGTTGAACCATGTTGCCGCGGTAAAACTGCGGCGGCTAGTTGGAAATCGGTTAATGCTTCAATACTGGGTAACATACCCACTTCAGCTTCACTTCTTCAGTAGTTCAGTTCTCCATAATGACATTGCTGTAATGACTTGATCAAACCACTCCTTTTTATTTGCTTGTGAGGCTGAAACACCCTCCTTGCTGCCTCTCGCATACAGAAAACAAGATTATTATTATTATTATACAGGATTTATATAGCGCCAACAGTTAGCACAGCGCTTTACAACATGAGGGTTACAGTACAGTTACAATTCAATTCAATACAGGAGGAATCAGAGGGCCCTGCTCATTAGAGCTTAGATGCAAACAACTGTGAGTGCTGAGCTGTTTCTCATTGCTAACAAAAATATCCAATGCTGCTGTGGAAACCTGCATCATATTGGCGATTTGGAAAGAAAGGGCCACCCTACTTGCACCGTAAGATGGTCTGTGTAATGTGTCAGTAGTAGGTTACAGAGAATTTAGAATAAAGCCCAACTCCAGGCAAAAAAAAAAAAGTTTTCTTTTGCAGCGGGGCTATGCCCACACTGCAAGAGTTTATTGCTCATTTTTGTCAAGGGGATTGGAGAATGGAGATATACACTTACCTGATCCTCTGATCCTCCCCGCATAAGAGAGATCCCTGTGGCTCCTGTCCCCCCCCCCCCCCCCCCCCGTAGTCTAGCGCAGTGGACTATTCCTGACATCACCCAGCCCATAGCCCAGCTCTGGACATCAGGACATCAGAAATAGTCCACCACTGGATCATGGTGGAGCACTATTCGCAGGTGGAATGGAAGATCAGGTGCATATAAGCTTTCTAATCTCCCCTGGATAAAACGAGCAGTTAACGCTTGCAATGCAACCACAGATTCACTGGGAAACTTTTTTACCCGGAATTGGGCTTTAAAGAAAAATGAGTGAACTTTTTGATATCAGCACAGCTGCAGTATGCTGGGATGCATTATTATAGTAAAAAAAAAAAATTGGTCCTACAACAAGCTGTGTGTCCATAGACACACACAGCACCACTAAGCTACTTCCCTGCTTTCTCCTCACAGGAGTTTTAGAGCCCTTTCACATCGAGCCGCCCCAGGCATCAGCGGTAACGTACTCACACTCACACAACTTGGGAGCAGTGACTGTGTCTGTGCAGCTGCTGTGCCCCAATTGACATGAATGGGATTACCTACACAAGGATGCATGGAACACTCATGTAAATCGCACTGGAAGCACTCAATGTTTAGGTGAGAGTTTCCCACTGGGCTCCTTTGATTTTTTTAATCAAACTTTGTTCAGCCAGGTGGTGCTGACAAGCAGCAGGAATCGGGTGAAATTCAAGTCTTGAACGTAAAGCTGACCATACACCATACAATCTTCTTATTCAATGTTCTTTAGATTTACTTTTAACTATTTAGTAGAAGGGCTTGCCTGATTGCATACAAATTGAAAGTGTTTGGCCCCATTCACACGGAGGCGCTTTGCGGAGTGCTGAAAATAGCCACTGCAAAGCGCCCCCAAACAGCCGTTGCTGTTTTTCCAGTGTGAAAGCCCCGAGGGCTTTCACACTGGAGCGGTGCGCTTGCAGGACGCTGAAAAATGTCCTGCAAGCCGCATCTTTGGAGCGGTGTATTTACCGCTCCTAAAGCGCCCCTTCCCATTGAAAACAATGAGGCAGCGCTCCAAACCCGCCTGCAAAACGTGGACTTAACCCTTTTTCGGCTGCTAGCGGGGGTTAAAGCTGCCCCGCTAGCGGCTGAAAAGCGACGCTAAAACAACGGTAAAGCGCCGCTAAATATAGCGTGCTTTGCCGCCAGCGCGCCCATCGCTTCAGTGTGAAAGTAGCCTTTAGGTTTGACCTCATATTATATGGTTTTGGTTAATCTAAAGGAAAATTCTACAAGAGAATTGTATAATGTATCGCCAGCCTTAAGCCTCGTACACACGGTACAATTGTTGGCCAGCCCATCGTCTGATTTTTGTCAAAAGGGCGTGTGTCAGGATCTTGTCTTGCATACTAAGCCCTTGTACACATGGTCGGAAATGGCGACGGAAATGGTCCGATTGAATTATATTGTCCGATCATGTGTGAGCTCTATCTGACTTTTTCCGTTGGTAATTCCGACAGAAAAAATTTGAGAGCAGGATCTCAAATTTTCCCACAACAAAATCCGATCTGACTTTTTCCGATCGTTTCTAGAGAATTCCGATTGGTCAAAGTGCTACGCATGCTCAGATCAAAGTACGGGAGCAAAACTATTGGCTGCTAGGCTGAACGTAGTCCCGTCGGAACGAACGAACGTCATCACGTTCCGAACGATCGGATTTTCTGACAACTTTGTCCGACCGTGTGTATGCAACACCAGTTTCAGACAAAATCCGTTGGAAAAAATCCGACTGATTTTGTGGTCGGAATTTCCGACCGTATGTCCAAGGGCTTATGGTACACAATTGTCGTGCCACAGACACGAACGTAGTGACATACTACAAGGAATTTCAGCTCTTGAGTGCCACCCTTTGGGCCCCTTCTGCTAATTTTGTGTTTGGTGAGCATTGATTCCGAACATGCGTGTTTACACTTTCGACTGTTGTGTGATGGATTTGTGTACTGACCATACAAAAATCTGACGTCAAATCGTTGTCTGCCGAAAATTGTCAAAAAGAGCGCACTAATGGTAAGATTTTAGGGCGACAGGCTGTCAACAGACAATCCCCTGCAAAAAATCAAACCGTGTGTATGAGGCGTTAGAGTCTAGAACAAAATCTATTAAAATACAACCAGAGCTGTACAGATTTTTGTCATTATATACATCTGGTAAAATAACAATACAACCATTAGTGTCACTTACTGCATATGATAACACCATCAGGTGAACAAAGGCAAATTTCCTTTAACCAAAACAATTTTTTTTCCGCTTTTTATATATCATCAAACAATATACCAATATTGTCACAAGAAGACTTGTGCAATGCTGCCCTCTTGTGATCATTGAAGAATATTCACTTTTGATTTGCTAAAATAACCACATCGATAGAAACTGTGCTTTAACCACTTAAAGCACTTAAAGCAGAGTTCCACCCAAAAGTGCCAATTTTGGCACCTTTCAGGAGGGAGGGGGGAACAGGGACCTGTCTTGACAGGTCCTCTTCCTCAGTCCTGGGAGACCAGGCCACAGCAAAGTACATCAGTAGCTTGAAATTTGTCCTTTTTTCCACACAAATAGAGCTTTCTTTTGGTGGTAATCACCTCTGGGTTTTTTTTTTTTTTTTACCTATAAATAAAAAAAGACTGAAAATTTGCATTTTTCTTCATTTCTGTTATAAAATTTAGCAAGTTAGTAATTTTGCTTCATAAATGTTGGCCAAAATTTATCCTGCATATCTTTGGTAAATATAACCCAAATTAGTGGATATTATTTGGTCTCTGTAAAAGTTATAGACTCTACAAGCTGTGGTGCCAATCACTGAAAATCTATCACACTTGATCTAATTTCTTGAGAATTAACAAGCCAGGACAGGATAAATACCCCCCAAATTACCCCTTTTTGGAAAGTAGACATTCCAAGGTATTTTTTTTTTTCACAAAATTGTCATATTACCGGGTTCTTTCTCTCACATGGCATATGCATAACACAAATTACACCCCAAAATACTCCTCCTGAGTATGGCAATACCACGTGTGAGACTTTTACACAGCCTGACAAACAAGATATTTGGGGGGCACACCCTAAAAAAATGCATAAAGATGGTGCTGCCATAAGACCATACAACAGAACAAAAATATTACAGCGCACACATGCAAAACTAACATTTACCTCCAGCAAGGCTTTTTAAAAACACCTAGACATTTTCAAAAAACATTATCAAAAAATATGGGGATTTGGTCACACCATATTGCTATACGGTGCTTAAGCCCACTTACTGCGACAAAGTACCCCATGATTAGTGGGTCCTACGCTATCCATAGACTAGGAGATCCTGCTTCTCTAAACCATGGGAGCTATACTCCTCTATATGGGAGAACATGAGGTCTCCACCATGACACAAGTGGCCACTAATGAGAGGTACTTACTGAGGGAGTGGGGTGCTCCACCCAACAGGATTTGGTCAGAATCCATACAATAGACAAACAAGATATTTGGGGGGCACACCCTAAAAAAATGCATAAAGACAGTGCTGCCATAAGACCATACAACAGAACAAAAATATTACAGAGAACACATGCACAAGCACCGTATAGCAATATGGTGTGACCAAATTCCCATATTTTTTGATAATGTTTTTTGAAAATGTCTAGGTGTTTTTAAAAAGCCTTGCTGGAGGTAAATGCTAGTTTTACATCTGTGCGCTGTAATATTTTTGTTCTTTTACACAGCCTGGCCACATACAGAGACCCAACATGCAGGGAGCACCATCAGGTTCTAGGAACATAAACCACAAAATGACCCCATTTTAAAAAGAAAACACCCCAACGTATATTCTATGAGGCATAATGAGTCTTTTGAACATGTCATTTTTTTCCACAGGTTTTTGGAAAATGTGGAAAGAATTTTTGTTTACATTTTTACTGCACTGTCCATGCTGATGAGGATCCACTGATTGGGTGGCAATGATGAGCACTTACTGATAGGCACTGTATTGGCACTAATGGGCACTTTAGAGCACTCCTGTTTGGCCAGATGTGCACTGCTGGGGCACAGATATGGCACTCCTGGGCAGTGGGCACTGATATGGCACTGCTTGGAACTGATGTGGTACTGCTAGGGCACTCCTTGGCACTGATGTGGCACTACTGGGGCACTCCTTGGTACTGCTTGGCTTTGATGGGACACTCCTTGGCACTGCTGGGGCACTTCTTGGTACTGCTGGACTCTGATGGGGCACTCCTAGGCACTGCTGGGCTCTGATGGGGAACTCCTTGGCACTGCTGGGGCACTTCTTGGCACAAATGGGGCACTCCTTGGCACAAATGGGGGCACTCCTGAGCACTGATGGACACCCCTGGGCACTGCTCCACACTCAAGCAGCCTGTTAGAGTCCAGATGTGGAGCCCGACTTGTAGGAGGAGACCTCTCTTACAGCGCTGGTTCAGGAGCCGCTGGAATGGGAACAGCGGTCTCGAGAGCACAGTGGGTAGGAGGGCCTGCTGGATAGGGCCGCTGGAGCTGGTAGAAGAGCGGAGATCCCTCTGAAGACTGAGTGGACTGCGGTTTGCTGGAAGCAGGCAGTAGCTTCAGAAGCCGAAGATTGGAACTGGCAGCAGGCTGGAGAAGAGTCAGACGGTCCGGGTCAGAAGGTAAGCAGACTGGTGGTAACGGAAGGCAGAAGAGGTGTCGGTAAGCAGGCAGAGGTCGGCAACGGAATCACAAGCAGAAGAGGTTTCGAGGTCAGGCAGGCCGGATCGGGATTGGAGAAGGCAGAGAAGTCAAGCAAGCCGGATCGATAACGGTAGCAGGTAATCAGGTTCAGGATCAGGTATTCAAAGGTAACCGGGTTCAGGATCAGATATTCAGACACACGGAAGCTGAGACGAAACAGCGCCGCACCGGCGCACTTGAGGGTCCTTTAAACGCTCAGTGGCGGGAAGGAGCGCACGCACGCCACGCACGACCACGTGAACGAGCGCGCGTACGAATTGCCACTCGCGAACGTGCACACTAACGCGTAAACGAACGCGTACGCGAACGCGTACGTGAACGCGCAGAAGACACACGCCGACGCCTGTGTGCACGCAGCTGTACCTGTCTATTGCTGGTAAGTTCCTGACATTGCCCCCTCCCAAGGGGCAGCCTCCGGATGCCCAACAGGTTCCTCTTTTCTGGATGGGCAGACAAGTATGCGTGAATTAACCGCCTGGCATGGATATTGCTGTTCGGTTCCCAGGAATTGTTCTCTGGCCCAAATCCCTTCCATTTGATCAGAAATTGGATGCGTCCCTGTCTTTTTCTGCAATCGAGGATGGCCTCCACCTCGTACTCCTCATTTCCATCCACTAAGATGGGTTCTGGAGGTCTAGTTCCTCTATCAGGAAAGGGATCAGGGGTGGCAGGTCTCAGCAGTGACACATGGAACACAGGATGAATCCTAAGCGACTCAGGCAGGGTTAGCTCGTAGGAAACTTCATTAATTTTCCTCTTAACCGGAAATGGTCCCATAAATTTAGGTGCAAGTTTCCTGGAGGGACAAGCCATTTTAATGTTATTGGTAGAAAGCCATACCTGGTCGCCAGGTTGTAGGATCAGTTCCCCTCTTCTTCTCCGGTCAAAGGCTCTCTTACTGTCTGCCTGGGCCTTGGCCACTGCTTCCTGCAACACCCGGTTATTGTGGCTGAGGAAATCCACTGTCTTCTGGACCGCTGGAACTGAGGTTTCTGGAAGAAAATCAGGCAAAAAGGTTAAATGAAAGCCATAATTGGCGAAAAAAGGGGACTGACCGGTGGCCGAATGACAAGCATTATTGTAGGCAAATTCTGCCAAAGGCAGCAGGGACACCCAATCATTCTGTACGAATGATGTGAAGCACCTAATGTACTGCTCAAGAGTCTGGTTGGTCCTTTCTGTCTGCCCATTAGTTTGGGGATGATAGGCCGAGGACAGTGCCAGCTCAATTTTCAGGATCTCGCACAGGGCCCTCCAGAAGCGTGAGGTGAACTGCACTCCTCTGTCGGAGACTATATTCGCTGGAATCCCGTGTAGCCTCACAATCTCCTTAATGAACACGTGGGCAGTCTCCACAGCAGATGGGGTGCCTTTTAAGGGTGAGAAGTGGGCCATCTTGGATAGCCGGTCTACAACCACAAAAATAGTTGAACATCCCTCAGAACATGGAAGCTCGACAATAAAGTCCATACTAATCATTCTCCAGGGTCTGTCGGGTACAGGTAGGGGTTTCAGCAGTCCCCAAGCCCGGTTCCTGGGTGTCTTGTTCTGGATACAGACGGGGCAAGAGCTGATGTACTTTTCGCAAAAGTCCTTCAAATTGGGCCACCAGAACGTGCGTTGTACCAGATCAAGGGTCTTGCGGACCCCAAAGTGGCCTGCCAGTGGGTGGTCATGAAGAAGGGACAGCACCTTAACTCGGACATTCTTGGGGACAAAAATTTGACTTCCCCTCCAGAACAAGCCATCTCTGGACATTAAGGTGATTCCGGGGGGTCTAGAGGAGTCAGAGGATGCTTCTCTGATCAGAGAGAGGAGGTCAGGCTGTAAAAGTAAAAAATTCCCGGCAGGTAAGATGGTGTCAGGAACAGATGAGTCCTTGGGATTGTCATACATCCGTGACAGCGCATCCGGTTTCACATTCTTCGATCCGGGCCGGTACGTGATGTGAAAGGAGAAACGTGAAAAGAACAGGGCCCAGCGGGCTTGTCGGGGTCTCAGTCGCTTGGCAGACCGTAGATATTCTAAGTTCTTGTGGTCTGTGTATATTAGTACCGGGTGAGCAGCGCCCTCCAATAGGTATCTCCACTCCTCCAAGGCGGCCTTAATGGCGAGCAACTCTCGGTCGCCTACGTCGTAATTCTTCTCCGCGGAAGAGAGTTTCCTGGAGAAGAACCCCACGGGATGCATTAGGTCCTTGTTGCCTTGACGTTGGGAGATGACCGCTCCTACGGCCACTTCAGAGGCGTCTACCTCGAGGATGAAGGGTAGAGACGGGTCCGGATGGCTGAGAATTGGGGCGGACGTGAAGAGTTTTTTAAGTCTTTCGAAAGCACTCTGGGCCTCCTGAGTCCAGCAGAAGCGGAAGTTTTGTCTGGTCAGTTGCGTGATGGGCGCAATTATAGCTGAAAAGTCTCTTATGAACTTTCTATAAAAGTTCGCAAAACCGATGAAGCGTTGTACACCCTTCTTATCCAAAGGCGCTGGCCAATCTAGTACAGCAGACACCTTTTGGGGATCCATCCTGATGCCCGTTGGGGAGATCACTAGTCCCAGGAATCGGATGCTCTGTAACTCAAATTCGCATTTCTCAGCCTTTGCGTAGAGTCGGTGCTGGCGAAGGCGGTCTAGGACTTTACGGACGTGTTCTCGATGCTGATCAAGAGAGTTGGAAAATATTAAAATGTCGTCCAGGTAGACAATCACGAACACGTCGAGGAAATCCTTAAACACGTCATTGATTAGGTGTTGAAATGTGGCCGGGGCGTTGCAGAGCCCAAAGGGCATCACTAAATATTCATAATGACCGAATCGGGTCCGGAAGGCTGTTTTCCATTCATGCCCGGCCTGGATGCGAACTAGGTTATACGCTCCCCTTAGATCCAACTTGGTGAATATTTTAGCGGATCTCAGTCTCTGGAAGAGTTCGGGTATCAAGGGTAAGGGGTAGCGGTTCTTAACCGTAATCTTGTTTAAGTCTCTATAGTCCACACATGGACGGAGGGACTGATCTTTTTTAGTGACAAAAAAGATTCCAGCTCCTGCTGGGGAAGTTGAAGGACGGATGAACCCCTTCTCTAGGTTTTCGTCCAAGTAGGTCTTCAGTGCCCCCTGCTCCTTTTCTGATAAAGGGAATATGCGTCCGAAAGGAATCTCGGCCCCAGGGAGTAGCTCGATCGGACAATCATAGGGACGATGGGGAGGCAGAGTGTCTGCTCCCTTTTTACTGAACACATCAATAAAGTCATGGTAGTGCTTGGGCACAGTCTGCAGTAGGTCTTGATCAGAGTCTAAACATAAAAGGGTGGCGGAAGGCTTGGTGGAATCTGTTAGGCAGTGTTTCAAGCAATAGGAAGATGGAAATGTGACTTCTCTGGTAACCCAATTGATGTAGGGGTTGTGGGCTTGGAGCCAGGGTATGCCCAGAATGATCGGGAACATGGGAGAGGAGATGACATCCAACGTCAGAAATTCCTTGTGTTGAGAGGAGATAGTGACAGGTAGAGGGAGAGTCTCTTGAATTACCTTTCCAGAACTGATGCTAGACCCATCGGCCAGAAAAACTGAGAGTTCATGAGCCTTGCCTCGTAACGGAATGCCCTGTCGGCCCGCAAAGGTGGAGACTATGAAGCAGCGGCATGCCCCGGAGTCAATGATAGCGTTGACTGTCACCGTCCTTCCTTGGAGCTGTAGTGAGAGAGGAACAGCAAGGTGGGTTGAGTTGGCAGTCAATGCAGAGAGACTGGTAGAAGCAGAAGGTAGACATTTACTTGTCTTGACAGGGCAATTAAAGACATAGTGACCCGAACCACCGCAGTAGAGGCAGAGATTCTGCTGCCGGCGACGTGCACGCTCTTCTGGAAGCAAAGCGGGGCGCAGTAGTCCTAATTGCATGGGCTCGGAGGTGTCAGGAGCCGTACAGGGCGGAATAGGACTGGACGGAGGTACATAGCGAGAAGCAGGCATTGGGGCTCTCGCTGTCATCCAGACTGGACGGGCTTGCTGAGCGGAGCGCTCTGATCTTCGCTCCCTGAGACGGCGATCAATCTGGATTGTCAAGGAGATCAGGGCCTCCAGGGTTTCTGGTATACCGACTCGAGCCAGTTCATCCTTAAGTCCTTCGGATAACCCCATGCGAAATTGATGCCTTAAAGCCGCATCATTCCATTCCGTGTCTGCGCTCCAGCGTCGAAAGTCCGAGACATAATCCTCAGCCGGTCTGCGGCCCTGCTGGAGCGCAAACAGAGCAGATTCAGCCGTGGCAGTCTTTTGGGGGTCCTCGTAAAGCTGAGCCATGGCCTCAAAGAAGGATTGCAGAGAGAAGGTTGCGACTGAATCTCCTTCAAGTAAACGGTGGGCCCAGGTCTGCGGTTCACCTTGTAGGAGGGAGATTACAAATCCTACCTTCGTGGCTTCCAGGGAGAAAGTCCGTGGTTGTAGGGCAAAATAGAGTTGACAAGCGTTCCGAAAAGACTGAAATTTGGTTCGATCCCCAGAAAACCTTTCCGGAATGGGTACCCTTGGTTCAGGTGGAAGCATGACAACGGATGGTGAGGCGACGGGCTGTGCTGATAGGGAGGACGGAGCAGGGGCCACGTGACCAGTATCTGTAAGGTCCTGGACCTGTCCTTCAAGCCTGGCGTAGCTATCTTGAAGCGATTTTACCGCTTGGGTAAGGGCCGACAGGTGCGTGCAGATCTCCTTCATGGGAGAGGTCTCTCCTGCGGGCTCAGTCATGGCTGTTTCGTACTGTTAGAGTCCAGATGTGGAGCCCGACTTGTAGGAGGAGACCTCTCTTACAGCGCTGGTTCAGGAGCCGCTGGAATGGGAACAGCGGTCTCGAGAGCACAGTGGATAGGAGGGCCTGCTGGATAGGGCCGCTGGAGCTGGTAGAAGAGCGGAGATCCCTCTGAAGGCTGAGTGGACTGCGGTTTGCTGGAAGCAGGCAGTAGCTTCAGAAGCCGAAGATTGGAACTGGCAGCAGGCTGGAGAAGAGTCAGACGGTCCGGGTCAGAAGGTAAGCAGACTGGTGGTAACGGAAGGCAGAAGAGGTGTCGGTAAGCAGGCAGAGGTCGGCAATGGAATCACAAGCAGAAGAGGTTTCGAGGTCAGGCAGGCCGGATCGGGATTGGAGAAGGCAGAGAAGTCAAGCAAGCCGGATCGATAACGGTAGCAGGTAATCAGGTTCAGGATCAGGTATTCAAAGGTAACCGGGTTCAGGATCAGATATTCAGACACACGGAAGCTGAGACGAAACAGCGCCGCACCGGCGCACTTGAGGGTCCTTTAAACGCTCAGTGGCGGGAAGGAGCGCACGCACGCCACGCACGACCACGTGAACGAGCGCGCGTACGAATCGCCACTCGCGAACGTGCACACTAACGCGTAAACGAACGCGTACGCGAACGCGTACGCGAACGCGCAGAAGACACACGCCGACGCCTGTGTGCACGCAGCTGTACCTGTCTATTGCTGGTAAGTTCCTGACACAGCCTCACGCCGCAGCTTCAGCCTCCTTTCCTCACACAATTGGGGTGAGGAGAAAGAGAACCGGATATGATGCTCTGTCCAATTGGATGGAGCGATCATGTGGTAAAGGGCTGCTGGGATTGGCTCTTTACCCCGATCCATGTCACGCCAGGTTCCGAGAACCCGGCGATCACGGACATTCCTGGGTCCGTGTCCCAGGAGTGTTCGGGAGCGAGATTCTGGGAGGACGTCATTGTACTGACCCCTTCAGTGCTGCTTATTAGGGCAATTCAGTGCCGCCTCATCAGTGTCTATCAGTGAAAGCTGAAAATTGGCCTGGGCAGGAAGGGGATAAAAGTGCCCAGCAGGCAAGTGATTAATAAATATGCCGTCTCCTTTTCCCCAGTCACCAACTCAAAATGATCTTGCAAAGGGAATACACGTTCAGACCTGACCTTTATACTATTAATATATTTGAATAATTTCTGGGTTTGTCCTACTCTCTTTTGCAATCTGTCGTTCATTTTAAATATTTTCAGCCTTGATTTCCTTTTTACATATTCTGATATATTCTTTGTAACTTTAAAATGATGATAGTGGTCCTTTATGTTTATATTTTTAAATGCCTTTTTCTTATTATTCATAGCTTCTCTAACTTTGGTCACGAGCCACATTGATTTTATTTTTAGCCTTTTAAACATATTGGCAATGGGAATATATTTTGCATCCTACGGGCAGGCAGTTTCAAAAAGCCTGGAAGAATCAACGATCTACCTAGATGGCTCAGCAGTGCCCTGGTAGTTCATTGAAAACTACAAGCTTACAGCCGCAAAGGATGTCGGTACTTGAAGTTCATTCATTCACAGAGCTCTATGAATGAATGATGCGGCCATATAGATGGAGCCCCATCAAATAGTACGCTAGTACGGGGAGAAGATCCCCCGCCTGTTTTCACAGAGAGGGCTCGGATCGGGGAGCGGCTGCAGGAGTGGGAACATGTTACATGTTCCCAAAGGTGAACTTATCTTTTAACCACTTGGCCCCAGAAGGTTTTACCCCCTTCATGACCATTCAATTTTTTGCTATTCGGCAGTGTGCTACTTTGACTGGGAAATTTGCGGCCATGCAACACATACTGTATTACGGTAATGAAAGAAGGCTGAAAATTTGGGAAAAAATAAACAATATTTGCTACTTTCTGTTCTAAAACACATCCAATAAAATCAAAGTCCTTCATAAATGTAGGCCAAAATATATTCTGTTACATGTCTTTGTGGAAAAATACAAATACTGTAAGTGTATATTAATTGGTTTCTGTGAAAGATATAGCGTCTACAAGCTATGGTATATATAATGGAATTTTTGCAGCTTTCTTTCTGACTGCCTATCACATTTCTTGAGGCCAATGAGCCCTTTGTGGAAACCCCAAAGAATCTGTTGAGAGGCATGTTGAGCACACGGAACATGGTTTTATTTACACCCCAAAACAGAATCTGCTAGCTACTTCGCCAAAGTATTAAGGATACCGCATGACAGACTTTTTGGGGGCCTAGCCATTTACGGGTCCCAAAATCCAATGACCACCTTCAGGTTTTCAAGAGGCTTAACTTGCCCATTCCATTGTTATGGGTAGTCAGAAAATGTATGGTGAGTATTTTGCAGATCTCATTTTTTTGTCACAAGGTTTTGAAAAATGAAAAAAGAAAATAAATACATTTTCGTTTTATTTATTTATTTCCAAAAACTTGTGGCACAAATGAGATTTGCAAAATACTTGTTATGCTTCTTAGCAAATACCTTGGAGTGTCTACTTTCCAAAAAGGGGTCATTTGCGGGGTGTTTGTACTATCCTGGCATTTTAGTGAAATTAAATGTGCAAGTAACACCCTTTAAAAAGCATGAAGGTATTCACTAGATTTTAATGCCCCTGTATGCAGCTAGGCTCCCAAAAAGTCTCACACATGTGGTATCCCCATACTCAGGAGAAGTATGTGTTTTGGGGTGTAAGTCTACATATACCCATGACGTGTGTGGGAAATGGTAATCTCTGGGAATCGTTCTGCGCTATTCAATATACAGTATATGTGTAGCTGCTGCCTCCACTTATAAAAATACTAGGGTTGGCGCTGCTTTATAACAAGGTGTGCCTCATTAAAAAATGTGTAAATAAGCAAGAATACAAAATGAAAAGACTAGACAAGCAAAAACTGCAAAATTAGATTTATGTGCTATAAGGTTGTTGTATATATGAGTGCAATGCCAGCTGCTAATTCATTAACCCTAGAAGTATTTACCCCCTTAATGACCAGGCCTTTTTTTGGGAAACGGTATTGCGTTACTTTAACTGAGAACTTGCGCGTCATACAACACTGTACCCAAACAAAAAATTGGTGTCCTTTTTTCCCACAAATAGAGCTTTCTTTTGGTGGTATTTGATTACCTCCGCGGTTTTTATTTTTTGAGCTATAAACAAAAAAATGTAACGGCGCTATGAAAAAAAAAACAGTATTTTTTACTTTCTGCTATAAAACATATCCAATAAAAATATATAAAAAATCTAATTTTTTCATCAATTTAGGCCAATTTGTATTCTGCTACATATTTTTGGTAAAAAAAAATCCCAATTAACAAATATTGATTGGTTTGCACAAAAGTTATAGCATCTACAAACTATGGGATAGATTCAGGGACTTTTTTTTATTATTTAATTTTTTTACTAGTAATGGTGGTGAGCAGCTTTTTTTAGCAGGACTGTGACATTGCATGCGGATGAACATTAAGTGACACTTTTTGGGGACCAGTGACACAGTGACACCAATACAGTGATCAGTACTAACAAAATGCACTGACACTGTATAAATGATACTGGCAGGGAAGGGTTTAATATCAGAAAAATCAAAGGATTAAATGTGTTTCCTGTGTGTGCTTTCTAACTGTGTGGGGGATGCTGACAATAGACAAAGAGAGAGATCGGTGTTCCTGATTAGCAGGAATCACAGATCTCTCTCTTCCTCTGTGACAGAACGATGGTCTGCCTTGTTTACATCGGCAGACCACAGTTCTGTAATTCCCATTACCTGAACAATCGCGGGTGGCATGTGTCCATTCACAGTAGGAGCGGGTCGCCGGTGGCACGCACACCCCAGACCAGGAAGTGCGAATGTACAGGTACATGGTTTCGTGCAGCTGGGCTGCCCTGCTGCAGTAAACCCGATGAGGTCCTCCTGGTTGGCATTGATGTTGAATCTTTATACTTGTCTATACCCCATGAGTGGGGTATTTCCGCAGTATATCACTTTCTGGACAAATTATTCCCCACCATAGGTGCCCAAAACAAATTTAGATATGGCCCTAAACAACAATTACTTCCAGTCCCTGGGCAGTAACTATAAGCAGATACGCGGTACATCCATGGGTGCCCCTTGGGTGCCTGCCTATACCTGCCTACATTTGCGATGGTGGGAAGAGGAGGTGGTATATGCCTTGTCGATGTACCTGGGCCATGCTCGCACCTGGCTAAGGTACATCGAAGACGTCCTTATGATATGGGAGGGATCTATGACAGAATTAACTGCATTCTTGGAAGAATTTAATAACAACACTCGTAACATACATTTGACTTATGTGGTGGACCCCCACAAAATTTCCTTCCTTGACCTTTCCATTAGGTTACAGATGGGTAAATTGATAATTAAAATCTACAGAAAGCAAACAGCGGCCAACATCCTCCTCTCAGCTGACACTCATCACCCACAACATTTGATACGGGGGATATCAGAGGGCCCCATAAAACTAATCACACAGTATGGTGCACAATGAGACCAGATCAATAAAATTCTGCAGAACCATTGGCATATACTTACTCATTCGAAAGGTATTGAAGCCTTCATTGGCTCTAGACCATATATGGTGGCAAAACATGCCAAGAACCTTAATGACACACTTGTTCAGTCAGAATACACCCGCCCCCTTAACAGGAATTGGCTCACCGACCTACCTAAGCTAACAGGGATCTATCCCTGTGGACACTGTGGGATGTGTTGCTATGTTGAACGCCCAAAAGTTTTCACTGACTCTGAGAGACGACATAAATATGATATAAAACAGTTTATCAATTGCGCTACAATGCGTGTACTCTACATCCAGCAATGTCCTTGTAAAAAATTGTATGTGGGAAAAACAAAGCGCTAGCTTCAGGTGAGGTTTGGCGAATATTTAAAAAGCATCAAGCAAAAAGAGGTTACTCCTCTAGCACACATTTTTTTACAGTATCATGGGGTACATCTATGGGTCTTAGGGTTATGGAATATGGGATTTTTTGCCCTGAACCTAACTGACCATAGAGGTAACTATGACACAGTATTACAACGTAAAGAAAAATCCTGGATATTCAAGCTAAGGGTATTACAGCCTAAAGGATTGAACAATGAGTTATGTCTCAAGGTTTTTCTAGAGTCCTAGAAGAATACGATAACATCTTTGATCCCCAAATTGGAATATATGACCTTCAGCCCTGGAATAATAACCTTGGGACTTAATCTCATCAAGCTCTATTTAGAATTTAGCAAATTGGAACTATATCCTGTGTAGACATGAGACATGTATGAATATATGAACTAACAGATTGATACTGCTGTAAACATTCAATTGTCTTCATTTCCCCTGTGTTTTAAATATGATATGTCACCACAAGATGGCCCTCTCACCCCTAGTGTTACTGTTTACATCCCCAAATTTTAAATAAAGTTTGTTTTCCTGTAATTGTACCTTTGATATACGGTGGTTGGCCCCGTACTGCTATCTTTAGGGAGACATCTCTTTGTCTCTGGTCCTTGGTTTTGCAATTAAGGTTTATAGTTGCAGAGGGGTCCGTCTATTTAATAAATCAGTGTACATATATTTACCTATATACCCCCATTGGCTAGTGGGTCCTTTGCTTTATTTTTGTAAATTGACTTTACACTGAGGCTTAACAAGCACTTTAACCACTTGCCGACCGCCGCACGACGATATACGTCGGCAGAATGGCACGGGCAGGCATATGGGCGTATATATAAGTCCCTGCCTGCCCGCGGGTGGGGGGCCCGATCGGGCCCCCCCCCGGTGCCTGCGGCGGTCGGCATTCCTTCGAGAGCGATCCGGGATGAGGGGGCGGCCATTCATTCATGGCCACCCCCTCGCGATCGCTCCCGACGAATAGG
Organism: Lithobates pipiens; assembly: GCF_037356315.1. NCBI lineage: Eukaryota > Metazoa > Chordata > Amphibia > Anura > Ranidae > Lithobates > Lithobates pipiens. The sequence goes on along the minus strand of NW_027507718.1, from coordinate 388,173,255 downwards.
AATCCCCCGTGACATCACTTCCTCTCCTGTAATGTAAACACAGGAGAGGAAGTGATGTATTCTCTCCTCCGTGTCGGTATTTTTCGTTCCGACGCGGAGGAGAGCGGATCGGTGAGTTGTACCAACACTCTACACACACAGTAGAACATGCCAGGCACACTCACACCCCCCCTTTACCCCCCGATCACCCCCCCAATTACCCCTGCCCCCCAGTCACAGTGACACCAATGTCATTTTTTTTTTTTTTTTGCATTGGTGTCATTTGTGACTGTAATAACTGTTAGGGCAGTTAGAGTTAGCCCCCTTTAGTTCTAATGTACCCCCCTAACCCCCCCAATAAAGGTTTAACCCCGTGATCACCCCCCGTCGCCAGTGTCACTAAGGCTGGGTTCACATTGCAGCGGTTTATGAGAACGAATGTGATTCGCACCGCACTGCAGTGCAAATCACATCCGATCTCTGTGCGATTCGAGTTCAGCCATTCGCCGCACCCGCCACACCCGCCGCACCCGCCGCAAATTCGCACGGGACCCTTTTTTTGGCCAGCAGCAGAATCGGATCGCATGGGTGTTCACACCATGCGATCCGAGTTTGCAGATCGCACTGCGATATGCGAACTGATCTGGGGGTGTCAGTAACATTTCACTGACACTCCCAGCAGTTCGCATAGGGCAGTGTGAACTGTCGCCGGGAGGCATGCGATGCGGGAACCCGCCGCGGATTCGCGGCGTTTCCGCATCGCTCCAGTGTGAACCCAGCCTAATAAGCGATCATTTTTCTGATCGCCGTATTAGTGTCACAGGTGACGCTAGTTAGGCAGGTAGGTATTTAGGTTCGCCGCAGCTTTTTATAGCGCCAGGGACCCCCATATACTACCGCATAAAGCCCCCTGATTGCCCCCTAGTTAACCCTTTCACCTGTGATCACCATATAACTGTTACAGGTGACGCTGGTTGGTTAGTTATTTTTTTATAGTTTCAGGGCACCCGCCATTTATTACCTAATAAAGGTTTAACCCCCTGATCACCCGGCGGGTGTCATTTGTGACTAATAACTGTTAGGGCAGTTAGGGTTAGCCCCCTTTAGTTCTAAGGTACCCCCCTAACCCCCCCAATAAAGGTTTAACCCCGTGATCACCCCCCGTCGCCAGTGTCACTAAGGCTGGGTTCACATTGCAGCGGTTTATGAGAACGGATGTGATTCGCACCGCACTGCAGTGCAAATCACATCCGATCTCTGTGCGATTCGAGTTCAGCCATTCGCCGCACCCGCCGCAAATTCGCACGGGACCCTTTTTTTGGCCCGCAGCAGAATCGGATCGCATGGGTGTTCACACCATGCGATCCGAGTTTGCAGATTGCACTGCGATATGCGAACTGATCTGGGGGTGTCAGTAACATTTCACTGACACTCCCAGCAGTTCGCATAGGGCAGTGTGAACTGCCGCCGGGAGGCATGCGATGCGGGAACCCGCCGCGCATTCGTGGCGTTCCCGCATCGCTCCAGTGTGAGCCCAGCCTAATAAGCGATCGTTTTTCTGATCGCTGTATTAGTGTCACAGGTGACGCTAGTTAGGCAGGTAGGTATTTAGGTTCGCCGCAGCTTTTTATAGCGCCAGGGACCCCCATATACTACCGCATAAAGCCCCCTGATTGCCCCCTAGTTAACCCTTTCACCAGTGATCACCATATAACTGTTACAGGTGACGCTGGTTGGTTAGTTATTTTTTTATAGTTTCAGGGCACCCGCCATTTATTACCTAGTCTCACTAGTGTACCCCTAAATTTAGGGGTGTCTACTTTCCAAAATGGGGTCATTTGGGGGGGGGTTTGTGCCATCTTGGCATTTTATGGCCTTCAAAACTGTAACGCCCTTAGAAAGCCTGAAGGCGGTGCTTGGTTTTCGGGGCCCCGTACGCGGCTAGGCTCCCAAAAAGTCCCACATATGTGGTATCCCCGTACTCAGGAGAAGCAGCAGAATTTATTTTGGGGTGTCATTTCACATATGCCCATGGCATGCGTGAGCAATATATCATTTAGTGACAACTTTGTGAAAAAAAAAAAAAAAAAGTTTGTAATTTTCCCGCAACTTGTGGCAAAATATAAAATATTCCATGGACTCAACATGCCTCTCAGCAAATAGCTTGGGGTGTCTACTTTCTAAAATGGGGTCATTTGTGGGGGTTTTGTGCCATCTTGGCATTTTATGGCCTTCAAAACTGTAATAGGTAGTGAGAAGTGAACTCAAAAATTTACGCCCTTAGAAAGCCTGAAGGCGGTGCTTGGTTTTCGGGGCCCCGTACGCGGCTAGGCTCCCAAAAAGTCCCACATATGTGGTATCCCCGTACTCAGGAGAAGCAGCAGAATTTATTTTGGGGTGTCATTTCACATATGCCCATGGCATGCGTGAGCAATATATCATTTAGTGACAACTTTGTGAAAAAAAAAAAAAAAAAAAAAAGTTTGTAATTTTCCCGCAACTTGTGGCAAAATATAAAATATTCCATGAACTCAACATGCCTCTCAGCAAATAGCTTGGGGTGTCTACTTTCTAAAATGGGGTCATTTGTGGGGGTTTTGTGCCATCTTGGCATTTTATGGCCTTCAAAACTGTAATAGGTAGTGAGAAGTGAACTCAAAAATTTACGCCCTTAGAAAGCCTGAAGGCGGTGCTTGGTTTTCGGGGCCCCGTACGCGGCTAGGCTCCCAAAAAGTCCCACATATGTGGTATCCCCGTACTCAGGAGAAGCAGCAGAATTTATTTTGGGGTGTCATTTCACATACGCCCATAGCATGTGTGAGCAATATATCATTTAGTGACAACTTTGTGTAAAAAAAAAAAAAATTTTTTTTTTTGTCATTATTCAATCGCTTGAGGCAAAAAAATAAAATATTCAATGGGCTCAACATGCCTCTTATCAATTTCCTTAGGGGGTCTACTTTCCAAAATGGGGTCATTTGGGGGGGTTTTGTACTGCCCTGCCATTTTAGCACCTCAAGAACTGAGATAGGCAGTCGTAAACTAAAAGCTGCGTAAATTCCAGAAAACGTACCTTAGTTTGTAGATGTGACAACTTTTGCGCAAACCAATAAATATACAGTTATTGACTTTTTTTTTACCAAAGACATGTGGCTGAATACATTTTGGCCTAAATGTATGACTAAAATTGAGTTTATTGGATTTTTCTAATAACAAAAAGTAGAAAATATCATTTTTTTTCAAAATTTGCGGTCTTTTTACGTTTATATCGCAAAAAATAAAAATCGCAGAGGCAATCAAATACCATCAAAAGAAAGCTCTATTTGTGGGAAGAAAAGGACGCAAATTTTGTTTGGGTACAACATTGCATGACCGCGCAATTACCAGTTAAAGCAGCGCAGTGCCAAAGTGTAAAAAGACCTCTGGTCATTTACCAGCAAAATGGTCCGGTCTGAAAGTGGTTAAGCTGGGAAGAACTCCATAGAAATGACAGTGTAGAAGGGATTTCTATGGAGTTGTTCCTGGCTGAGCTCCCTCTTGGGGACACAGTGTGGAGCACACAGAATGACAGTCATGCTCTCTGTATAGTCCTTGCAGGTCAGTCCGATAAATAACACACAATATGTATCTCCTCTCCACTTACTCTGCTCATTCCCGCTCCTCTCGTCAGGGACAGTCAGCGCTGCCTGTCACATGGTTATCCGCGACTCCTCCCCCTACATCGTCACTGGGGTCGGAGCCCAAAATAATGTTATCGCGAAAAATACCCGCCTGCTGCGCGGAGCTCCCTGCCACGTGGTAGTCAGCGAGCCCCTCCCCCTCCAGCCGATGCGGAGTGCGTCACTTGGTTGGGAGTTGGCAGAGCGGTTAGTAGCGGGTTTCCGGAAGGACTGAGGATGGCGGAGGCGCCCGGTGCAGATAATAGAGGTAAGGTACTCAGGACTATTAGTGAGCGCCCCCTGCTGGTATATTGCAGTGTATACCATAATCATCCATCATTTCTTATTACTGTGTGGGTGAGAACAGCGGACATTGACCTCCAGCATCAGGAACACCCTGACCAATTTGCTGGCCTGTGGCTGCATTGCACTCAATGGGGGGGGTGTATAAAGGGGGGGTCTTGGAGACCTCCGTTGAATTCTGCACCCAACGTGGCGATGTGTGTGCTCAGTCCATGTACCTGTCACAGGTAGGTACCAGCGCAGTAGCTCTGCATTTGGGGCACATTGATTGTGCTGTCATTGCAGAGAGTGCTGTGCTGCTGTTGTGACTCCCCGTGCGCATGCACAGCAGTGATGTAATCACGGCCTGACCATTCAAACGTCTGGAGAACGCAAACCCGGAAGGAAGATGGAAGCAGAGGTGACAGCGCACCACACAAGGGCGCCATTTAAAAGGCAAGTTTGTCATTCTATGCTAGTATGTGGTGCATACCTGCACATTATGGCACAGCCTGCAGGGAAAAGTAGAATGTACTGCCGCTTTGAGAATGTGTCGCTGCCATAGCAACAGATCCTGAACATGGCTGTAGTAGTAACTACCTGAGTTTGCCGCACATGTCAGTAATGTTGCTGACTCTAGGGCAAATGCTTGCCTGAATTAGGTGCAGGTAGTTCTTAAAGCAAAAATACATGACATTTTTATTTTCCCATGTAGTAGGCCTGTGCCAGTACTGCATGGGTTAACTGCTTGTTTTGTCTAGGGGCGCAGTGTAAGGCTATACTTACCTGATCCTCCAGAAAACTACGCTCCCCCACATTCAGCAGTATACTGTTCCTGTTGTCTTCACATCCACCGCTAGCCTATGGGCATGATGATGCCAGGAACAGTCCATTCACGAGACCACTTGTGTGAGAGGGGGGGCAGAAGTGGTGGGGAACGGTCTTGCACTTGGAGGATCAGCAGATTAGGTAAGTATAACTCTGCTCTGAAATCCCCTAGATAAAAGCGAGCAATTAAACCATTAAATCAGATAAACATTTTTTGCCCGGAGTTCTTCTTTCAGGGGGACTATCACTAGAAAACTTAGGGCTCTTTTAAATGCCCCTGAATGTTGGGTTTAACTCCGGAGACTGATGATCCCTTGTCAGACATTCTCCCCCACGCTCTATATTATTCAATTTTTTGATCTGTTCTGCCTTCCATTGTAGGCATCAGGCCATTCATATAATGCAATGGGTCTGCTCCTCATAGTGGGCGGTCCTAAAGGAAGTCAGCGCTGATCTTTGCAGCATTACACTGGTGGGTGCCGGGGTCTCTGATTCTATACAATCACAGGGGGAAATGTATTCATTTTGTTACATGGCAAAGCTGTGCTACACAGGAGCAGTGTGACAGATCATGCAACAGTTTTATTACAAGGTTACAGCCTGAGTCGTACATTCCTCCTTTGACTGCTCTAAATGAAACCCCATAACCTTCAACACTAATCTTCACAAATACGAAATTCTGGAACTAAACACCTGAAATGCTCTCCTCTTCTCCAACATCCATTGGATCCCTCACCGGTGTTCTGCCTAATAGAGTCCGCCCATCAAATGGTGTCCGCTCCGTACTGCGCATGCGCAGTACGGAGCAGACGAAGCTTCGGAAAATCTCCGAAGCTGAACGGCGCCTGCGCCGTGAGTGGAGGTGGTAGCCCCACCATCCAAGCGGACATAGGGTTGTGAATTTTAGAGGGCCCCTCGCGGGGGAGCTTCGCTCGCCACGCTTCGGGCTCGGGCTCGCTCCGCTCGGCTCTTTTTTATTCTAACTCTATGTCCACTTGGATAGTAGGGATAGAACCTGGACTCACGGCGCAGGCGCCGTTCATCCTCGGCAATTTTCAGAATCTGTGTGCCTGTGTACTGCGCATGCGCAGTACGCAGGGGACACTATCTGATGGAGGACGCTATTTGACAAGACACCGGCATCTTCTCCCCAGCTTCTCACAGGTGTTGGGGTATGATTGGCAGCTTCTTCTAGGTGCTAGGTTTTGATTGGCTGGTGTAGGATGACTTCAATCCTGTGCATACCCATGGGAGTCACTTATCCTGGCACACAGGCTCTGACTGCACTGAGAATGTGCCCTGAGCTGCGCATGCATAGCTCATCATACAGTGAGGGAAAAAAGGATTTGATCTCCTTCTGATTTTGTACATTTGCCTACTGACAAAGAAATGATTAGTCTATAATTGTAGTGGCAGGTTTATTTTACCAGTGAGAGACAGAATAACAAAAAAAAATAATCCAGAAAAACGCATTTCAAAAAAGTTATAAATTGATTTGCATTTTAATGAGTGAAGTAAATATTTGTCCCCTTCTTGGAACATGACTTAGTACTTGGTGGCCAAACCCTTGTTGGCAATCACAGAGGTCAGACGTTTCTTGTAGTTGGCCACCAGGTTTGCACACATCTCAGGAGGGATTTTGTCCCACTCCTCTTTGCAGATCTTCTCAAAGTCTTTTAAGGGGAAGTTCAGCCTGAGCTTCTTTGGCTGTGCTTCTCCTATGGTTTGAAGTCCACTCTACTCTGACATCACTGGAATCAGTCCAGGCACCACGTCATCACGACAATAAAGTCTGGATCTGCCAGGTACCTGGACTGATGCCTGTCTCAGCCTCTAAGCAAGCTGCTGTGAGCCTGAGATGGCCCCTCCCCGCCCCTCCACAGTTTAGCACTCCAATAAGCATGGAGGAGCAGAGAGGAGAGCTGCTGACTGACAGGCAGCAGCTCTCCGCTTGGGGAGCTGAGAGAACAGCCATCGGCGGTGTTCGATTGGTCGGTTCTCAGTGCAGAGACCCTGGGGGACAGATGCAGCATCGGTCCAATGTTGCATCCACCTAGGTAAGTATAATGGGCAAATAAAATAAAAAAAACAACATACTTCTCTTTTAAGGTTTCGAGGCTGACTTGTGGTAACTCGAACCTTCAGCTCCCTCCACATATTTTCTATGGGATTAAAGTGGTTGTTAGCCATGTTACACCACTTCTACCTCTATAGTAGGGCTTACCTGTAGGTATTGTAAATATCTCCTAAACCTGCATGGTTTAGGAGGTATTTACCATATACGCTTGAGCTGATGTCATCGGCGCATGCGCACTGGAGAAAGGGCTTGGTCGTGTTATTTCTAAAGGGCCTGTGCCATGACCGACGGCTCCCACGCAATCCGGGAGACATGTCGCCCGTCACATCAGTGCAACACCTTTGATCTAAGGTTAGTATTTCATAATGAGCCAGTATGTGATGCATACTAGCTTATTAGGCCTTTGTCTTGCAGGTTGGTTTTTTATTTTAATTTTTTCATATGGTTGTACAACCACTTTAAGGTCTGGAGACTGGCTAGGCCACTCCAGGACCTAAATGTTCTTTTTCTTGAGATACTCCTTTAGAGGATATTTGGCGTTTTTTAATTAATTGGCATAGGCCGATTGTGCTGATGAAAAAGGCCAATTATCACTTCAGCAGGACTTGCAAAAGACTTCTGTAATAGAAGTCAATGCAAGTTGCCTGAAGTGTTCTGTGGGGGACTTCTCCTCTCTGGGCAGTCTGCCAAGAAAAGGCCAAAGAGATGCAATGTTTACATTTATGAATGAACTGAACTCTGTAAGTAGGAGTTCTCAGTTTAACCACTTGCCCCGACCGCCGCACGACAATGTACGTCCTATTTTTGAAGAGGGATATCTCGGTAACGGCAGCAGCTGCTGCCACAACCGAGTTATCCATCTCTTCAGGCAGCGGTCGGCTGTACGATTAAGGTGGTCTCCGCGGCGGATTCGCCGCGAGATCACCGCTATCGGCGGCGGGAGAGGTGCCACCCCCCTCCCGCCGCCCTCCCACACCTTCCGCCGGAGGCGATCGGGTCCTCTTCCTAGCTGGGCATAGAGACAAGTGAGGCTAAGATGGCCCCCACTCGTCTCTATACCATAGGAGGGCGGAAGCGACGTCAAAACGGTATATTTAAAGGTATATTTTTTTTAAATGTCAGATTTTCTTTTCTTTTTTTTTTTTTTGTTGCATTTTAGCCCAAATATGAGATCTGAGGACTTTTTGATCCCAGATCTCATATTTAAGAGGACCTGCCATGCTTTTTTCTATTACAAGGGATGTTTACATTCCTTGTAATAGGAATAAAAGTGATCCATTTTTTTTTTTTTAAAACAGTGTAAAAATAAATAAAATCAATTAAAATAAATAAGAAAAAAATATATTTTTTTTTAAAACACCCCGTCACGACGAGCTTGCGCACAGAAGTGGGCGCATACGTGAGTAGCGCCCGCATATGAAAACGGTGGTCAAACCACACATGTGAGGTATCGCCGCAATCGGTAGAGCGAGAGCAATAATTCTAGACCTCCTCTGTAACGCAAAAAATGCAACCTGTAAAATTTTTTAAATGTCGCTTATGGAGATTTTTGAGGCTAAAAGTTTGACGCCATTCCACAAGCGGGCGCAATTTTGAAGCGTGACATGTTGGGTATCAATTTACTTGGCGTACCATTATCTTTCACAATATAAAAAAAAATTGGGCTAATTTTACTGTTGTCTTATTTTTTTATTCAAAAAAGTGCATTTTTTCCAAAAAAAGTGCGCTTGTAAGACCGCTGCGCAAATACGGTGTAAAAAAAAGTATTTCAATGACCGCCATTTTATTCTCTAGGGTGTTAGAAAAAAACAATATAAAATGTTTGGGGGTTCTAAGTAATTTTCTAGCAAAAAAAACAGTTTTAAACATGAAAACACCAAGTCTGAAAAAGAGGCCTGGTGCTTAAGTGGTTAACCATTTAAAGACACTTGTTGCTTACAAGTAAAAATCCTGTATTTTCTGCTCGAAATTCACTTAGAACCCCCAAAAATTATATAATTTTTTTAACAGAAACCCTAGGGAATAAAATAGCGGTTGTTACAATATTTTATGTCACACGGTATTTGCGCAGCGGTCTTTCAAATGCAATTTATTTGGAAAAAATACACTAATAATTTTTTTTTTAAAAACTAAAACAGTAAAGTCAGCCCATTTTTTTTTTTTTGGTCCAAAAGTTTTGAGTACCTGTTTTTGTGTTTTTAATATTTAATTAGGGCCGAAACAACTAATCGATTAATCGACAACTAATAGATTATGAAATTAATCGATTACTATTTTCATAATCGATTAATCGGCCACTAACATAATGGGGTTAAAAAAAACTAAAATTAGCCCTTTATATCACAAAAAGAGCAAATCGCTACTGTAAATATTACTTTCACTGTCCCATGGTAAAAAAAATTAACCCCTTACAGTAGCGATTATTTGCTCTTTTTGTAATAATTTTCGTTTTTTTAACCCAATTATGTTACTAAACATCTCAGGCCTGGGTCACACCTATGTGTTTTTTGGTGCTTTGTGCAGAAACACACTACAGTTCATTTACAATGTTTCCTATGGGAAATGTTCACATCCATTAATTTTTCAGCTGCTGCGTATTTGCAAAAGACAAGGACATTTTGCTATTTTGTTTTTTTGGTTCAATATACTTCAATGGAGAAGCTGCAGAAAAGCATGTAATAAAACGATTTGTGTTTTTTTAATGTGCCCAACAAAAAATTGGCCAAAAAAATGTAAAAATGCAAATCGCAGCAAAATTACTTTTTTTTTCCTAAAGGTTATTAACCGAGGAATCGATTAATCGAAACAATAATCGGCCAACTAATTGATTATGAAAATAATTGTTATTTGCAGCCCTATATTTAATATATAGTTTATTTTTTATTTTTATCTAAATTATACATAGTGAACTGATTGGAGGTTTGTTTTAATAATGTTTAAATGTAAGAAATTTTTTGTATCACTTATTACTTAAGGCTGCTTTCACACTGGAGCGGGCAGGCGTTGACAGTAAAACACTGCTAGTTTTAGCGGCGCTTTACCGTCATTTTAACTGCGCTATTCGGCTGCTAGTGGGGCACTTATAACCCAGCTAGCGGTCGAGGAAGGGGTTAAATGCGCCCATGAAGCGTCGCTGCCAAATCGCATTGCAGATGCTTCCGCAGCGGTGCCCATTCATTTCAATGGGCAGGAGTGGTGGAGGAGCTGTATACACCGCTCCAAAGATGTTGCTTGCAGGACTTTGTTTAACGTCCTGCCAGCGCATCGCCTCAGTGTGAAAGCACTCAGACTTTCACACAGACTGCAGGGGAGCCATTTTGCAGGCATTTTACAGATGCTATTTTTAGCCCAAAAGCACCCGAAAAACACCCCAGTGTGAAAGGTGTCTGTTAGAGTTTATGAGATGAAGGGAAAAAAAAAATCGGCCTAACATATCGGGTCAAAAAAAATTAGCATCATATATCGGCCGCTGCGATTTCTAAATAGAGGCATCGGCCGGTCGCTGCCAGGTGTTTTTTCACCTTAATGCATAGGAGGTGAAAAAACACGAGAGTTTACAACCCCTTTAAATGCATCATCACTATGCTGCAACTGCACGCAATGCACACAGATGCAGGGTGGTGGCAGTGCAGCCCCATTCACCTAGGGGTATACTTCAAGGGTGTCCTGACTGAAAAAAGATTGAGAAACACCGACATAGAGGAACCGATCTCTCCATTTTCCTCCTGCAGCCGCTAAATGCCTGCAGGAGGGAGAGGAGGAGAAGCAAGAGGAAATGGAGAAATTAGTTCCCTTATATGCAGCCACACACTTGTGACTGGGCCTCGTTGTTCCGCCACTGTACTCAGAGGAAAGGGCCCTGTCAGGGGGGCCCTTCATGGTTTCTTGTATCGGGGCCTTGAAGGTTCTAGTTACACCACTGATCTGACCACAACACTTTCACCCAGTTCTCTTCTAAATCTTTCAGATGTTCATTAGCAAACTTTAGATGGGCCTGTACATGTGCTTTCTTGAGTAGGGGGACCTTGCGAGCATAGTTGCCAACATTGTAAAAAAATGTATAGGGACACTTTTTGGGCTGTAGGCGGAGTCTTATTATAATTAGGGGTGGGACATACATTTGTAGGCGTGACATAGCAAAAAAATAAGAAAAAAGGGGTGTGGTCTACATGCAATAGTGGGTGTGGCTTATATGGACGTGGTTCAAATGGGGGTGTGGGATGATGGAGAAAGAAAGGGGAAAAGAGGGAGAGAGAAAGAAGGAGGGAAGGAGAGAGAAGAAAGGAAAGAGGGATGGAGGGACAGCAGGCCCAGTTCCTACACCACAATAGAAATGTGTATTCCAGAGTTGAACAAATGCCCCCAGCAGAGTCCATCCTTGCATCAGGTGCCCCCAGCAGAGTTCATCCTTACATCAGGTGCCCCCAGCAGAGTCTGTCCTTACATCAGGTGCCCCAAAAGAGTCCGTCCTTACATCAGGTGCCCCCAGAAGCAGAGGCCCTCCTTACAGATCTGTGTCCCTGGCAGCGGTGCCCCTCCTTACATCTGGTGTCCCCAGCAGCGAAGCCCTCCTTTACATCTGGTGTCCCCAGCAGCGGAGCCCTCCTTTTCATCTGGTGTCCCTGGCAGCGGAGCCCTCCTTTACATTTGGTGTCCCTGGCAGTGGAGCCATCCTTTAAATTTGGTGTCTTCAGCAGCGGAGCCCTCCTTTACATCCAATGTACCCAGCAGCGGAGCCCTTTTTTACATCAGGGCAGTGGAGCCCTCCTTTACATCAGATGTCCCCGGCAATGGAGCCCTCCTTTACATCTGGTGTCCCCCAGCAGCGGAGCCCTCCTTTACATCTGGTAGCCCTCAGCAGTGGAGCCCTCCATTACATCTGGTGTCCCCGGCAGCAGAGCCCTCCTTTACATCTGGTGTCCCCCAGCAGCGGAGCCCTCTTTAAGGATCTGTGTCCCCCAGCAACAGAGCCCTCCTTACTTCAGTGTCCCCAGCAGCTGGCAGCAGCAGAGCCCTCCTTACAGAGCGATCTGTGTCACCAAGCAACATAGCCCGCCTTACTTCAGTTTCCCTGCCAGCAGCAGCTGAGCCCTCCTTACAGAGCAATCTGTGTCCCCCAGCAACAGAGCTCTTCTTACTTCAGTGTCCCTGGCAGCAGCAGCAGAGCCCTCCTTACAGAGCGATCTGTGTCCCCAAGCAACATAGCCCGCCTTATTTCAGTTTCCCTGGCAGCAGCAGCTGAGCCCTCCTTAGGCTGCGTACACACGGGCGGACTGTCTGGCCAACTAAGTCCATCAGACAATCCGACAGACAGTCCGTCCTACTTTTGAATGAACGGACTTGACCACACACGATGAACAGACAGTCCGCTGAAAGCTTGCGCGATGACGTGTACAGCACGTACGACGGGACTAGAAATACGACGTCCAATACACTGCAATGCAACCTTCGGCCGTGTAAATCCTTTCTGAGCATGCACCATACTTAGTCCGTCCAACTTGCCTACTCACGAGCGGACTGTCCGCTGAAACCAAAGTTGGACGGACAATATTACGGAAATTCCGAAAGACTTAGTCCGCCAGACTGTCCGCTGAAAAAGTCCGCTGAAGCCCACACACGAGCGGACTGTCCGCTGAAACACGTTTCAGCGGACCAAGTCCGTCAGACAGTCCGCCCGTGTGTACGCGGCCTTACAGAGCAATCTGTGTCCCCCAGCAACAGAGCTCTTCTTACTTCAGTGTCCCTGGCAGCAGCAACGGAGCCCTGCTTACAGAGCGATCTGTGTCCCCCAGCAGCGTGGCAGCTACAGTTCCTGGCAGTTCCTGGCTTTCTCGTGTGTTCAGTGGAGAGAGTAGAAGCTGATTGGCTGCCCTCCCCTCTCCACTGAACACAAGGGGAAATAATCCTCGTGACGGTGGCGGCGGCCATCTTTTTGTAGTCCACCGGCTGTTTTTTTCCTAAAACATTCCAGATTTTTCCGGAGACAAAGGCAAAATCCTGGGAAATTAATCGGGACGGGCTCCGATCAGGATGAGGGTCCCAAAATTGGGTTTGTCCATGGAAAATCGGGACTGTTGGCAAGTATGCTTGTGTAGGTCTATAATCATGTCCCTGACATCCTTGGACAGCTCTTTGGTCTTGGCCATGGTGGAGAGATTGGAATCTGATTGCTTCTGTGGACAGGTGTCTTTTATTCAGTTAACAAGCTGAGATCAGGAGCACTCCCTTTAAGAGAGTGCTCCTGATCTCAGCTCGTTACCTGTATAGAAGACACCTGGGAGCCAGAAATCTCACTGATTGTTAGGGGATCAAATACTTATTTCACTCATTATAATGCAAATCAATGTATAACTTTTTTGAAATATGTTTTTCTGGATATTTCTGTTGATATTTTGTCTCTCACTGTTAAAATAAACCTACCATTAAAATTATCTTTGTCAGTGGGCAAACGTACAAAATCAGCAGGGGATCAAATACTTTTTCCTCCACTGAAATTTTGCCCGCTTAGTTAGGTGTGTATAGATATGACATTTTCACTTTGTAGTACACAGCGTTTGAAATATTATTATTATTATATTACGGGTTAATGACTTTACATACTTTTTAACTAATCTTTTTTATTTACAGAGAACGTCTTCCAAATTGTGCAGGAGTTGAACAGAAACTCTAATGTCACCTTAGAGGTATATATTTTGTCTCATTATCTAATTTAGGGTAGACCTCCATCCTGCCTGATTCTCTATGACTATTTGAGACATTGTAAAGATGAACCCTTTCACCCTTTAACATTCTTGTCAACAAGAATAATGCCCGTGTACACACAAGCGTTTTTTCCGTCGGAATAAATTCTGAAGGGTTCTCCAACGGAATTCTGCTCAAGCTGTCTTGCATACACACGGTCACACACGGTCACAAGTCCGACCGTCAAGAACGCGGGGACGTACAACACATACGACGGGACTAGAAAAAGGAAGTTCAATAGCCAGCAGCCAATAGCTTCTGTCTCGTACTTGCTTCAGAGCATGTGTCGTTTTTGGTATTTTGGAACAGCATACAGACAGATCGGTTTTCCCGATATGAATTGGTTACGTTGGAAAAATTTAGAACATGTTCTCTTTCTAGGTCCGTCAGAATTTCCGACGTAAAAAGTCAGATGGGGCATACACATCGGAATATACGATGAAAAACTCCCGTCTGACTTTTTCTGTCGGAAATTCCGCTTGTGTGTACATGGTATAACTGTGAGCTACTCTTTTCAGCTGAGATTCCTGTGTACCAGCACAAGTGAATTCTCCATACATTATTATGGGAAATTTAAAGTGGAACTAAAATCTCCTCCTTTACAGCTAAGAAAGATTCCATCTTAGCCGCTGTTTGATCTGCAGTTGCCATGGTGCTGCACATGTGATCAGTTCTGACATAAGCTATTTGATGGCTTGACAGTTGGAGTGACAGTACATGCACCTGTGACATGGCATGCAACTGTTTTGGGAAGCAGTTAAATCAGTCGGTTTAGTTCTGCTTAAGGCTGGGTTCACACTGCCCTATGCGAACTGCTGGGAGTGTCAGTGAAATGTTAATGACACCCCCAGATCAGTTCGCATATCGCAGTGCGATCTGCAAACTCGGACAGGAATCGGATCACATGGTGTGAACACCCATGCGATCCGATTCTGCTGCGGACCAAAAAAGGGTCCTGTGCGAGTTTGGGTCGGATGCAATGCGAATTCAGCCATACTATCTGTATGGCTGAACTCGCATCGCACAGAGATTGGATGTGATTTGCACTGCAGTGCGGTGCGAATCACATCCAATCTCGTCACCGCAGCCGTGTGAACCCAGCCTTAAACTAAACCCTAACAATTGCCTTCACTATTTTTTTTCTCCCTTTTGGTCTGGTAAAATTTCCATTGAAAGTGTTTTAATATATCTGTGCATAAAATAAATTTTAGATTTTGCTAGAAACCTTGTGGCCTGAACTTTCTGTGCTCTCTGTCTGTGCACAAGGAGGTGTTACGGGGACAAAGAGAGATCTGTGTACTTTGAAGGCCATACGGAATTAAAGTGATATTAAAGGCAGATAAAAAAATATATAACAAACATGTTGTACTTTTACCTACTCTGTGTAATGGTTTTGCACAGAGCAGCCCCAATCCTCCTCTTCTCGGGTACCCCATCAATGCTCATGGCCCCTCCTTCCTGCTGACTTCCTCCTATAGCAAGTGGCTTGAATTTAGGATATTAGCTCTAAGAAGGTGGGCTAGACTGGATTCTTGTATTTTTTGGAGACTATATTGTTTATATTATAGTATAATGGTCAACAGACATTTATTTAAAAAAAAAAAAAGTTTTGAGTGAATAAGCTTATGTATATGATGAAATAAACAAGTGCTGCACTATATAAAACATACCAAGTGCAAACCTTGTAAATGCAAACAAGACAATGTGAATATACTGTATATGCCAAAAAGTCCAAATGGATGGACACTAACAAACATCAAAGTTGTATATAAAGTGCAAAAAGTTGTTCAAGTAAATGTGAAAAGGAGTCCTCTCTACAGATCTCAGTGGATCATTGTGGATAGCAACCCAAAGTGTCCATATGTTCAGATTCAATGAATATCACCAGGGTATGATTATCCACCACCAAAGGATGGTAATCATGCTTACCAGAGAATGTGGACTCAAATACCAGCAGCACTGAGTCATATAAGCTGATATAAACATATATCTCCCACAGAAATGATAATGTGGGACAGCACCACGATTCTCACACCATATCACTATGGAGGGGACACCACTCCCTTGGTTGCATCACACAATCCGTGAATCCATAAAAAAAAACATATAAAGCATCTCCACGTAGTGTACAACCACAAACTACAATTTTTATTTAAAAAGTACAGAACACTTACAACAATGCGTTTTATCTACATAGACATCATTTGGGGTAAGGGTCCATAATGGTCATTGCGTATAAATAGATAAGTTGTGCAAAGGAAAGTCATGTACAGTAGATATTACCAAGATAATACGTTGACCCTTAAGTCAGATGATGCCTATTCGGACCATTGCATACCACACGTCTTCTGTGACTATACTTATGCTGAACAAGTTGACAAGCGATGTGACTTCGTATTTGTTGTAAGTGTTATTTGCTTTTTAAATACATCTTGTAGTTTGCGGTTTTATACTTTGTGGAGATGCTTTATATATTTTTTAATGGATTTACAGATCATGTGATGCAGCCAAGACGGTGGTGTCCCCTCCATAGCGATATGGTGTGAGAATCTTGGCGCTGTCCCACGTTGTGATACGGATGGATCATTTCTCTGGAGATAAATGTTTATATCAGCTTTTATGACTGGTATTTGAGTCCACATTCTCTGGTAAGCATGATTACCATCCTTTGGTGGTGGATAATCATACCCTGGTGATTTTCATTGAATGTGAACATATGGACACTCTGGGTTGCTATCCACAGTGATCCACTAGGATCTGTAGAGTGGACATTTACTTGAACAACTTTTTGCACTGTATATACAACTTTGCACTTTGATGTTTGTTAGTGTCCATTCATTTGGACTTTTGGCATATAGAGTATATTCACATTGTCTTGTTTGCATTTACAAGGTTTGCACTTGGTATGTTTTATATAGCGCAGCACTTGTTTATTTATTTCATCATATTAATAAGCTTATTCACTCAAAACATATATTTATTAAATGAATGTCTGGAAACCATTATAATATAATATAAACAGTGCAGCACTTGTTTTTCTATTTGGTTAGTTACACAATGTTTCGTCAGTCGTGGGGCTAGCAGTTTTGAGTTCTTGATTAATAGCGCAGTATTTATTGTATTGGATTTATTTATATGATGGCCCTTTTTCATGTCTTGATAATTAAAGATCGGCATTCTGCAACGATCTCAACATTTTTGAATTGAATTTCTCAGATTCGTTCACAAGTTGCTGATATTTTGGATCAAAGTATCAGTGAAATTGATCATTTTCGAAGTCATCTTTTAACAGCTCATAAAACTAGTGCAATACAAGAAGAAAATGAGGTATGTCAAGTTACCAAAATAAATGATATATTGTTTCAGTTTTGTATTGTTTTGCATGTAAAGCTTTTAAACAGTCTTCCATCAAAAAAAGAGAAGTATTCCTCAGCTTAAAGCCCATCTCTGAGGAAAGAAAAAAGTGCTTCCTTCCAGAGGGGCTGTTTCTGAACCAAAAAAGGCTTAAATGCTCATTTAGGTCTAAGGCAGTGATGGGAACCTTGGCACCCCAGATGTTTTGAAACTACATTTCCCATGATGCTCAACTTCACTGCAGGGTGCATGAGCATCATGGGAAATGTAGTTCCAAATCATCTGGGGTGCCAAGGTTCACCATCATTGGTCTAGGGGCACCTAAAAGCAGTTTTACTTACACAATCCCCTGGCAGCCAGTGCTCTGCTTTCCTCCCCTATGCTTTGGCAAAATACTGTCTCTCCACATTCTCATGTTCAATGCAGGACTATGGGCTCTATATTGATCTTGATGACATGCAGGATCTTACAACACAGGGGAGTCTACCGAAGCAGGGAATCGGATAGGTAAAACTGCTTTTGGTGGCCCCATGGACCTAAATGAGTGTTTAACCTTTGCTTTAAAGTAAGTCTAGCACAAGCTATTCAAACTTTTTATTGTAGCTTACAATTATTACATACTAAAAGTTATTCTTTTTAAACCGCTTTCACGCTGAGGCAATTTTCAGGCGTTTTAGCAAGCAGCATCTTTGGGGTGGGTTGGGAGCGCTTCCAAAAAAGCCCCTGCAAAACTGGACTTTTTACCTTTTTTAAGGTAAAATCCGCCCCGCTAGCGGCCGAAAAGCGTCGCTAAAAAGCACAGCAGTAGTGTGAAAGGGGTCTTAGTGAAATTGCTGACGTAAATGCCACATACTTAGACTAATCAAAATAAGCATATGATTAAAAGTGCTCAAGCAACAGTTGTCTTTGGGAATAGCTGATATCAAAACCATCAATTAACACACACATTTAGACAGCTGAACTTTTATTTAAATTCTGATTTAATTCTGCCCCTGGGAGTCTAATTGTTAATTGGTGGGGCTCACCGACCAATAAGGAGGAAGAAGGAGTAAACTTTCTTGAATTTTACAAACTTTTCGTGTAAATTTCCCCTTATCTCATGATCTACTGTTCATATATTTGAAGTTTATTTTAAGGACTCTAGTGAAAAAGAATCACTTTTATAAATGTATCTCCCAAAAACAGACATGTAGACCCTTTAACAGGAATGCAGACTAAACTACAACTCACTGTAGATCAATCTTAGACCGTCTGGGGAAGCTTCTATTCTTAGGTTGTCAACGCTATCTCAGGTTCTGTCTATGTAGTAAAAGCTTTGTCACCCTGGGATGCTGGCTTCCTTTGTGGGTTTAAACTGATGTGCCAGAGCACAGTGTGCTAAAAACCAATTTCACTGTCTTGTGTGTTGAAAATAATATCCAAGTTTGTTGAATTTGGTTTCTTGGTTTGAATCCCAAGCAGGGCACCTGCATGGAGTTTGCTTGTTCTCCCGGTGCTTTTGTGGGTTTCCTCTGGATACTCTGAATTTATCTCACAATCCAAAGACTGGCTGGTAGCTTAATTGTCACCCTATCTGAAATTGTTCCTTGTATGTGTAAGTATACATGTGAGATAGGGGCCTTAGATCGTAAGCTCCTTGAGGGCTGGGACTGTTGTGAATGTACAATATTTAAAGCGCAGTGTAAATTGTCAGTGCTATATATATACTTGTAATAATACATATATACGTGGCACTTTCAAAGCAAAGGGAAAGTGCTAGAATCTCTCAGGATATCTCAGGAACATGTTTGTACTTTTGCAAAAAAGCGTATTAATATTTTCACATACCTTCCATTAATACCAACCAGTCCCACTCATGTAACCCTCTGGGCAGCCAAACTCTGTCAATTTCTAGAACAGTCTCATTATTTAGCTATACCAAGGCGCTTGGAACAAGATAACCTTTCACATGTTTCCACACATTCATGTTTAGCCCGTTTCCCCCGAAAATAAGACCTAGCGTGTTTGTCGTGATGGCTGCAATATAAGCCCTACCCCCCAAATAAGCCCTACCCTGTTTCCCCAAAAATAAGCCCTACCCTGAAAATAAGACCTACAAGGACTTTAACTAGGGCTTATTTGGGAGGTAGGGCTTATATTGCAGCCATCACCAACAATCAGGCTAGGTCTTATTTTCGGGGAAACAGGGTATTAACTCTACAGGATTGGAGATGCTGAGAAGAACAAGCATGTAGCTTGACTGAAGCCATGTTTGAAATTCTCCCGTATAAGTTCACCCTACGTTCTTTTACTGAAACTGTCCACCTAAGAAAGTTACAGCCTTAGTTATTGAGTAATTGACAACAGCTCGATTGACCTGTAGAACAGGGACCAGCAGACATAACACAGCCCCACCTGAGCTGGCCTTGTGACTCTAAAAAGCTAAAACACAGATATACAAATGTGAAAAAAGCCGCCTTGAGGTACATAGTCCTCAAATCATTAAAATATAAGTTGGCTTAAAAAAAAAGTATTTGTTCTTTAGCAGGAGATTTTTTTTCTTTTATATTCAGTGTTTGTCTTAATTTTCTTCTTTGTAATGTTTTGAACAGCTAAAAAGAAATGTGAATAAATAGGGGTCGATTTACCAAAGGAAAGTAGTCTATTTACTTTGCAAGGGAAATTTCACTTTGCAAGAGAACCTTCCCCTGGCTTTATGAATGTGGTGTAAAACTACTTTGCAAAGAATACCCAGTCACTTGAAAGGAAAATAAGGATGCAACTGCTGGCCATCTTTTCTATAACCCTACCCACTCTGTGAGTCCTCTATATTTTGCTAGTGTCCTACCTAAAGTGACCTCTTTCCCTTCATGGAGAAATCACTCTTAGCTTCCCCACTTTTATATTTTTCTTTATTATTTTATCTTTGATTTTTTTTCATCAACTCCCCACTGCCTTGTAATGCCACAAAAGGAAGCAGTGCAACCTAGACCCCTCCCGATGGGGATGGCCTGTAATGTTGCTGGATCCTGCGTGGTCACTCACCTTGACGCGTAGTGCAACATGTGTAGTCAGCCATAGGGTGCCATACAGGTTCAGGGCCGTGGCTCATCCCTATGGATCCCAGGCTCCAAAAGCACCTTTTGGGGTATGCCTACTGTGACTGGTAAAGTTGGAATTTATGACGTGAACAGGTAAGACAGGTTCCCCCGTCATATTTGAATTGTAATCACTACAGTGTAAACGTTTTCAGTTTGATGCTAAAACCCAACCATGGATTACTAGGTGTGATATTGCACCACAGATCGCACAATTGTTTTTTGTTTTTTTTTGCTTGCACGTGTTTGGATAATAAAAGTCAATGGAACTTCACCTAATTCACTAAGCTAAGGGAAACTTCCCTTGCAAAATAAATAGCCTTTTTTTCTTCAGTAATTTAACCCCATTGTATGTAGTAAACATTTGACATCAATTTTATGAGTAAGTTCCAATGTTTTTTTATCATTTCAGAGTAATGACCTCATCTATGGTGCAGTCAAAGAGCAATGTACTGAAAATATTGAAGATGAAGTTTGTGAAGGCAAACATAATTTATTGCATCAGGCAGTTGAATTGCCATTGATTGTAACCTCAGAACAGTTGAGTACACTGGATTCCATTAGACCATCATCAGACAGGGATCAGAATTCACCTATAAATATGGACACACAGCAGAACCATAACCTGCAAAACACTAATACAGACTACTGCAAACCAGCTGATTCAAATGCTTCATTTGAAAGCGAGGGAATCGACTGTTGGAGACAATATTTGTATTCTTCACTTATAAGGGGGACTGAAGAAGTAGACTTTGAAAGTTTAAGCATATCTGATAGCACCTTTAATGTAAATGAAAGTGGTCTGCTGAGTAGTACAATGAAAAATAGTGAATTTGAAGACATTATACAAGATAACACACTACAATACATTACAGACTTTATACAACCCTGTGATCTCAATTACTTTAGTCCTGAGTGTAAGGAAAATGAGTCAACACTAGAAAAAACTGAAGATAATAGGAACACATCTGATAATGAAAATCTTGACAAATTGTGTAAAAGCATGCATGAAGGAACAGCAGGGTTAAAAACTTTAAGTATTGCAGATGAGGTGAAAATCCCAAACCACCTTGAAAGTAAGGCATTTCAGAAAGTTTTAAGAGAACTGCATACTGATTCAGAGTTCTTAAGCTCTGAAAATCTCCAGTGCAGAGAACAAATCAACAAGCTCAGAACTGAAAAATCCTCCCTTCATGTACAGTTATCCATGGTAGAGCAAAAGGCAGGGGTGTATCATCAGCAAGCAAAAGCTCTGACTGACAAATGTGAAAAACTTTTTAAGCAAAAGAAACAAATTCAAGATGAAAGCAACCAGCTAATGCTTGAGAAGCAGTTACTGGCAAAAGAAATAGAGCTATTGAAAGAAGAAAAAGATAAGTTTCTTAAAGACTTAGCAGCAGCCAATACTGAAAAAGAAGAGCTCATAAAAAAGTTAGAGTCCTTACAGAAAACAGCGTTGTCTTACGCTAGAGAAAAAGAAGAGATACACCACTTATGGAACGAGACATTAATGGAAAATTATAACCTCAGGAGAGAAAAAGAAGAACGTAGAGACCAGAACCTAGAGGTAGGGCCAAAGATGTTTTTTAAGCAGATTTGCAAACCTATAGGAAGGGTTTAGGAAGCCTATAATTTCAGGAGTAATTTTTGTTCCAGCCCAGAGTAATAGTTTACCTTGCTGCTATAAGACAATGTGTAAGAAATGTCCGGGATTTTAAAGCCATTGTTCTCTGCCAGTGATTAGTTGGAAATTTCTGGTCCAACTCCCTTTCTCAAAGTTTCATTGTGTGCATATTACCTAGCTGGGCCCGTTTGTTGATGGGTAGGCACGTGGAGAAGAATAACCCAGGGTAATTGTTCCCAATAGGTCACTGGAGTTTAGGGTCTATAGCTAGATATATTTGTATCCATTGGTAGTGTGGGACTACCAATGGCTCAGTTGTTCCAGCACCGTTGCTTTATAATAGTAGAATGCATTAAGGATTCCCATACCAGAAGAGGCCTTAGACCTGCCTTTTCAACAACCTTTTCAACAAAAATTAAGGTGGAAAGGGGCTACGCTTGTCTAGTGCCAATAGTAATGATTTTGAAAGGTGTGCATAGCAGCCCTGTAGTGTAAACATTGGCTCTGGATGTAATGTAAAGAACCTGGATAGCAGAGCCGATGAAATTTGAGACTAATTTTAACTTGGACATCTTTTGGCTATCCCCTGTGTTCTTAGATTCATGTAGAGAAGGTATCCAACCAGTACCATCTGGAACCTGATGACCTATTTGGTCTTAATCAGCTGAGGTTGTCTTCCAACCAAGTGGATATGATCTTGGCATAGGTTTTAATATTGGTGTTGAGAAATTATTTTTGAAGATAATTTGCAGGGGTCATCAGAGCTTTGCCTGGCTTAAGAATAGTAAGTGTTAGAGCCTCCAACACCTCATTAGTTAAGTCATCCCTGTGGGCCTTATATTCTCTTTTACCATTTTTTTTTTTTTAACTCACTAGGTGAGAATCAGCTTTTTGCTGCAGGTGTAAAAGTTCAGCATGCATTTTTCCAAGTAAAAGTCATACTGATTAATAAAAGAAAGGCTGATCGTATGTCTCTGTGCTCTGTTATCTATCCCTTATCAGTAAAATTACACTCATTATTAAAGTGATTCTAAAGTCTTAATGTTTTTTACCTTAATGCATTTGCTGCATTAACCACTTGCTTACTGGGCACATATACCCCCTTCCTGCCCAGGCCAATTTTCAGCTCTGTCACTATTTGAATGTCAATTGCACAGTCATGCTACAGCATACCCATATGAATTTTTTATCTCTTTTTTTTTCACACAAATATAGCTTTATTTTGGTGGTATTTAATCACCACTGGGTTTTTACATTTTTGCTAAACAAAAAAAAAGACCGAAAATTAGGAAAAAAGCAAAACAGTTTTCATAGTTTTTTTATAAAATTTTGCAAAAAGTTTATTTTTCTCCTTCATTGATGTGCGCTCATCAGGCTGCATTGATGGGCACTGATAGGCTGCACTAAAAGGCTTCGCTGATAAAGCGCCACTGATAGGCACTGATAGGTGGCACTGATGGGCACTGATCAGGAGGCACTGATAGGTGACACTGATGGATACTGGTAGGTGGCACTGATGATGAGACACTGATCAGCACTGGTGGGCACTGATAGGTGGCACTGGTGGGCACTGATAGGTGGCACTGATAGGTTTCGCTAATTGGCAGCAGTAATGGTCACTGATAGGTGGCACTGGTTAGCAGCACTTGTGTTTACTGAGTGGGACTGATGTCCCTGTTACAAAAGCCAGTAATCTCCAATTACTGGCTTCTGTTTACATCATGTGATCAGCAGTCATTGGCTATCAGTTGATCACATGTTAAGGGGTTGGGATCGGCCCTTTACTCCGATCTGTGATCAGCCGAGTCCCAAGGACTTGGTAATCACAGGGGGTACGTGGGCAGTGCGAGCATCGGAAGACGTCCATGTACGCCCTCCCGGCAATCTAAGCCTGAGCTGTAGCCGTCTTTTGGCTATAGTGCAGGCACCAACTGGGAAAAGGAAAAAACACTGTAATAATACTAGTTTCCGCCCCTTCCTGTCCCTAAATACCCTTCTGCTCTTTTGATCCATCGTGTGCCTACCTACACCACAGGCAGCAGCGGGAGCCATTGGCTTCTGCTGTTGTCATCCAAATCCTGTGAGGGGTGATCAGGGGGAGTGGTCTACCTATGCTGTATGTGTCTGTGGAACGTGCCTGCATGAGAGAAAGAGTGGAGAGCACTGGCGAGGGACTCCAGAAGAGGAGGTAAGGTGCAATACTGGTGCACGGAGCAGGCAAGTATAACATGTTTTTTATTTTATTGAAAAACAAATAACAACTTTAATATCACTTTAAAATCTTCTAGTGTGTCAGTTAGACCCCTTTCACACTGGGGCGTTTTTCAGGTGTTTTTCAAGCGCTTTAGCGTTAAGAAAAGCGCCTGTAAAGCGCTTGAAAGAAGCCTCATCTGCAGTCCCAATGTGAAAGCCCAAGTGCTTTAAGAATCCTTTCACAATGTCAGCGCCCGAAAAACGCTCGTAAAGCGCTGCTTAAACTAGCAGCGCTTTACCAGCGTTTTTCGAGCGTTATTGGGGCGCCTTTAACCCCTGCTAGTGGCCAAATAAAGGGTTAAAAGCGCCCACAAAACGCTGCCAGTAGCGTTTTTCTGGCGTTTTACAGGCGCTTCCCATTGATTTCAATGGGAAGGGGCACTTTAGGAGCGTTGTATTCACCGCTCCAAAAGCGCTGCAAAGAAGCTGCTTGCAGGACTTTTTTTGACGCCCTGCCAGCGCAGCGCCTTGGTGTGAAAGCGCTCGGGCTTTTACATTGGGATTGCAGTTGCGGCTTCTTTCAGGCGTATTTTTTAACGCTAAAGAGCATGAAAAACGCCTGAAAAACGCCCCAGTGTGAAAGGGGTCTAAAGCTCCATGCACACTAGTGTTTAATTTAAGCTAAAAAAAACTCTGGAAAAATCACTGGATAAAAAAACACTGACAATAGATTTTTGTAGTAGTGTTTTAGCAGCGTTTTAGGAGCATTAGCATTTTATTGGCATTTTTGCAGTAAAAGGGTAAAAATAGCCCAAAAAAAATGCTATTAATGGTGTTTAGGAGCATTTCTGCTGGGAAAACACTCCAAGAAACTCTACAAAAACAAACAAAAAAAAAAGGCTCCTAGACGCTGAAGCTCAAAAAATGCTAATAGCCTAAAGTGGTCTGCATGGACAAATAGGATAACACTATTTAGCTTCTAGGAGCTTAAAAAAAAAGAAGCAATAACAGCTTCTAGGAGCTTAAAAAAACACTAGTGTGTATGGAGCCTAAAGCTAGTGGAATCTGTAATGTGTTGCATTCTAATAATTTTGGGTTCCAAGTTTTATTAATATACCATAACATATTCGTTATGAGTATTCTATAAAAGATGAACCGCTTCCTGACCGCCTCACGCAGATGTACTGCGGCAGAAGGGCACATACAGGCAGATCAACGTACCAGTACGTTACCCTTTAAGAGGTGGTGCGCGCCGGGAGATCCATGACCGCGATCGCGGGTCCCGCGGACCCGATGTCCACGGCGATACCCACGGTCGTCTCATGGTGAGGAAGAATGGGGAGATGCTAATGTAAACAAACATCTCCTCGTTCTGCCTAGTGATACTGTCACTGATCAGCTCTCCCTGTAATAGGGAGTCTCTGATTGGATATCACAGTGATCAGTCACTGTAAAGCCCGCCCCTGTGTTTCTCTCTATCTGTGAATGTAGAGGAAAGATGCATTGGGGGTTATTTACTAAAGGAAAATCCACTTTGCACTGCAAGTGCACTTGCAAATAATGTCACTGTAGATCAGAGGGGAACATGCAAGGAAAATAAAAAACAGCATTTTAGCTTGCACAAGATTGGATGATAAAATCAGCAGAGCTTCCACTCATTTCAGATCTACCCCTTAGATTTAAAGCAACTGCACTTCCAAGTGCACTTTCAGTGCAAAGAGGATTTGCCTTTTGTAAATAACCCCCAATGCATCTCTCTCTCTGCTTGCATAAACAACTGTGTGTAAAATAATAATAATAAAATAATATAAAATAAAGAAAAAATACCTAAATCAAGGTTTGATCTAGATTAATGCCAGGGTTAGTATTTGGGTCAAGTAAGGGTCAAAGATCATGAACAGTATATATTGGGCAGGATTAAAACAAAAAATTAATTAATATCAGTGTCATTGGGGGTTATTTACTAAAAGAGAATCCACTTTGCACTGCAAGTGCCCTTTAAAGTCACTGTAGATCCGAGGAGGACATGCAAGGAAAATAAAAAAACAGCATTTTAGCTTGCTGATTGGATGAAAAATCAGCAGAGCTTCCACTCATTTCAGATCTACCCCTTAAATTTAGAACGACTGCACTACCAAGCGCACTTTCAGTGAAAAGTGGATTTGCCTTTTTTGTAAATAACCCCCAGTGTGTTTGTTTTAGGTAAGATAAAGAAAAAACAAAATGCGCACTATTGTTTCTGGGCTGTACTATGGGTACAAACAATAAATAACATAAACATATGTGGTATTGCTGTGATCATCAGGAGCAGGAGAATTTATTTTGAGTTGTTCATTGGTGGTAGGTTATGGCAGTAACAAGAAATATACAGCTACATTTTTTTTAAATATATTTTTTACTAGTGTAATAGTAGTATTGTATTGTGGTGTGATTGTTAATTCTCTCACCTAGAATCATATACCTGCCTCCATTATTACACTCAGTAAAAAGTGGTTGGTGAGCTTTGGTATAACATGCAAGCTAGCAGTAGGAGAAATTGCACTTGACTGCTTGAGGATGGGTTTTCTGGATGCATGTAATGTCATATTTCTCTGTGCTTGCTTCTCTTCATAGAATGGAACATTTAAATGGTCTATTCAGGCTTTTTACATTTAAAGAAGTTGATTTTAAGAGCCATCTAGGATTCATGAGGATGCTTGAAGTAGCCTAACATAACCGAGAAGAAATGGTGCCTCTAGGGTTTGACTTAAAGAATATCCGTGCTACATTAAAGGCATCAAAGGTACAAATAAGATGCCGTATACTGTAAGTAAAGTACAATAAGAGACAAAATTGCCCTTGTGAACTAAAGAGCAAAAATGTATAAACAGGGCTTGAACTCTATTGCCAAAACATTTAGTGAACAACTTTTAAAAGTTTAATATTTGTAAGAGTGGAAAGTGGAGCAGTGTCTGTAAGTTCTGGTCTTTTTTTAATAACAATTATGACCAACAATAAAGTTAGCTATAACTGATATACAGCAGTATATTGTGATATTGAAATCTAGTCCTGTGATACCTTTTGGAGGAAGTTTGGGGGAAGAAGTTCGAAGAATTCCTCATTCACGCCAAGTATTAATTGCTTCTCAGGGAATTTTAAAGAAATGATGCAACTCTGGTCATTGACTGGTAATTTAGGCTAAAGCCCCGTTCACACAAGCCGAATGTCAGGCAGCAACCGGCCAGCATTCAGCCCATGTGTACTGTAGTCGGTCCAAAAGCTGTTGAAGGGTCATGACTGAAAAAGGTCTGCGGACCGCCTCCCGATCAGTGCTCTCGGCCAATGCACAAAAGATCCATGCTGCTCACAGGTGAACTGGCTCCAAAGGCATGATCTCACTGCAGTGTGCTCGCCCAGTCACAGCTGAAGCAATAATGAAAGGAAAGTCAAGATTGCTGCACAACAAACTGGGATCCAAATGCCTTTACTCACAAAAAAACATACAAAATGTTACAAAAATATATATATATACAAGATAAAAACATGTAAAATAGTACAGCCAGACCCAAATGACGATATAAATAATTATATTCTCATACTTATCCATCAATAAGAGTTTAAGCTAAATTAAAAAACTAGACTATGAAAGAGATAAAGCCCAGGTAACAACATAAAATGAGAAAAAAAGAGGAAAGGAGCAACACCAATAAATGCTCTGCATGCTGAACTAGAAAAAAAAATAAAAAAACTGTTTTTATATTGTATATACAGTGGATATAAAAAGTCTACACACCCCTGTTTAAATGTCAGGTTTCTGTAATGTAAAAAAAAAAAGTAGACAAAGATAACAAATTTCAGAACTTTTTCCACCTTTAATGTGACCTATAAACTGTACAACTCAGTTAAACAACAAACTGAATCTTTTAGGTGGAGGGCAGTAGAAAAAAATGGTTGCATAAGTGTGCACACTCATAGACGAATACTTTGTTGAAGCACCTTTTGATTTTATTACAGCACCCAGTCTTTTTGGTTATCTATCTATCAGCATGGCACATCTTAACTTGGAAATATTTGCCCACTCTTCTTTGAAAAAACACTCCATATCTGTCAGATTGCGAGGGCATCTCCTGTGCATAGCCCTCTTCAGATCACCCCACAGATTTTCAATCAGATTCAGGTCTGGGCTTTGGCTGGCTCATTCCAAAGCTTTGATCTTCTTCTGTTGAAGCCATTCCTTTGTTGATTTGGATGTATGCTTTGGGTTGTTTTCATGCTGAAAGATAAAGTTCCTCTTCATGTTCAACTTTCTAGCAGAAGCCTGAAGGTTTTGTGCCAATGTTGACTGGTATTTGGAACTGCTCATAATTCCCTCTACCTTGACTAAAGCCCCTGTTCCAGCTGAATAAAAACAGCACCAAAGCATGATGCTGCCACCACCATGCTTCAGTGTGGGTATGGTGGTCTTTTGGTGATGTACAGTGTTGTTTTTGCGCCCACCAGCTAATCAGCATATCAGTCGGAGTGACGTTTCGTACTGCGCATGCGCAAACCCATTGGAGGCATTTTTCTGCAGGAAGCAGTATTCGACAGAACACCAAAAGTCATTTTCAGACACAATTACTTGTAATCTTGGCTATTCAGAAAGCATAATTGCTGATATATTCTGCACAGCTGGGTTTGAAAGGTTACTTATTTTTGCAGTAGTCAACACATGATTAAATAGCTCCTTCCAAAAGATAATTGCTATATGTTTTCTGCATACTGTATTACAAAAAATGTAATTTGGCAGTTTTTATAACAAAACATTTCCTTATGACAGAATACTTATTGTATCACATGGTTGTTTATTTTCAGAAAACACAGAAATACATGAAAACCAAAGAAGACCAGAGGATATAGTTTGCATTGTTTGAGAGATATTGTTAAACAAAAATAAATCAATTTTACTGTCTGTGTTTTCAATATCAAACATTTGATGAACTCTTGTTTTTCATTTCCATATATCAGCAATAGAAATCAAATAGGATAGTGAAAACATGATACTAACCCCAAATGGAATAAAAGGTTGGAATACAGAAGGAAGACTGGTGTCACCCAAATACATCTTTATTTACTTAACTTTACAACTAGAAGTTTTTTTGGGTGACTTTACATAAATCTACTACAGAATATAGCAGTCTACAATTATTAATCACAAAAATAGTATAATCCTATGTAACTGGATACATGCTTGCCTCCCGACTGTTCTCTCAAAGCGGCACAGAGGAAGTAGCTGGATAAAGAAGAACAAAGATGTATTTATGCAAAAAATGTGTGTGATCTGTTAAGGAAATGATTATATCCCTAGCTAAAAGTACCGTATAGTGTTAGTAGGTTTAATTTCTGCCTCCACATTTTCAACTCTGTCACCCAACTGCTTCTACATGCTTCCGGTGTTCATTTCGGCATCAAATTTCCATATAGTCATTAAAATTGTACAGGAATTTATACAGCACTCACAGTTAAGCAGCATTTTACAACATGAGGGCAGACAGTACAACTGCAATACAGTTTAATACAGGACGAATTAGAGGGCCATGCTCATTAGACTTAAAATCTAAGAGGAAAGGTAAAATATACAAAAGGTAATAACTGTGGGGGATGTGCTGATGGAGAAAATAAATATACAGTTAGGTGAGGGCAGGATAGGCTTCTCGGAAGAGATGAGTTTTCAAGAATCGTCTGAAAGTGGAAAAAGTAGGAGATAGTTGGGCACCTTGGCGTAGAGAGTTCCAGAGGATCAGAAAGGCTCTGGGGAAGTCCTGGAGGTGACAAGGTAGCAAGAGAGCAGGTCATAGTCTTTTGACTAAAATGCCATTTCATTTTTGTTGTATTTTAGTTGTCTGAATTGTTTTAGTCGTATTTAGTCAACTAAAATCTCCAGTACATTTTAGTCAAATAAAATCAAATGGTTTCAGTTAAATTATAATGCATTATTTATTATTATTATTTAACATTTCTCTAGAATTTCCAAACTCATTTTATACTGCTGGAGTTAAAAAAAATTATATCATGTTATTATTTATTGTATTATGGTTTGAACAAACTCACAGACATGCTGGACAGTGGTCTGAGGAGGCCTGTAATGTACAGTGCTTTGGACAGTGGTCTGAGGAGGCCTGTAATGTACAGTGCTTTGGACAGTGGTCTGAGGTGGCCTGTAATGCACAGTGCTTTGGACAGTGGTCTGAGGAGGCCTGTAATGCACAGTGCTTTGGACAGTGGTCTGAGGTGGCCTGTAATGTACAGTGCTTTGGACAGTGGTCTGAGGTGGCCTGTAATGCACAGTGCTTTGGACAGTGGTCTGAGGAGGCCTGTAATGCACAGTGCTTTGGACAGTGGTCTGAGGTGGCCTGTAATGCACAGTGCTTTGGACAGTGGTCTGAGGAGGCCTGTAATGCACAGTGCTCTGGACGGTGGTTTGAGGAGGCCTGTAATACTGTACATTGCTAAGTATGCCTCACCACTAAATACACTATTGCTTTACAGGTGGAGCTCCAAGGAAAACTGAAGCTCATGTGGGTAAACATCCTTCCTTCACATTTTCGTTCCGTTTTTGTTTGTTTATAGAATGGCAATTTATTTTCATCATAGTTTTCGTCAATTGATGAAAATGGGAGGTTTGCCGTAGCAAGTTCCTCAGCTCCTGTACTCCAGGGATTTGTGTATCTGCTACCTTCTCATTCACTTAATTCTCACCGTCTGCCAATGCTTAGTGCTACATAAATTAAAAGCTCGCCACCATACCATAACAACTTGATAAAAAATTTAGCATACATTGCACATTAACCACTTCAATACCGGGCACTTAAACACCTTCCTGCCCAATTTTGAGCTGTCGCACTTTGAATGACAATTGTGCGGTCATGCTACACTGTACCCAAATTCAATTTTTATCATTTTCAGGTATTTGATCACCTCTACAGTTTTTATTTTTTGCTAAACAATTAAAAAAATACAGAACATTTTGAAAAAATAAATGTTTTTTTTTGTTTCAGTTTCAAAACTTTGTAAATAAGTACGTTTTCTCCTTCACTGATGGGGCTACACTGATGGACACTGATAAGGCGGCACTGATGGGCACCAATGATGTGGCACCAATGAAGTGGCACTGATGAGGTGGCATTGATGGACACTGATAGGCGGCACTGATAGGCGGCACTGATGAGTGGCACTGATGGGCGACACGGATGGGCACTGATAGGTGGCACAAATTGGCACTGATAGCTGGCACGGATGGGCGGTACAGATGGGCATGGATAGGCGGCACAGATGGGCATGGATAGGTGGCACAGATGGGCATGGATGGGCACTGATAGGTGGGCACTGATAGGCGGCACAGGTGGGCATTGATAGGCGGCATTGTATTATGTTATTCTGTACTAATGGATGCCAATCAGTACCAAACAATAATGCATGCCAATCAGTGATGCCCATTGTGGGCACTGATTGGCATCCATTATGGGCACTGATTGGCATCCATTGTGGGCACTGACTGGCATCCCTGGTGGTCTAGGGAGGATTACCTTGTGCTGGGCATCCCTGGTGGCGTCCCTGGCGGTCCAGTGTGGGCATCCTCGGGGGGGCTGCGCTGATGATCGATCAGCACAGACCCCCCCCCCCCGTCAGAGGAGCAGCCGATCGGCTCTCCTCTACTCTCGTCTGACAGACGCGAGTGAGGAAAAGCCGATCACCGTCTTTTCCTATTTACACTGATCAGCCCTGATTGGACACGGCTGATCACGTGGTAAAGAGTCTCTGTCGGAGACTCTTTACCGAGATCGTAGTTGCGGGGTGTCAGACTGACACCCCGCAACAACGATCGCCGCGATGCTGCGTCATATGTCATATGATGTCCGGTCAGGATTTTGAAACCACTTTGCAGCTGTCATTTGCCTATAGGGCGGGTGGCAAGTGGTTAATAATTGTTACCAAAATAAGTGTGTGCTGTAATTTGCCTCCAGGATTTCTCCTGCTTCTTCTTGCCGGAGGCTGCCATTTTGCTGAAGCCCCAGAGCCCTGGAGCAGCAGTAAATATTTCAGCTGTCAGCAGATCAGCCTCAGCGGCTCTGATTTTTGGCACAGTGATTAAGTAGAGAGCAACTGAGCATGTGCAGAGCAGGGTGTGACTGTATCACTGGATTTTAAACAGTATAGGCACTTATTTTTTATGTTTTACATAGCTTGACCTGCAAAAGGGACCAGCCTGAAGTGATGTAGCAGGTCTTAATTTTCTGACTAAAGTTCCACTTTAACTACAACCACTACATCTTGCCATAGCTATACACCTTTGGTTGCTTTGGTTTTAGCATGGGAATTAGGTCCCTTCATCTAATGTTCTTCCCGTGAACTCACTGGTGCAGTAACTGAAGTTAAGATATGGAATTTCCATTTTCAGACATATATGTGCAAATAAACAAAGAGACCAGTGCAACAGAAAAATAAAAAGGAGTTGAAAATGAAGAATACTTGCACGTCTTGTTTCAGCAGATTTCAGTGAATGAGCAAGGCCGCGTACACACGCGCAGACTGTTTGCCCAACCTTGTTCGTCAAACAGTTTCGGCAAACAGTCCGCTCAAAATTTGCATGAGCGGACTTGCCCACACACGAGCGGACTGTTTCAGCGAACTGTTTGCCAAACAGTTCGCTCAACTTTTGAAATGAACGGACTCGCCCACGTAAGGAGGAGGCAAATCCGCCCATTTCAAGCGCGTGTACAGGTAGGCGGGGCCCGCGAAGGAGACGTCGCGGGCTCCGCCGCCTGGAATGGGCTTAAAGGGGAACCCCAACGCCGAAAAAAATCGGCGTGGGGGTTCCCCCAAAGTCCACACCAGACCCTTGTCCGAGCACGCTACCCGGCCGGCCAGGAAAGGGGGGCGAGCGAGCGCGCCCCCCCTCCTGAGCCGTACCAGGCCGCGTGCCCTCAACATGGGGGGTGCCTTGGGGAAGGGGGGGCCGCGCGGCCCCCCCACCCCAAAGCACCTTGTCCCCATGTTGATGAGGACAAGGGCCTCTTCCCGACAACCCTGGCCGTTGGTTGTCGGGGTCTGCGGGCGGGGGGCTTATCGGAATCCGGGAGCCCCCTTTAAGAAGGGGGCCCCTGGATACCGGCCCCCCACCCTATGTGAATGAGTATGGGGTACAATGTACCCCTACCCATTCACCTGTGAAATAAAGTACAAAAAAAAACACAACACAGGGAAAAAATATTTTATTGCACAGCTCCGGGGGTCTTCCGTCTTCGGGGGTCTTCTCGCCGGACTCCTCCGCTATCTGTGTGTAGCTCTTTTACTAGCGGAGGAGTCCGGCTTTCTTCCTCCCCGCCGCCGGCCTCTTCTCCCGACTTCGGGGGTCTTGTCCCCCTCTTCGGTTCTTCTGCCGGGCCACCGCACCTTCTTGTAGCTCTTTTGCAGGCGGTGGCCCGGTCTTCTGTCGCCGCTGCCTTCCGTTCTTCTGTCGCCGCCTTCGGTTCTTCTGCCGGGCCACCGCGCCTTCTTGTAGCTCTTTTACAGGCGGTGGCACGGTCTTCTGTCGCCGCCGCCTTCCGTTCTTGTTCTTCTTCTTGTTCTTCTTCTTCTCCTGGAGATGTTGACTCGACGAGCTCTCCGGCCGGAATGCCAGGGACACGCTCCGCTGCCACTTATATAGTGACAATGGGGCGGTGTCACATGGTATATGTCACATGGGTTGGTCACATGGTGACCCCGCCCCCTTACGATGTCATAGTCCCCATGTGACATCAACCCATGTGACCAACCCATGTGACATATACCATGTGACACCGCCCCATTGTCACTATATAAGTGACCGCACAGTGCGGCTCTGGCATTCCGGCCGGAGAGCTCGTCGAGTCAACATCTCCAGGAGAAGAAGAACAAGAAGAAGAACAAGAACGGAAGGCGGCGACGACAGCGGCGACAGAAGACCGGGCCACCGCCTGTAAAAGAGCTACAAGAAGGCGCGGTGGCCCGGCAGAAGAACCGAAGGCGGCGACAGAAGAACGGAAGGCAGCGGCGACAGAAGACCGGGCCACCGCCTGCAAAAGAGCTACAAGAAGGCGCGGTGGCCCGGCAGAAGAACCGAAGAGGGGGACAAGACCCCCGAAGTCGGGAGAAGAGGCCGGCGGCGGGGAGGAAGAAAGCCGGACTCCTCCGCTAGTAAAAGAGCTACACACAGATAGCGGAGGAGTCCGGCGAGAAGACCCCCGAAGACGGAAGACCCCCGGAGCTGTGCAATAAAATATTTTTTCCCTGTGTTGTGTTTTTTTTTGTACTTTATTTCACAGGTGAATGGGTAGGGGTACATTGTACCCCATACTCATTCACATAGGGTGGGGGGCCGGTATCCGGGGGCCCCCTTCTTAAAGGGGGCTCCCGGATTCCGATAAGCCCCCCGCCCGCAGACCCCGACAACCAACGGCCAGGGTTGTCGGGAAGAGGCCCTTGTCCTCATCAACATGGGGACAAGGTGCTTTGGGGTGGGGGGGCCGCGCGGCCCCCCCTTCCCCAAGGCACCCCCCCATGTTGAGGGCACGCGGCCTGGTACGGCTCAGGAGGGGGGGCGCGCTCGCTCGCCCCCCTTTCCTGGCCGGCCGGGTAGCGTGCTCGGACAAGGGTCTGGTGTGGACTTTGGGGGAACCCCCACGCCGATTTTTTTCGGCGTTGGGGTTCCCCTTTAAGCCCATTCCAGGCGGCGGAGCCCGCGACGTCTCCTTCGCGGGCCCCGCCTACCTGTACACGCGCTCGAAATGGGCTGACTTTCCGAGCGGGAACAGTTTGCTCATTTCGAAAGTAGCCTACACACGGGCGGACTGTTCGCTCAAACACAGTTTCAGCGGACAGTTTTTCGGAATTTCCGAAAGACTTTGTCCGTCCAACTGTCCGCTGAAAGCCCACACACGGGCGGACTGTCCGCCCAAACACTGTTCAGCGGACAAGGTTGGGCGAACAGTCCGCCCGTGTGTACGCGGCATAAGATGTTAGATTGGCTCTCATAACTTGACAGGTCTTTGTTTGCTTGATGGTAAACAAGAGCTGTCAAAATGTGTTGGCATTCCCCTTCTCTCTGGTATCAAAAGGGTGACCATCTGCCCAGTATCCAGCAGAGAAGTGGCCATGGGATGTCACTTGGTATATGACTGTATCATGGCCCTCCCTTACGCACAGTTTTTTACTAATATTAATAACTTTCCATATGTACAGGTTGCATTGTGGAAACTGGTAGATTATTGTTCAGCATTAAATTTTGTATCCAGGGACACTAAACCCAGGGTATCTCAGATAAGACTCACCCAGGAGGTAGGAGTCAGCTATTTCACCTTCTGTATGCTCTAGCTTAGTCATGTATGACCTGGATTTGTTGGGTATGATATTCTCAAATCAAATATATACCTAATATTAAGTGTTTTGGTCCTGTTTGATTTTATGAATTGCATGTAGGTTCTTTGAAATAGTGAATGAGGCAGAGGTCTCTGAAAGGTCTCCTCTTGGCCCTGAATGCCTTTTTTGATACCCATTTGTTATGAGTAGAGATTTTACCATGCGCTAAGTATTCCTAATGGATTTAGTTGCCCTACAAACCATGGGTGACAGAACTGAAGGATTTTGTTATACTTTTATGATGAGTCAATCCTAATCCCCTCAGGAAAGTGATAAACTGTAGAGGTTGATTGCTAGAAGACACTGCCAGATCTCCGGCCTCAGTGGAGATAATAGGTTCTTACTACTTACATGATTTGGTAGCCGGTCACAGGCCACAATGGAATGAAATGCACCAGAATTTCTATTTTTTTTTTAATAGCATAATAAACATTTTAAACAACAATCAGGTTTATCTTTTTTTGTGAGACCAATCCTAGCTGGATTTTTACCCACTAATCACAAAAAGAAAGAATGGGTGACATTAGTGTGAACACTGGCTTTGCTTACTTTTTGCAAGAACTCTATGTTTATTTTGGCTGTTGCAGGAGGAAAATGGAAAGGATCGGTTCCTGTATATTCAGTAATAACCAGTTACACAGATGAGAGGGGGCAGTAATAACCAGATACATATAGTAGAGGAGAGGGGGCAGTAAAAACTAGATAGATGTGAGAGGGCGGTAATACCCAGATACAAGGAGGAGAGGGGCCAGTAATAACCAGATACACAGAGGAGAGGGGCCAGTAATAACCAGATACACAGAGGAGAGGGGTATTATCAACCAGATATATAAAAGAGAGGTGGCAGTAAAACCAGATATATTAGAGAAGAGGTGGCAGTAAAAACCAGATACACAGGAGAGAGGGCTGTAACAACTAGATACATAGAGGAGAGGGAGCATTAATAACCAGATAGGTAGAGGGGAGGGGGCAGTAATAACCAGATACATAGAGGAGAGGGGGCAGTTACAGCTAGATAGACAGAAGAGAGGGGGCAGTAACAACTAGATATACAGAGGAAAGGGGCAGTAATCTACAGATACATAGAGGAGAAGGGGCAGTAACAATCAGATACACAAAGGAGAGGGGGTGGCCAGGCACAAAGAATGGAGGGGGCAGTGACAGTGAATTGGTGCTGCACTCCATATGTATGGCTGCATGTTCTGCTAATTTTCCCATAGGAATGCCCAAAGATTGGACATCAGTCTGGGGTGAACCTGCAGCTCAAATGTAGAAAACCCTTTACTTTAATACTTCATGCACTAATTACTGGGGGGGGGGGGGGGGGGTACATGAAGTTTTAAAATTTTAGTGATATATACTTTAAGGTTTTAGGAGGTAAACTCCATTCCATGTCACATAAACCTGGAAACGGCTCACATCTAAGGCAGCTGAGAAAAATTCTTCATGAGGTCCTAACTGATTTTCTAGCTTATATGATCTAAGGGCCCGTTTAAAACTATGTGGTCCATTGAGTGTGTTACACTGGTCCATTGAAAGTGGAGTTACTTTTTAAGGCAGCCCATCTATTATGAATGGGCTGCCAATGCACCTGAAAATGCACAGGACCCCTTTTCCACATGAGGCATAAAATTTTGTGTACTGTGGTACATGACCATGAACTGAGGTGCCATTAAACACTTGACCTCTGGAGGATTTACCCTCCTTCATGACCAAGCCATTTTTTGCAATACGGAACTGCGTTACTTTAACTGACAATTGCGCGGTCGTGTGAGGCTGTATCCAAATAAAATGTATGTCCTTTTTTTCCCACGAATAGAGCTTTCTTTTGGTGGTATTTGAGTACCTCTGTGGTTT
Organism: Lithobates pipiens; assembly: GCF_037356315.1. NCBI lineage: Eukaryota > Metazoa > Chordata > Amphibia > Anura > Ranidae > Lithobates > Lithobates pipiens. The sequence continues at coordinate 388,136,187 of NW_027507718.1, read as the reverse complement.
TTATTTTTTATATTATAAACAAAAAAAGACAATTTTGAAAAAAAAAAATTTTTTTTAACTTTCTGCTATAGAACACATCCAATAAAAAAAATTTTTTAATCAAATTTCTTCATCATTTTAGGCCAATATGTATTCTGCTACATATTTTTGAAAAGAAAAACCCCATTAACTAGTCACCGCCCGTCCACCGTCAAATGACGGGGCAGTGTTTCTCTCGTTCTGGGACGCCGTCATATGATGGCGTCCCAGAATGGCCGCTCTCATGCACCCGCAGGAGTGCGCAGCACGGCGATCGTGGCTGTGTTGCAAGGACACTGTGCGACCCCGATCTCTGTAAAGAGCCGCGCCCTCGGTTCTTTAACCATATGAACAGCTGTGTCCAATCACAGCTGGTCACATGTAAACACAGATGCCAGTAATCGGCGCTCCTCGCCTCACACAGCAGAGTGTGTGGCAAGGAGAGACAATCAGCGACATCTAAACGCAGGGGGACATCTACACATGTAATCAGTGCACCGATTACAATATAGCGCCAACTGTGGCCCCAATTAGTGCCCACCAGTGCCAGAAATCAGTGCTCATCAGTGCCCACAAATGCCACCAGTGCCATTAGCGATGCCAGTCAGTGCTGGCTATCAGTGCCATCTATCATTGCTACCCATCAATGCCCATCACTGCTGTCGATCAATGCCCATCAGTGTCACCCATCAGTACCGCCTATCCGTGCCACCTATCAGTGCCCACCCATGCTGCCTATCAGTGCCACCTAACAGTGCCCATAAGTGCAGAATATTAGTGCATCCCTATCAATGCCCATAAATGCTGCTTCATCAGTGGCCATAAGTGCCACCTCATCAATGGCCACCAGTTTAGCCTATCAGTGCCACTTCATCAGCGCACATCAGTGAAGGAGAAAAATTACTTGGTTAAATAATTTACTGACAGAAACTAAGTAAAAAAAAATTTTTTTTGTAAAAAATAAAAACCCAGCAGTGATTAAATACCACCAAAATAAAGCTCTATTTGTGTGAAGAAAATGGTAAAAAATGTGTTTGGGTACAGTGTAGCATGACTGCGCAATTGTCATTCAAACTGTGACAGCGCTGAAAGCTGAAAAATGGCCTGGGCAGGAAAGGAGTATAAGTGCCCTGTAGGCAAGTGGTTAAGCGAAATAAAACGATAATTCCCCCACTCTACAATACTCTGGTCCGGCCACACCTGGAATATACTGTCTAGTTCTGGGCACCAGTCCTCAGGAAGGATGTACTGGAAATGGAGCTAGTACAAACAAGGGCAACAAAGCTGATAAAGGGTGTGGAGGATATTGGTTATGAGGAAAGGTTGCCAGCACTGAACTTATTCCCTATGGAGAAGAGACGCTTGAGAGGGGATATGATTTCAATATACAATAGGGATACAACTTTTTCGCAAAAGGGAGTTTAACAAGACTCAGGGCCACTCATTCCACAGGCGGGGGACATTGATAGTTTCATGAAACTATTATATAAGCACCTGAATGACCGCAACATACAGTGGTGTGAAAAAGTGTTTGCCCCCTTCCTCATTTCCTGTTCCTTTGCATGTTTGTCACACTTAAGTGTTTCGGAACATCAAACCAATTTAAACAATAGTCAAGGACAACACAAGTAAACACAAAATGCAATTTGTAAATGAAGGTGTTTATTATTAAAGGTGAAAAAAAATCCAAACCATCATGGCCCTGTGTGAAAAAGTGATTGCCCCCTAAACCTAATAACTGGTTGGGCCACCCTTAGCAGCAACAACTGCAACCAAGCGTTTGCGATAACGTGCAATGAGGCTTTTACAGCGTCCTGGAGGAATTTTGGCCCACTCATCTTTGCAGAATTGTCCTAATTCAGTTACATTAGAGGGTTTTCGAGCATGAACGGCCTTTTTAAGGTCATACCACAACATCTCAATAGGATTCAGGTCAGGACTTTGGCTAGGCCACTCCAAAGTCTTCATTTTGTTTTTCTTCAGCCATTCGGTGGTGGACTTGCTGGTGTGTTTAGGATCATTGTCCTGCTGCAGAACCCAAGTTCGTTTCAGCTTGAGTACACAAACAGATGGTCGGACATTCTCCTTCAGGATCTCTTGGTAGACAGCAGAATTCATAGTTCCTTTTATCACGGCAAGTCTTCCAGGTCCTGAAGCAGCAAAACAGCCCCAGACCATCACACTACCACCACCATATTTTACTGTTGGTATAATGTTCTTTTTATGAAATGCAGTGTTCCTTCTACGCCAGATATACTTGGACACACACCTTCCAAAGAGTTCCACTTTTGTCTCATCGGTCCACAGAATGTTGTCCCAAAAGTCTTGGGGATCATCAAGATGTGTTGTGGAGAAATTGAGAGGAGCTTTGATGTTCTTTTTGCTCAGCAGTGGTTTTCTCCTTGGAACTCTGCCATGCAGGCCATTTTTGCCCAGTCTTTTCCTGATGGTGGAGGCATGAACGCTGACCTTAACTGAGGCAAGTGAGGCCTGCAGTTCCTTGGACGTTGTTGTGGGGTCTTTTGTGACCTCTTGGATGAGTCGTTGCTGCGCTCTTGGGGTAATTTTGGGCGGCCGGCCACTCCTGGGAAGGTTCACCACTGTTCCATGTCTTCCCCATTTGTGGATAATGGCTCTCACTGTGGTTCGCTGGATTCCCAAAGCTTTGGAAATGGCTTTATAACCCTTTCCAGACTGATAGATCTCAATTACTTTCTTTCTCAATTGTTCCCGAATTTCTTTGGGTCTCGGCATGATGTGTAGCTTTTAAGGATCTTCTGGTGGACCTTACTGTGTCAAGCAGCTCCTATTTAAGTGATGCCTTGATTGTGAACAGGTGTGGCAATAATCAGGCCTGGGTGTGGCTAGAGAAATTGAACTCAGGTGTGGACAACCACAGTTATAGTATGTTTTAACAAGGGGGGCAATCACTTTTTCACACAGGGCCATGATGGTTTGGATTTTTTTTCACCTTTAATAATAAACACCTTCATTTACAAATTGCATTTTGTGTTTACTTGTGTTGTCCTTGACTATTGTTTAAATTGGTTTGATGTTCCGAAACACTTAAGTGTGACAAACATGCAAAGGAACAGGAAATGAGGAAGGGGGCAAACACTTTTTCACACCACTGTACAGGGATATACAATGTACTACTGACATATAATCACACACATAGGTTGGACTTGTTTTTTTTTTCAACCTCACCTACTGTGTAACTATGTATAGTGGGACTGCGATATTGCGGCGGAAAAATCGGATACCTGACACTTTTGGTCCAGTGACACTAATACAATGATCAGTGCTAAAAAATATGCACTGTCACTGTACTAATGGCCGGGAAGGGGTTATTATCGGGGCAATCAAAGGGTTAACTGTGTGCCTAACCAGTGTTTTTGTACTGTGTGTGAAGTGCTTTTACTAAGGGAAGACATGGATGCAGAAACACAGGATTAATACCTTCCTTTCTAACAGAATGACAATCTGCCTTGTTTACACAGGCAGATTATATACAAAGAGTGTGTGTGTCTCAAACTGGTATGTATACAAAATTGGGTACCATCATCCTAATAATGGTATATTGTATAATAGTGGCTAGGGATAATCCCTGTCGAGAACGGAATGGACTATCTCAGTACCCAAGGACTAACGCAATATATTTGGTAATAGGTTATCAATTTTATTGACACAAAATGGTTAAGGCTAGGACATATATCTGTATACAAGAATGAACATAAAAATGCTTGCTATAACTTGCAATATTGTTACATCAATGGTGCTGGTGGAATAGTAACCTCCAGTGATCCTAAGAGCACAAGGTAATTGATATGGAGCGGAATCCTCTACATGTTTCTCGGTGACAACCACTTCTTCAGGAGTAATCAATTACTTTATCTACAATAAAGACAATACATCATAATGCTGTACATATACAATTTTGAAACCAGATTATTGTGAGCCTCTGAACATCCCACAAAGAGGTGGATGCTGTGGGGGAATGCTGTAAGATGTCAGCGTCAAACGGTTCATTCACCAGCAACTAGAGGTCCAAAACACTTGAGAACCCCTATAACATAAGCATGTATAAAGTGAGCCCTGAGTGGGTCAGTCAATAATCAGAAGAAACAAAGACAGTGCAACAAAAAGTAATGATGCTAGAAAGATTAGATCATCTGCAAAAAATAGGTACTAATGCCTCGTACACACGACCGCACTGAACTTCCTTGTTTAGTCCCGTTTACGTCATCACGTTCAAAACTAACGGACTTAGTCTGTTCGTGTGTGGCCAAGTCTGTTGGTTCAGAAAGTCCGTCGGAACTCCGCCAAAAGTCAGTCGGGAAGACCGTCGGACCTAGGCTGCCGGAAAGTCTGGTCGTGTGTACGTGGCATAAGTGTCTTTGTCCACTACTGAGATTCTGAGATTGAGCATTTGTGGAGATTGTTAGCTGTAGATGAATTGGGGACAATTGCAGTGGTGAGATTTTGAAGACTATAAAAGTATATAGTTCTTGCCTTTTGTTCCTTTATGATTTTTGTTTTTCCTTATTCTTTTTTCTATCCTTTTTTTTCACGTTGTTCATCTATAATCTATATTTTATTAATCAGAGATGTGGAAGGTATGGAGTACTATATATATATATATATATATATATATATATATATATATATATATATATATATATATATATATCTCCCTTTATTTCTTTTTGAATACTTTTTAGATATTTGTGCTTATGGTCTGCCTCCCATGTCCGCCGGGGGGGGGGGGGGGGGGTTGGGCGGGGGTAAGTACCTGTGGGTGCTCCTGCAGCTTCCACCTAATCCTGGATGCTGGTATTCCATGGGTAAGCAATAATATGTCTTCTTGAGAAACTATACGCCTCCCCCACTTGTTTTCTCCCAATAATCTTGTTTCAAAATTGTATATGTGCAGCATTATGATATATTGTCTTTATTGTAGATAGAGTAATTGGTTCCTCACCGTGAAACATGTAGAGGATTCCGCTCCATATCAATTACTTTGTACCCTTGGAATCACCTGAGGTTTCTATTCCATCAGCACCATTGATGTAACAATATTACCACAAGCATTGTTTATGTGTTCATTCTTGTATACAGATATACAGTATCTCACAAAAGTGAGTACACCCCTCACATTTTTGTAAATATTTTATTATATCTTTTCACAACACTGAAGAAATGACACTTTGATACAATGTAAAGTAGTGAGTGTACAGCTTGTATAACTGTGTAACTTTGCTGCCCCCTCAAAATAACTCAACACACAGCTATTAATGTCTAAACTAGGAAGGGAAGGGAAAAAAAAGCTCCAAACGGCATAGTGTAGCACAATTTATTTAGTAAAATACTATATAAAACAAATGGAACCCACAAGTGGGTGAGAGAGAGGATGACAGTCCTCAGTGGACTGTAACGAACTGGGAACTAGGTGGCAGTCCCTGGAGGAGAAGCTGGCCACGACAGGGAGCAAGACGAGGCCGAAGTCCTGCAAGAAGACTGGCGTCAGGCTGCCCCATGCGTCCACGATGGTATATACAGAAACCGGATGCCCTCCCAAAGACAACGCGCCCAGCCAGAGCAGCGAGAGGAGCCGTCCGTTCAACCGCTGCTCAAGCCAATCGGGATGCCCCTCTGAAGCTTAACCACACCTCCTTCATCAGCCAGTGTCATGTGACTTGTTAGTGTTACAAGGTCTCAGGTGTGAATGGGGAGCAAGTGTGTTGAATTTGGTGTTATTGCTCTCACTCTTTACTGGTCACTGGAAGTTCAACATGGCACCTCATGGAAAAGAACTCTCTGAGGATCTGAAAAAAAGAATTGTTGCTCCACATAAAGACTATAAGAAGATTGCCAAGACCCTGAAACTGAGCCGCAGCACAGTGGCCAAGACCATACAGCGGTTTAACAGAAGAGGTTCCACTCAGAACAGGCCTCACCATGGTTGACCAAAGAAGATGTGTGCAGGTGCTCAGCATCATATCCAGAGGTTGTCTTTGGGAAATTTAAGTAAGCTGCACAGGTTGAAGGGAAGGGGGGGTCAGCCTGTCAGTGCTCAGACCATACACCACACCCTGCATCAAACTGGTCTGCATGGCTGTCATCGCAGAAGGAAGCCTCTTCTAAAGATGATGCACAAAAAAGCCCGCAATCAGTTTTCTGAAGACAAGCAGACTAAGGACATGAATTACTGGCACCATGTCCTGTGGTCTGATGAGACCAAAATAAACGTATTTGATTCAGATGGTGTCAAGCGTGTGTGGCGGCAACCAGGTGAGGAGTACAAAGACAAGTGTGTCTTGCCTACAGTCAAGCATTGTGGTGGGAGTGTCATGGTATCGATGAGTGCAGCCGGTGTTCTGTCGACATGTGCCTGCCGTCGAAAAAGTGCCCGCGCATGCGCAGAATGAAATGGCACTCCAGCTAAATTCACGATCAGCTGGAGTGACGTCACCATAGCACATGCGCAAATCATAGGAGCCTTTTTTCTATGGAAGGTACCATTTCACGGGCACAATTTAATGCTATGAAAACAGCGGAGGTACACTGTATTTGTCATATTGTGTGTCGCTGTTGTACCGCGGGTTTCCAGTGAGGCACAATCTGACATCTATGGTGTCCCTCTGCTCTTTGCATAGCTTTCAATTGTGCCCGTGACATTGTAGCTCCCGTCCAAAAAAAAACTCATTTGATGTGCGCATGCACTATGGTGATGTCACTCCAGCTGATCGGTAAATCAGCTGGAGTGCCCTTCCATTCTGCGCATGCACAGGCATTTTTCTACAGAGGACACAAATCGATAGAACACCGGCACTGGGGAGCTACAGTTCATTGAGGGAACCATGAATGCCAACGTGTACTGTGACATACTGAAACAGAGCATGATCCCCTCCCTTCAGAGACTGTGCCGCAGGTCAGTATTTCAACATGAGGACGACCCCAAACACACCTCCAAGATGACCACTGCCTTGCTAAAGAAGTTTAGGGTAAAGGTGATGGACTGGCCAAGCATGTCTCCAGACCTAAACCCTATTGAGCATCTGTGGGGCATCCTCAAACGGAAAGGTGGAGGCGCGTAAGGTCTCTAATGCCACTTACACATGACCGGACTTTCCGGCAGACTAGGTCCGACGGAATCAGTCCGTCGGATAATCCGATCGTGTGTGGGCTAATCCGATTGTTTTTCATTAAAAAAATCCGACAGACCTAGAAATAGAACATGTTTCAAATCTGTCGGACGGACTCAATTCCTATCAGGAAAACCATTCGTCTGTATGCTGGTCCGACTGACCAAATATGACGCAAGGGCAGCTATTGGCTACTAGCTATTGAACTTCCTTTTTTAGTCGCGTCTTACGTCATTACCTTCAAAACGAACGGACTTTCGAACATTTCATTCCTGTGTGGCCAAGTCCGTTCGTTCGGAAGTCCATCGGAACTCCGCCAAAAAGTCAGTCGGGAAGACTGTCGGACCTTGTCTGCCGGAAAGTCCGGTCGTGTGTACACATTCACCAGCTCCGTGATGTCATCATGGAGGAGTGGAAGAGGGCTCCAGTTGCAATTTGGGAAGCTCTGGTGAACTCCATGACCAAGAGGGTTAAGGTAGTGCTGGAAAATAATGGTGGCCACACAAAATATTGATACTTTGGGCCCTTTGGACATTTTCACTTAGGGATGTACTCACTTTTGTTGCCAGCGGTTTAGACATTAATTGCTGTGTGTTGAGTTATTTTGAGAGGACAGCAAATTTACACTGTTATAAAAGCTGTACACTCACTAATTTACATTGTAGCAAAGTATCAGTTCTTCAGTGTTGTCACATGAAAAGATATAATAAAATATTTACAAAAATGTGAGGGGTGTACTCACTTTTGTGAGATACTGTAATTTGTCCTAATTTTAACCATTTTGTACGAATAAAATTGTAGAAAAATATTTTACCATATATATTGTTAGTCCTTGGATACCGAGATAGTCCATTCCGTTCTCGGCAGGGATTGTCCCTAGCCACACACACAATATACATATGCCGATTGTCATTTTGCCTGTGCACTGTTTAATCAGCGGGTGCCAGCAGACATTGAGTCTGCAGTACCCACCACTGGGCTCCTACTGTGTGTGATCACAGCAGTAGCGGGTCGCTAGCAGCGCACGTGCAGGTCCCAGACCCGGAAGTGTCAGATCACGTGATATGACACAGAGCAGCCGCTCTGCCGCAGTAAATTTATAGTGGGCGGTCTGCAAGTGGTTTAAAATTATAACCCCAACACATCTAACCAAACGGCGTGTTTTGTTTTTTTCGCTATAAACAAAAAAAAGTGCGACAATTTTGAAAGAATAAAATATTTTTTTTACGTTCTGCTATAATACACATCCAAAAAAAAAAAAATCGAATTTCTTCATTAGTTTAGGCCAATATGTATTCTTCTACATATTTTTCATTAAAAAAAATCAAAATCCCAATAACTATATATTAATTGTTTTTTTCAAAAGCTATAGTGTCCAAAAATAAGTGATAGATTTAGGCATGAATCAGCCACACTATCACATGCATGGACCGACATACAGGCACGTCATTATCGCTTCTAATAAATAGGGGATAGATTTATGGCATTTATATTAGTATTTTTTTTTTTTTTATTAGTAATAACGGCAAACTGTGATTTTTATTGTCACTGCGACATTATGGCAGACAGATCGCACACTTTTGACACTATTTTGGGACCATTGTCATTTATACAGCAATCAGTGCTATAAAAATGCACTGATTACTGTGTAATTGTCACTGGCACGGAAGGGGTTAAACACTAGGGGGCGATCAAGGGGTTAAGTGTGTTCCCTCAGTGTGTTCTAACTGCAGGGGGGGTGGGCTTACTAGAACATGACAGAGATCACTGCTCCAGATCACTGGGAGCAGTACATCCCTGTCATATTGCTGGGCAGAACAGGGAAATGCCTCGTTTATATAGGCACCTCCACATTCTGCCTCTCTGTGTCACGATCGTGGGCCACCAGCGAACATCGAGTCTGCTGGGACCCAGGGACACGCGAGTGCTAGCCGCCAGTGATGGTGTGATGTACGGGTACGTCGTTTTGCGCACGCGTGCCACTTTGCCGACGTATATCAGCAAGAGTCGGTCGGCAAGTAGTTAAAGTAGCACTAAAAGGCCATTTTTTTTTTTTGTGTATTGAATAAGAGATGATTTTTAACCCTTGTCTGGGTTTTTTTTGCCATCTGTCTCTGTTTGAGATTTCCTTTCACTTCCTGTCCCACAGCCAAAACAGGAAGTGACAGGAAATCCCTCCAAAGTGCAGGAATTTCTGTTTGTCACCAGAATTTGTGTCCCCATTAGAAGATTCCCCTCTATTACTGTTCTGGTGACAACCCAAAATGTAGGATTTTTTACTGTCACTTTCGGTGATAATGGTAAACAAAGAGGGTGAAGCAGTAAAAACCTGACAGGGGTTCTAATTCACCTCAACTCTATCCTCATGTCTGTACATGTGCCGCAGCCATGATGCTTTGCAGCCACTGCAAAACTGAAACAGCATGTTGCTTACGGTGGGGAGTACCAGCTCTATGGGGTCAGGCTGGAAATGCACTACAATCACATGCATTGTGTAGTAGTATTGCAATTATCAGGTGATAAGGAGGTGACATGTAGAAATGGATGTGTAGGTCAAAACAATGACAGTATAATAAAATCTATTTTTATTTTTTAATTATACAATAAATGGATATACAATTGGATTTTTATAAATTATGAGAATTCACTCACTGGTTACAGACAATATATGAAATATAACATGAGAAGTATATGAACTCTGGTTGCAGACAGTTAATGACATATACCATCAATAATGAATAAATGATCAACAGGTACATTGTATACAAAAGGTGAGTTGTCATCCATGTGAGTTTTCCGACGCGTTTTGACCAATCACTGTCTTTTTCAGGGCAAATTTGTTATCTGGTGAGACATATCAGAAAATAATACCTTATCCACTTCGCATCCAGGCCAATTCTGACATTTCTCTCCTACCTCCTACATGTAAAATTCAGCATTTTTTTGATAGAAAATGACATAGAACCCCCAAACATTATATATATATATTTTTTTTTTAGCAAAGACCCTAGAGAATACAATGGCGGTTGTTGCAACTTTTTATCTCGCACGGTATTTGCGCAGCAATTTTTCGAACACGTTTTTTTTCAGAAAAAAACTGTTTCATGCTTAAAAAAAACAGTAAAGTTAGCCCAATTTTTTTGCATAATGTGATAGATGAAGATACGCCGAGTAAATAGATACCCAACATGTCACGCTTCAAAATTTCACACGCTCGTGGAATGGCGCCAAACTTTGGTATTTAAAAATCCCCATAGGCGAAGCTTTAAAAATTTTTACTGGTTACATGTTTTGCATTACAGAGGAGGTCTAGTGCTAGAATTATTGCTCTCGCTCTAACGTTCGTGCCAATACCTCACATGTGTGGTTTGCACACCGTTTTAATATGTGGGCGGGACTTACGTATGCGTTCGCTTCTGCGTACGAGCCCACAGGGACAGGGGCACTTTAACTTTTTTTATTTTATTTTTTATGGTAATTTTACTTTAATTTTTTTAGTTTGACACTTAAAAAAAAAAAAAATTGATGACTTTTATTCCTATTACAAGGAATGTAAACATCCCTTGTAATAGGAATATGGCACGATCGGACATATTTACAGTGAGATCTGGGGGTCAATAAGACCCCATATCTCACCTCTAGGCTGGGAAGCCTAAAATAAAAAAATAAAAAATGATCACGGCCTCCCAGCCAAATCGGCGCCGTTATTTTGAATGCAGAGGCCGGGCGTGATGTCATAACATCGCGCCCGACCTCCGAACGATCATAGAGACTCCGGGGACCATCTGGTCCACCACAAATCTCTATGGTATCATCCAGGGGACGGCGGATCCTGTGACCGACTCATCGATGGAAGCGGTGAGTCGGTAGAAGCACCTGAGGTCGGCGGGAGGGGGGGGACGTCCCCTCCCGCTGGCCGTAAGAACAATCAAGTGGCGGAACAGCCACTATGATCATTCTTATGGTGCAGGGAATCGCCGGCTGAAATTGCCAATATCTGAATGATGTCTGTGGCCTCAGGCATCATTCAGATATAACCACCGAAAGCCGAGGCCGTCCCTGGACGTCCTACCGGCGCAAAGTGGTTATTTTGACAGGTACCCATCCCCACTTCCAGGAAATCTCGCCATAGCGAAATCATTCAGAAGTTTGGCCCCCCTTCTCCTTCCACTGCCGTCGGGCCATTCACCATGTGCAGTAGGGAATCAGCTGTGAAGCCACAAAGCTTCACTGCTGAGTTTCCTTACTATGAATGGTGGCGTCAGCACCTGAGAACCGATGGAAACATTGGCTGGGATTCCAGAACAGGTAAGTGTCCTAATATTAAAAGTCAGCAACTACACTGTGTAGCTGCTGACTTTTTGCTGGGGGGGGGGGTGGACTCCTCTTAAAGTTACTGTAAGGGTTAGATTTTTTACATACCAAACATGTTATACTTACCTGCCCTGTGCAAGGGTTTTGCACAGAGCAGCCCTGATCCTCTTCTTCTGGGGTACCCTGGTGGTGCTCCTGGCTCCTCCCCTTCATCAGGTGCCCCCACAGGGAGCCGTTTTCGCTGGGGGCACCCATGTAGGCACGTTCACGAGTCCCACTGCTGCGTCCATTGACACTGACAGCAGGACTCAGCCCCGCCCCCTTGTGTCATTGGATTTGATTGACAGCAGCGGGAGCTAATGGCAAATCGCCGTAGGTGTACAGCGGCTGCTTTAAGGTCTATAGGAACGACACCGCTCGCTGCAATGTCCGCCAGTGACCCGCGACGACTCCTCAGAGAGCCAGAATGGGGATCTATCAATGTAAACAGACAGATCTCCATTCTGTCAGGGAAGTAAAGAGAGATCTGCTGTTCCTAACAAGAACAGCAGATCTCTCTGTACTCCCTGTCAGTACACTCCCCCCACAGTTAGAAACACCTCCCTAGGGAACACTTGATCACCCTCTAGTGTTAACCTCTTCCCTGCCAGAGACATATATATAGTAATCAGTGGCTATTTTTGCTCTGATCACTGTATAAATGTCAATGGTCCCAAAATAGTGTCCGATATGTCTGCTGCAATGTGGCAGTCCCGCTAAAAACCGCTGATCTCCGCCATTACTAGTAAAAAAATTAATAGCAAAATGCCATAAATATTGCCCCTATTTTGTAGACTATAACTTTTGTGCAAACCAATGAATATACGCTCATTGTGATTTTTTTTTTTTTTACCAAAGATATGTATAAGAATACATATTGGCCTATACTGATGAAGATTTTTTTTTTTTTATAACTTTTTTTTGGAATATTTATTATAGCAAAGAGTGCAAAAAAAAAAAAGCCGCAGAGGTGATCAAATACTACCAAAATTGGAAACTGAAAAAAGGTAGGTGGCGCTACCTGTCACCTAAAGAGTGACCTTCAAAGGAGAATCACACTTCAAGTGCAAGTGTTAATATAACCAACAACAGTATATATATATATATATATATATATATATATATATATATATATATATATATATAAAAACACTAAATTTTTTGTCTTACATATATATATATATATATATATATATATATATATATATATATATATATATATATATATATACTGTTGTTGGTTATATTAACACTTGCACTATATATATATATATATATATATATATATATATATATATATATATATATATATATATATATATGACAAAGAATTTAGTGTAATACCAGTGATCAAGGTGTAAAAAACTCTGAAAGTGCATAAAATAATAATAAACTCATAAACTTGAACAAATGCAATGGTACCAATCCTGTTATGTGATGTACCTGATGGTTCTACAACCACCAATACTATGATATGTGTGTATATGTCCAAAGCACACATATGTGTGAAGATGAAAAAAATACATAAAAAAATAAAGATTAATGATATAAAAAAAAAATAGAAAATAGAATGCATCCCCACATATTTGAGGAATATACGTGTTAGATAATATGTGAGTCCAGTCTTGAAGTCTTTTTTTTTATTTTATATTATTATTTTTTATATATATTTAAATTAAATATAAATAAAGCGCTCCCTGTCACGTGCTATTCCGCGACTCCTCCCCTACCAAGTCAGAAGAGGAGGCGCGAGATGTGGGCGGGTCTCCTAATGTAACGACAATCAGGGCTCCCAGTCAACTCCGTGACTCTCCCTATAAACGGAGGAGGCGCGAGATGTGGGCGGGTCTCCTGAGGTAGACAATGGGCGCTCCACGTCACTGGTAATTCCGCGACTCCTCCCCCTTAGCTGTAAACCGAGAAAGCGCGAGGTGTGGGCGGATCTCCTAAGGTACCGTTGCAGCCAGAGATTGGCAGCCTGTCACGTGGTAGTCAGCGAACCCCTCCCCCTCCAGCCGATGCGGAGTGCGTCACTTGGTTGGGAGTTAGTAGAGCGGTTAGTAGCGGGTTTCTGGAAGGACTGAGGATGGCGGAGGCACCGGGGGCAGATAATAGAGGTAAGGTACTCAGGACTATTAGTGAGCGCCCCCTGCTGGTATATTGCAGTGTATACCATCATCACCTATAATTTCTTATTACTAAAAGGCACTGGGGGCAGATAATAGAGGTAAGGTACTCAGGACTATTAATGAGCGCCCCCTGCTGGTATATTGCAAGGTGGTATACATCATCACCCATCATTTCTTATTACTATGGGGGGAGAACAGCGGACATTGACCTCCAGCATCAGGAACACCCTGACTATTAGAAAGCCATTCACATTCTGCTGGGTCCTCTATTCTCCTGGTAATGGGGGCCCCTTGATGAAGTCAGTGCTTTTACACTGGGAGTGGTGGGCGCCATGGTGATAACCCCTCAGGGGGCGGGTCCATGACAACCTGCACTCAGTGTGAAGGAAGCTGGGTGTCACTGAACCCGGAAGGACATGGTGTGGAGGAATAGATGTAGTGAGGAGGACAGCTCCAAATAGAAGGTGATAATTGCAGGGAGAGCTGCTCTCTTTTTATGCTTTAAACCAGCCGAAGAAGCACATAGAAGAAAATGATTAGCCTGGAGTTGGGATTTTAAGTCCTTGTTCACACAGGCTGCCTGCATGGGAAAATACGGCCATCACACAAGTGTACGCTTAAAGTAGTCCTCCAGGCTAAACCCATCTACCCCTAAAAATACTCCCTCCCTCCTCCTAACACCTCTACTGACTAACCCGTATAAGAAAGATGTACAGAACTTACCTATTTTCGGGGCGCTCTGGTCAGATCACGTGATCTCCCCAATGTCAGCCAGCAGAGGCTGCAGGGGAGAGGAGAGAGAGCGCTCCAACAACAGCTGGGGGTAATGACATCATTTAGAGGCTCCTATTCCACACTCCCTCCTCCCCTGCTGGCTGATCATGTGACCGGGCACGGATTGGTCAGCATAGGTGTTACGAGGGGGGAGACAGCATTTTAAAGAATAGTTTGATTTAATCTGAAATTCTACTGTTAGTATGCCCATGTAAAGGAGGTACAAGACTGCATAAAAATGAGAGGATGGGATTTATAGTAGTAAATTATGTTGTAAATCGCTGCACAAAACTGTTGGCGCTATATAAAACCTGTATAAATCTTCTAGATTTTGTTGGAATGTGTCATACGTGCCTATGTGTGTAAAATAAGTCCAGCAATGCATATTGATGTATTTTATTCAATTTTTATACTGATCTATACACAGTGCATGCTTATATGCTTATCATAGGTGTGCGCAGCCTATTGCATTAAAAGGGGTTGTAAACCCTACTGTTCTTTCACCTAATGTATCCTATGCATTGAGGTGAAAAACATTCTGTCATGCAGCACCTGCCCCAACCCCCCCCCCCCCCCCCGTTTTACTTACCTGAACCCGTTCTTTCTCTCCCCAAGGGATGAGCACACCAGCTTTAGCTAGTGTCTCAGGTCCTGATTAGATAGATTGACAGCAGCACAGCCTTTTTCTCCCGCTGTTGGCAATCAAATCCAATGGGGCAGAGCCGAGTCCTGCTGTCTGTGTCAATAGACCTAGCAGCAGCAGGACACGGGATCGCGCCCGCACGGGTGTCCTTGATTCGAGCGCTTCTCAAACGGGGTACTCAAGAAGAGGAGGAGCCACAAGGGCTGCTGAGGGACCCCAGAAGACAAGGATCGGGGCCACTCTTTTCAAAACCAACTGCACAAAGGAGGTAAGTATGACATGTTTGTTATTTATTAAAAAAAACAGGACTTAGTAACCCTTCAAGTACACACGTGTCTACATATATATGAGCGCCAGCAGGGAGATCAATTTCCCTGTCGGCACAGTGAAAGAGAAGTGAATAAGCACTTCTCTTATGACAGAGTCGGTAAGATGGAGATCTTTCCCATCTTCCTGCTGGCACAAAGAGCGATAATGACAATATGCTTGGGTTGATTAGGGTGTGCCCAGACACAGCCGGCGCACACTGTGCGCATGCCTATGATGCTTATTTGTATAGTCGATTCTGGATAAAATGAGAATCGCAATTTTTTTTTGCTTAGAATAAAGATCTTGATTCTTGGCGTAACCATCTTTCACATTATACAAAAGAATTGGGTTAACTTTACTGTTTCGTTTTTTATAAATTAGTTGAAGTATATTTTTTCCTAAAATATTGCCTTTGAAAGCTTGCTGCACAAATACAGTGTGACATAAAATATTGCAACCATCTCAATTTTATTCTCTAGGATCTCTGCTAAAAAATATATATAATGTTTGGGGGTTCTAAGTAATAAAGCATAAAATACAGATTTTTAACTTGTAAGCAACAAGTGTCAAAAAAGGTTTACTCTTAAAGTGCGATATCGCCCAGATTGTATGGCTGAATTTGCATCGAATTTGGCCAAACTCGCACAGGACCCTTTTTTGTTCCGCATCAAAATCGGATCGCATGGGTGATGTGAAAAATGCCTGTATGCCTAAAACTTGTTTTTAGTAGGGCTGCAGAAAGTAACGATTAATTCCTCGATTAATTATTAATATTTTTGATTGATCAAATTTTTTTGATCGGTAGGCTGCCTGCCCTGAGGCAGGGCCAAGCTGTGGCTGCAGCGCTCCGCTCCCTCCTGCTCCTCCTCCACTATACGTCATACACAGTCTGCAGGCATCTCTCGCTGTGTGTCTTCGAGCTGAGTGTGAAAACTTTGTTCGCGCTGTGAGAAAAGTCCCGCCCTCCTCCTAGATCAGCTCATGTGATAGACGCAGTGTTCTGTCTATTACACAAGCTGATCTAGGAGGAGGGCGGGACTTTTCTCAGCGCGGCCAACGTTTTCACACTCAGCTCCGAGACACACAGTGGGAGATGTCCGCAGACTGTGTAATCCAGGCACAGACACGGACTACAGCGAGGTGGCTGCACAGTGAGACTGCATTATAGGCACAGTGAGACTGCATTATGGGCACGGCAAGACTGCATTATGGGCACGGTGAGGCTGAGATTATGGACACGTGAGGCTGAGATTATGGTCATGGTGAGGCTGTGATTATGGGCATGGTGTGACTGCATTATGGGAACGGTGAGGCTGCGATTATGGGCACAGTGAGACTGCACTATGGGCACGGTAAGGCTACGATTATGGGCATGGTGAGGCTGCGATTATGGGCACGGTAAGGCTGAGATTATAGCACGATGAGGCTGAGTTTTTGACGTGTGACGTCCTAGCCATGCCCCGCTGTGTCCATCTTCGGCCGTTGCCATAACAAAGGAGATAAATCAGCTAAAAGTAGTTGGATCTATATCTGCGTTATAATTAATAGAAATTAGTTGATTAATCATTTTTTTTTTAAACACGAAAATTTTAGTAACAGCCCTAGTTTTAGGCATCAGTGTGCACAAGGCCTAATTACTGGAAATAGGCATAGTAAAATATTCTTGGCACCAGTAGGGGGGAAATGCCGCCATCGTCAGTCGGAGAACCCTCAGTTATCCTGGCCCAGTGTTCACCTGTTTACTGGTTTTAGCGGGACTGAACCTTGGAGATTCTATTCAAATAATGGAGCAGACAGGATGTAGGACAGTTATAGGACATGTCCAAAGGCTGCTCCCAAGTTTTAATATTTGTATATATTTTTCAAAGATTCTACAAATGCAAACTTGTAGTGCAAAGTGGAGTTGCCTTTAGTAAATAACCCCCTATATGTCTGTTTATGTTTCTCCGCTCACACACAAAACAGCATACGCTTGCCATGAGAAATGTGGAGGGCCACCATTGCTGGTTTCTTTCTAAAAATGATTATTGCCTGGCTGGTTTCATGTCTATCTAAAGCCAACATTTTTTTACATTGTAGGCATTACAGGGGAGGGTTAAAACTGCATTTGTTTTTCTTTTGTTTTAGTTTTTGCTATCTTTGTCTCATTGGGAAGATGTTTCTTCCCTTATCCTGTAGGCTCAACAGGTAGTGGAAATCTTTCCAATTTGGAGGAAATCCCCTCTATTGCTGCGTACACACGTAGCCGACTATCCGGCGGACTTAGTCTGGCCGACTTCCCGTCAGACTGTCCGTCCGACTTTCCGAACGGGCTACTTGCCCACGCACTTTTTCAGCGGACTAATCCGACTAAGTCCGCCGTACTATCCGCCGTACTTTCCGGCCTGGTACGGCTCAGGAGGGGGGGGCGCTCGCTCGTCCCCCCTTTCCTGGCCAGCCGGGTAGCGCGCTCGGACAAGGGTCTGATGTGGACCTGGGGGGACCCCCACGATTTTTTTCGGCGTTGGGGTTCCCCTTTAAGTCCATACCAGGTGGCGGGCCCCGCCTACCTGGAGACCCGCTCAAAATGAGCAGACTTTTCTCCGGGTGGGAAAAGTCCGTTCATTTCAAAAGTACGGCGGACTGGCATACGCACGGCCGGATTGTCTGCCGAAATGCAAGTCCCGCGGGAAGATTGGAGTGCAAAACTACTTTCTAAGTCCGCCGTACTTTTGGGTCCAAAAGTCTGCCGGAGGCTACACACGGGGGGATTGTCCGGCGGACTTGAGTTTGCCGGACTTTTCCACCCGATTGTTTGATCGTGTGTACGCGACATTAGTGTCACAGCCACAAATGTCCCCATTGAAAGATTATTGCTGTTCTGGATTTACCCTCATTTTCATTACTGGCATCATTGATGATCAGAGCAGTTGGAAAGCATACCTCTCCCTGGTGAGTACACAGCAGTACAAATCTGGAAGTGATTCTAAGCCAACTCTACTCCAAATCTTAAAAAAACTAAATTTTTGTCTTTTGTTATACTTTTGGTACTTTTGATAAACAGACTGGTAAAAAAACATGTGGCAAATATATCATAAGGGGGGGGGGGGGTCCTCGACAGTATATTGAGCTCTTGGGTCAGTGAATCAGAAAATGCTGAAGCATATGCATGAGAGCCAGGCAGCTAGCATTTTCAAAAGGAGAGGTCAGCGATGGCAGCCTCCAATCTTAGTGTATGACAGAGGTAATGGTATATATCACTTTTGTAGTCAGGTTTCAGAAATCTCCACTATGGGGGTTATTTACGGAAGGCAAATCCACTTTGCACTACAAGTGCAAAGTGCATTTGAAATTGCACTGAAAGTGCACTTGGAAGTGCAGTCGCTGTTTAATCTAAGGGGTAGATCTGAAATGAGGGGAAGCTCTGCTGGTTTTATCATCCAATCGTGCAAGCCAAAATGCTGTTTTTTTTAATTTTTATTGCATATCCCCCTCGGATCTACAGCGACTGGACTTTCAAGTGCACGTTCAGTGCAATTTCAAGTGGATTTTGCACTTGTAGTGCAAAGTGGATTTGTCTTTCGTAAAAAATAACCCCCTATATGACTGTTTATGTTTCTCCACTCACACATCTGAAAAAAATCTTTCTTACCTTTCTATGTGTTAGTTAGTTAGTTAGTTAGTTAGTTAGTTAGTTAGTAAAGCAGCCTTGGGGAGACTGCAAACTACTCTGACCAATTTGAAGTGAGAGAAAACTCAGGCCGCGTACACAGGGGCGGACTGTTCGCCCAACTTTGTCTGCTGAACAGTGTTTGGGCGGACAGTCCGCTCGTGTGTGGGCTTTCAGCGGACAGTTTCAGCGGACAGTTTGACGAACAAGGTTTTACGGAATTTCCGAAAAACTGTCCGCTGAAACCTTGTTTCAGCGAACAGTCCGCCCGTGTGTAGGCTTGTTCGTCAAACTAAGTTCCGCGCATGCTCAGAAAGGATTTACACGCCGAAAGTTATAATGCAGTGTATAGGACGTCGTATTTTTCGTCCCGTCGTACGTGCCGTTCACGTCATCGCGCACGGTTTCAGCAAACTGTTCGTTCGTCGTGTGTGGCCATGTCCGTCCATGCTAATTTTGAGCGGACTGTTTGCCGAAACTGTTGGACGGACAAAGTTGGGCGAACAGTCCGCGCGTGTGTACGCGGCCTCAGTCTCTCCCCACTAACAAAAGAGGAACAGACTGAGTTTGCTCCTTATTAATATACAATGGAGAAGGCCAACTTTCTAGATCTTTGGTTAGGACAGACATCCACAACTGATAATGAGATCTGCCAGCAGAGTACAGACAGGGTTAGTTATGGTAAACATTAAATCTGAAGATTAGCTCATGTAAATATAGCCCAACTCCCTAGTTCCCTCTGCATAGCACTTCATTTTTGGAGTTTTCAGAAAAGAGTAAGTAAAATGTAGAGTATTTTTTTTGTTATGCTGTTTGAAAGAGAATAGTGTATATAAGTAGGTGTTACCCCAATTTAGCTGCAAAAGTGGAAAATATATTACATTTGAAAAATGAGCTTAAGAAAACAAACTTTTTTATTTACAGAGACTGGCTTTCAAGTTGTGTCGAATTTGAACAGAAGCTTCCAAAACACCCTAGAGGTATATATTTTGTGTCATGATCTAATTTAAAGTAGAGCTCCATCCTGCCTGACTCTCTACAACTATTTGGGACATTGTAAGGATGAGCTCTTTCACCCATTTATACCAGAATAGCTGTGAGCTGCTGCATGGCTTTTCAGCTGAGATTGCTGCATACCAGCACAAGTGAAGTCTTTGTATATTGAGGGCTGCAACTAACGATTATTTTCATAATCAATTCGTTGGCTGATTATTGTTTTGATTAATCGGAAAAAAATCATTTAAAAAAAAAATAATATTCAATTTTTTCGTTTATTTCAAACAATAATGAAAAAACACTCAAACTGCATCACGACATAACTACTAAAGTGAATTCCTCATTCATTACTGACAATGCAGTGAGGGGGCTGGCCCTGAATGGGAGAGGGGACCGTATTGGCGAGTGGGAGGGAGTAACCTAGTTTGGAGGCGTTAGAGGGAGTAGGTTGGGAGGGAGGGAGTTTGGAAGATAGGAATGTGAGAGAGGAACCGGACCTGAGGGGGTTGCGATAGAAAGGGAGTTTGTTTGAACAAGGAACCAGAGCTAAAAGAGGGGAGTGGGCTGGGGAAAGGGACCTGACCAAAGCGGACTAGAGGAACCAGACCGGAGTGTGGAAGGGAGAGGTCTGTGTATTTCTCAACCTGACACCAATGATGGGGCACTATCCCCCCACCCCCAGGAACACCAATGATGGGGCACTATCCCCCCACCCCCAGGAACACCAATGATGGGGCACTATCCCCCCACCCCCAGGAACACCAATGATGGGGCACTATCCCCCCACCCCAAGGAACACCAATGATGGGGCACTATCCCCCCACCCCCAGGAACACCAATGATGGGGCACTATCCCCCCACCCCCAGGAACACCAATGATGGGGCACTATCCCCCCACCCCAAGGAACACCAATGATGGGGCACTATCCCCCCACCCCCAGGAACACCAATGATGGGGCACTATCCCCCCACCCCCAGGAACACCAATGATGAGGCACTATCCACCCACCCCCAGGAACACCAATGATGAGGCACTAACCACCCACCCCCAGGAACACCAATGATGGGGCACTATCCCCCCACCCCCAGGAACACTAATGATGAGGCACTATCCACCTACCCCCAGGAACACCAATGATGGGGCACTATCCCCCCACCCCCAGGAACACCAATGATGGGGCACTATCCCCCCACCCCCAGGAACACCAATGATGAGGCACTATCCACCCACCCCCAGGAACACCAATGATGAGGCACTAACCACCCACCCCCAGGAACACCAATGATGGGGCACTATCCCCCCACCCCCAGGAACACCAATGATGAGGCACTATCCACCCACCCCCAGGAACACCAATGATGAGGCACTAACCACCCACCCCCAGGAACACCAATGATGGGGCACTATCCCCCCACCCCCAGGAACACTAATGATGAGGCACTATCCACCTACCCCCAGGAACACCAATGATGGGGCACTATCCCCCCACCCCCAGGAACACCAATGATGGGGCACTATCCCCCCACCCCCAGGAACACCAATGATGAGGCACTATCCACCCACCCCCAGGAACACCAATGATGAGGCACTAACCACCCACCCCCAGGAACACCAATGATGGGGCACTATCCCCCCACCCCCAGGAACACTAATGATGAGGCACTATCCACCTACCCCCAGGAACACCAATGATGGGGCACTATCCCCCCACCCCCAGGAACACCAATGATGAGGCACTATCCACCCACCCCCAGGAACACCAATGATGAGGCACTAACCACCCACCCCCAGGAACACCAATGATGGGGCACTATCCCCCCACCCCCAGGAACACCAATGATGGGGCACTATCCCCCCACCCCCAGGAACACTAATGATGAGGCACTATCCACCTACCCCCAGGAACACCAATGATGGGGCACTATCCCCCCACCCCCAGGAACACCAATGATGAGGCACTATCCACCCACCCCCAGGAACACCAATGATGAGGCACTAACCACCCACCCCCAGGAACACCAATGATGGGGCACTATCCCCCCACCCCCAGGAACACCAATGATGACCTATTTCCGTCAAGAATCGTAATAGCCAGCTCTCATCTGCTGTATTGGACCTGTCAGACAGGGGGAATCTATCTAAACTCCTATCTAATACTTCGTTAAAATCACCTAACGCTATTATCAGAGTTCCTGCCTTATCCAATAAAAACTCAAGTAGCTTATACAAGACCTTTAGCTTAAAAGGGGGGGGGGGTATATAAATATTTGCCAGTACATAAGGTTGTTTTCCAATTAAACACAATAGAAATATATACCGGCCCTGTTCATCAATACAAGTCTCTCTACAGGAAAATGCTACCCCTCTCCCAACAAGAATACTCACTCCCCTTGAATAAGAGGAGTGGAATGAGTGGTACTGAACTTGGAACTTCCGATTGTTGAGTTGTGACACTGTATCAGGGGTTAAGTGTGTTTCCTGCAGAAACAGTAAACCAGGTCCCTTCCCCTCTAGTGTTGACAAGACCACAGCTCTTTTATTTGAATCACCCAAACCCAGACATTCCATGAGGTTATGCTTACTTTACTTTCTTGCATGGAAAAATAAGAAATACAATGCTAAAAAAAGTGGAAACCCAGAAAGAAAAAGAAAGAATAAAGAAGAGAAGAACGACCCGATAATCGAGCCAGTACACTTACACAACCCCTCTCCATCCTATATGATGCCACCAAGCTGAGTATTTCTCCCTCCCCCCCATTTTACTATTTGTGCATTCCAACATGCTAAAATTTGTGGTGTGTGGTGCCTAACCCTCCTCCCACCCCTAAACTCTGCCTCCCCTAACCCCCCTCCCACTCTGTCCTCCCTTATCCTCCCACCAATGCCCGACTGGGCCATCCCTAGGGACTTCACCTGCGACCTTACCATTACCAGTGCCCCCCCCCCCCCCCCCCGCTCTTTCCTTAATAATAATAGGCGTGTTAAATAGACAGCCCTAATTCCACAATATTCCTGTAGTATTTCAGTAATAATATAATAATGCAGTAATAGTGTTATTTAAAAAATAAGAAAGACACACACTAGAGGAAGAAAAACCCCACCCACCCTAGTTCCACAATATTCCTATAGCATTTCAGTGATAATATAATAACACACACTAAATAAGGAGGGAAAAGAAAAAAAAGGGGGGAGGGGTACAGAGCCCGGCAGGGTATGACACACCCACCCCCCTCCCCCCCCACAAGCAAAAAACAACCCTTATTAGACAATATTACTATAGTGTTTCAGTGATAATATAATGATGCTGTAGTGTTGTTTAAAACAGGAAAAAACACACACTGAATAAAAAAGGGGGGGGGGAGAGACACAAAGCCGAAGGGGTACAATATGCCCCCCCCTCCCACACAAATCAATTCCATTCACAAAATTTGCATGGAATTGATTTGTGCGGGGGGGCATATGTTCCTCCAGCCATTTCTCAAATTCAGCCAGTGAATAAACCACTTGCCACCCACCCTATAGCAGAAA
The DNA here is from genome assembly GCF_037356315.1 of Lithobates pipiens. Classification (NCBI taxonomy): domain Eukaryota; kingdom Metazoa; phylum Chordata; class Amphibia; order Anura; family Ranidae; genus Lithobates; species Lithobates pipiens. Next base: position 388,112,642 of record NW_027507718.1, on the reverse strand, counting down.
CACGGCTGCATAGTGGTTTCAAAATCCTGACCGGGGGCGGCGATCGTTGATGCGGGGTGTCAGTCTGACACCCCGTAACTACGGTCTTCCCACAGCGCGATTACCTTGCGCCCTTCTCTAAGTATATCAGCGAGGCAGACAGGCAGTACCGCCGGCAGATCCCACGATATTATCGGTGGGATCTCATTCGGCTACACTTGGCTTTCCGAACCCGAGAGGCAAGCTCCAGCGAGGGGGAAAGCAGGGGGGGGGGGGGCGAAGCAGCACTGCCGCGGCTCATCCCGACTCACCAGCAGACCGCTGAACAGACCGCCAGGAGCAGCAGGGGCTCTCAAGAGGCACGCGCAAGGCTAGGCATACAAACCAGAGAGCGGAGGTAAGACACCTGAGCTCAGCACACACACCCTCCTCCATCCGGCCACTCCCCGTGGCCAGCATAACTGGTTTGTTAGGTAAAACAAATCATCAAATGATAATGTCATAGCATTTACCATTGCATTTTTATTATTTTTCAGGATTACCAACACAGGTATTTTTTTAATTAAATGTATATTGCTAATATTTACAGGCTTTTCAACAGCAACTACAGTTTATTTGTGATCTTCTACAGCAAACTTTGGAAGGTGTTGATGTGGTAAGAATTGTTCCTCTTGTATATTTCTTGCATATAGAAGAAATTTGATGATGCATTTTATTATTATTTTCATTATAAAACGAATTGATTCATATAGAGATACCAGTATGGTATGAATACGTTGTTGGTATGAGCACTGACTCTTAGAACTTCTAATCTAATTTGTAAAATTTTAAGACGAAAGAGCCATATATACAAAAGATAACTCAAGCAGTTGGACTCAGTAGTTGTGAGCTGTCCTCTAACTGGGATGAGTGGTTGTTTGGTGTACAGTGGGGGTTATTTACTAAAGGAAAATCCACTTTGCACTGAAAGTGCACTTGGAAGTAAAGTCGCTGTAGATCCGAGGGGGACATGCAAGGAAAATAAAAAACAGCATTTTAGCTTGTACATGATTGGATGATAAAATCAGTAGCGCTTCCCCTCATTTCAGATCTACCCCTTAGATTTACAGTGACTGCACTTCCAAGTACACTTTCAGTGCAAAGTGAATTTGCCTTTCGTAAATAACCCCCAGTGTGCCTCTTGTGTGCACAACTGGAGCAACAAGTCTGTGATGATATGTCTAGACTAGAGAAGCTGACATCAGAAATCTGGAGTAACACTGAAGGTAATATATAACCTTGGGAGGAGTCTTTGCTCACTGAGCAGACATTGAGACTGGGTTCACACTATTGCAAATTGGATGCGGAGAAAATTGCATCCAATTTGCATGTCAGGAGATTGTGATCAGCTCTTTATAGAGCCGGTTCAAACATCTCTGGAGCAGCTCCGGTGAGAATTGCACAGGAGTCCTATGCATCTTCTGGTCTGTTTCAGGTCCGAAGTGAGCCACAAATGGACTGAATTCGAAATGGACCGGACTGAATTCGTACCTGGAATGTTGAACAGGGGCGCACCGGACCCCTGCCGTGAGCCGCTCCATGTGGCAGTGTGAACCCAGCCTTAGGCTCTGTTCACATGTCTGCAAATTGAATGCTTTTTGAACCGCATCCAATTCGCATGACGTGAACCAAACTGTCTTTCTGTGCAGTTGGTTTACATATATGTGGTGCAGCGGCAATGTGAATTTGCTGCAAATTTAAAAAGTGTTCTGTGCATTTTCTGAGCACTGCCGTGCGATTCTTTGTACATCTCATCAGACACATCTCATCAGATTTAAACACAAATTCAATCAGAAAAAAAACTGTGTGCCCCCCCCCCCCCAATCCATTTAAGGGGAACCCAACGCCAAAATTTAAAAAACAAAATGGCTTGGAGCCCCCCTCAAAATCCATACCAGACCCTTATCCGAGCATGCAGCCTGGCAGGCCAGGAAGGGGACGACGACGAGCGATCGCTTGTCGTGGGGTGGGGGGGGGGCCTCCAATGATGAACAGACTTATTTATATGATGGCCCTGTTTTATGTCTTAGTAAAAAAAGATTGATTTTTATCATCATTGTACTGCAATAAAGAGTTTTTGAATTTTTTCAGCTTCAGTCACAGGTTGCTGATACTTTGAATCTAAGCATCGGTGAAATTGAAAGTTTTCGAAGTAGTCTTTTAATAGCTCCAATGACCATTGCAATGGAGAAAGAGAATGAGGAACGTCAGGTGAATTTACTAAAATAATTTTTTATATCATTACATCTTTTAAATGTTTAACGCGTGAAGCTTTTCAAACAGCTTGAATATAAAAAGAGGAAAAGCCTTATGGTGTTGGCTGCTGCATTGATATCCTCTGTCCTCAGATCTCCCCTTCACCCCTGCAACCATAATCTTCTTGTAATGCGGGGGTTATTATGAGCCAAAGGACCTGCCATTTGCACTCTGCAAAAGTAGATTTAGAAGAAAAGTGGCCTCAACCAAGGTACCTCCTAGGCCACGTGACTGACGTGTTTTGCCCTGCCTACTGGTCTTGAACACGCCCTGTGGGTGAGGAGAAACATGTCATGGCCCGGGGGGGGGGTGGGGGGCGTGGGACCTAAGCTGAGGCCGCTTTTCATCTACACACAAGCTGATTGGAATGCGGCATCCTTCTACTTCATAATCCATACCAGGCTTGGATGAGCACCATAGGCGCCAAAACCTTTAATGAAGTGGATCAATGGAGGACAACAATTGACGCTTGACTGACTGGGGCCATGTCCAAAATACACCAACACAGGTTCAGTCTACTTTCTTTCAGTGAGACCTATTTAGCTGTCTGATTGACAGTTGACTTAGCCTCTCACTGCATGATTGAGAGCCAAAGCCAGCTGTGTCTGTCCCCTCTCCAGCCCAGTTCTCCAGTGAGTGCTGGAGGGGCAGAGTGGAGAGCGGTAACTGACAGTTCTCTTAGCTCTGAGAAGACCGTGAACCAAGTAATCAGTGGTCATGTGATCACTCAGTTCTTGGGCTTTGAGTTAGCGGGGAACAGCCGCTGCATCTGCTCGATACTGCAGCATAGAGGTGAGCATCTTAGTTTGTTTTTTTAACAACCCCATACATCTCCTTTAAATGAAGGGTTCAGGAAATAAGTTGCAAAGTGTAAATTGTTTTTGGCCCCTTTCACACTTGTGCGACTTGTCCTGTGACTTGAGACTGTAAAGTCGCATGACAAGTCGTACCCCATGATTTCCAGTACCGTTCACATCTGTGCTACTTCAAAGTAGTCCCTGCACTACTTTGGTCCAATTTTGATGCGTTTGAGGTCCACAGACCTCAAGACTACACAGACATTGATTGAAGTCACATCAAACTCACGCAACTTTCAGGTCATACAAGTGTGAAAGGGGCCTTCATTTTTTAAACTTTTATAACAAAATACTTTTTACATTTTACATTAAGTGTTACTATTCATTTTGTTCTTTGTAGTACATAAGTTTGCCAAATGTAATTACAGTTGTGTTCATAAGTTTACATACCCTGGCAGAATTTATGATTTCTCTGCCATTTTTCAGAGAATTTGAATGATAACACAAAAACTTTTCTTTTCACTCATAGTTAGTGTTTGGCTGAAGTCATTTATTATCAATCAACTGTGTTTTTACTCTTTTTAAATCATAATGGCAACAGAAACTTTCCAAATGACCCTGATCAAAAGTTTACATACCCCAGTTCTTAATACCGTGTATTGCCCCCTTTAACATCAATGACAGCTTGAAGTCTTTTGTGGTATTTGTGGATGAGGCGCTTTATCTTCTCAGATGATAAGCTGCCCATTCCTCTTGGCAAAAAGCCTCCAGTTCCTGGAAATTCTTGGGCTGTCTTGTATGAACTGCATGTTTGAGATCTTCCCAGAGTGGCTCAATGATATTGAGGTCAGGAGACTGAGATGGCCACTCCAGAACCTTCACTTTATTCTGCTGTAGCCAATGACAGGTTGATATGGCCTTGTGTTTTGGATCATTGTAATGTCCAAGTATGTGCCATGTGCAGCTTCCTGGCTGAAGAATGCAAATGTCCCTTCAGTATTTTTCATCTTGCCATCAATTTTGACCAAATTTCCTGTGCCTTTGTAGCTCACACATCCCCAAAACATCAACAATCCAACTCCGTGTTTCACAGTAGAAATGGTGTACCTTTCATTATAGGACTTATTGACTCCTCTCCAAATGTAGCGTTTATGGTTGTGGCCAAAAAGCTAAATTTTGGTCTCATCACTCCAAATGACTTTGTGCCAGAAGGTTTGAGGCTTGTCTCTGTGCTGTTTGGCGTATTGTAAACGGGATACTTTGTGGAATTTGTGTAGTAATAGCTTTCTTCTGCGACTCGTCCATGCAGCCCATCTTTCTTCAAGTGCCTCTTTATTGTGCATCTTGAATCAGCCACACCACATGCTTTCAGAGAGTCCTATATTTCACCTGAGGTTATTTGTGGGTTTTTCTTTGCACCCTGAACAATTTTTCCAGTAGTTGTGGCTGAAATTTTAGTTGGTCTACCTGACTGTGGTTTGGTTTCAAGAGAACCCCTCATTTTCCACTTCTTGATTAGAGTTTGAACACTGCTGATTGGCATTCCCAGTTCCTTTTAATATCCCTTTCCTGTTTTATACAGTTCAGCTACCTTTTTACTGTCGATCCTTTGACAATTCTTTTGCTTTCTCCATGACTCAGAATCCAGAAACATTAGTGCAGCACTGGATGAAAGAGGCAAGGGTCTGTCAGGAGTCCAGAAACTCATTGACCTTTTATACATACACACTGATTACAAGCAAACAGATCACAGGTGAGGATGGTTACCTTTAATAGCCATTCAAACTCTTTTGTGTGAACTTATATGTATATTATCAGGCCAAAATCACCAGGGTATGTAAACTATTGATCAGGGTCATTTGGCTAGTTTCTCTTGCCACTATGATTTAAAAAGAGTAAACACAGTTGACTGATAATAAATGGCTTCAGCCAAACACTAACCATGAGTGAAAGAAAAGTTTTTGTGTTATTCATATTCTCTGAAAAATGGCCAAGAAATCATAAATTCTGCCAGGGTATGTAAACTTATGGGCACAACTGAAAATTTAATTGTTTACAATAGTACAGTTATTTTTCCAAGTTCTGAGTAGCTGAAAAAGAAATTTGAATGCATTTGGGGACGGATCTACTAAAGAAAAATAGGTTGTTCCCCTAGCAAGGGATTTTCCCCCAGAGCTTAGTGAATGAGCTGAAGCTCTGTTGACTTCCATCGTTCAATCATATACATGCAAAAATCAATTTTTACGAACTTTCCTTACATGTGATTGGGTATTCTTTGTAATTGACAGTTCACCACATTCAGCAAGCTCTGGGGCAACTTCTATTGCAAGGTGAGCCTGTTTGCCTTTAATAAATCAACCCCTTTGTGTGTGTTAAAAATGTATTGTTGTTATTTATGTAATTTAGACCAAGGACATCATCTGTATAGAAGACCAAAGTCAACATCCTAATAGTACTGTAGAGGAAGATACGGTAACATCAGAACAGTCGGATTTAACTGAACCGTTTTCAGATGGTGATGAAAATTCACCTTTAAATACTGACACACAGCAGAATTATAACCTGCAGCACACGAATGCAGACAACCGCAAACCAGGAGAGTCGAATGTTTCATTTAAAAATGATGGAGTCAACCTTCAGGACATCTGGAAACAAGATTCCTATACTGAACATATGAATGGGACTGAAGGAGTAGACTCTGGAAATGTAAGCACATCTGATAGCACGTTTAATGCCATTGAAAGTGGTCCACTGTGCAGTACGATGAAAAATACTGAATGTGAGGAAATTGTACAGGATGACACACTACACATTATGGACCTTATTCAACCCCGTGATTCAAATTACTTTAGTCATGAGTGTGTGGAAAGTGGGCCATCACTAGAAGAAATAGAAGATAATAAGAGCACACCTAAAAAGGGAAACCTTAACTCATTGTTTAAAAGCAAACATGAAGAAACAGCAGGGTTAAATCGTTTCTCAAGTGAAGCAGATCAAGCAAAAAACCCAGACCAACCTGAAGGTAAGGCTTTTAAAGCTTTAAGACAACTGCATATTTGTGCCCAGTCCTTAAATTCTGAACATCTCCAGTACAGAGAGCAAATCAACACGCTCATAAAAGAAAAAACCTCCCTTCGTGAACAGTTATCTATAGCAGAGCAAGATGCAGAGGCCTATCATCAGCAATCGAAAGCCGTGATTGACAAATGTGAAGAACTTCTTAAAAAAAGGAAACAAATTCAGGATGAAAGAAACGATCTACGTTTTGAGAAGTATTTACTGATGAAAGATTTAGAGATGATGAAAGAAGAAAAGGAGAAGATTCTTAAAGACTTATCAACAGCTAATATTGAGAACGAAGAGCTCTTAAAAAAGTTAAATTCCTCAAAGAAAATTGCATTGTCTTACGCTAGAGAAAAACAAGTGATACATTGTTTGTGGAACAAGACATTAAAGGAAAATTCCCATCTCAGGAGGGAAGCTGATGAAAGTAGAACCCAGCTCCTGAAGGTAGGAGAAAAATGTCTATGGAAAATCTAATTTCAAGCAGCTCGGGTCAATGAATGGTAATTTTGTTTCAGTTTTGACATGTTTTAACCACTTTCCAGCTACAATACGTATATATACGTTACAGCCTGCAAGTGGTTTACCGGCATTACGGCATTATGGCTGAAGATATCAGCCATAACCCCGATACCTTTTTTTTTCAGAAGACAGCCAGCTTTCTTATGAGCCATTGGGCCTGTGTCCAAAACAGTGGGAGGAGACGTTCCCCTCTCCCGCTGGTGCTTCTTGGGCTTACTGTTACCACCGGTTTGCCCGAAAAATGATCTGATAATGCGACCATCTGATCCCATAGGCAATCAAAGAGTTAACACTCTGATCGACTCTATGGCCTTAGAGGACTGGAGCGACATCATGATGTCACTTCTGGTCCAGACTGAAAGAAAAAAAAATTAAAACAAAAGATCAGAAAAAAATATTTTGATATTATTCTTTTGCTTTTAAAGGTAAAGAAGGGATTTGGGGCCTTTTTGACCATCATAGATCATTTCATGAAGAGTACCTGTCATCCTTATTTCTATTACAAGGGATGTTAACATTCCTTGTAATAAGAATAAAAGTGATAAAAAAATTTTTTTTTATTTATTTTACTTTTTATTTTTAAACTGTCCATTTTAAATATTTTTTAAAGTGACCCCATCCCTCTTTGCTTGCACGCAGAAGCGAACTCATATGTAAGTAGCGCACACACGCACATGTAGCTGGTATTCGAACCACGCATGTGAGGTATCATCGCGACATTAGAGCGAGAGCAATAATTCTAGCGCTGGACCTCCTCTGTTACAGGTAGCCTGTAAATCGTCGCCTATGGAGTACCGTCGTTTGTCACCATTTCACTAGTATGGACAATTTTAAATGTTATGATATGATATGTTAGATATCTATTTACTCAATATAACATCATCTTTCACATTATACAAAAAAAAATTGTGATAACTATTGTGTTTTGTCTTCCTTTGTTTTTTTTATCCATTAACCACTTGCTTACTGGACACTTATACCCCCTTCCTGACCAGGAAAATGTTCAGCTTTCAGCGCAGTCACACTTTGAATGGCAATTGCTCGGTCATGCAACACTGTACCCATATAAAACTTTTATCATTTTTTCACACAAATAAAGCTTTCTTTTAGTGGAATTTAACAACTTTCCACCCGCCATAAAGCAAGATGACATGTGCAAAGTGGTTGTGTTCTTCTGAGCGGACATCATATGCCATGATCAGGATAACAAGCCGGTGTGTGCACGCAGCGCAGCGATCGGGGGTGCTGTGTGTCAGTCTGACACTGCATCTCCGATCTGGGTAAAGAGCCTGTGATGGAGGCTTTTTACCACGTGCTCAGCTGTGTCCGATCACAGCTGATCATGATGTAAACAGGAAAAGTCGTGTATCGGGTTTTCCTCACCCGTGTCTGCCAGGCGCGAGTAGAGGAGAGACAAATGGCTGTTCTCCTGACAGGGGCGTCTGCACTGATTGATTATCAGCGTAGCCCCCCCCCCCCCCCAGGATGCCCACCCAGGACCACCGGGGATGCCACCCATGGCTACCAGGGATGACCACCAGGGATGCCAATCAGTGTCCACATATGATGCCAATTAGTGCCCATCAGCATTGCCTGCCAGTGCCTCCATATCAGTGTTGCCTATCAGTGCCACTTATGAGTGCCCATCTGTACCGCCTATGAGTGCCCATCGGTGGTGCATATCAGTGCCGCCTATGCATGCCCATCAGTGCCGCCTCATCAGTGCTGCCTTATCAGTGCCCGTCATTGCAGCCTCATCAGTACCCATCAGTGAAGGAGAAAACTTATTTACAAAATTGTATAACAGAAACAATGAAAAACTTTTATTTTTTCAAAGTTTTTGGTCTTTTTTTATTTGTTTCGCAAAAATAAAAACCCCAGCGGTAATCAAATACTACCAAAAGAAAACTATTTTTGAGAACCAAATTATTACATTTTGTTTGGGTACAGTGTAGAATGGCCGCGCAATTGTCATTCAAAGTCCGACATTGCTGAAAGCTGAAAATTGGCTTGGGCAGGAAGGGGGGAAAGTGCCTGGTATTGAAGTGGTTAATCACCACAGTTTATTTTTTTGCTTAACAAGCAAAGAAAGGCAGAAAACATTTAAAAGTTTAAGCACGAGGAGCACAAGGGCAATGCGAGCGCGGGAGGACATCCATGGATGCCCTGCCGGCATTTTAAGCCCGTGCTGTAGCCATCTTTTGGCTATAACACAGGCGCGGAGTGGTTAAAGTGTATTCTTTCTATAAAAATTTTTCCTGGCCAGCCTCACGTCAGCACACAATAGGATTTGATTTAGCTGATATAGGGTGGGATAACAAAAAAGAGTCAAAAAACAACTGGTAATACTGCTTTAGTGAATATTTTAATTTGCTTGGAAGGGTGCTGACACCACTGCATTTCCAAAATTTGATGCACTAGCCGCTGTGACATCTAAACTGTAATATCTTGCGAAGGTTTCGCAGGAGCTCCAACTAGCGGTCCTGCATATGTCTTCAACCAATATATTAACAGAAGCTGCCCATGAGGCTGCTACCCCTCTTGTAGATTGAGCTCTAATAACTTGTGGAGGCGTCAGCCTCTGTTTCTCATATGTGAGGCTTATCACCTTGGTGATCCAGGTAGCTATGATTGTAGCTGATGCCGCTTCTCCTCTTCTAGGTCCTGACGGCAGGACGAACAAGGTATCCATTTTGCGCATCTGTAGAGAGCGCTTTAAGTAGGTTGAAAATAAGTTGACCATGTCCAATGGTCTGAGATCTAGTTCCTCCGCTTGTCTCCGCAGTTGTGCGAAGCTGGGTAGGACCGTCTCCCAATTGACATGGAACTTGGAAACCACCTTAGGGGTTAAGGTTGGCGAGGGCTTTAGGATAACTTTGTCTGGGAGAATGATGCAAAAGGAATCTTTGCAAGATGGAGCTGCCAGCTCTGAAACTCTCCTTGCTGACGTTATGGCTGTGAGTAAAATCAGCTTGACTGTCAGGAACCATAGTGGGCATGTCTCCGCAGGCACAAATGGATGTTGGAGCAAAGCTTTTAGCACTGTGCCCAAGTCCCAAGCTGGGAACAGGGACTTCCTTGGTGGTCTTATTCTTATGGCCCCTCTAAGAAATTGCTTTATTAGCGACTTGTCTGCCCATTTGTGGCCTGTGAAGCAAGACAAGGCTGACACCTGCACCTTTATGGTCTTGTATTCTAAGCCCATACTTAAAGCTGACTGTAAAAACTCCAGCATCTGAGCAATGTTTGCAGACAATGGGGAGAAATTTTGTTGTAAAGCGAATGCTGTAAATTTTCTCCAAATCCTGGTGTATGTGTCATTAGTTGTGGCCCTTCTTGACTTCAATAGTGTCGAGATTACCTCCTCTGAGATGCCCTGAGACTGCAGTCTGGCTGATTCAACAGCCATGTTGTCAGTTGCAATCTGCCTGGGTTTGGGTGACACCATTGGTCCTGCTGTAGAAGGTCCCTCTTCAGCGGCAGCCATATTGGGGGAACTGCGGCTATCTGCAGGAGCAGTGGGAACCATGGCCTTCCTGGCCAAAAGGGTAGGATTACAATTGCATGGACGTTCGCCCTCACAATTTTTAATAGGGTTTTCATTATCAGAGGTACCGATGGGAAAAGGTAGACTAGGGGAAATTCCCACGGGATTGAGAAGGCATCTTAAGCTAGCACTTCGTTGCAGTGGAATCTTGACACAAACTGGGGTACCTTGCATTCCCTGGGGTCGCCATCAGATCAACCGAGTGTGTACCCCACCTGTAAAAGATTGTTTTCAGATAGTCCTTGTTGAGTGCCCACTCGTTCTTGTTGGGAAAATCCAGACTCAAATGGTCTGCTATGTAGTTTTGACTGCCTGGAATGTAGGCTGCCATCAAGGCTTCCACATGTGCCTTGGCCCAGACGAATATCTCGGTTGCCAGCTGCAGCAGTGGCAAGCTCTTGGTTCCTCCCTGATTGGTTATATAAGCGACCGCCGTCCGGTTGTCCAACATAAGCTTGACCCGAGCTCCCTGAATCAGGTTCTCGAATGCCAGTAGGACTAGGTATGCTGCTTGTAACTCCAAAAGTTTGGAGTGTCTGGACTCCATCCTGCTCCATTTGCCTTGAACCCGTCTGTCGAGGCAGTGAGCACCCCAGCCCCAGAGACTGGCATCCAAGGTTATTTGGATCCAATCTCCAGGGCTAAGAGGCATGCCTGTGACAGAGTTCCTGGCGCTATCCACCACGCCAAGCCCTGGCGGATCCGTCTTGGTATGAATATTTTTTGGTGGAGTGATATGCCATCCCTCTGGTTCAGAAATTACGTTTGGAATGCCCTTGTATGGAATCTTGCCCAGAGAACAGCTGGGGTTGCTGCGGTAAACATTCCCAGAAGCGTCATACAGTTCCTCGCCGACAGTGACGAGGACTCCATCACGCTGTTCACGCAGGCTACTAGCTCAGCTATCTTGCAATGTGGTAGCGAGACCTGCCCTTTGCTTGTGTTGAAAACAAGCCCTAGACCAGTGATGGCGAACCTTGGCACCCCAGATGTTTTGGAACTACATTTCCCATGATGCTCTGGCACTCTGCAGTGTACTGGAGCATCATGGGAAATGTAGTTCCAAAACATCTGGGGTGCCAAGGTTCACCATCACTGCCCTAGACTAACAAGTTGTCGTCTAAGTAGTGGAAAATTTTTATGCCCCTCAAACGTATAACAGCGATTGTAGCTAGCAAGGTCTTGGAAAAGACTTGAGGTGCTGTGCTGATTCTGAAGGGAAGACATTTGAATTGGAAATGATCTTCCCCTACCATGAATCTCAGGGATCTTTGGTGATGCCTGTTGATTGGGACATGAAGGTAGGCATCTGCTAAATCGACTGATATTAGCCAGTCCCCTGGTAGCAGAATTGATATAATTGTAAATATTGATTCCATCTTGAATGTCTTGGGGTCGATGTAGTGGTTTAGAGATCTAAGACCGGTCTGAGATCTCCGGACGCTTTGGGCACCAGAAAAATTGTGGAGTAAACCCCTGTTCCCTGCTGCTTTTGAGGAACCGCTGAGATTGCCTCTTTCTGAAGTAATTCGGTCACATGTTCTTGCAAGCACCTTTGTTTCTTCTGATCTTGTGGCCATTCTGTCTGGACAAAGATGTCCGGTGGTTTTTCTTGAAACATTATCTTGTACCCTCACTTGACTGTTTTCTGGACCCATTGGTCCTTGACCTTCTCCGCCCATAACTTCCAAAAGGATGCCAGTCTGGCACCCACCTGGGGGTTATGGGCGGTCAACCCATCAAAAGGACTTCTCCAGTTTCTTAGTGGTCTGAGCGGCCTTAGTCTTCACGTTATGAAGAAAGGAGCTTTGTGAGCCTCTCCATTGGGGTCTTGTATATTCTCGGCCTGGTCTATATGACCTGGCCTCCTGCGCCCTTCTGAACTCTGATTGGCCTGAGTGGTTTGCTGTCTCCTTTTGGGTCTCTGTGGTAGCAGACCCGACTTCCCTTCAGTAGCTTGTTTAATAGCTTCCTCCAGGGTGTCCCCGAAAAGCATCTTGCCCTTGTATGGAATGTTACAAAGTGCCTGTTTCAAGGTACTGTCTGCCACCCAGTGGCGTAACCATAGGGCCCTTTTCGCCGTTACTGAAAACTTCATAATAATTCTTGCAAGGCCGCTGAGAGATAAAGTTCCTTCATTGCTGAAATGATTCTGGCCGTCTCTACGTCAGACTTCAAGGCCGTCTTCACATTTGTGACCCAGACCTTCAGAGCCCTGGAGATCAAGGTTAGGGCTATGGCCGGGCGACAAGCTGCTCTTCTTTAGATCTGTGTCTGTGCGTCTGTCCATCGGGTCTCTGAAGGTTGTAGAATCCTGCAATTACAGGGACAACTGACTTGCTAGATGATGCTAGGTGACTCCCAAAATCATCTTCTGGGGTGTTAAATGGGTATAATCTTAAAAAGCAATTTTGTATGTTCGCCTTCCTTTCCGGCTTTCCCCACTCCTCATCGAATAATTTGCGGATCTCCGTCATGAACGGGAAGGTTGCCCCTTGCCTTTTCAAGTTAGGGAAATATCTTTTAATTTTTTCCGGAGGCTGAGGGTCTTGTTCCCAGTCTATGGCCTCCTTCACTGCTACAATGTAAGGGTCTATGAGTTGGAAGTCGAACAAATATTCTGACGGTTCATCAGAGTCTGAAGAATCTCCTGAAGGTATTTCAAGCCCTGGTGATGACCCCCCACTATATGTTATTTGTCCCCATTCTTGCTGCATACCTAGACAATTTTTAAAATGTATTTCTACTTTTTCTAGTTGTTTCTTTGCAGTAGCTTTATACATAGAACTACAAGTAGCTTGAAATTGTTCAGAAAAGCTTGTATAGTGCAATTATGAAACAGATATAGGGATATGCTTTGCATATTTCTTAATGATTGCAAAGCATTCTCTGATTGGACAAGGGAGAGAGGTGGAGTGGTGACTGCAAGTGTCCTCTGATTGGCCACTGTGCCTAGCAGCAGACCCGTGTTCACTAAGCAGCAGGGCAGTCGCTCAGCTTTGGATCTGGAAGCTAGTGAAGCAGCAGTGTATTCTGCAGTGGTTTCCAGCTACTAGAAGGATCCCACAGGTATGGCATATGCCTAGTTAGATTGGTCCACGCTGGACCAGTGTAATGGTGTACAAAATGCCTTACTTGGAATTCTTCTTGAGTTTTATTAGTTTACAGTTTTACAAGAAACAGAATATACACTTCAACGAGGAAAGTTACAAAGTGAAAAACTAGCAAAGTGCAAGGTTTTCAGTTGTTCTAAGTCAAGTAGCAGTATAATATAATATTGCCGGTTTCTTATACGGGATATGCACATTGGATCAATAACACTACAGATAGAATAACAGAACCAACAAATAAAAAACATGCTTTGTTGCATATACAAGTACTGTAGATTATAGCTATCTACATAAGTGACTTTGCTTAGTTGCTTTTTTGATGCCTACCGGGTCTACTGTGAGCAGGATAACACCGGTTCAATTACTTGCCGTACATTCCTAATGCATAAGCCATGTGTTCCACTGCTTCCAGAATATCTCCCTCTTGCCGATTTTAATAACAAACCTATATTTAAATTGAGTTGTTCATTAAAGTGGATGTAAACCCTCACATATACCCAGTGAAGTGAATAGCCTCGCATGATACACAGAGATGAAACAAATCTCCCTACATACGTTTTATTTGTATATCTGCTGTCTTCAGCTTTCTACATTGTTTAAAAAGTGAACATCCCATTCTTCCTGTTCCACCACTGGGTGTGGAGTCTTGACATACACTTTGTGAGAGCTGATTGGAAGAAAGGCACCCCCCACACACACACACACACACACACATAGGCAGGGGAATGAAGAGCTGTGTTATGAATAGAACAGCTCTCTGATAATCTATCTCTATGCACCCACCCCGGCATAAATTTCCAGCTGCTTTTAACTCCTGTGTCAGAGAGCTTATCAGAAGTGATCATGCTGATAACAGAGGAACGGAGCAGCAAAAAGACATGGGAGCTTTGGAGGGAGATAAGTAAACACTGCAGATATATGTGCCTAGGTCAGATTTTATGAAAGGGTTTACATCCACTTTAAGAGCGTTTAGAAGGCACATCTTTTTAGGGTCACTTTTTGTGTCCAGGCTAAAGCAAAAGTTTTCCTTCCTGCTATAAGGAAATGTGTAAACAAAGTCTGGAATTCATAAGGCTTAGATGTAATATGGAGATATTTGTAAAAGTTCTTGTTTTGGAGGAGGTAGCTGTAATCTAAATCCTCCAATGACCTTAGTAGGCCTTTCTCATAAAGCTTCCCAATATCTTTGACGCCTATGGATAGCCAAATCTGAAAAGAAAGTTCAGAAATAAAAGTTTCCAGGGTAGCCAAAGGGTGTGTTGGGTAGGCATATGATAAAGTGAATTGGGGGCCTTAAAGAGGAGGTCTGACCACCACTGCAAACATGAAAAGCAAGCAACTGCTCATACTGCAGCTGCTGACTTTTAATAATCAGATACTTACCTGTCCTGGAGTCCAGCGATGTCGGCACTGCAGCTGATGTTTTCATCAGCTGTCGGGTGCATTTACGTCCATTGCGAGTAAGAGAACCAGGCAGTGTAGCCTTACAGCTTCACAAAGGGAACCCTACTGCGCTCCGCTCCTCTCTCCTACTGGACAGATGGCCAGGGGGGTGGAGGGAACGATGATGCAAATACCCGTGGCTGAGGCTCCCCGGAGTGGGGACAGGTATCCTGCCCCCCCCCCCCCCGGAAGGTGCCAAATGTGGCGCCGGAGGGGGGAAGGAGTACAATGAGCAGAAGTTCCACTTTTGGGTGGAACTTTGCTTTAAGAGCAGCAGTGACTGTCCGAAGTCAAGATAGCCCATGAGAAGTGCTCTCAATGGGTGGAGATTTTACGGCCTATAGCTTGCTCTTATTTGTATCCATTGTCTATCTTTAATGAGGGACCACCAATATCTCAGTTGATCCAACACAATTGCTTTATAATATTAGAATACAATAGGCTCCCTTACTGAAGGAGACCCTAAAGGATATGTTCACCTTTCATAACATGTAACATGCTACGAACAGACTAGACCCCCCACCCCGAATGTCCGCATGTAGAGCATTCCACCCCCTCTTTCACCCCCACCCCTGCGGTGTGGAGCGCCATAGTAGTGCATTCTCTCTTTCTGTCAGATTGTATCTCCTTGCCTAGATACACTGTCAGATCTGCTGGAGACCTGCATGGCACCAGTGATCTGCTGATCGCTGGTTGAGTGCTTTACAGGCTCAAAAAAAAAAAAAAAATGCAAAAAAAGTAAACTTATCCTTTAAACATAAACAGGATAGAGTTTTCAAATCTGGGATGCTTTTTCCACATATACAGTATCTCACAAAAGCGAGTACACCCCTCACATTTCTGTAAATATTTTATTATATCTTTTCACGTGACAACACTGAAGAAATGACACTTTGCTACAGTGTAAATTAGTGAGTGTACAGCTTGTATAACAGTGTAAATTTTCTGTCCTCTCAAAATAACTCAACACACAACCATTAATATCTAAACCTCTGGCAATAAAAGTGAGTACACCCCTAAGTGAAAATGTCCAAATTGGGCCCAAAGTGTCAATATTTTGTGTGGCCACCATTAGTTTCCAGCATTGCCTCAACCCTTTTGGGCATGGAGTTCACCAGAGTTTCACAGGTTGCCATTGGAGTCCTCTTCCACTCCTCCATGACGACATCACGGAGCTGGTGGATGTTAAAGACCTTGCGCTCCTTCACTGTCCATTAGAGGATGCCCCACAGATGCTCAATAGGGTTTAGGTCTGGAGACATGCTTGGCCAGTCCATCACCTTTATCCTCAGCTTTTTTAGTAAGGCAGTGATTGTCTTGAAGGCAGTAGCGGCTGGTGCTCCATTTATTTAGCGGGGCGCACACAAAACCCCAACCAACCCCACCCCCCCAACGTCACTCGCCCGTGATGGGGCCGAAAAATAGATAGATACATAGATAGATATGCAGTTAGCTAGATATGCAGTTAGATAGATAGATAGATATGTATGCAGTTAGATAGAGATAGTTATGTAGTTAGATAGATAGATATAGATCTATATGCAGTTAGCTAGATAGATATAGATGTATATGCAGTTCGATAGATAGATAGATAGATAGATAGATAGATAGATAGATAGATAGATAGATAGATATAGCTATGTATGCAGTTAGATAGATATGCAGTTAGATAGATAGATATCGATATATATGCAGTTACATAGATAGATATATATGCAGATAGATAGATAGATATAGATGTATATGCAGATAGATATATATATGCAGATAAATATATAGATTGATATAGATAGATATATATGCAGATAGATAAATAGATAGATATAGATGCATATGCAGTTAGATAGATAGATTTAGATATATATGCAGATAGATATAGATATATATGCAGTTAGATAGATAGCTAGATATAGATATATATGCAGATAGATAGATAAAGATATATCTGCAGAGAGAGAGATAGAGAGAGAGACACATAGAGGGAGAGACAGATAGAGAGAGAGACAGATAGAGAGAGAGAGAAACAGATAAGAGAGAGAGAGACAGATAGAAAGCGAGACAGATAGAGAGAGACAGATAGAGAGAGACAGATAGAGAGAGACAGATAGAGAGAGACGGATAGAGAGAGAGAGACACATAGAGGGAGAGACAGATAGAGAGAGAGACAGATAGAGAGAGAGAGAAACAGATAAGAGAGAGAGAGAGACAGATAGAGAGAGACAGAGAGAGAGAGAGACAGATAGAGAGAGAGAGACAGATAGAGAGAGACGGACAGAGAGAGAGAGACAGATAGAGAGAGAGACGGATAGAGAGAGAGAGACGGATAGAGAGAGAGAGTTAGAGAGAGAGAGACAGATAGAGAGAGAGAGTTAGATAGAGAGAGAGAGAGAGACGGATAGAGAGAGAGAGTTAGATAGAGAGAGAGTGTTACATAGAGAGAGACAGATAGAGAGAGAGAGTTAGATAGAGAGAGAGAGACGGATAGAGAGAGAGAGACAGACAGAGAGAGTTAGATAGAGAGAGAGACCGATAGAGAAAGAGTTAGATAGAGAGAGATAGAGAGAGAGACAGATAGAGAGAAGAGAGTTAGATAGAGAGAGACAGATAGAGAGAAGAGAGTTAGATAGAGAGAGACAGATAGAGAGAGAGAGAGAGAGAGACAGATAGAGAGAGAGATGAGAGAATGTACAGGATGACTGCAGGACGGGAGCCCTCATGGTATACACATACAGAAGATGTGTAATGAAGGCTCCAGCACATTGTTGAGTGAAGGGCTGGAGAGGAGGTTGATTCCAGGCAGGGCAGAGGTGAAGCACGGCTCCCTCTGATCACAGACTGAGAAGAAAATATACAGCACAAGGTGCTGCTGTATATGGCAGGGGTGGACAGAAAATTAGTCTGTTTTGTAACACATACCTGGCTTTTCCATTCACACGGAGCTGAAACAGGAAGTGACACGCCGCCCCGAGGACAGTACCGCCCAGACATGAAGGCATGAAGGAGAATGCCCCAATGAACATCTAGAGGCGCACTCCACAGCACCACAGGGCATCAAAAAACACCACAAATGAAGCGTCTTGCCTGCAATCATGGGATTGCATTGGCATGACGCTTCCATAGTGCATTGTGTCCGGGCATATGCCCCGAACACAGTGCACTTAAAGGATCTTTTTTTTTAAGGGGCTTTTTTTTGTGACTGGCTTTGGGGGCGGGCCGCCACTGCTTGGTGGTGTCTTTGGGATCGTTATCATGTTGGAATACTGCCCTGTGGCCCAGTCTCTAAAGGGAGGGGATCAAGCTCTGCTTCAGTATGTCACAGTACATGTTGCCATTCATGGTTCCCTTAATGAACTGTAGCTCCCCAGTGCCGGCAGCACTCGTGCAGCCCCAGACCATGACACTTCCACCACCATGCTTGACTGTAGGCAATACACACTTGTCTTTGTACTCCTCACCTGGTTGCTGCCACACACGCTTGACACTCTGTGAACTAGATGAGTTTATTTTGGCCTCAGCAGACCACAGGATATGGTTCCAGTAATCCATGTCCTTAGTCTGCTGGTCTTCAGAAAAGTGTTTGTGGGCTTTCTTTTGCATCATCTTTAGAAGAGGCTTCCTTCTGGGATGACAGCCATGCAGACCAATTTGATGCAGTGTGTGGCGTATGGTCTGAGCACTGACAGGCTGACCCCCCAAACCTTCAACCTCTGCAGCAATGCTGGCAGCACTCATACGTCTATTTCCCAAAGACAACCTCTGGATATGATGCTGAGCATGTGCACTCAACTTCCTTAATAGACCATGGTGAGGCCTGTTCTGAGGGGAACCTGTCCAGTTAACCACTTTCAGACCGGACCATTTTGCTGGTAAATGACCAGAGGTCTTTTTACAATTTGGCACTGCGATGCTTTAACTGGTAATTGCGCGGTCATGCAATGTTGTACCCAAACAAAATTTGCGTCCTTTTCTTCCCACAAATAGAGCTTTCTTTTGATGGTATTTGATTGCCTCTGCGATTTTTATTTTTTGCGATATAAATGGAAAAAGACCGCAAATTTGGAAAAAAAATTATATTTTCTACTTTTTGTTATTAGAAAAATCCAATAAACTCAATTTTAGTCATACATTTAGGCCAAAATGTATTCAGCCACATGTCTTTGGTAAAAAAAAAGTCAATAACTGTATATTTATTGGTTTGCGCAAAAGTTGTCACATCTACAAACTAAGGTACGTTTTCTGGAATTTACGCAGCTTTTAGTTTACGACTGCCTATCTCATTTCTTGAGGTGCTAAAATGGCAGGGCAGTACAAAACCCCCCCAAATGACCCCATTTTGGAAAGTAGACCCCCTAAGGAAATTGATAAGTGGCATGTTGAGCCCATTGAATATTTTATTTTTTTGCCTCAAGCGATTGAATAATGACAAAAAAAAAATTATTATTTTTTTTTTACACAAAGTTGTCACTAAATGATATATTGCTCACACATGCTATGGGCATATGTGAAATGACACCCCAAAATAAATTCTGCTGCTTCTCCTGAGTACGGGGATACCACACGTGTGGGATTTTTTGGGAGCCTAGCCGCGTACGGGGCCCCGAAAGCCAAGAACCGCCTTCAGGTTTTCTAAGGGCGTAAATATTTGACTTCACTCCTCACTACCTATTACAGTTTTGAAGGCCATAAAATGCCAAGATGGCACAAAACCCCCACAAAAGACCCCATTTTAGAAAGTAGACACCCCAAGCTATTTGCTGAGAGGCATGTTGAGTCCATGGAATATTTTATATTTTGCCACAAGTTGCGGGAAAATTACAAACTTTAATTTTTTTTTATTTTTTTTTCACAAAGTTGTCACTAAATGATATATTGCTCACACATGCCATGGGCATATGTGAAATGACACCCCAAAATAAATTCTGCTGCTTCTCCTGAGTACGGGGATACCACATGTGTGGGATTTTTTGGGAGCCTAGCCGCGTACGGGGCCCCGAAAGCCAAGAACCGCCTTCAGGTTTTCTAAGGGCGTAAATATTTGACTTCACTCCTCACTACCTATTACAGTTTTGAAGGCCATAAAATGCCAAGATGGCACAAAACCCCCACAAATGACCCCATTTTAGAAAGTAGACACCCCAAGCTATTTGCTGAGAGGCATGTTGAGTCCATGGAATATTTTATATTTTGCCCCAAGTTGCGGGAAAATTACAAACTTTTTTTTTTATTTTTTTTTTTCACAAAGTTGTCACTAAATGATATATTGCTCACGCATGCCATGGGCATATGTGAAATGACACCCCAAAATTAATTCTGCTGCTTCTCCTGAGTACGGGGATACCACATATGTGGGACTTTTTGGGAGCCTAGCCGCATACGGGGCCCCGAAAACCAAGCACCGCCTTCAGGCTTTCTAAGGGCGTTACAGTTTTGAAGGCCATAATATGCCAAGATGGCACAAACCCCCCCCAAATGACCCCATTTTGGAAAGTAGACACCCCTAAATTTAGGGGTACACTAGTGACACTAGGTAATAAATGGCGGGTGCCCTGAAACTATAAAAAAATAACTAACCAACCAGCGTCACCTGTAACCGTTATATGGTGATCACTGGTGAAAGGGTTAACTAGGGGGCAATCAGGGGGCTTTATGCGGTAGTATATGGGGGTCCCTGGCGCTATAAAAAGCTGTGGCGAACCTAAATACCTACCTGCCTAACTAGCGTCACCTGTGACACTAATACAGCGATCAGAAAAATGATCGCTTATTAGGCTGGGTTCACACTGGAGCGATGCGGGAACGCCACGAATCCGCCGCGGGTTCCCGCATCGCATGCTTCCCGGCGGCAGTTCACACTGCCCTATGCGAACTGCTGGGAGTGTCAGTGAAATGTTAATGACACCCCCAGATCAGTTCGCATATCGCAGTGCGATCTGCAAACTCGGATCGCATGGTGTGAACACCCATGCGATCCGATTCTGCTGCGGACCAAAAAAAGGGTCCCGTGCGAGTTTGCGGCGGGTGCGACACGAATTCAGCCATACTATCTGTATGGCTGAACTCGAATCGCACAGAGATCGGATGTGATTTGCACTGCAGTGCGGTGCGAATCACATCCTTTCTCATAAACCGCTGCAATGTGAACCCAGCCTTAGTGACACTGGCGACGGGGGGTGATCACGGGGTTAAACCTTTATTGGGGGGGTTAGGGGGGCACATTAGAACTAAAGGGGGCTAACCCTAACTGCCCTAACAGTTATTACAGTCACAAATGACACCAATGCAAAAAAAAAAAAAATGCATTGGTGTCACTGTGACTGGGGGGGCAGGGGTAATTGGGGGGGTAATCGGGGGGTAAAGGGGGGGTGTGAGTGTGCCTGGCATGTTCTACTGTATGTGTGGTGTGTTGGTGCAACTCACCGATGCTCTCTCCTCGGTGCCGGAACGAAAAATACCGACACGGAGGAGAGAATACATCACTTCCTCTCCTGTGTTTACATTACAGGAGAGGAAGTGATGTCACGGAGGATTTTCATTCGTCGGGAGCGATCGCGAGGGGGTGGCCATGAATGAATGATCGCTCCCGAACGAATGCCGACCGCTGCAGGCACCGGGGGGGGGCCCGATCGGGCCCCCCACCCGTGGGAAGGCAGGGACTTATATATACGCCCTTATGCCTGCCCGTGCCATTCTGCCGACGTATATCGTTGTGCGGCGGTCGGCAAGTGGTTAAACTGTTGTATGGTCTTGGCCACTGTGCTGCAGCTCAGTTTCAGAGTCTTGGCAATCTTCTTATAGCCCAGGCCATCTTTATGTAGAGCATCAATTCTTTTTTTCAGATCCCCAGAGAGTTCTTTGCCATGAGCTGCCATGTGGAACTTCCAATGACCAGTATGAGAGAGTGATAACACCATATTTAACACACCTGCTCCCCATTCACACCTGAGAGATTGTAACACTAACGATTCACATGACACTGGGGAGGGAAAATGGCTATTTGGGCCCAATTTGGACATTTTCACTTAGGGGTGTACTCACTTTTGTTGCCAGTGTTTTAGACATTAATGGCTGTGTTAAATTATTTTGAGGGGACAGCAAATTTACAGCTGTACACTCACTGCTTTACATTGTAGCAAAGTGTCATATCTTCAGTGTTGTCACATGAAAAGATATAATAAAATATTTACAAAAATGTGAGGGGTGTACTCACTTTTGTGAGCTACTGTATGTGTGTGTGTGTGTGTGTGTATATATACAGACTCTCCTCATTTAACAACTTATTTAATGACCACGCGGACTTGCGACCAGCTCTAACTTTTACTTTTGGTGCACTGTACATCATTGTATTGCAAGATTTTTGTTGTTTATATGTTTGTGTTCTGTACTTATGCAAAGTAAAACAATGTAACTGAGTTGGAGTTTTGTGTTTAGACCTTTTTTTCAGAATGTAGTACAGTACAGTAGTTAAGGATGCTTAAAATAATTACTTGTGGCTCCTCGTTTAATAACCAATTAGTTAACAACCTAGTCGCTGGAACGGAACCTGGTCGTTAAGTGAGGAGAGCCTGTATAGACCAGTGATGGGAACCTCGGCACCCCAGATGTTTGGGAACTACATTTCCCATGATGCTCCACTACACTGCAGAGTGCATGAGCATCATGGGAAATGTAGTTCCAAAACATCTGGGGTGCCAAGGTTCGCCATCACTGGTATAGACCATAGTTTGTAGACGCTATAACTTTCACACAAACCAATTAACCACTTCAGCCTCGGACCAATAAATACCTTAAGGACCAGAGGTCTTTTTGCAATTTCGCACTGCGCTGCTTTAACTGGTAATTGCGCGGTCATGCAATATTGCACCCAAACGAAATTTGCGTCCTTTTCTTCCCACAAATAGAGCTTTCTTTTGATGGTATTTGATTGCCTCTGCGATTTTTTTTTTTTGCGATATAAATGGAAAAAGAGCGAAAATTTTGAAAAAAAAAGATATTTTCTTCTTTTTGTTATAAGAAAAATCGAATAAACTAAATTTTAGTCATACATTGAGGGCAAAATTTATTCAGCCACATGTCTTTAGTAAAAAAAATGTCAATAAGCGAATATTTTTTGGTTTGCGCAAAAGTTATAGCGTCTACAAACTAGAGTACATTTTCTGGAATTTACACAGCTTTTAATTTATGACTGCCGATCTCATTTCTTGAGGTGCTAAAATGGCAGGGCAGTACAAATCCCCCCCAAATGACCCCATTTTGGAAAGTAGACACCCCAAGGAAATTGCTGATGGGTATGTTGAGCCCATTGAATATTTATTTTTTTTGTCCTAAGGGATTGAATAATGACAAAAAAAAAAAAAAAAATTTTTTTTTACAAAAAGTTGTCACTAAATGATATATTGCTCACACATGCCATGGTTATATGTGGAATTGCACCCCAAAATACATTCTGCTGCTTCTCCCGAGTACGGGGATACCACATGTGTGGGACTTTTTGGGAGTCTAGTCGCGCACGGCACCCCGAAAACCAATCACCACCTTCAGGATTTCTAAGGGTGCAAATTTTTGATTTAACTCCTCACTACCTATCACAGTTTCGAAGGCCATAAAATGCCAAAATAGCACAAAACCCCCCCAAATGACCCCATTTTGGAAAGTAGACACCCCAAGCTATTTACTGAGAGGCATGTTGAGTCCATGGAATATTTTATATTTTGCCAAAAGTTGCGGGAATATTACAAACTTTTTTTTTTTTGCACAAAGTTGTCACTAAATGATATATTGCTCACACATGCTATGGGCAGAAGTCAAATTACACCCCAAAATAAATTCTGCTGCTTCTCCCGAGTACGGGGATACCACATGTGGGGGACTTTTTGGGAGCCTAGCCACGTACGGGACCCCGAAAACCAAGCACTGCCTTCCGGATTTGAATATAAAATGCTATAAAAAACAAACTAACCAGAGTCACCCGTAACACTTATACGGTGATCAGTGGTGAAAGGGTTAACTAGGGGCAATCAGGTGGTTCAAATTTTTATTAGGTAGTATATGGGGGTCCCTGGCGCTATATAAAAACCTGACGGGGAACCTAAATAACTAACTGGCTAACCAGCGTCACCAGTGACACTTATACTGTGATCGCTGGTGAAAGGGGGTGAAAGGGTTAACTAGCAGCAATCAGGGGGTTAAAACCATTATTGGGTAGTATATCGGGGTACCTAGCGCTATAAAAACCTGGCGGTGAACCTAAAAAAATAACTAGCTACCTAGCGACACTAGCGACACTGATGCAGCGTTCAGAAAAATGATCGCTTAGTGACACTGGCAAAAGGGGGTGAAAGGGTTAACTAGCGGAAATCAGGGGGTTAAAACCATTATTGGGTAGTATATCGGGGTACCTAGCGCTATAAAAACCTGGCGGTGAACCTAAAAAAATAACTAGCTACCTAGCGACTGTAGCGACACTAATGCAGCGATCAGAAAAACGATCGCTTAGTGACACTGGCAAAAGGGGGTGAAAGGGTTAACTAGCGGCAATCAGGGGGTTAAAAACATTATTGGGTAGTATATCGGGGTACCTAGCGATATAAAAACCTGGCGGTGAACCTAAAAAAATAACTAGCTACCTAGCGACACATGCAGCGATCAGAAAAATGATCGCTTAGTGACACTGGCAAAAGGGGGTGAAAGGGTTAACTAGCGGCAATCAGGGGGTTAAAAACATTATTGGGTAGTATATCGGGGTACCTAGCGCTATAAAAACCTGGCGGTGAACCTAAAAAAATAACTAGCTACCTAGCGACTGTAGCGACACTAATGCAGCGATCAGAAAAACGATCGCTTAGTGACACTGGCAAAAGGGGGTGAAAGGGTTAACTAGCGGCAATCAGGGGGTTAAAAACATTATTGGGTAGTATATCGGGGTACCTAGCGATATAAAAACCTGGCGGTGAACCTAAAAAAATAACTAGCTACCTAGCGACACTAGCGACACATGCAGCGATCAGAAAAATGATCGCTTAGTGACACTGGCAAAAGGGGGTGAAAGGGTTAACTCTAGGGGCAATCAGGGGGTTAAATCTTTATTGGGGGGTGATAGGGGGCTACCCTGGACCTAACACTAACTGTCCTGACAGTTTTTACTGTCACAACTGACACTGAATGCATTGATCAGTAAAGAAATGATCAATGCAATCAGTGACACTGTGACTGGGGGGGGAGGGGGGGCGGGGGGGGGGATCGGGGGGCGATCGGGGGGGGGGGGGGTTTGTGTGCCTGTGTGTACCTACATGTCAGTGTAGTGTTGGTGCACACTTACTTTTACTGTTCTCCTCGTAGTCCGGTCAAAAAGACCGCCCCGAGGAGAATGACATCACTTCCTCCTTCTTGTGTAAACAATACACAGGGGAGGAAGCTTCTCATTGGCCAGGAGCGATCCAGAGGGGGTGGCCGAAAACCAACGGCCATCCCCTCATCACGGAGCGCTCCTGGAGCGAACCGGACCGCCGTATCCAGCGGGAGGGGGTCCGATCGGACCCCCCACCCGCTGGAAGGCAATCACGTAGATGTACGTGATTATGCCTGCCTGTGCCATTGTGCTGACGTACAATGGCAATACGGCGGTCCTGAAGTGGTTAATATACACTTTTGGGGATTTCTGTTTACCAAAGATAGGTAGCAGAATACATTTTGGTCTAAATTTCTGACAACATTTCATTTTATTATATATATATATTATAACAGAAAGTAAAAATAACGTTTTGTTTTTTTAAACATTTTCTGTCTTTTTTTTGTTTATATCGTTAAAAATAAATAAAAACCCAGTGGTGATCAAATACCACCAAAAGAAAGCTCTATTTGTTTGAAAAAAATAATTTATTTTGCGTACAATCTTGCATGACTGCACAATTGCCAGTTAAAGTAGCTCAGTGCTGAATAGTAAACAATGCCCTGGTCATAAAGAGGCTAAAACCTTCCAGAGCTCAAGTTGTTAAGTAGTTATTTCATACTTGACATCAAAGAAGTAGTAACAGTAGTTCTAAGCATGGATACTATCAAAGCTTTCCAAAAGAGAATTATATTTTCTGTGTATTGCAAAAAAAAAAGTAATTTGTCGTTTTATGATCCAAAAATTGTTATACAATTCCTTGCGGCAGAATACGTGTCTTACATGAAAGTTTATTTTCAGATAACACAAGAATACCAGAAAAAGAAAGAAGACCAGAGTGGCCAGGAACCATCAGAGTGATGGATCTATTGAATAAACACTAAATCTATAGTTTGCATTGTCTGATTATGACATTCTGAAGGACCAATATGAGAGAGATACATAAACAAAAATGCATACTTTAAATTATTACTGATGTTAAGATAAATTTTACTTATACTATCTATATTTTCATTTCCCCTTAACTACAACCATTATGTCTTGCTCTGGCTGCTGGATACACAATCACACCGTTTTATTTTTTTTATTTTTTGACAGATACCCACACCAACATAAACAATGCAGGGATCTCTCCTGCTGAGACATTGTATTCTGACATTGTATTGTATTACTGACCCCCCCTCCAGAATACACTCATCAGTTAATGCTGGTTTTCCATTCAACAGAACCCAGACGTTAGACCAGCTTCTGCTGAACCAGACAATTTTGGCCCTTGTGTACTGGGCTTAAGCCTTTATACCAGTTTGACTACAATGGTTTTAGCATGGGGATTAGGTTACAACAGTGAATGCATTAAAGAAAATCATTTATATAGCGGTTAAAATAAGTATTGAACACGTAACCATTTTTCTAGATAAATATACTGCTAAAGTTGCTATTGACATTACATTTTCCCCGCATGTTGGTAACAACCCATGCAATCCATACATACAAAGAAACCAAAAACAAATAAGTTCAGAAATTAAGTTGTGTAGTAAAATGGAATGACACAGGGAAAAAGTATGGAACGCATGAAGAAAGGGAGGTGCAAAAAGGCACAGAAAGCCAAGACACCAGATGAAATCTATCAGTAATTAGAAAGCAATTCTGGCCATTGTCAGTGCAAATTAATATCAACTGGTTCAGTTTCAACTGATGGTCTGTAAAAAGGTGTCTGATTACCAAGGTGTCATACAAAAAACATCTCATGATGGGTAAAAGCAAAGAGCTCTCTGAAGACGTTTGCAACCTTATTGTTGCAAAACATACTGATACCCTTGGTTACAGAAGCATTTCTAAACTTCTGAATGTTACAGTGAGCACTGTTGGGGCAATAATCCAGAAGTGGAAAGAACATAATTTCATCATAAACTGACCACGACCAGGTGCTTCTCACATGATTTCTTACATAGTTAGTAAGGTTGAATAAAGACACCAGTCCATCCTGAGTGAGTATGTCTACAATTAACCCTAACCCTGTACATTGCATCTCATCAAGATGCTCATCTATTATATTATTATTTATTTAAGATACCCATATAGTGCTGTCAATTTACACATTCATTGCACACTCACACAGGTCCCTACCCTCAATGAGTCCACAATTCAAGGTGCCCCACTCACATTAATATACTAGGGCCAATTTTGGACAGAAGCCAATTAACCTACCAGCTTGTCTTTGGAGTGTGGGAGGAAACCAGAGTTCCCGGAGGAAACCCACGCAGGCACAGGGAGAACATGCAAACTCTAGGCAGGTAGTGTCGTGGTTTTAATTCGAACAAGCGACCCTTTTTACTGCTAGATGAGAGACGGCTAGACTATGCCGCCCGGAGGGCAGAGGAGTGAAAATAATTATCAGAAGAGTTGTGCAAGAGCCAAGAACCACTTGCGGAGAGCTTTATCCCTGACCTGTCTGGTGTGTTTACCTGAAAGTGCAAGTATCATCCGTCATCTGGTAGTGCAATCATATAGGATAACAGAGACCCAGTGTGTGCCACTCCCTTCTTAGTCGATTATACAGCGCTCACTGGTATCCAAAAATGTCCAGTTGAAGTGCCATTTGAGGGCACGAAACGTGTTGACCTAGCGTGGTCTAGCGCTGCTGTCACCCCCTCCTGTGCGCCCCTGCATGATCCCCCATCTTTACGGCCATTTTGGGCATTTGTATAGAGACTTTCTGTTCAGTTCTCACTAGACTAGTGCATTTTCTACTCAGAGCTCCCTGTGCTGGATACTAACGGAGACTCGCTCCTTCTGAGTTCACCTATGACCTGGATAGATTCAGGATGTGTGATCCATGAGACCCATGCTGCATAACATTTGTGTGGCCGGCAACTGCTCCGCTCCACTTGGAATCCACTCGTTTGTCTCTGGATGGTGTCTGAGATGATAGCGATATCATTCCACCAGGACCTCCATTGAAGTCATATCAGTGAGAGTTGTATATTCGACCAAGAAGAGCGTGACACGAGCGGCACACACTGGGTCTCTGTTATCCTATATGACTGCACCACCAGATGATGGACGATACTTGCACTTTCAGGTAAATTTGTTACAGCTATAGACATATATCTGATCATTTGGATCCCTGACTTTATACATTATATGCCACAATCTGTGGAACTTATTCCTGATTGCACATCCATTGAGCCTGATGCGGCTTACATAAAGGACATTTTTGGATACCAGTGAGCGCTGTATATTTGACCAAGGAGAGTGGCACACACTGGGTCTCTGTTATCCTATATGATTGCACCACCAGATGACGGATGATACTTGCACTTTCAGGTAAATTTGTTACAGCTATGGACATATATCTGATCATTTGGATCCCTGACTTTATATATTATATGCAATAATCTGTGGAACTTATTCCTGACTGCACGTTCATTGAGCCTGATACGGCTTACAAAAAGGACATTTTTGGATAGAACTGTGTGCATTTTTTGCATAGGGAAGGCAGGAGGGAACATAGGAGGGGGTGACCCTACATCTGTAATAGCAGTGTTTAGCATTGTTTTTATACCACATGTCTTGTTTTGTTTTTCTATTTTGATCCTTTTTTACACATTTTTCTACAGCCATTTATTTCACCTGTGTATATCTGGTATTGTCATAGAAAGGACCCCACAGGTTTTGATGGGCAATTCACCTGTGGAGTCTCTTTATACTGTTTAAGATGTTTGCGTGAATTTTCTAATAAAGTTTACAATTTTTTCATTTATTATATATTTTTTTTATCAATAGTTTTTATTAAAGTTTACATTTTTATCAAGACAAATGACAGAAATTATGACTAAATAACAGATCAGTTACAGTATTTAGATACATAGATAATAGTATCCAAAAATAATAAAAAATATAATATAAAGAAAACCATATTAATTATCTCAATTATAATCGGGATAATAAAGATAACGATTGGGAGGTTATTAATACATCCATTGTGGAGACAATACACAAAAGTAATATCAATATTATCTTCATATATTTATATACTGCCAATTTAAGTAATTCAAAGATGATGAACCTAAATATATTCCCGAACACCCCTATGGGTGCTAAACTGTGTTCGGGACAGTAATAGTAACCTGTAATTTAATAGATACAAAATAAAGATTAAAATATTAGAGCGGGGTAAGTAATTTTTTTAATTCAAGTTATCTAGGAACAAAGAACTCGTGCAATGTTTTGGGGACTAGCCCATTTTAACCATGGCTGCCATATTTTATGAG
Source organism: Lithobates pipiens (assembly GCF_037356315.1). Taxonomy (NCBI): domain Eukaryota; kingdom Metazoa; phylum Chordata; class Amphibia; order Anura; family Ranidae; genus Lithobates; species Lithobates pipiens. The sequence continues at coordinate 388,083,228 of NW_027507718.1, read as the reverse complement.
TATGTTCTTTTTTGTGAGGCCGAAGAGCTAGAATTGATTCATAAATGTAATGAGTTTGAGTTGATTCTATCACTTCTTTTATGGAAGGAGGATCAGGATTTTTCCAGTTCCTCATTGTACTGATCCTGGCTGACAGCAAAATATGTGTAAACACATTTCTAAACTGGATAGGATATCGATCAAGATCAATGGATAATAGAGCCAGTGAGGGATTTGGAGGAATGACTGTTTTGGTAATCTCAGACATAACTTGAAAGATTTCTTCCCAATACTTCCCAAGTTTAGGGCATGTCCAAAATGTATGCAACATATCACCTTTTTTGCTGCACAATCTCCAACATTTGTCGTCAAATGTGCCGTTGAATTTAGATATTTTCTCAGGAGTAAGATACCAGCGTTGAGTCAATTTAATGGATACTTCCCATAGTATAGAGTAGCATGTGGCTTTATATGTGGTGTTACAAGCTTTTTCCCATTGGTCAATTGTATAGGTGTATCCTAAGTCTTCTTCCCATCTAATTAAAGGGATAGTCTTTGTAAACACACTTTTTTGTTGAAGAAGATTATAGAAAAGAGAGATCCCCTTTTGTTGATGTATGGGGATCTTAAAGTGGGGTACCCCCTAAAAAAAAAAAATTAAAAGTCAGCAGCTACAAATACTGCAGCTGCTGGCTTTTAATAATCGGACACTTACCTGTCCCGGGTTCCAGCGATGCGGGGGAACGAAGCCCCCCCCTCGCTCCCCGCTCCGCTCGCGGCGCCGTCATGCATACTGTGGGCACCCGGCTGTGGCTTCACAGCCGGGCACCCACTGCGCATGCGCGAGCGGCGCAGGGCGCCGTGATACGCCGTACAGTCACCTGGGACACGTGACAGGTCCCAGGTGAATGTGCGGCGCGAGGGGAAGTGATGTCACCAGCCCGGGCAATGAAGAAGGCAGACTACGAGGGACCCCCTAGCAACCGGTATTTAGAGGTGAGTAAAAATTTTTTTTTTTGCCAATTATTTTTTTTTGATTTTTTTAAAGAATTTTAAGTAGTTTTATTTTTTGGGGGGCAACTCCACTTTAAGGAAGGACCAAGCTGATTGGGGAACATTATAGGTCCATGGTTGGAAATGCAATTCTTAGTTCGGATGTAGAGGAATAAATCTGAATTTGGCAATTGAAATTTCTTTTGAAGTGTAGGAAATGGTTTGATCACCCCATTATCAAGTAGATCAGATAGATATTTAATTCCCTTCTCGATCCATGGTGTAAATGAGGTTGTATTCATGAAATTATGTAGAGTATTTAGCGGAATTTGGACTTTGGTAGGAAGAGGGTGTGAGGAAGTTAGATGCAGAAATCGAACCCAGGATTTAAGTGTCGCTAATAATTTATTATATTCTTGAGCTTTCTTGTCCCGATATGAGCATGCGTGAGCCCGCTATGGTCTCACAGCATCCCTCATTGTTTGCCTCTATAATACGTTTGTGCTCCTGAGAAGGTAGCCCCTCATATTGACGGAATTTTATTTGAATTCGATTTTTGAGCGGATTCAAGTGCTTTCCTTTATTATTTATTACTGTCTGGTGTGTTCCTTGGCCTTCGTGATGCTGTTTGTTCACTAAGGTTCTCTAACAAACCTGTGAGGGCTTCACAGAACAGCTGTATTTATACTGAGATTAAATTACATACAGGTGGACTCTATTTACTAATTAGGTGACTTCTGAAGGCAATTGGTTTCACTAGATGTTAGTTGGGGGTATCAGAGTAAAGGGGGCTGAATACAAATGCACACCACACTATTCAGATATTTATTTGTAAAAAAATGTTGAAAACTATTTAGCATTTTCCTTCCACTTCACAATTATGTGCTACGTTGTGTTGGTCTATCACATAAGATTCCAATAAAATATATTTAGATTTTTGGTTGTAACTTGACAAAATGTGGAAAGTTTTAAGGGGTATAAATACTTTTTAAAGGCACTGTATTATATATACAGTGTGTATTTGTACTGTATGTACAGTATGTGTATAAACTGTTGAGGATCGGGAATCCTCTGTAGATGAGTGATCTCAGGGAAATCTCAGAGTCCGGGACTTTCTCAGACACAGAAGATCACAGTAGCAGCCGCCAAAACCCCCAAATATTTTCCGTGCCCCCTCCCTTGCAGGAAGTGATTTATGTCGATCGAGCTCCTTAGGAAAAGGTATAAGCCAGGAAGGGCTAATTAGGAAATCTAACAAGAGCACCACATTCCAGAGTTCATGTTCAGCAAAAATATATTACTTTACAAATGGACTTCAGAGGTGTCATAGACATGAATTGAAATGACCTACTATATAAAAATGGGGTAATTCCCCCTACAAATTTTATGATAAAAACATTCAATAATCTTTGATTAAAAACAACTACAAACAGCTCTGCAAAAAGCCATATATCCCAAATATGTAAAACTATAAAGATTTGTAAATACTATGTAACAAATACCACTGATGCTGATACTCAGACCGTGCAACCGATGAGAGTATATTTTTTTGTAGGTAGTTCGTTCAAAAAGCTGTGGTTCAATGTGTTTCACTGGAATTATAACCCACTTCCTTGGGAGACAAATAGGTTACAGTATTCAGAACAAACCTACAAGTGATAAAACAAGTAATCGGTAACGATATATACTAAATTAGCAGAAATATAAAAGACCATCTCATAACTGTATAATAAATAGAGGCAGTATGTCTCCCGGACAACACTCGCCCCTCCTTGCGATGGAAAATCGTGGTAATAGGTACCCCCCAAATGCGAGAGCAGGGACTAAAGTAGGATGCTTCAGCCAAAACAAAAAGGGGAAATATATATATATATATATATATATATATATATATATATATTTTTAAGGTAAGTTAACAGATATAATTTAATGTCATTAACACCTTCCTGCCCGGCCTATTGTAATATGACAGCTTGGCAGGAGCACTGTTTTTCTGGGAGGACGTCATATGACCAAGTGACCGCTGTGGCCAGACACAGATGACACGACAGTTGTACATAGTGAAATGCTTTGTTACATGCCTTTCATTGTGTACTATTGTGATGAGCTCTGTGATTGGTCACAGTCATCACATGGTACAGACAGAGCCAATCACAGCCCATCTGTACCATGAGATTTACTGTGGCCAATCACATTAATAAGCACTGAATGAGTAGCTTTCATTAAGAAAAAAAAATGTGGCTTATAACTGCAAAACAAAGGAGCAACCAAACTTCCACCACACGCCACCCGTGTAGTGATGATTACCAGCCCAATGCCGTAACCAAGAAACAGCATACACAAAATGTTTTCCAAGGAGGATCAAAAGAGAAAAGACCTCCCACGGAAGGATAAACGGCTACTATGGCTGTAGTGGGCAATTATGGGAGAGTAATAAAATGTAACTCATATTTTATTAGCTATCAAAACTACAACTATTTAAAAAATCACTTGGCAAATAAGAGCTATATTGAGCTGGTGTTGCTGAATATCAAAAAGTGGCACACCAAAAATGCATCAAAGCATGTGGTGCACCAAACCAAAAAATACACAGACAATAGACACAGAGATAACAGACGGACCAGGCGCCTTAATTACCAAAGATGCATTGAGACCCTGTGGTCAAACCTCCAATGATAGAAATATAAATATTGAAATTACTAAATATAGAGGGAAACTATGCATGCGTGGCCCCCAGCCAGGGGTGTGGAAAATCGAAAGAAATAAAATTTCCATAAAATAAAGTGCCTGTCTGGCTAATTTCCAGATATTGCACATAGGGGCTGATTTACAGAAGCTTTGCGCCATGAGTTGCGGCGCACGCTGTTGCGCAATGGCCGTTTTCGTATTCACAAAGCATTTGCGCCTGTAACACAGCGCAATTCCCCATTTACTATCAACATGCCGGCGCAAGGGAAGCGACGATCTGTGCGCCGCTATAGACCTGGCGCACGCATTCTTCAACTTAGAATTAAAAGAAGCTGGAAGTGCCAATATTATAGGGGTGATGTGGGGTGATGTGAGGAAGTATAGTTATAACTGTCCAAGTAACAAATATGCCCAAAATAGAACGTAAAAGTAACTTTCTGTGAACAAGCCTGCTGCGCCTGCAAATACACTTGGAACTGTGTGAGGTCAATTTATGCACTGTGCATACGCAAGCGGCATTTGCGCACGTTCAAATGCTTTGGTTCACTGCGACGGCAAAATCTTAGTAAATTTCAAGCCACGTAGATTCATTTGCATATGTTGAACAGGCGCACCTCTCAACTTGACTTTTTTTTTTTTGCACTTTTTCACTTCTATGTTTTTTTTTAAGGCTATTTGCACCCAGGTCATGTTAGCATTAAGAAAAAATAAAAATTAAGAAAAAAAATGTGTAGGGGTCCCCAAAGAAATATAGCAGTATACATTTTGGCTAAACTCGTGAAGAAATATTATTTATTTGCAAAATTTATAACAGAAATAAAAAAAGCACGTTTTCTTTAAAAATGTTCAATATTTTAGTGGTTTTGCAAAAAATAAAACGTGATTAAATACCACCGAAAGAAAGGTCTATTTGGGTACAGCATGACCGCGCAATTATCAGTGAACCTGCATTCACACCTTCATTTTCAGACAAAAAGTCAGGCATTTTTGCAGCGATTTTTACAGCATTTTTTTTCCACGGTTTTGCAAAAGGTCACCAACGTAAAAAGCAGAAAAACGCCTGGAATCTGCCCAAAAAGAAGCGCATGTACTTTTTTCAGCTTCAGGTGTTTTGCTTCAGGCTACAAAATGCTCAGATGTGAATAGGCCATTTAAATGGATGGGATTTTGCTTGTTGGGCATTTTTTGGGCGTTTTACAAGCTAAAATTGCTCAGGTGTGAATGCAGCCTAACAGCTCTGAAATAAATAAATTGGCCTGGGCAGGAAAGGTGTAATTGAAGTGGTTAACCTCTACAGATCTGCGCTATAGCCGAATGATGCCTACAGCGTGGACCTGCTTTGCCGGGACTACGTCTATTGACGTCCTGTGCCCGAGCTGCCTGCGTGCCTCCTGCAGGGTGTGCGCGGCGAACTCTGTGATCAGCGAGTCTATGAGACTCGCTGGATCACAGATTGGAGTAAGGGGTCAATCCTGACCCCTTGTCACGTGATCAGCTGCCAGCCAATGACAGCTGATCACGTGATGTAAACGGAGCCGGTAATCGGCTATTTTTTCTCCTCGTGCTATCAGCGCGAGGAGAAAAAAAAGAGCCGATCACTGGCAGCCATAAGAGGGACATAAGTCCCGATCACGGCGAGCTGCTGCAGATAGCTGCTGCAGATCCTTAGTGACCACCTGTGCCCCCCACCAGTGCCACCTAGCAGTAGGCAACAGTGCTGCCTATCAGTGCCCACAAGCGCCACCCATCAATGCCACCCATCGGTGCCCACAGTGCCACCTATCAGTGCTTCAACAAAGATGGCACTGATGTGCATCACTGATCAGTGTCACCTACCAGTGCCATCTATCAGTGGTACCTATCAGTGCCGCCTTATCTGTGCCAATCAGTGCCCACCAGTGCCGCCTCATTAGTGCATATCAATGAAGGAGAAAAATTACCTGTTTGCAAAATTTTATAACAAACTTTGAAACATGATTTTTTTTTTCAACATTTTCTATATTTTTTTGTTTGTTTAGCAAAAAAATAAAAATCACAGCAGTGATTAAATACCACCAAAAGAAAGCTCTATTTGTGGGGAAAAAAATTATAAAAATGTCATTTGGGTACAGTGTTGTTTGATGGCGCAATTGTCATTCAAAGTGCGTCAGCACTGAAAGCTGGCCTGGGCAGGAGGGGGGTTTAAGTGCCCAGTAAGCAAGTGGTTAAACAACCTTTCCAAGGAGGAAAGATGTAAAGCATTAAACAAATACCCAAATACAGATTTCAGCTGGCTAACTTGACTAGTGAAAAGACACAGGTCCCGATTAGTTTACCGTCCCAAAAAGACTTGATAATCAAACCATCTAAAAAAAGGTTGAAATAATGCATTAATGACCAACAAGCAATATGGAGGAGATGTGCCTAAAACATCCTCAATCAGGATTGGTATGAACCTTTTTTCCCCTCCTAGCACAAGGCTATATCAGGGATTATAAAATATTTTAGGTAATGGCTTTCAGGAAGCTCTAAATGACAAAATTGCATATGATTATTTGAATATGGCCTTTCCCAGGACACCTACCGTATTTGCCGGCGTATAAGGCGGCTGGGCATATAAGACGACCCCCTACTTTTCAATTAAAAAAATTGGTTTTGTGCTGTACTCACTGTATAAGACGACCCCCTTGTGCAGGAATTCCGTATGTTCAGAAACGAAGTTGGCACCGGGTAACTTGCTGTCTCACAGTATACATATAGTATACCGCCCTGAGCCAATCACGGCAAGCTATGCATTCTATTATTGCATACAGTGCCTGCTCGGATTGGCAGAGGCTGTTACATCATCAGCCCGCGCCTCTGACTCTCACAGCCAATCCGAGCAGGCTGCAGAGGTTGTTACTCCAATCCGAGCAGGCGCTGTATTCATTAATAGAATACATCACCTGCCGGGATTGGCTCAGCGGTGTATATTGTATGTATACAGTATTACCGCACACCTGGCGAGTATCCGGAGGGCTTAACATCCAGCGGATGGCTGGCATATGATAACCCCAGCTTTATATCTGGTGTATAAGACGACCCCAGCTTTTTGCTCATTTTTTTTTACTGTAAAAGGTCGTCTTATACGCCGGCAAATACGGTACATACTTTCTCCCTAAAACTCAGAAAAGTCTAAACCAGCCTATGGGTCCTCCCAGGGAGTCAGCTGTGGGATCTCATACAGAACTAGAGAGCTGTTTTATAGAATTTAATTTGATGCCTCACTTTAGGCATTTGTTAAAGATACTGTTGACTTGCTCAAGTATCTAAAGGGTGTGCAGGTTCCCCCCCAATGCCCGGCTTGTAACTATTGATGTGGAGGCGCTTTACTCCAGCATCATCCAGGGGCAGGGCATCGGGGTGGTGACTTCCTCAATGACCAAGATCAGTTCATTTGATCCTTAAATTCCTTCATTGTCAAACTATTAATGTAGACCAGCATTTCTGAACCGGGGTGCCGTGACAAAACGACCAATAAGTTCCCCAACTTAGGCAGCTATCTGCTGAAACATTCTACTTGCCTTTCTGCATTACAGAGGTGTTGTTCTGCTGTCTCAAGCTTGCTTCCCACTGCCACAGGCATTTGGGAAGTTGTGTGGGCCTCCCGACCACGTCCTGCCAACCAATGACATCTTTGGTTGGTAAGGGCGGGTTGGGTGTACGCACAGCTTTCTGGGATGCACTTCAGCAGGTCTTGGGATATGCTGGCTGGCCCACGTTTGTCCCAAAAAGCAGCACGTTTGTCTGTGTGTCAGGAGTGAGCGTGATTTTGTGCGCGTTCCGCAACACACAGTAATGTAAACCAAACCTTAGTCTAGAGTGCCTCGAGACTGAAAACACTTTTCAAGGCCGCCTCAACTTGAAAAAGGTTGAGAAACACTGCCCTAAACTGACAGTGCTGCTGTCCAGGTACCACATTACTTGTGATACCATGGTTGTGGTCTATTTGATTACCATTTTTTGTGATGCGTTCTGTGATGGAGAAACAATACGGCACTTTTTTGACCGTATTTATTATTGTGTATTTTACACAGCAAGTGGGCAAATGTTAGCTCCCATTAGTCAACATTTGGGAACACACCATTATTTTGATACCTCCGTCATGATATTTTGTGCATTAGACTGGATCATAAAGGTCCCTAAGGGAGGAGACTGCGACTGCCAGATCCTTCAGAGAGAGAGCAAATGGATAGAAAGACTGTTGGCTAAACCCCAGCCTTAATATAATGTACATATACAAGCCTTTTTTGTAGTCCCTTGCACCAGTTGGGCACCCCTGTTTAGGTTTATTTTTTATTTGTGGTCATTTTCCATCTATTATTTTTTTATTTTATTTTTTTAGTGAGTGACCCCGAACAGACATCGGGGTCCTGCACTAACAGAAGCAACCTGGCATTCTTTTATGTTTGTTCCTGCACTTCACTGATCCTCCATCAGGGGCAGTTGCTTATGATGCTCCTGTGTGTTGTCTCTAGTGTGAGCCAGCCTCACTTCTGCCCTGAGGGGTATCATTGGCAGGGGCTCTCCTGCACATGTGTGTCCACAGATAGGCTCTCTTGCACAGTACATGGTGTCAGACCAAAATGATTGCCCAGGCGTGTGATTGGCATCTCCCTCGGGTGCTATTTGTGGAGGGGGCTGTGAATCAAGCATGGAAGATGGTTTGTGCAGTGCACGAGATGCTGATCGGCTCTTGTGCACTGGGTAATTTTGATATTTTGATTTCATTTACTTCCACTATTCTGGGCAGCGTTATGCAATCTGTGCTGTGATGCTATCTTTGAGTTTGCGGAAAGGTTGGTCTGTGACTGTTTCCATTACAGGCTTTACAATTGGGTTCAGTTGGGGTTTTCTGAACGCACACCGATTATAGCAATTCTTATCTGGGATTACTTTAGCCCTAGGGAGTTTGGGGGTACTTCCACTGTTCTTAGAATCTTTATTTTCATTATGTGCCTTTTTGTTTTGGTAAAAATGTTTTTCTGGTTATTTCCTAATTCATGTTTTTAGTGGTTGGTGCTCACTCTTAGACCCCCCCCCCCCCCCCCCTTATTACCACTGATTATCCTGGATTTTTTCTGCCCTTTTGGATCCAGTTGGCTGCTAGATGCTTTCTTTCTCTAAAGGTTGTACCTGTTTCTGGGCAATGTGAACTTATGGTAAGATCCTTGTTTTTTTTGGGGGGGGGGGGGGGGGGGGGCTTTACATCTTGCCGCCTTTGTTCTGTTATTGACAGAGTATTATATCTGTTGAAACTTACCTTGAAAAAAAAAATGTCCTTCCCCTTTCCGTTTTGGCTACAGCATCCTACTTGAAGTGGTCCCTATTGCCAAGATTTCCACTCTGTATTGCTGTGGTGTCAGTCCCCAAGGAGGGGTGAATATTCTCCATTAGACACTTTGACACTATTTATTATACATGTTATTACGAGATGGCCTTTTATATTTCTGTTGAGTTGATAATGTCTATTTTGCATATTGGTTATAATTCCTGCAAAAAGCTTTTAGACACTTTTTTTTTAAACAAAATACCTACAATAAACTGTATGCTCATTGATTATAAGGGCTTATACCAAGTATATCATATATTTAAAAACTTTTGAATGTTTTTAGCATTTATTTGTACTAATACAAATTACCCCATTTTTTATAATATAAAAGTTTATGACATGAGCACCTCTAAAGTCTCTTTGTAAACGAATACATTTTTCCCCGCCAATGGTGTTTTCACCCAGTAAGCGATTTGCTCAGCTGTGTCTTGTGGAGGAGGAGTTCTACAAGAAATGGGGTTCTTCAGCTGTTGACCTGGCCATTTCCTACTACAATTATACCATGATGATCCAGATTAGGCCCCAGTCTTTAAAGTGACACTAAACAACATCCTTGTACTCCAAAAATAATCCATGCACATCCACTACTTAATGGCTCTGTCAACAATTTTCCTTGAAATCATTTCCTAGTGTGTTTCTCTGCTTTTTTGACCTTGGGAGACGCCACTGTCAAATTACAGTGTCCTGCTGGGGGTGGGGATTCCAGCTTTCTTGTATGGATCACATCAGTTCAGTTTTACAGTTTCTCATCCCTAGACTGCTTATGTTACACCTTCAAGCAATATGCTTGTCAGGGTGGATATGCTCCCTTCTGCTGTGTGGAAAAGCTTTGTCCTTGCTTCACTTGATTCTACCCTGTATTGCCATGCTGCTTTGGATACAAAGAGACCTACTTAAAAAAAAAAAAAAAAAAGACATTCTCCATTCTTAAACAAATAGAATGGGTAAATTATGACAATTGGTTCAACCTAGAAAAGATTTTCACCCCTCTGAAAATCATTGCCAAACTATATCCATTGTGAAAAGTTCACAAGAAAGTGGTCTGTTCCAGCAGTAGATCCAGCCGTCTCAGTCTTAGCCCTTGTACACACAGTCGGAGATTTCGACGGAATGTATCCTATAGGACCGTTTTGTTGGATAATCCGACTGTGTGTGGTCTCCATCGGACTGTTTTCCAACTTGTCCGTAAAATTTTCAGACAAAATGCTCCGATCGGACATACTCCGATCATGTGTAGCCTACTCCGACGGACAAAGTGCCACGCATGCTCAGATCAAATTCCTAGACCAAAGCTATTGGCTACTAGCCTGAACGTAGTCCCGTCGTAACGAAATAACGTCATCACGTTATGTGCAATCAGATTTTCCGACAACTTTGTCTGACCGTGTGTATGCAACAGTTTCGGACAAAATCCGTCAGACAAAATCCAACGGATTTGGTTGTCAGAATGTCCGACCGTGTGTACAAGGGCTTAAACAAACATCTCACTGTACCAAATGATTGCTCCTGAATTGAAAGATTCTGCAGGTAGGAACCTTTAGATGCTCTTAATGGCACTAGTTATACTTGCAGTCCCAGCTCTGCAACCAGCTTTGTACTGCTGCGATTCTCTAAAACTGCAGTGATCTGGACTAGGACAATAGACAGCCAACAATATCCTGTACTCCAGGACTGTACTTTATCTGAGCAGTTTTTTTCTGTGGATGCCCCAGAAGAAGTAATGACACATTTCCAGAATGGCTCTAATTTCCATTCTCATGCACAGAATTTTATGGCTCAAAGCCTGGTCGGTTAAAGCTGCCAATAAAAATGCCTCACACATATGCCCTTGAAAGGAGGATGTCTTTTTGGTGAGGCACTTCACAAATTCATCCAAGATGTGACAGGTGGACAGGTTCTTTTCTCCCAGCGAAAAGTTCCAAAATCTTCCCCAGCAGTCTCTATCTCCTAAAAATACAGAGCACCTCCACAATACTTAGACTTCAGCTTCTAAGCCTAAGTTCAGCCCTTCCTTTTCAGCACAAGGCCTGGCCCACAAAACCCACCAAGTCCTCCCAAAGAGTTGGGTATGTCTGTTACAATTTGCAGACTTCCCACAGCAGTAGGTTCAATTGAAGACGGGTTCAAAGGATTCTGTTCAAACCCGTTCAATGTACCAAAACCCAATAGGGTTATTCGTCCTATTCTGGACCTTAAATTGAACTAATACCTTTAAATTCCAAAAGGCCAGGTATTGTTTCTCTGCTTCTCACCAAAACATCATCACTAGATGGATAAGACAACTCATTGGCAGAGCTTATATTCTAAAGAAGGGGTCTCCAAAGTACAGTCTGTGAGCCACAACCAGCCCTCTAGGACATTTTTACTGGCCCACAGCTAGAGTCCTCAGACTCACTGCAGGGACAGTCTCTCTGCTAAAGTTTTGTTGTGCAGCGGAACCTGCAAAGCATACTTACCCCCACACCAGCAGTATGCAGTGCAGGTCCTGAAACCACTCCCGGTGCCTCAATGAGGTTGATTTACTAAAGGCAAATAAACTGTGCAGTTGCACACAGATGAAAACAAAAATCTGACAGGGGTTATAACCCTCCCTTGCTCTATCCTAAAATGGAAAAAAATGGTTTTGCCTATAGTTCCACTTTAACCACTCCCCACCCACACTATAGCCGAAAGACAGCTACAGTGCGGGGCTTAATTGCCGGGAGGGCGTCCATGGACGATGTCCTCCCATTTACCTGTTATCCGTGTACTGCAGCGGGCGCGCATCAGGGAAAATCTGCATTGCCCGTGTCCCTTGGACACAGCCAATCAGAGATCATGGTAAATGGTCAATCACAGCATCCATTTACCACACGAGCGGCGTGTCCAATGAGAGATGATCTTAAATGTAAACATATGAGATCATCTCTCATTGACGGCTCACCCTCCTCACACAGAGACCGCATGTGAGGGGGGAGAGCTTCTGTGCTGCAGATCTGTGAGTGCCTATCATCTGTCAATTTACAGTAAATACAGTGCCTATTGGTGTCACAGTGCTCATCACTGTTATGTCGTGTGCACACGATCAGACTTTCCAGCGGACTTGGTCTGGCAGACCAGGGTCCATCAGACAACTCGATCGTGTGTGGGCTCCAGCGGACTTTTTCTTCCCCAAAGTCCGGCGGACCTAGAAATAAAACATGTTTTAAATCTTTCCGCCGAAAGTCCGCCAGACCCAGTTTCTGTGGGGAAGTCTGCTCTTCTGTATGCTGGTCCAACAGACCAACTACGACCCAACGGCAACTACAGCACCTGCCTGAGAGAATGTTTCCAGCACGATCCTATCACACTGGTTCTCAGCTACAGGGTACTGTACACCAGGTCCTTAGGTCTGGTATGGATTTTAAGGGTAACCCCCATGCCAAAAAAAACGGCGTGGGGGTCCCCCCAAAGTCCATACCAGACCCTTATCCGAGCACACAACCCAACCGGTCAGGAAAGGGGGTGGGAACTCACCATACATCTTAACAAATACCTTGGAATGTATAAAAAGAAGGTAAGGTAACAGCGCTAAATTAACACAAAAGGAAGAAAGGACTAGCAGCTGACACAGTTCATTGATCATTAACCACTTGAGATCCGCGCTATAGCCAAATGACGGCTACAGCGCGGACCTCCTTTGCCGGGACTACGTCTATTGACGTCGTCCCGTGCACGAGCGGCCTGCGCGCCCCCTGAGGGGCGCGCGCGGCGCGCTCTGTGATCGGCGAGTCTATGAGACTCACCTGATCACTGATCCGAGCAATGGGTCGATCCCGACCCCTTATCACGTGATCAGCTGTCAGCCAATGACAGCTGATCATGTGATGCAACGGAGCCAGTAATCGGCTATTATTCCTCCTCGCGCTGACAGCGCGAGGAGAAAAAAAAAGCCGATCACCGGCGGCCGTGATCGGGACATCAGTCCCGATCACGGCCAGCCCTGGCAGTGCCCACCTGCCCCCTGCCAGTGCCACCTTAATAAAACATAAGTGCCCCCGTCAGTGCCACCCAGCAGTGCCCACAGTGCCACCCAGCAGTGCCACCCACAGTGCCCACAATCTGCCTCAACAACGGTGCTGCACCCCAGTGCCACATATCCGTGCCCATCAGTGTCATCTACCAGTGCCCAGCAGTGCCGCCCATCAGTGCCACCTATCAGAGCCACCTATCAGTGCCCATCAGTCCCATCTATCAGTGGTACCTATCAGTGCCCCTTAGTGCCACCCATCCGTGCCACCCATCCGTGCCCATCTTTGCCCATCAGTGCCACCTTATCTGTGCCCATCAGTACTGCCTTATCTGTGCCTATTAGTGCCGCCTTAACTATGCCTATCAGTGCCAGCCAGTGCAGCCTATCAGTGCCCACCAGTGCAGCCTATCAGTGCCGCCTCATCAGCGCACTTCAATGAAGGAGAAAAATGACCTGTTTGCAAAATTTTATAACAAACTATTAAACATGATTTTTTTTTTTTTTTGCATCTTTTTTTGTTTGTTTAGCAAAAAATAAAACTCAGAGCTGTAATTAAATACCACCAAAAGAAAGCTCTATTTGTGGGAAAAAAATGATAAAAATTTCATTTGGGTACAGTGTTGTATGCCCGCGCAATTGTCATTCAAAGTGCATCAGCGCTGAAAGCTGAAAATTGGTCTGGGACTGAGGGGGGTTTAAGTGCCCAGTAAGCAAGTGGTTAAACTTAAAAATATATAGTCTAAGGTGCAGCGCTTATACACGTTCCATCATTGAAGAAACCAAGGTAAGAAATAGATGATGAGGAGACCTCCACCTTTTCTAAGAAGTGCAGGAAACAGCACACAGCACCAATGTGTATCGAATCTGCTTACCAGATTATAAAATAGAGTGGATCATCAAAAATTATTTCTGGCAACACAACTTCCATTTCCTCTCAGATAGAAAGATGATCATTGGAATGTGGTATATTCAAATGGATGTCAATCCTCCTCAATCATCGTACATTAAGCGTAGAAGACAAATGTAGATTCACCATCAGTTTGAGTTCCATTTGCCCATTCTTCCGAAATTGCAGAATTCCCGTGTAAAGGCCTGAATACTGACATCCATGAGCACAAGGCTCACATCGGGAGTAATCCTCAATATCACTTCTTTATGGGTAAATGAATGTCCAAATGGAGTAACCAAGAATTCTTGAGATATATATTCATATATGGGGTTCTCTTCTTCCCATATGGAAATATGAATCTCCTCCAGATAAAACCGCCCGTCCGTCTTGTTCTTTCTTCTCATGTGTTCATCCTGCGTTCTCCAGGGATCAACTGCCAATACCTTGGAATGTCTGCTTTCAATAAAGGGGTAATTTGGGGGGTATATTTGTACTTTTCTAGCTTGTTTGGGTTGAAGAAATGACCCCCAGTACATCAGCTGTGATCAATTTTTTATGATTTGCACCATAGCTTGTAGATTCTAACTTTCACACAGACCAAATAATATCCACTAATTTGGGTTATTTTTACCAAAGATATATAGCAGTATAAATTGTGGCTAATTTTTTATAAAGAAAAATGTATAATTTGCAAAATGTTATCATAGAAACAAAGAAAAATTCGGTTTTTTTTTCAAAAGCTTCAGTCTTTTTTTCATTTATAGAGCAAAAAATAAAAAACCCACAGGTGATCAAATACAACCAAAAGAAAGCTCTATTTGTATGAAAAAAAGGACAAAATTTGGATACAGTATTACATGACTGAGTAATTGTCATTCAAAGTGTGAGAGCTTGACTATTGGACTTACCTTGGCCTTATATGAATGGAGCTTTCAAAAACATAAAATATTTAACCACTTCTGGACCGGCTCATGCCGATATACATCGCCACTTTGAAGAGGGATATTGTTGTTATGGCAGCAGCTAGCCACCATAACCCCGGTATCCTCTTCTTCAGTGAGCAGTCCGGTTTCAGATAAAAGTGGTCTCTGTGGCGGATTCACGAGAGATCACTTTTACCAGCAGCTGGAGAGGGTGCCCCCACCGCGGCAGAGGCGATCGGCTTGGTATGGAGATGAGTGAGGGGAAGATACCATTGCAGGGCAGAAGCGACATCAAAATGGCACTTGCACCCATAGTTTTTAAAGCAATATTTGACCTCAGATCTCATATTTAAGAGGTCCTGTTATGCTTTGTTTACATTCCTTGCAATAGGAATAAAAGAACAGTGTAAAAATAAAAGGTAAAATAAATAAGAAAAAAAATATTTTTTAAACCTGCCGAGCTCACGCACAGAAGTGAACACATATGTGAGCAGCGCCTGCATATGAAAATGGTGTTCAAACCACACATGTGAGGTATTGCCACGATCGGTAGAGCGAGAGCAATAATTCTAGCCCTCCTCTGTAACTTAAAACATGCAATCTGTTTAATTTTTTCAATGTCGCCTATGGAGACTTTTAAGGGTAAAAGTTTGTTGCCATTCCACGAGCGGGTGCAATTTTGAAGCGTAACTTGTTGGGTATCTATTTACTCGGCATAACAACATCTTTCACAATATAAAAAAAAATTGGGCTACCTTTTACTGTTGTCTTATTTTTTTTTAATTAAAAAAAGTGTATTTTTTCAAAAAAAAAAAGTGCGCTTTTAAGAAAATATGGTGTGACAGAATGTATTTCAACGACCAAAATTTTATTCTCTAGGGCAGGGATATGCAATTAGCGGACCTCCAGCTGCTGCAAAACTACAAGTCCCATCATGCCTCTGCCTCTGGGTGTCATGCTTGTGGTTGTCAGAGTCTTGCTATGCCTCATGGGAATTGTAGTTCTGCAGCAGCTGGAGGTCCGCTAATTGCATATCCCTGCTATAGGGTGTTATAAAAAATAAAAAAAAAGTATAATGTTTGGGGGTTCTAAGTAATTTTCTAGCAAAAAAAAATATGTTTTTAACTTGTAAACACCAAATCTCAGAAAGAGGATCGGTCCTTAAGTGGTTAAACAAAAAAAATATTTTTTACAGTATATCAGTAGCCCTAGAAGCACAGTAACTTTTTTGTATTTTGTGACAAAAATTTTGTAGGTATATGCATTTGACCCCAACTGTTGCAAGTGTTATCTTAACACCCCCAATTGAAATTTTGTGGTTATTGGAGACTTTATTTTGCATCAAAATGTTGGTTCTTGGGTTGAATTGGGCTAGCGAGTCCTGGACAAATGATCAGTCATTTGAATACTATGCCACTTGTAGGTAATTTTCCTTACATTGAAACTATTTGGAAATCTTTTGTAAATCTCTTGTTAGCCTCATACGCATTTAAGTGTTTCTTTCTAAAGGCTTCAGAAAGCTCTAATAGCAAAAACACTAGAACTTAGATATCTGTGGTTTAAGTCAGGTTCCACATGCATACTCCAAGGGGGTTCTAATCATTGGCACTGAATCTGGAATCTAAAATCAAAATGAATGGATTATGAATGGTGGTAAATGTAGGCATGTACTTACCTTTTTCTATTTGACCAATCTGCATTTTTGTTAATTTAGATTATGAAAAGCACCAAGCCAATTTTGTATGCCATTTGTTCAGATATATCACCTTTATCTGCAGGCACTATTTGAATTAAGATCTAATGTATGCCAGTTCAAATATGTTGAAAAAGTAAACTATTTTCATGGTATGGACTTACTTTTTCAAATGACTGTACCTAGTACAGTTGTAGTCTGTTGGCTCCTAATAAATTGCTTTATTTTCTTATTTTGCAACTAAATAGAGTTCATTTTAAAGTGGTTGTAAACCCTTACAACCAACTTTGACCTACAGGTAAGCCTAGTTTAAGCTTAAGATTGCGCCGTAGACATCGGCGCACAGGCACACTGAGCGCGCCGCGGTCAACGGCGATATGCCGCGAGTGGTGGCTCCCGTCCGCTTGCGCGGGAGTGGCGGCTTCGCCGAATGACAGCGGCGGAGCAGCGAGACCCACCGAGAAGATGGATGCTCCGGACTACAGGGAACAGCGGTGACTTCGCTGGCTCCTGTGTCAGGTAAGTGACACATAATGGACTACTATGCGATGCATAGTAGTCCATTATGCTTTACCTTTGCAGGGAATCAAAGAGGAAGTAAACTTATCATTGTTTACTTCCTCTTTAACTCTTCTTGTTTTTCTACAAATATATAAAGTATATAAAAAGCAACTGACTAGAACCTTGGTTTGTAAAAAGGGAGGCAGTCAGAAGCACGCTATGTGTGAGATCTGAAGTCAGCATTTATAAGTTTGGCTACAATGACATTAGGAGGAAACATAATATTGGTATAATGTTCAGCGCTAAACAATCTGATGAAAAAGATTAACTTTAAACGTTTAAATGAAAAGGCATGCATCTGCATGCTGATACATGAAGGTGCAACCATATGAATGGTGAGTGGATTGAAAGTTCTGGGGGATGAACCCCTAATAATAAGTAATGGCTACCCATATCTACTCTGCGTTTATATACTAAAGCCTAGTACACAAGGGCTGAATGTCGGACGGCATGAGCCATACCAATAGAAACGGTTCCAATAGAAACCAGCCCAATAGAAACCGGCAGACATTCGGCTTGTGTATTGCTGAAGGTTTTTGACTGAAAAAGGTCTTCAAATTGGCTGCCGATCAGCGCTCTTAGCCAATGGGGGGGCATCCGCATCCCCATGTCAGAATGCAATAAAACAGCAGGGGAAATTTCTATACTAACATTGGATTGTTAGTACAGTGGCTCCAACCTGAGCTGTCAGGGGTTTTTTTTGTTCAGCCTGCTGGGTTGAACGACAAAAAATAATTAGTGTGTACCAAGCTTTAGGATAGGGTAAATGGGAGTAAAATAAAACTAAACATCACATTCTGTTT
This sequence comes from Lithobates pipiens, assembly GCF_037356315.1. Taxonomy (NCBI): domain Eukaryota; kingdom Metazoa; phylum Chordata; class Amphibia; order Anura; family Ranidae; genus Lithobates; species Lithobates pipiens. The sequence goes on along the minus strand of NW_027507718.1, from coordinate 388,065,358 downwards.
GTACAGTCTTCTTTAGATTTAACAGTTATGTAGTATAAGGACAAAAGAACACAACCAATAAATCTCTGACCTAGTTGCACAGACCCTAACAATGCTTTGGTAAATCTAAAGAGGATTGCACAATCACACTAAAACATACCACAGGCATTAAAATCTGCTTAGATCTTGCAATAAATGGTTCATTCAAATGTTACGAATGTATTAAGTCTTACGTGAACATACTTTTATATTTATGTATATATGAAGTCAATAGTGTGTATAATCACACGTGTAGCCACGTTTAAAAAAAAAAAACACAATTGTTTCAGTCATAACTTGCAAAACCTAAAAAAATGGAATGCTTCTGTTTCAAATGGACCCCTTTTAAATACCTGGCATACATTTACTAATATATATTTTGCTGTCATCCATTGAAGGACACAGCACTGCAAATAATCACCTGTGGGTTTATATCACCATCTGCAGGAGGAATAGACAACAGCTTGTTAGAAATCTCTGTTGGATCAAAACTTTTCTAACAATTCATCATTCATAGAGCTAGTGGTAGTTGGCTGTCAGGACATTAAGAGGCCTCCTATTGACTTACAATTGCTTAGAGTGTTCTGCTTACATATACTGGCTTTGTACTCATAGTGCTTCACACGCTAGCCAGAACCACTACCTCCACGATGATGAGGCCTAAACTGTACTGCCTGTTCTGGTTTAACAAACTCCATGGAATTTATCCTCTTGGCGCCGGCGTTTCCTGGCCCTTTTAAGAGGTTTATTATGCCGGGAGCACGGCTTAAGATCACGTGATTGATCATGGTGGTCACTTGGTCAGAAAATTTTTGGTCAGTCAACGGTAACTTTGCTAGGAGCATGCGCACTCTCAGCACAAGTGTATACACAGCAAAAATGCTGCCCCTCGGAACTAAGGACCAGGCGCAGAGAGGCCACATATTTGCATACGTTCGGTGCCAAGGGATTAATGAATATCTCAACCCGTAATTTCATATTCCTGATATGTGCCTGTTGTATTATATAGGATTTAAATAGCGCCAACAGTTTACGCAGCGATGTTATACCATGTACTTTTATAAAAAATGATCCTGTTTTCTTTGTACTGCTTTGTGTAAAATACGTGTAAAATTCCTGCCAGTCACTCTATTTTCCAATTAAAAGCTGAACACGCTAAGCATGGGATCACATTGTGGTAAGTTCTCTAACTATGCTATGAATGCAGCCTGCACTCCTCCAATGATCAGGCTTGTGCTGACAATTCACTGGGAAGACCAGTGTGTTGCTGTGTCTCCTCCTCCAGGTCTCTAAGATCCTTATGCAGCTGAGAACAGAGGGTATGTGATCACTTATTAAAAAAAAAGGGGGGGGGGAGTTATTTATAATATTTATAGGTGTATACACAAATGTTTTGCCTTTCATTTGTATTTTAAAATGAATGGGTTGTTTTACAAGGTGAGGGTTCATAGTTAAAGTGTTACTAAACCCAGGACCCCACAGTCACTATATCTGGTCTCCCATAGTACACAGAACATGGAAATGCAATTATTTTAGTAAATATAAACTGCCAAATACCTTTTCTCATCAGCCATATATAGCAGTCTTATGACTTCTATAAGTGTCTGGTTAAAGCTTGTTTGAATTTTCATTCTACTCAGACTGTCCTATGAGGCTGCAGGACCCCAGGATCTCTGTCTGGGCAGTGCTGATATGTCCTGTGCTAATCACATGTACCCTCCCAAGAAAAAAAACTCAGCAATACACACCAAACTGAGCATGTGCAGGGCGTCCCCAAGACTCTGTTCTAACAGCAGATGGATTGGGGACAGTGGAAGGGGAGGGTCACAGAAGACAGGATCAAACAGCCTTTTTACACAATGTGCAGGTTCCACAGCGATTAAAACAAGCATGCTTTACTGCATATACAGACTGATTTTACTGTTGTGGGTTTAGTAACACTTTAGTGTCATCTGGTTTCCTGTAGCCTATGTAAGAAAAAGCAGTAGCTTTTCAGGTCCTCAACACATGTAAGTATTTAACTGTCAGATTCATTGAATTCTTTCTCCCTGGTGGTCTCTCCACTGGCTTGTATGTCACTACAGGATATATGAGCCGACAGGAGAAACCACAGCGATAGGGTCACCTTAACCGGTTCCCGACCGGCGCACGCCGATGTACATCGGCAGAATGGCATGGGCAGGCATATTGGCGTACAGGTACGTCCAATCTTTAATGCTGCCCTGCCATCGCGAGTGCGCCACTGGTAGCGAGTCTGGTCGCGGGTCCCGCGGACTCGATCGCCGCGGGCATACCCGTGATCGTCTCACGGGGCAGCTGAACGGAGAAATGCCATTGTAAACAGCATCTCCCCGTTCTGCCTAGCAACTAGTGATGCTGATCTCTGCTCCATGTGATTGGAGCAGAGATCAGTGTTCACTAAATTAAAGCCCAGCCCCCAACAATTAGTAACACACCCCTAGGAACACTTAACCCCTACACTGCCACCCACTGGTTAACCTCTTCACTGCCAGTGTCATTTACACAGGAATCACTGCATTTATATAGCAGTGATTACTGTATAAATGACAATGGTCCCAAAAATGTGTCCGCCATAATGTCGCAGTCACAATAAAAAATAAATAAAAAAAAATTATATATATATATATATATATATATATATATATATATATATATATATATATATATATATATATATATATATATATATATTATATCGCTGATCGCCGCCATTACTAGTAAAAAAAAAATTATTAATAAAAATGCCATAAAATTATCCCCTATTTTGTAAATGCTATAACTTTTGCGCAAACCAATCAATAAACACTTATTGCGATTTTTTTTTTTTTTTTTTACCAAAAATATGTAGAAGAATACGTATCAGCCTAAACTGAGGGAAAAAATGTTTTTTTTTATATATTTTTGGGGGATATTTATTATAACAAAAAGTTAAAAATAATGTGTTTTTTTCAAAATTGTCGCTCTATTTTTGTTTATAGCGCAAAAAATAAAAACTGCAGAGGTGATCAAATACCACCAAAAGAAAGCTCTATTTGTAGGAAAAAAAGGACGTCAATTTTGTTTGGGAGCCACGTCGCACGACCGCGCAAGTGTCAGTTAAAGCGACGCAGTGCCCGAATCGCAAAAAGTGGTCTGGTCTTTGACCAGCAAAATGGTCCGGGGCTGAAGTGGTTAAGGTCCCTTTGAATGGAGAATTTAGTAAAAGCCTTGACATCTAAAAATAGAATCTGCTCAGAAGTGTGTGTGTGTGTGTGTGTGTGTGTGTGTGTGTGTGTGTGTGTGTGTGTGTGTGTGTGTGTGTGTGTGTGTGTGTGTGTGTGTGTGTGTGTGTGTATATATATTCTATAACCTTATCTGAAATATTACCTGTCCTTTTGTAGCCCAATGCAGTCAAACCTGCCATAAATGTGCTTTTAATTTTCCAAGAGTTTGATGATTCAGACTCTCTGTTGTCTCAAAAATGCTATTAGCATAATCAAAAATAAAAATAAAATGTAGATTTCTATTTGAATTAATGGAAAAGGTTTGTACATTTCATATCACCAGCAAGGTTTATTTAGAAAAATAAAAACTGTACAGAGGACTATTATGATTGTCTTGGTGTTATGACGTGAATTTTGGCGTTGAATTCCACCTTTCCAGCCTGTCAGCTTTCAGTATGACGTTAGGTTCACAGTCTTGTAATTCACTGGATTCACTGACCTAAAAAGAATTATACAATTAACCAAATAGTTAAACATGTATAACAATACTGGCTATGCTGTATAAAACTGATAAATCAGAATATAGGCACACACACACACACACACACAAACTCTTCACTGGACTCAATGGGATTTAATGGAAGTGATTTTTTACTTTATGAATGGCAACATGTATATATATTTAGACTGTGAAGAGACTTTGATAGGCAGAACGGAGTCCAGCTGCCATTCCCTTACCAATAAGAGAGTCTCAGTGGCAAGTATAGGCACTAACGTTATAAGGGCCAGTTCACACCACATGCAGTCCAGCTTGTTTTTTTCTGCATCAGAAAACGTTTGGAAGTAGGTTATATGGTTTCCAATGGCATAGTTCACACCAGTGCGGTCAGTTCCAGGGCTTTCCAGTTCCAGAAAAAAGTAGAACATGCTGCATTTTTCCTGCACTGGACTGTACTGCAACGCAGTAAAACACAACAAAAATGCACTGGAACTCATCAAAAATGCACCAGACTCCAGTACAGTGAAATAATAACAGGGAAAAAAAAAGCATCTGGAAACGCATTAAAAATGCACCAGAACGTGTTAAAAACATGCATGCAAAAAAATGCACCTGGATCTGGAGTGCGTTTTTGTGGTGTGAACCAGCCCTACAGCCAAAAGTCAGCCAAGTTAGGCCCCAAAAACAAAATTAGAGAGGGGCCCAAAACATGCTTTACTTGTGTCATTCTTACCCTTCGGATTCAGTTCTTTCTGGGTTACTGACCTAGAATAATTGTACAGATAGTTTATAGATAAAGATTTCCCACTTCGCTAGCATGTTTTTCCAGATCAATTCAGGAAATATTGAAACCAGAGACAACCAGGCAACTTATGTTTTCAGAAGGCAGTCTGTAGTAGCAACTTGTATATTATACTGTTTTCACCAAAAGTTCATGTTAAAGGGGTTGTAAAGGAAAAAGTTTTTTCATCTGACAGCGTCGGCCCCCTCATCCCCCTCGTTTAACTTACCTGACCCCTCAAAAGTCCCGCGCTCGCCCCCGACATCCTCTTGGCCGCTCACCCTGGCCGTTGATTGGCTAGAGTGGATGGATTGAAAGCAGGGCAGCCATTGGCTCGTGCTGCTGTCAATCACATCCAATGATGCGGCGCGCCGGGGGCGGGGCCGAGAGATACAGTGAGCGGCTACAGCCACCAGCTGTATCACGGGAGCACGCCCGCAAGCACTCCACATCATGTGAGGGAGCTCGCATGAAGTTGTGGAGTCCTTGAGGGAGGGAGCTGAGACAGCCGCCAAGGGACCCCAGAAGACCAGGTTCGGAGCCATTCTGTGCAAAACGAGCTGCACAGTGGAGGTATGTATAGCATATTTGTTATTTAAAAAAAAAAAAAAAATTTCCTTTAGTGACCCTTTAAAGTGGTTCTAAAGGCTGAAGGTTTTTTACCTTATTGCATTCTATAAATTAAGGTAAAAAAAACTTTCAGTGTGCTGCCCTCCCAGCCCCTTACAGCGATGTGCAGGAAAGCAGCTCTCTGTCTCCCCACTGCACAAAGATGGAGCTGCGGGAGCCATTGGCACCTACTTCTGTTAATCACATACAGTGAGGAGGGAGCAGTGGGCATGCCAGAGCCTTGCCAATAGACACACAGAACTGGCTCAGTAACGAGCAAGCAGCTTGCTATGGGTGGGGCGCAGAGAAGAAGACATATATAGATACAATTCATGCCATCAGAAAAATCCAATAATATGGTATCAAATGCATTAAATTAATTATACTCTGGAGAGAGGATCAGTACCTGGCTGTTCTGGCTGGCAGGAGTACCTGGTTCATGAGGCTAGAAAATCCAAATTACAATTCCCTTAGCAGGCAGTGTGTAACACAAAGCAAATTTGTGTATAAAGCGGTCTCCCTGGAGTCAGGGCCTTGTTTAAGGCAGGACAAAAGGGGCAGCTGCCCTGGGCCCTGTCATTGTTGTGGGGCCCAAAGCAGCTGCCTCATACTTGCCAACTATCCCAGTTTAAATTCCCTTGAAGTTTTAGTCCCTTGCTGTGTCCTGATATCTCAGTGTGAAGTGCTGCTACTAATGCTGCCCAGCTCTGCCCTATTGTTGTGTACAGGTGACTCACCTGCAGACCTTGTGTTTACATGTAAATAACCTGCATTCATATGTAAATATATGCATCCTGGCTCCATATATATGTAAATAAAGGCGGCATTTATATGTATATCCTGCCCCCTGCAGTGAGATGATGTGCTGTAACCTCTAGCAACCTATCAGTGAGCAGTATTACTGTACAGTAATCTCTAGCAACCAATCAACAAGCAGAAATCATGTGCTGTAACTTCTAGCAACTAATCGGTGAGCCGTAATGTGTGACGTAACCTCTAGCAACCAGTCAGTAAGGGTAATGATACACTGTAACCTCTGGCAACCAATCGCAATCACTTCCTGATCTGATAAAATCAGTTTACTGTAAGTCTAGCTGCTATTTATTGTATGTCTCAGAGCAGGTGGAGAGCGAAACTGTATAGGGGGGGGGGGGGGCAACAAAACGTTTGCCCAGGGTCCAATCAATATTAAAGATGGCCCTGCCTGGAGTACAACTTTTAGGCTGGGTTCACACTAGCTGCAGCTGTGGCTCACAGCAAGGGGTTCAATACGAGTCTGTTCACCATTTCAGGTGCGAATCAGGTCCAAATCTTCAGCTGAATTTGCACCTGAAACGGACCAAAAGACACACAGGACCCTTCTGCAATTCAAACCACAGCCAACCCGGAGCTGTGTGAACTGGTTCCATTGAGAGCTGGTCCCTCTCGCCTGTCATGCGAATTGGATGCGGAGAAACTCACATCCAGCCTCAACCAACAACATGGCATGTTCTAAGTGTAACTGGACATCCCCCTGAAGTACTAAGGAATGGATAGGATTGCAGGGCACAAGATGGTTTTTAACAAGTGGCCAGGCGATCAAGTCAGTGATATCAGTCTTAAACTGGTTTGTTTAATCCCTTCCCGCCGAGCGTACGCAGATGTGCGTACTCGGCTTCCGGGGGTTATACAGGGATGATGCCCGCACCTGCAGGCATCATCCCGGTACCGTTTTTCACAGTGGGCGATTGGCTATCCAGCCATAACAACCAATGTGGCTAAAAGCCGCTCGGCTGTTATGCGGGAGGGGACGTCCCCACCTCCCGTCGCTGTTACCGGTGGTCCCGCTCAATCGGGAGCAGATTCATGATCCGATGCCTCCAGCTGCTGGGCAGGGACTGGAATGAAGCCGTAAGTGGCTTCATTCCAGTCTCCTAATAGTAAACACGGAAGCAACGTCATGACGTCACTTCCCGTTTACTCGGCTGCCAATGGTGCCGGTTTTAAAAAAATATACAGTATTTAGAATCGCCGTTTTCGGTGATCTGAATACATTGAAGTATAAAGGAGGGATCAGGGTTCTTTTAAACCCCCGATTCCTCCATAAAGAGTACCTGTCACCACCTATTACTGTCACAAGGGATGTTTACATTCCTTGTGACAGCAATAAAAGTGATCAAAATATATATATTTTTTTAAAAAATAATTTATTCATTTTAAGCGAAGCAAAGAAAACGCATACGGAAGTCGCGCCCGCATATGTAAACGGTGTTCAAATCACACGTCAGGTATCGCGATCGTCAGAGCGAGAGCAATAATTCTACCACTAGACCTCCTCTGTAACGCTAACCTGGTAACCATAAAAAAAAATGTAAGCGTTGCCTATTGAGATTTTTAGGTACCGTATTTTGTCGCCATTCCACGAGTGTGACATGTTTGGTATCTATTTACTCGGCGTAACATTATCTTTCACATTATGCAAAAAAATTAGGCTAATTTTACTGTTTCGTTTTTTTTTAATTCATGAAAGTGTCCCTTTTCCCAAAAAGTTGCTTTTAAAACACCACTGCGCAAATACTGTGTGACATAAAATATTGCAACAATCGCCGTTTTATTTTCTAGAGTCTGCTAAAAAATATATATATATAATGTTTGGGGGTTCCAAGTAATTTTCTAGCAAAAAATATGGATTTTAACTTGTAAACACCAAATGCCAAAAATAGGCTTAGTCATGAAAGGGATAAAACTGGGAATGGGAGCTTGGGGCAAAGAGTGATAGAATTGTAATGCCGCGTACACACGATCGGACTATCCAGCAGACTTGGTCCGACGGACAATCCGACGGACTTTGCAGCTGAGGTCCGCCGCACTTTCAAGCGAACGGACTTGGCCACACACGATCACTCCAAAAGTCTGACGGATTCGAACGTGATGACAAAGAATAAGGAAGTTCATAGCCAATAGCTGCCCTAGTGTCCGTTTTAGTCTGCCGGACCAGCACACAGACAAACGGATTGTCCGCTAAAAGCTGAGTCCCACTTTGTTAAAAAAAAAAAGCTGAGTCCAGCGGACAATTTTTAAGCAAGTCTTATTTCTAAGTCCACCGGACTTATGGGAGCCCACACACGATCAAATTGTCCGGCGGACTCTGGTCCGCTGGACTAAGTCCGCCGGATAGTCCGATCGTGTGTACAGGGCATTACTGCACCAAAGTTTTAATTAAGCCTTTCCAATAAGCTGCCAAGTAATGTAGTTCAGCAGGAGAGATGTAGAATTACCACATTTTTTGCTGTGTTATGAGGATAAGTTTTTTTTTACGTTCTTTTTCTCAATTAAATGGCAAGAATCAGAATACATTAAAACAGCAATGTAACATTTCCTTCTTGTAGTACTTACCTGACAACATGTGATGTTATTATACTCTTAACAGGAAAAGATTTGGGTCCTGCTGGAGGCTGGAATGACTTTCCCCCTTTAACGATGGTTGCACTTTTAGTAAGTCTTTTCCCATAAGCATCATTGGAATGAGTTGGGTAAGGGTCAAATGTTCCTGCTTTCATGCCACCTGGCTGCCAATGACATAAAAAATAACATTTTATTACATGACTGTAATGGCTGTCAATAATATTGGATTTTTATTTTCTTGCGTGTTATGAAACTGACAATCTCTAGGCTGGATGCAGCTTGTAATGAAGTCAACTTATCTGCATAATTTGGTTTGTGCGTTCCTGTGTCCCCTCAGGGGATAGGACATGAGGCTGCCCTCAGTAAGAAACATACAATTATTGTATCCTGCTTGAGGATTGAGCCAGATGCCTCGGCGCCGGAATTCAAAGTACCAGAGATAAAAATGAAGTCGTCAATCTGTTGAGAGTTCCTTCAGTGATGGATGGAGGAGCTGATGACTGCAGGTCTCACTAGGAGGCTAGAAGACACATAGAACAGTTTGTTTTGTATGGGCTGTTGCTTTGTTTTCTCCACTGCTGGGACTTGTAGTTCTACATTGTTTGTGTAGCTTTCTGGACACTGGGACTTTATTCTCTGCCCTTCCTGCAACTGCTGTCTGTGTGGTCTAGATGCTGCAGCCAGGACACACAGCCCTCTGTGGACCCGTGATGTGGCTATGAAGGACCTCCACCCGCCAGACCTGTGGCAGAGCCATGCCAGGCTTTGTAATGATCCCACAATTATTGTCAGGATCCACTCAGCTGTCTGATTAAAATACGTCTCTGCCTCTCAGTGCGTGGCTAAGAAACGGAACCAGCTGCACCCACTCTCTCCTGCCCAGCACTCCAATGAGCTCTGGAGGAACAGAGTGGAACTGCTTTACACTCTGAGCAGACTGAGATATGAGTGATCACCAGTCATGTGATTGTTCAGTTCTCATTCTTAGAGCTATCATGAGACACCTGCAACTCATAAAAAGGTGAGTATGTACTTTTCTATTTTTAAAAACTCCAGACTTCTTCTTGAGTTACACCATTATTGTCAAAGCTTAGTTTTGTCACTCTTCGTGGTTGGAGTTTAAAGCGGTTCTAAACGCTCAAGATTTTTTATCTTAAGGTCAAAAAATCTGGGTGCAGCTCCCCTTATACTTACATAAGTTCCATCTCAATCCAGCGATGTGTATGAGAGCAGCAGCTCTCCAGGGTCTCTCTCTCCTCAATGGTTCACACAACAGCAAGAGCTATTGGCTCCTTCTGCTGTCAATCACAGCCTGTGGGGGACCCAAAAGAAGAGGATCGGGGTCTGTTCTGTGCAAAACAATTTCCCAGAGCAGGTATCACATGTTTGTTATTTAAAGCGGAGGTCCACCCTAAAATGGACCTCCGCTCATCGGAATCCCCCCCCCCTCCGGCGCCACAATCGGCACCTTTCAGGGGGGAGGGGGGTGCAGTTACCTGGATAATCCAGGTAACTGCACCCACTTCCGGGCTAGCTCTCTGCGGAACGAGCGTAGGTTACGCCCCCGTTCCGCAAGCGCCCGCCCCCTTCAGCAAGTGCCCCGCTGCCTGCTGGGAAACACACAGCTCCCAGAGGCAGCGGGGACCGTCCGGATTGCGCCGCGCGGCTCGCGCATGCGCAGTAGGGAACCGGGAAATGAAGCCGAAAGGCTCCATTTCCTGATTCCCATACCCAAGATGGCGGCGGGACCCGGCAGCCGAGCGAGCGATCGGCTTCGGGTGCCGACATCGCGGGCGCGCTGGACAGGTAAGTGTCACTATTTAAAAGTCAGCAGCTGCAGTATTTGTAGCTGCTGGCTTTAAAAAAAAAAAAAAAAAAAAACGCGGAGTCCCGGTGGACTCCCGCTTTAACCTCTTCCCACCAGATGTACGCATATATGCTGCCTCTCGGCGGGTGGGCTTTAACATCATGAGGCTGCATATATGCGGCTTAAATGTAAACATTTCTGTGCTGAGAGCGTGCGCGCTGTGTGCTCCCTGGCAGGGATGGGAAAGCTCCCAATGCATACTTACAATTGGGAATTTCCAATCATGTGACAGCCAATCACATTAGCTTTTTTAATGACCTGGACACAGAGGAATGTGGCTTTTCCAGCAATGCTCAAACTGCTGGTAAGTTTTTGTAAATTTCGGGGGCAATGCCATATGTGTGTGTGTGTATGTGTGTATGTATGTATGTATGTGAACCTGTTACCACATACTGTCTTGTGTTTAGTCAGTCCAGTTTCTCCAGAATTTTTAAACAAGTGCTGAAGGCTGCTGTGAACACATAAGTGCGCCTTTAGAAATATTACAATAACTGAAGCGGAGGGGGCGGGGCTAAAGACGAAGCAGGGTTTTCACCTCCATTTCTCTGTGCTATCAGTTGTATTCATGTTACACTTCTATCACCATGCTCCTGGGTGGCTGGGTAGTCATCAGAAGGTATTTCCACACCCTCTGTGTATGCGATTTAGAATTTCCACTAGAGATGCGGCAATATATCGGCTGCTGAAAATTATCGATCGAAAATAGGGTTATTGGCGATAATTTAAAAAAAGTGTCGATAATGGCATGCTGCATCCCATTGACTTCAAAATGCAAACATTGCCCCCTAGTGACAAAATCGAGTCCCAGTGACTTCAATGCAAAAACGCCTTCTTCACAGCTGATGCTTGCTGGCTTTTACTGCTAAAAGACCCCCTAACATGTTTACGTGACGGGTTTGAAGCAATTTAGCGTGTTTATGGCTGCAGCTGGCCATTTTTACAGCTGGCAATTCTCTTTCTGATAAAAGGGATCTGGGTGGCTGATTAGCCACATGATTGCTTTTAGAAGCAGAGGGAGGGGGTCATCCATGTGCCCCCCCCGACCCCCCCCACACACACACACTGCTTGCCAGTGTTTCTCAGGCTTACCTTCTCTCCTGGTGAGCCTAGGAAACAATCTGGTGGTTTGCGTGGCTTGCGACAGAGGTGAAAATGGATGGGACTGCCTGCACAGGAATGCACGGAACACCTGTGCACTCCCGTGCAGCCTCTGTGTCCCAATTGACATCAATGGGACTGCCTGCACAGGGATGCAATGAACACCTGTGCAGCTAAACATGGCTTCGCTGTAGTATGCCCTGCTTGAACAAGGCCTTAGGCTTTGATTAGACTTGTGGTTGGGGAGCCAACTGCTTAAGTTGCAGTGGACAGGGTTGTTTACAAGCTGTCGATGCTTTGTGGCATGCAAAGTTGACCTGACGATGCCAACAATTGAAAACCACACATATAAGTCAAAGGGTGAAGTACCGCAAATGTCCCGCAACCATGTGCAATGCACGCAGCTGTGGTGCATTTGTCTGCAAAAATTGGGTCATACAGGTGGTGAGGAGATGTCATATCGCTTCCTCACTGCCTGTCAGTAGCCTCTGGAGTGCGATTCGAACATGTCTAAATCTGCCCTATGTTTATTTTGATGATTTTTTTTTTTTTTTTACAATTACATTTGAGGGGGGGGGGGGGGGCTTTGGAGAGACATCAGGGGTTTAAACAGACTCTAATGTCTCTTTTTGGACAGTCCCATTCTTTGCATCCTGAATAGAATAGGAGCCTGTATAGAGACTCCTATTCAGACACAGTTTACTACGCATCAGTGATGAATGAATACGGAAGCGAACGGTATTGATAGCTGACTGTATTCAGTCAGGAAAAATGCTGGTAAAGGCAAGTTTACCAGCACTCCCCGGGGGGGGGGATCTATTTGGATAGGTAGATCCCTCTGTGGCTTACCTGCAGCACCCAAAGCCAGCGGGAGGACAGAGGAGAAAAGCTGGCAACTGCAGAGTAGCCACAAGGATCGGGGTTTGAGAGGAAATCAGTGCAGCAGGGGTGAAGAAGTCACTGAGCTTTTAGCAGGAGGAATGTCAGATCCATGCAGCATATGGACCTGGCAGCAAAAAAGTTAAAGGCACACAAAATGAAGATAGCAATGGTATTTTTCTACTTTTATTAGTACAGAGTCTAAAAGAGATCTACTATTGTTCAAAGCAAAAACAATTGTATACATAGAATGACTTACAGCCCTGAAATCATCATTCGCATACAACAAATCATGTTGCATTTGATTCATTTACTCTTAATCACTTTAATAAAGAATATTTTGTGCTTGGCCAGCCTAAGCGTGTGTAAAAGTTTGAAACAAAAGATAAACATTGCATGATGGCATCTTTGTTTTACCCACCTCTTTAGCAGGTGAACTGGGCTTAAATGGTTTCACAACTTGCTTTTTCTCTGCCTTCTTCTTTAGTGGTGGTAGAGGTTTATCAGACCGATAAGGGTTTCCTTCAAAATAATCCTTTGGGTAAAGGTTTAACCGGAAAGCACCACCTTTTAGCTTTGATTTGTGGCTCTCAAACTCTTTCTGAAATGAAAATCACAGAGAATCATTGTGGGGACCTTAAAGTAATGTTACTTTGGATTCAAGTCCATGTCCCCCCCCAAAACACACAGACTCTGGGAACCCTGTATCTGCCATATTATAGTGATGGCTTTATAATGTTGAGTCTCATAGAAGGTGCCCGATGTCATCAACTCCAGCCACCTGTCTGTCTGTTAGAATGTGCTTATTGTAAATAAGTCTAGTATGGGATCTAAGAGTCATTAGAGCCCCATTGTTGATTGTGCTAATTAACCCTGCAATTGTATGAAGGAGTTCTGTGTTGAGATGTATGATAATGTGTATTGTATAGTCGGTGAGCTAGGAGACGTGAAGTCTGTCCTAAAGGTCATGTCTCTGAGTCACCTAGGCTGTCTAAAGGATTAGATAATTAGCTCATGTTAATTAGGTTTCTGGTTACAGGCTGTATTTTCATCCTGATGTATATATTTGTGTGAGATCTCAAAATAAAGAGTCTGATTCCTGCTTGACCCTCAACACAGAGGCTTGTCTCGTACTTGGGGGAGAATTATTCTTATGGGTTTCTTGTTTGGCTGATTGTAGTGTTCGGTAGCTGCCTTTGTGTTCGGGTATGGAATGTCCTAAACGACTTTTACCCCTTTCATACTCGGGGTGTCCTTACATACATCATTATCCAAGTGTTTCTATTGCTGATGTGCTTTTGTCAGAATGATTTTGCCTACTTTCCCATCCTGTTGACAAGGGAATGGGAAGTGAGAGGGGTCCCCCAAACAGGGTCAGAAACAGCAATAAAAAGATGGGAGTCCAACTCTTCCCCACTGCATCCAAGGGATAAACCAGTTTTGGCTGTAGTTGTGCTTTAAAGTTCACCGCTGGCTAGACTAGGAACATTAAAGTTTTTACCAATTATTAACAAGAGGCAAAAGAGCTTTATTACAAGTCACCACTGATCTCTCCAGCTTCATGTAGTGTTAAGTAATACATCACAAGAGAGACTCTAAACTTGGGTTTTGGTCAGTTTTTAAAGTGGAGTTCCACCCACATTTAAAAAATAATAATTTGTCACCCGTGCTATAAATTAAATACTCAAAAGCATGTTAGTAATACATTTTCCATTCAAGTACATCTTTTTTTATTTACTTACCTTTGTTTTCTGCTTCCTGGGCACTTCCAATTTGATTGTGGGCATGTGAAGCCCACTATGACTCTGTTCTGGGATAAGGTGTTGCTGGCTACCCAGCATGCACCTCCCGATCTGGCGCTTGCATATTCTACACAGGGTGTAGAGCAGAAATAGTATCTTGTTGCCATTACAATGGGTGGCGATGGAGGAAGTGCCCGCCCTGTTGTTAAGGAAATGACGTACATCGTCATTTCCGTGGCCCCAAAGGAGGCAGAATATAGGAGACATCCTAGCAACAAGCCACAAACTAAGCAAAAAATAAATAAAATATTGCCAAATTTTGTTCAACTTGCAGGAATGTACTGATTGAGATAAAGATTAAATTATGGGTGGAACTCCGCTTTAACTACTGGGAGTTTTTGAGGGGGCTAGTAGACTGCCAAGGTTCTGCATACAAAGAAAGCAAGGGGAAAGAAACAGTGATTTCAGTGCCTCTGTTATTAATTTTGAAGATTACTTTCTCCTCAATGTCTGAAGCTACAGGGATGACTTAGGGCTTAAAGTGCTTTTAACGTAATTGTTTAGAATATGTATATTTATGTGTGTAGCCTGTGCACAGGTTTATCTTTAAGTATAACTAAAGGCAAAACTTTGTTTTTAGTTTTGGATAGAGTGCAGGGTGATGAGAAAATCATGATAATAAGAATAAAGTGATGTATGAAAGAGGCCACTAAAAGGATAATGTACCCTGAGGTCATCCACCCGGTATAATGTAAATGTAAAGCAAAATTGTGAATAAGAGGACATTTAAACGATATCCCCTGATACCTACACATCATATATCAGCACACTAATAATGTATATATAAAAGGTAAGATCTTTATTACAACATGTTAAAATATAGCATATCATGACAAAAGGGCCACATACTGGCCCACACTATGCGAAACACATGTGATAGGAGTAAAAAGTCAGATGTTGGAAAATGCCTAGGCGTTACGTGGTCCAAGCCGCTTCTTCAGGGCTGCAATCTCTCAGACTTCTGACTAGATACCTCACATTATCATCACATCTAGACTGGAGCTGTTGGTAAGCAAATTCTACTGTCAGTCCTAGATAGAGGTCGACCGATATATCGGCCGGCCGATATATCGGCCGATATTTGCCGTTTTTTAAATAATCGGCATCGGCCGATTGTTCTGATAAAAAGCCGATTTAGAACTACAGCGGGACTTTGAAATGACTTCTGTAAGAAGTCAGTGTGAGTTGCCTGAGTCGTCATAGCAACACTTTCCTCCTCTCTGGGCAGACTGCCAAGAAAAGAACTAAATGATACAATGTTTACACTTCAATGAATTAAGTCATCTCTGTGTGTAGAAGTTCCCAGTTTAACCATTTAAAGACTAAATCTTTTCTGACACTTGTTGCTTACAAGTAAAAATCCTGTATTTTCTGCCAGAAAATCACTTAGACCCCCCAAAAATTATATATATTTTTTTAGCAGAGATCCTAGGGAATAAAATAGCGGTTGTTGCAATATTTTATGTCACACGGCATTTGCACAGAGGTCTTTCAAATGCATTTTTTTGGGAAAAAAAGACACTATTTAAAAATAAAATAAAAACAGTAAAGTTAGCCCATTTTTTTTTTTTCGTCCAAAAGTTTTGACTACCTTTTTTTATTTAATACATACATTTTAGCGGCTCTTTACCATCATTTTAGCGGTGCTATTTGGCTGCTAGTGGGGCACATATAACCCAGCTAGCGGCCAAGGAAGAGGTTAAATGCGCCCATGAAGCACTGCTGCCAAATCGCATTGCATGCGCTTCGGCAGTGGTGCCCATTCATATCAATGGGCAGGAGTGGTGGGGGAGGGGTATACACCACTCCAAACGTGCTGCTTGCAGGACTTTTTTTTTTAAGATCCTGCCAGCGCATCGCCTCAGTGTGAAAGCACTCTGTCTTTCACACAGACTGCAGGGGAGCCATTTTGCAGGCACTTTACAGGCGCTATTTTTAGCCCAAAAGCGCCTGAAAAACGCCCCAATGGGAAAGGTATGTTAGATCAAGGGGGATTAAAAAAAATAAATAAATAAATAAAAAAGGAAAAAAATAAATAAATAAAATAAAATCGGCCTAACATATCGGCCCAAAAAAAATCGGCATCATATATCGGCTATCGGCCGCCATGATTTCTAAATATCGGCATCGGCATCGGCCAGAGAAAAACCCATATCGGTCGACCTCTAGTCCTAGAGCTGAAAATGCCAAAGTACTGAATTCTAGATCTACTGTTTTGGTTGCCAACGGATTTGTAATGTTGACTAACCATTCTCATGACACATCTACTAGTCAGCAAGAACACTCGGTTCGTTCCTGGTTTAGCATAAATCCCCCTATTCCTATCTCACTGGATAAAAGGCGATGATGCTGATTCGCTGCCCAGTGAGGAGGAGATGACATTTGAAGCAGAACTGCTGAACCGGGAAGATGGATTACTTAATCAGAAGCTACATACCTGGCCATGTAGCACAGAAAATGTGTGTAGATACAGAAAGCTAAGGAGTTTTATATTTCTTTGGAAAACAAGGAAGCCCCCTTGAAGCCACAGCGTTCCACTGTAGAGTGCTGCTCCAAGGGCCAGTATTGCCTGGTGCAAGTTATGGCTTGATGAAATATATTTTATTTTACAAAGATGCATTATTCCAAATAGATAATACTGGAGGAGGGTAACTGGTTAGGGCGAAACATGTAGTAAACTAACCTTCATCAGTTCTCTTGATCTGTCATAGTCATCAGAAGCATATGGGTACTGTTTACCTATAGTGAGGCTTGGATATCTGTGGAAAGGGAATCGTCATTTCAATGCACAGTACAGCAGCCTGCAGTAAAAATGATTTACAAGATCAAATATGTAGTAGTTATGCTTTCAATTGCCAAATAAGACTCCTTGCTTGATCTTACAGATTAAATGTAAGTGCTACAAGCAATTGCTTCAATTTTGCTCTGGCTATTGCTGATCCTTTTTTTTGTTAATTGGCATCACTATATATAATACCTTACCCATATCCTGTACCCTTCTTGGGAGGGTTGGAATAGATATTCTTCCCCGGCGCAGTATATGCCTTCCTTGGTTTTAATTCTGCACTAAAAGATGGAACTGGACCACCCAAAGTTCCATAAAAGTTGCCCAGGCCAGATCTACAAAAAAAAAAAAAAGAGAAAACAGATTGCATGGTTATCACATTATTTACACAGTGAAAATTATAATAATACAGACACGGCAAAACAATGCTGTTGGCTACAGAAAAAAAAAATCATAAAGTTGTGATCTAAATAGATTTGTTTTATCTTTTTCATTTAGTTCTCGTTTCTTTCATATATCTACTAATATTCATAGGTCCGTTTCCACTGTTTTAACATTCTTTCATTCTCTTTTCCTTAACTCCTTCATGACCAGTCATGGAGGAGAAGCAACCCTGAGGTGGAACTTCACAGTAGTGATCACTGTGATTGGCTAATCACAGTGATCACATGTGTGGGAGTCAGGTCTCCCAGCTCCCGACCGTTAGGATAGGACTTGGAGTTGTCGGTAATAGCTTAGTTTCAGTGCTGGGAGCATGCTTTCAACACAAACACAGGAACACATATATGTGGCGCCTAGAAAGAAAGCCCACTTCCTGGACACCACATATACCCTATATTGTCAAAAGTATTTGGACACCTGCCTTTACATGCACATTAACTTTAATGGCATCCCTGACTGGCTTGCCTGGCTCTCTGTTTCTGCTCCAATTCATCCCACAAGTGTTCTATAGGGTTGAGGTCAGGACTATGTGCAGGCCAGTCAAGTTCCTCCACCCCAAACTCGCTCATTCGTGTCTTTATGGACCTTGCTTTGTGCACTGGTACACAGTCATGTTGAAACAGGAAGGGACCATCCCTAAACTGTTCCCACAAAGTTAGGAGCATGAAACTGTACAAAATGTCTTATGCTAACACCTTAAGAGTTCCCGTCACTGGAACTAAGGGGCCAAATCCAACCCCACGCCATAATTCCCCCCTCCACCAAAAGATTTGGACCAGTGCACAAAGTAAGGTCCATAAAGACATGGGTGAGTTAGTTTGTGGTGGAGGAATTTGACTGGCCTGCACAGAGTCCTGACCTCAACCCGATAGAACACCTTTGGGATGAATTAGAGCAGAGACTGAAAGCCAGGCCTTCTTGTCCACATCAGTGCCTGACCTCACAAATGCGCTTCTGGAAGAATGGTCAAACATTCCCATAGACACAATCCTAAACCTTGTTGGCAGCCTTCCCAGAAGATGTAAGGCTGTTATAGCTGCACAGGGGGGCCCAACTCAATATTGAACCCTACGGACTAAGATTGGGATGCCATTAAAGTTCATGTGTGTGTAAAGGCAGGTGTCCCAATACTTTTGGTAATATTGTGTATGTGTTACATGGTTGTAAGCAGTTGACTGATGTAGCATATTTTTTTTTCAGGTATTTAACCTGAAAAATATATACTAATATATAAAACATATTTAAGCTACAATTATATAATAGCCTGAAAGTGCACACACTCAAGTTTAATTTGAGGGTATGTACATCCAAATCGGAGAAAGTGTTTAGGAATTACAGCTCCATAGCCATCCCCCTTTTTCAAGGGGGATGGCTATGGAGACCAAAAGGAATTGGACAATTGAATGAAAAGCCGTTTCATGGCCAGGTGTGGTCTACTCCTTTGTTATTTCTTCATCAAGCAGGTAAAGGTCTGTAGTTGATTCTAAGTGTGGTATTTGCATTTGGAATATATTGCTGTGAACCTACATCATGCGTTCAAAGGAGCTTTCCATGCAAGTGAAACAGGCCATTGTAATGCTTCAAAAACAAATCCATCGGAGAGATAGCAGCAACATTAGGAGTGGCCAAATCAACAGTTTGGTACATTCACAAGAAATAAGAATGCACTGGTAAACTCAGCAACATAAAAAGGCCTGGATGTTCACGGAAGACAACATTGGTGGATGATCGCAGGATCCTCACTATGGTAAAGAAAAACCCATTCACAACATCTAGACAAGTGAAGAACACTCTCCAGGAGGTGGGCGTATCATTGTCAAAGTCTACAATCAAGAGAAGACTTCACGAGGGTAAATACAGAGGGTTGACCATAAGGTGCAAACAATTCATAAGCCTGAAGACAAGAAAAGATTGTTTTTGTTTTAATTCTGGTGATATACAGAGCCAAAAGTATGAAAATTGTGTCCAAATATATATGAACCTAACTGTATGCATTTCTGCTGGCAGAATGATAAATCGGGGTTGATTTATTAAAACTTGAGAGTGCAAAATCTGATGCAACTCTGCATAGAAACCAATCAGCTTCCAGGCTGTTTTGGTCAAAGTTTAATTGAACAAGTTGAAGTTAGAAGCTGATTGACTACCATGCACAGCTGCACCAGATTCCGAGTGCTCCGGTTTTAGTAAATCTCCCCCAACGTGTCCATCTTTTACATATTTGACAGGGCCTCTTGAATAAATACAACTTGTAGTAGCTTCTGCTTTTAATTTGTCTAATTCACATTGGAAAATGAAAGGAAGAATTTGAATAGATACTTGCATGGATTAGAAAAGTGAAATGCACAGATCTTGCCAGATGTGCCTGAGAAGTACAACAAGTTGGTGACCCAGTATGATCTACCCAAATCAAAAGATTCACTACTTACGGCTTTTTTTCCCCATTAGCTGGTAGAAATGCTTTTCCCAAGTTCTTCTTGGCCTGCTGCATATGGTACTGCCTTCTTTGTTTTAGTGAATCTGTATAGGCTTCACCTTCAAATGTACGTTTGAACTGAGCATCAAAGTATCCTCCTAAGGTGTTAGCCATGGTCTTGGAGCCACCAGGGAGCATTTGCCTGTTTTTACTTGCTGCTTCGTTAAACGGCTCTGGAATGACGCACACATTATACTTTAGTTCTGCATATGAATGCTCATAACACAGCATAAATTGTATATGTTGGTAAAACTCAACAATATCTTTCCCATGAAGCTTAGAGTGGTTTGCAACATTAATAGAAATGTGACCCCCTGCATTAGACCCTGCTGTAACACTGAAGGCTAATACTGCACCCCCGATTTCCCCTATAAGTATTAGCATCCGTTTCCTCCTACTGCTATTTATATTGCTTTGGCAAACTAATTATATCTAACAGCATTGACAATTTGTTATACAAGTACATCAATGCAAGTTTACACCTACAGAAACACTGGAGACATCTGATGTTACAGTCCTGGTCAATGGTGAATGGGATCTTCTCTCAGAGGCAGTAAATATCTTATGTTTCTTAAAACCAGAATACAGCAGAGCTTAGGCTCTAGTAATTTGCTTGTTGCAATATTTTATTCACTTTATTAATTTCTTATAAATATAAATGATACATTCCTGGAATATCACAATTCAAGGCAATTGTGTAATCCCACCCCCCAAAAAAGACAAATGTACTTTTTATCATTAACCACTTCCATACCGGGGATATTCTGGCACTCCTCTCCTCCATGTAAAATCCTCTTTTTTTTGCTAGACAACTACTCAGAACGCCCAAACACACACACACATATATGTATATATATTTAGCAGGCACCCTAGGGAATAAAATGGTGGTCATTGCAACTTCTTATCTCACACGGTATTTGCTCAACAATTTTTCAAACGATTTTTTTTTTGGAAAAAAAACTGTTTCATGATTTAAAAAAATAACAAAAAATAGTCAAGTTATCCCAATTACAAGGAATGTAAACATCCCATGTAATAGGAATCTTTTGTGGCAGGTCCTCTTTATGGAGAGATGTGGGGTCAATAAGACCCCACATCTCTCCTCCAGACTGGAAAGCATGAGAGAAAAAAAAATCCAAGATCTCATGCTTACCTGCCCGATCACAGCTTTGTATACATCTGCAGCCCAGACGTGATGTCATAATGTCGCGCCCGGGCCTCTGACGGTCATAGAGATGACTGGTGACCATCTGGTCACCGTAAATTTCTATGGCTGTCATTCGGCTGCGGGCGATTCTTTATTCTTTATTCCGGATGGCAGCGGGAGGGGGGTCCCCTCCCGTTGTCTGTAAGAATGATCAAGTGGCGGAACCACCGCTATGATCATTCTTATGGTGCACAGAATCGCAGGCTAAAAACAAGGATATCTGAATGATGCCTGTAGCTGCAGGCATCATTCAGATATTCTCACTAAAAGTCAAATGACGTCTTTGGGTGGGAAGTGGTTAAAATATAATTAAAAAGGCAAAACTTTTTTTCAGTTTGGATAAAACAGAGAGAGATTACAACACCTGCCAGGTTTTTATTATATATGTACGGAAAGTATTCAGACCCCCTCTTTTTTATATTGCAGCCATTTGCTAAAGTCATTTAAGTTTCTTTTTTAATAAATCTGCAAAAATGTCAACAATTCTGTGTTTTTCTGTCAATATGGGGTGCTGTGTGTACATTAATGAGGGAAAAAAAT
This sequence comes from Lithobates pipiens, assembly GCF_037356315.1. Lineage (NCBI taxonomy): Eukaryota > Metazoa > Chordata > Amphibia > Anura > Ranidae > Lithobates > Lithobates pipiens. The sequence continues at coordinate 388,043,751 of NW_027507718.1, read as the reverse complement.
GATTTTAGCAAATGGCTGCAATATAACAAAGAGTGAAAAATTTAAAGGGGTCTGAATACTTTCCGTCCCCACTGTATATATATATATATATATATATATATATATATATATATATATATATATATATATATATATATATATATATATATATATATATATATATATATATATATATAATTTTTCTCCAGATTAATACAGATTTTAGAAACAATGGAATTCCAAGACTGGGGAACTACAGGTTTCTGACAGTTTATCATAGTCCTCGCAGACCTCCAAGTCAAGAGGTATCAATTCTCCTTTCCAAACAGATTCCATGGAAGGAATCAAAAGGCAATTACGGATGATGAGGGTCCCTTCCTTATCGTCAAGGGACTCCTGTTTGAGCAAAAAGTTACTTTGGTTAAAGAGGAAGTAACTTCCTCTTTATTTCCCTGCAAAGGATAAGCATAATGGGCTACTATGCATCGTGTAGTAGCCTATTATGTGTCACCTACCTGAAAACGAAGCCTGCAATGTCACCGCTGTCCCCACTAGCAGCCATATTCACCCCTCTTCCTTCTGGGGCCGCAAACGCCGGCTCTGTGACTGGCCGGAGCCGTATGATGTCACTCCCGCGCATGCGTGGGGGAGCCGCCAGTCACAGCATGACCCGTTTAGAAAGGGCACGATCTGCCCTTTCTAAAGTGCGCATGCGCCCTAGACATCTGTGCACAGCTTTATTGTAAATATCTTCTAGCACCTACAGGTAAGCCTTAATATAGGCTTACCGGTGAGTAAAAGTGGTTGTACAGGGTGCACAACCACTTAAACCTATACTTACCGAATGAGGATCAGGTCTCCTCACTTGAGACACGTCTACATTTGGTGCATCAACACAAGGAGGGTCTCCTGTTGGTGGGTGGGGACGTTAAGTTGGCACTGGATCCCACACTTGATGTGTCCAAAAGGTGCTTCCCACTTATTCTATGTGAAAATATGCAGAGCTAAAATACTTCTCCAGGATCTGCAATTGGTGGATAGCTGGAGAACCCTTCGTGTACAGAAAAGGGATTATACATTTTCCATTGAGGTGAAAAACCACAAGGGTTTACAACCCCTTTAGGCTAGAAAATCAGCTCTTTATTGCTGTAGGTTTCCCTGTTGTAGATTTTCTATTACTTCCTGAGTGGTAGAACTGTGGCCATGTCATCTTGACATGAAGTGAGGGGATATCTCTCTAATATAATCCCACATAGCAGTAAAAACCTGACAGGGGTTCTAATCTCCACTCAAAAAAATAAAATAACGTTTTAGGTTGACATATACAGTATAGTGTAAGAGAAAGAGGTAGAATGTACACAATTTGGTTAATTTTAATTGTACACATTTGGTATTTACTTTCTTTTTCAAGCACACACCATAATAAAATACTTTCCTACTTATCTCTGATTTGATGAAGAATCTTTGCTGAAAAATACTTACTAGAGCCAGGAGTGACATATGTGTCCCCAATACTGATATAGCCCATCTCACGGAATAGACCGATCCGGTCCATATCGGATTTTCCATCTAAAGGCATTGTAGCGCAATGCAGATATGGCACTCTATGCTGTGACCTAAAGCAGAAAAATACTTTTAGATAAGCTGGAAGAAAACAATAAATTATATGCTGTCACAGCAAATCAGTGAAAACGCCATGTGAGTACAAATAGGAATTATTTATTAGGCACATACTAGAGGACTATGCATTATTAACACTAACTAACTAGCATAGGTGTCAATGCTTAACAAGTACAGCATGTTAGTAAAGGCTGTAGCAGTGACACGCTCCCTGTGCTGTCACATTTAGGCCTGATTCACACCTATGCAGGTTGCAGTTTATATATTCCAGGTGCATTTTGCATTTTGTCAATACATATTTTTGATCCATTGAAGTCAGTGAACCTAAAAACCAGAAAAAAGTCCCTGGCCCTTTCCATAAAATGCACAGATGTGAACTACATCCATAGGAAACCATGTTAAATGGACTGTAGTGTGTTTCTGCAAAACTGAAACTACCCCCCCCCCCCCCACCACCGGGTAAAAGCGTTAAGCCAATCACCAAATGTCCCTAGCAGCACTCTGGACATGAGATGTGAAGGATTAGATCTAACTAGAGAAAAAGGGGAAAAAAAGATTATTCCTGGACCACCACAAATCAAAAACACTATTTAATAAAATCACTTTGAAAAATACACTCCTAGCATTTCTGGCCACGGCCATCTTAAGAGCAAATAATTAATGTAGTATTCACTTCCTGAAATCCATCTGCCCTTAGTTCAGGCACGCAAGCAGGAGGGTGTGCTTAGTTGAGTAAACCCCTCCTCCTCTCCTGAACACCCCTGGGATGTATGACATCATTTGCCTAGGCCAGAAATCAGGAAGCAACTGAAGAAATGTAAAAACAAAAAGTTTAACACAAGAAAATATTATATTCTTTCATATTTGTTTACAAATGCTAGCAGCATAAGGATTAAAAATAGTCAACGTTGATTGCGAGAGTGAAGTTCCACCAGATATGGATATTTTATACATTGATACATCTTGGACCAATGTAACTATGTATATTCCATACCTGGCTCACACCCCTTGAAGCTGAAACTCATTAAAGCAGACATCACTACTCCAATTTCTGATCCCATGCCAAGCGGCCGGCCTGCTGCATTCAAAACACAGAAGGTTGGCCACTCAGCATGGGCACCATTCAGATAATGCTTTGCATGTTCTGAATAAATGCAAAGTGTTCTCTGATTGGAAGAGGTGGCGAGGTGGGGTGATAACTTACCAGGAATTAATTTTTAAGGCTGAGCTCCATGGAAGTTAAAATGCTCCTGTAAAGTGGGGCTGCCCCCTGCAGTGCAAAGATTAAATGACAAGCATGGACAAAGTTTCTTTAGTCATACTTCTCTTGTGGTTCACAGGAGTCCACTTACTTTTGTTTTCCTGTAATCCAGAGTGAACTCATAGCGAGCTAAAGCTTGCTATCATCTGCCATCAAAGAGCTTCTCCAGTCTCTGAAAAGGATCCCCACTATATTGTCAGTATCCACCCAGCCAGGGCCCGTGCTACCACTAGGCAAACTAGGCAGTCGCCTAGGGCGCACTGCTGCCTAGGGCGCCCAGCCACTGGTGTTTCTGCTCTCTTCTCTCTGAATCAAGCAACTAAGTCTCAGTATCAGCAGGCAGCTGCCACTCTATTCGCATAAAGTGTCAGAGGTGCAGCGGCAGCAGAGGACTGTATCTGTGCCCCGACTCCCAAATGAATAGAAGCAAGCAAACATTCATTGACCAGGTCATTGGCTTGAAGAAGGAACCAATCGGTAATTCCCACAACGCGGTCCATGCTGGTCGTCGCCCCCTCCTGCTAACGTCATTTACGGGATTCATGCTCCACGCTGACTCGCGATTGACGGCGTGATTGCTTCACCAGTGTTCCCAGAGCCTGGGGTGTTCACCTGCTGGTTATCCTGGGACCTTCTGCTGCTGCATATCGTTATCCTTGGAAAGCTGTGATACACTGGGACCTACTGATGCCGGATCACCTGCTTCATACATCCATGTTATGCCTCTTCTTATCCTTGATTCTGTAAGTGTTTTTAATCTTGTTTGGGGATATTAAAAGTTTTAATTCTGCACTTAGAGGCGCCTTTTTTATTTTACCTGCTCCTTCAAAGCATGTTATTTGACACAGTGCTTGTCCTGTGTCATTTGGCCCCCTGTAACACCTACAAAACCTGGCTGATCCTGCCAGTTTCTCCCCACCCCTCTGTAAACTGACCACGGTGTATCATGGCTGCTGAGACCAGACACCGTGGTCAGTTTACATGTCTTTATCATTAGCAGCCGGATATCTGCTCTCCTCTCTGCTCCTGTGTCCTCCCCCCTCCTTCCCCTCTCTGTGTGTGAGCCGCCCCTCCCCCCTCCTGCTGCTCTCATAACACTAACCTGTATACACCATCAGCACTGCCTCCTATTGCAGTGCCCCCCTCTGTGAATGATTTATAAATATAAATGCTGTGAATACCTCATTTAAGAGCCGATCACATGACCAGCCAGCTCTCTCCTCCAGACTGACATCAGCAGAGGAATCTCAGCCCCGCCTGCTGCCTTTCTCAGAGGAGGAAAGGATGAAGCTGGCCAGTCATGTGATAGCAATCTCACCAGTGAAATTAGGTATTTGCAGCATTTATTTTTATAAATCACATACAGAGGGGGATACTACAATAGGAGGCAGTGCTGATGGTGTATACAGGTTAGAGTGGCTTAACAACCACTTTAACCTCTTCACTCCGGTGCCTCCCGGCCCTTTAAGAGGCTTTGATTGCCGTGGGATGGAATGGAATGGGGCTTAAGACCATGTGACCGCTGTGATTGGCTGTCGTGTGATCCGAAAACTCCCGATTGCTCTTTCAGCTAGGCCTGGTAATTGTGATGGGAGCGTTCAGGGCGCATGCTCTCAGCGCAGCAAATATGTAGCCTCTCAGTGCCTAGGACCAGGTGCCGAGAGACTGTATATTTGCATGCAACCAGCGCCACGGGGTTAAGGGTCAGATCACACTACTGCGATGCGAGAACCTGTGTGAATCCAGTACGGATTCCTGCATCGCATGTAACCCGCCGGCAGTTCACACTGCCCTATTCAAACGGTTGAGGGTGTCAATAGAAAGTTAATGACACCCCCAAAGCGGCTTGCATATAGCAGTGTGAACTGTCAATTTGGACAGGAATCGGATCTCATGGGTGTAAACTAAGAATGAGCTCAGGTGTGTTCACAACTCCACGTGCCCGATCCCGCCAAGGAGGCTGACACTCCACAGAGCTAATCACAGGCAGTGACACATTTGGCGATCTGCAGCTGCACAGATCAGGAAATGTCTCACTGCCTGCGATAAGCGCTGTGGAGTGCCAGCCTCCTGGCGGGATCAGGCACATGGAGTTGTGAACACGCCTGAGCTCATTCTTAGTTTACACCCATGAGATCCGATTCCTGTGAGGTCCAAAAAAGGGGTCCTGCACGAATTTGGTCTAAATGCAATGAGAATTCAGCCATACTAACTGTATGGCGAAATTTTCATCGCACAGACATCGCATGTGATCTGCACAGAAGTGCAGTGCGAATCACATGCGATGTCTGACATTGCAGCAGTGTGAACCGGCCCTAAAGTGGTTGTAAATCCTCACATATACCCAGTGGAGTGGTTGGCCTCAGGTGATAGACAGAGATGAAACAAATGTTCCTACATAACTTGTACCCATATATCTGCAGCCTCTACATATGTTCAAAGTGTTGAATTTTAAAGCTTGTCTGAGAGTGCAGAAAACAAAAGGGGGCAGAGAGCTGAAGTTACACTCTGCAGAACTCAGCGAGAAATCTGAGAGCTGATTGGATGGAATAGACACACCACCCCCTTTTCCCTTTACACAGGAACAGAGCCAAGGCTGTCAATCACATGCTGTGCCCTCCCCTGTCACCTTTTTTCCTCTTGGTGTCAGGAAAACTTTTCAGAAACGATTCATGCAGATAGCAGAGGAATAGAGCAGCACACAGAAATAACACTTAGTACTCTGGACTGAGACAAGTAAACACTATGCAGGGATATGCTTTGTTCAGAATTCATGTCTGCGGTTTACAAGCAGTTTGATGCCCTAGCTTGCCTGTCAGTGACTTGGACTATTCCTTTTCTTGTTTTCCTACCACATCCAGCCAGTGATTAGAGAAGGAGCTGTGTAGTGATAGATGTCAGGGAAGCTCTGCTGACTCTTTTTATTAATGTAGAATTACACTCTGTCTGCTGAGGATCCCAGAATAGGGTGACCCCCCCATGCAATCTCCCTGTTCCCCCCCCCCATAGACTGACTCTACCTGCTGCCTCTGGCTCCCTCTTCAGGTGTTCTCTCTGTGACAAGGGCTGTTAGCTGTGGTTACCATGGCTACAGACTAGATCATTAGTGAGAGCTTCCTGTCAAAGTCAATTGAGCATTTCTTTATAGAAACAAGACCCGGAGTCATCTCAGTACGGCTTATATGAACTCCCATTAATGATCTGTAGAGCACCTTCAGCGACCCCGGAGATAAAATATCCAACGGGTATTTATAACCCCATCTTCGTCAAACTTGGTAGCGCCCAGCCGTGATTGGCTTTCTCGGAAACAATGCATGCCGGGACTTGTAGTTTTCCACTATGTGTGCTGAGGCTGTCTGAAAGGTGGGGAGGTGCCAGGGGACGTTGAGCCAATCAGACCAGAGATAGTCACCTCTGGGCCCTTCAGGTGACACGTGCTGTGTGCGGAGCGTATGTGATTGGAGGGCGAAGGAGGAAGCGGTGTGTGATTGGCTGTGCGACAAGGAAGGACTGCAGCTGGATGTATAGCGGAGAGCAGTGGCAGACATGGTGAGTAGATAGCGGAGAGTAGCTGTAAACATGGTGAATTTATTATTCGCCATGAAGAGAAGAATCGCACTCTGCAGATGTAAATTGCTTGGCTGTCCTACTCATCCACCGGCTTCAAAGCTTTCAGCCAAAAACGCACTCTCATTGGTATCAGTGGGAGGAAGAATGAGATCTACAGATCACCTCCTGTGCACATACATCACCTACATACACAGAGAGTATATTATAAAAGTGGGTACACCCCTCACATTTTTGTAAATATTTTATTATCTTTTCATGTGACAACACTGAAGAAATGACGCTTTGCTACAATGTAAAGTAGTGAGTGTACAGCTTGTATAACAGTGTAAATTTGCTGTCCCCTCAAAATAACTCAACACACAGCCATTAATGTCTAAACCACTGGCAACAAACGTGAGTACAACCCTAAGTGAAAATGTCCAACTTGGGCCCAATTAGCCATTTTCCGTCCCCGATGTCATGTGACTTGTTAGTGTTACAAGGTCTCAGGTATGAATGGGGAGCAGGTGTGATAAATTGATAAATTTGGTGTTATCGCTCTCATTTTCTCATACTGGTCACTGGAAGTTCAACATGGCAAAGAACGCTCTGAGGATCTAAAAAGTTATTGATGCTCTACATAAAGATTGCCAAGACCCTGAAACTGAGCTGCAGCACGGTGGCCAAGACCATACAGCGGTTTAACAGGACAGGTTCCACTCAGAACAGGCCTCGCCATGGTCGATAAAAGAAGTTGTGTGCACATGCTCAGCGTCATATACAGAGGTTGTCTTTGGGAAATAGATGTATGAGTGCTGCCAGCATTGCTGCAGAGGTTGAAGGGGTGGGGGGGGTCAGCCTGTCAGTGCTCAGACCATACACCGCACACTGCATCAAACTGGTCTGCATGGCTGTCATCCTAGAATGAAGCCTCTTCTAAAGATGATGCACAAGAAAGCCCACAGTTTGCTGAAGACAAGCGGATTAAGCACATGGATTACTGGAACCATGCCCTGTGATCTGATGAGACCAAGATAAACTTATTTGGTTCAGATGGTGTAAAGCGTGTGTGGCGGCAACCAGGTGAGGAGTACAAAGACAAGTGTGTCTTATCTACAGTCAAGCATGGTGGTGGGAGTGTCATGGTCTGAGGCTGCATGAGTGCTGCCGGCACTGGGGAGCTACAGTTCATTGAGGGAACCATGAATGCCAACATGTACTGTGACATACTGAAGCAGAGCATGATCCCCTCCCTTCGGAGACTGGGCTGCAGGGCAATATTCCAACATAATGACCCCAAACACACCTCCAAGACGACCACTGCCTTGCTTAAGAAGCTGAGGGTAAAGGTGATGGACTGGCCAAGCATGTCTCCAGACCTAAACCCTATTGAGCATCTGTGGGGCATCCTCAGAGGGAAGGTGGAGGAGCGCAAGGTCTTTAACCTCTACCAGCTCTGTGATTTCATCATGGAGAAGTGGAAGAGGACTCCAGTGGCAACCTGTGAAGCTCTGGTGAACTCCATGCCCAAGAGGGTTAAGGCAGTGCTGGAAAATCAAGGTGGCCACACAAAATATTGACACTTTGGGCCCAGTTTGCGTTATTTAGAGGGGACAGCAAATTTACACTGTTATAAAAGCTGTACACTCACTACTTTACATTGTAGCAAAGTGCTGTCACATGAAAAAATATAATAAAATATTTACAAAAATGTGAGGGGTGTACTCACTTTTGTGAGACACTGTACATACTGTATAACATACCAGCACTGGAAATGCCATTCACACATTAATTCAACATGGATCCATTTCAGTGCAGGGCTCCCCTTAAAGCGTTCATAAACTCCATTTGGGCACTTGTACCTACAGGCAACCTTGCAATAAGGATTACCTGTAGATAGAAGGAATGGAATGTGCTTAGTTTAGGAGATATTCAGTGTCTCTGCAGCCAGTGACATCATCGACATGTGCACTCTGAAGGAGAAGCATACGCGTGCCGTCCCTTCAGAGCTGTGGGAGTGATGTCATCACAGCTCTGCCGTTCAAACATCCTTTGCCAGTGTTTCCTGAAGGAAGACCATCTGAATGGAAAAAAGTCATCAGCACATCAAGGATTTCTCAGAAGGGTCCGAAGTTTATGAACATGGTCACGCAGTACACACCTGGCAATGTTTCGATGCCCAGCAGGGCCCCTTCATCAGGCAAGTGCTTGTGCTGTACCACGTGACCATGTAAATAAAGCTTTGGACCCTTCTGAGGAATCCTTGGTGTGCTGATGACATTTCTCCATTTAGATTGTCTGTGGTTTCCAGCTGGTGGTCATTATAGCACCCAGCATTATTACAGCCATTTCGATGAATGTGTGCATAGGGAATATTGCAACTGAAGTAAGACCAGGTGAAGATGGAAGCCCTGTTAGAGGTGAATAGACTGGTGCAAGACAGATCAGATCACCTTGTCAGGTTCTGAAGGGTGGCCGTCTGCATACAGCCCCGACTCCCTGTTGCATAAATGTGAATGGGATGGGTAAAAGATGGCTTCAGCTCCTCTTCTCTACCTGTAGAAAACTCCTCGGATGCATTTCGCCCCTTTCGGAGTATAGTTGTAGAGGCCTCCACCCCCTGGGTCACATCATGGACAGGAGGAGTGATATTGTGTGTGTGTATGTATGTGTATGTGTGTATATGTGTATATATATATATATATATATATATATAAAATGTGTCAAAAAATGCTTGTGAAGTCTTACTATTTCATTCTTATTAAAGTGTAAAAAAAAAAAGTGTATATGCTTTAAAAACAATTATGCATTTTTTTTTGTACCTTATTTCAGAGTGCCTCTTGGTGCTCACATGACCGCCCACTGCTCTCCTCCTGGCTAAAGTCAGCGGGAGTTCTCAGCCCCTTCCGCTGTAGTTGTCAGATCTGGAGAGGAAAGCAGTCACATGAGTGCCAGGTGGCACTCTGAAATATGGTACAAATCGACATAAGTTTTATAAAGCACATACACTGGGGCACATAACATTATCTAACATGGGATTGTATGAAAATGACAAAGTGGCTTTTTTTTTTGGATGGATTTAAGTAATCAAGAACTTTCTTTTGTAATTATTATACAGGTTGTTTCTGAAGCTCCAGAAATAATTTTTAGAACACGAGGTGGTCTCAGTGTGTCATTTGACTTGCCAGCAGCTGATGGTATGTTTGACCTGTTGCCTTAACGCAGAAGTCCAAATGAAAATCCCAATTTCAGTGTTAACATTTTGTGCTCCACATCCTCTTTCTACAGCTTAATAACTTCTCTCTGCCTGGAAATTGCTGTAACGGTAATCATTTTCCTGAAGGATTACTATAGGAAAAAAACTAAAAATGTTCTGCTTCCTGACAGAACCCTGACAGATAACTCTGACGACGGAGTAGTGGTCCCTGCCAAGGTCAGGCATACCCGACCATGTTCTTCTGCTGTTGATGTGCAAGAACGACAGGGCTCTCGTATGGAGCAGAGAGCCAATACTAGTGCCGCTCATCCTTCTGGTGACCTGGCAGACACCAGCGGCCCAGTACATCCTGGTCATACATCCAGCACTGCAGTAACACTTGGTGATATGGAGAGTCCCATAAGTGCAGTTCAAGCTAGTGAGGTGGCTAGCACAACTAGTGTCTCTCAGCACCAAGAAGACAAACACAGGCCCGTCGAGCCCATAGTGCCCTTCCTGCTGCATTTGCCAATGCAAATTGGGAGCCCACCACTTCTTCTGCACCCATACTTCCCCCATTCACTGATCAACCTGGAATTCAGGTGGAAACAGTTGATTCTACGTCACTTGATTTTTATTTGCTGTTTTTCAAGGAAGATCTCTATAGATCCATTGTGGACCAAAGCAATTTGTATGCTGGTCAATTCATCGCCGCTAATCCCAGTTGACCCTTGCCAGAGATTGGAGACTTATTACGGTCTCTGAATTTAAGACTTTCATGGGCATAGCTAAAAAAAAAAGTGAGTTGCGGTCGTATTGGTCCATTAACCCAATTCACCATATGCCCTTGTTATCTTCCTCCAGGATCAGGACACGATACAAGCAGATCTTGCGGTTCATGCATTTCAATGACAATGAACTCTGTCATCCTCGGGGTGACCATGAATACAAACGGCTCTACAAAATTGGGCCCCTCGCAAACCACTTCAACCGGCAGTTTGCAGCCTTGTTTACACCCAATCAAGTTGTCTGCATTGATGAGTCCATGACTAAGTTTTCTAACTGCTTGTCATTCAAACAGTATCTTTCCCAGCAAGTGTGCCACGTACGGGTTTAAGATGTATAAGCAACGTGACAGGGAAACAGGCTATACATATAGTTTTATGGTTTACAAGGGAAGAGATAGTTACGTAGAGCCGGAGAACTGTCCAGACTACATAGGGAGCGCTGGTAAGATTGTGTGGGACTTGGTGTCACCCTTATTCGGAAAGGGGTACCACATGCATGTGGACAATTATTACACAAGCGTGCCACTTTTTAGTCACTTGTTTGATCATGGAATTGGCGCATGTGGCACCGTGCAATCTAATCGCCGGGGCTTACTCCAGCGACTTGTAGATTTCCATCTTAGGCTGGGGGAGAGAGTCTGATTGAGATGTAATAATTTGCTCGCTATGAAGTGGAGGGATAATAAGAATGTTTTCGTTCTGTCCTCCCTTCACGCAGACCCGACTATCCAAATTCAAACGGTGACTGGTGTTGTGGAGAAACCACCTCTGTGTCCACGAATACAAACTTAACATGGGAAGGGTGGACCTCATCGACCAGTTGTTGGTGATGTACCTAAATGCCCGTAAGGCCAGACGCTGGTACAAAAAAGTGTCTGTATATTTATTACAATTGGCTCTGCTGAATCCTTATGTGCTATACAGAGCTTCAGGATGAACTGGATCCTTCCTTAAATTCAAGGAAGAGATCATCAAAGCCCTTCTGTTTTCAGACAGTGCTGCGACCCACCTTCCTAATCCAAATGAAGTGAGCTAGCTGCATGAGGGGCATTTTCTGTATGTCCTCCCTGGTACCCCTACCCAAAGAAATCCCCAAAGAAGATGTCATATCTGCAGAAAAAACGGATATAGGCGTGACACCCGCTTTTATTGTCCCTCCTGTCCTGACCAACCTGGTCTTTGCATTGGTGAATGTTTTGAATGCTACCACACACTAGTGGAGTATTAGCATAGGGTACAGCATTGCACAGTCCTTGGGCATACTTATGCCGCGTACACACATCCGGACTTTCCGGCAGACTAGGTCCGAAGGAATTAGTCCAGGGGTGTCCAAACAGATTTGATGAAGTGAACATGCGCGAGGGCCGACCATTTTGCCTGACATTGTTTGAACCATTAAAATTCGGTCTAAGTGTGTTCATTCGAGCACTAATACACTGCCCAACAAGAATTCTCTTGCCTTTGTGGCTGTGTGTGGTGAAGAAATGAACTCTGGTGTATTTGGATATACCGTATTTATTGGGGTATAGCACGCACCTTCACTTTAAGAGGGAAGTTTCAGGAAAAAAAACTTAAAAATTTTAAATAAAGAACTGTGAAGCAAAATAAGGGTCAGTGCCCATCTGCAGACCCACAATTGCCAGGAATGCAGCCGCCATTGCCAGGAACACAGCCGCCATTGCTAGGAATTAGCTCACCATTGCCAGGAATGCACTCACCATTACCATCAGTGCAGCCTTGGAGGGGACATGAGGGGGCCGGACAAGCGCCAAAGACCTCCTACAGGAGAATCTCCTGTTTACACAGCGGCCTCTTTAAGAGAAAGTCCCACCTCCTTTGATCGACAGAACAGTCGTCCAATGGCAGCGCCGCAGACGGTACTTCCTATTAAGGAGGCTGCGTGTAAACAGGAAATACTCCTCCTGTGTGCACGGCACTCGTCCCATCTCCTCCCACCGAGGCAGCCAGCCTACATATCTTTTGTGACCTCGGCCGCTGGGAGATCGTTGGGGGCCACAAAAGATATACATGTTTAAATAACCAGGCGGGCCGTTCAAAACCAGACCACGGGCTATGATAGCCCCACGGGCTGGACTTTGGACATGCCTGGATTAGTCCGTAGGACAATTTTGATCGTGTGTGTGTGCTAGTCCGATCGTTTTTCGGAAAAAAAAATCGGACGGACCTAGAAATAGAACATGTCTCAAATCTATCCAACGGACTAAAATCAGGAAAACCGTTTGTGTGCTGTTGGCTACTGAACTTCCTTGTCAGTCCCGTTTTACGTCATCACGTTCAAAACGGACAGACTTTCAAACGGACTTTGTCCATTCGTGTGTGTGTGGCCAAGTTTGTTCATTCGGAAAGTCAGTCGGAACTCTGCTGAAAGTCCGTCGGGAAGACAGCCGGACCTAGTCTGCCTGAAAGTTCGGTCGTGTGTACGCGGCATTACACAGGGTCTCGAAAGATAAGATGGCCATCACATTTTGAGAGACCCTAATCTGGAACGTTTACAGTTTATATAAGAGCAAAAAAAAAAAAAACACAAAAAAAAGTCAATAGAGTGGGTGATGTGTGGCATAAGCTTCTAATGTTCTGCATAAAAAGCACCTCAGGAAATGAGATGGGCAGGCATAAACTAAAATCTGCGTAAATTCCATAAAATGTACCCTAGTTTGTAGATGCTATAACTTTGCGCAAACCAATAAATATATGATTATTGACTTTTTATTTTTTAACCAAAGACGTGGCTGAATACATTTTGGCCTGAATGTATTCGTCTGCTAATTTTGTGTTAGTAGAAGTTTGAGTGTTGATTCTCGCTTTTCAGTTTGCACTTTTCAGTTAGTTTGTGAATGGCCATTCGTCAACATGTTGTGTAATCGGGGGAGATGACGTGTTATTATTGGCCTTGGAGTTATTGCTTTGACCCAAGTCCAGTCCAGGAACAGGAGGAGGGGGAGTTCTTGGACCAAAAATTGGTTGCTTTATTAGTCGTGATGAATTATGTCATACGCCTTTGCTGCGGGAGCTCCAGGAGAATAATCCAGATGATTTTTGGAATTATGTCCCAATGATAGACCCCTGCTTTCACCAACTCTTTGCGTTGTTGACCCCCTACATTAAGAAGCAGGACACATGCATGAGGCTTTTATTTTATTTTTTGGTTGAATAATAATGATTTGATTTGTTATATTTTTGGATGCATAGAATGCACTTTTTGGTTAAGTTCTATTGGCAGATAGCATGTCTAATTTTATTTGTTTTCTTTTTTTAATGCACAATAAAAAAATTGTGGAGAATAATACTTGGCTATGTGTTTTACTTCAAATGGGAGTAGGCAGTTACATTTAAAAGAATACAATGTAAAATTGACAAGGGATACAAACATAGTTGATCTTAACTACGGGATAATGGTGTTGTGGTAACTTGCCCAAAAAAAAGAAAAAAAAAAAAAAGCATAATAATATTCTTTTATCACTAGAAAAAAAAAAGCCTTTGAAAATTTTGTGTGCATTAACTCCATCAGTATCACCAGCAAAGCAGCTTCATTATTATCCCATTAAAGAAGAAGAGGATGTGCGCTGCATTTGGAGATTTCATAATTTGCCTCGTCACAAATGTTAATTCTCCATTAGGAACGCTAGTTTACAAGGCAAACCGCTTCTATCTCGTCCTTCCAAGACCGTCTGCTTCCGAGCATGCGTGTTTGAACTTATGTCCGACGGACTTGTGTATACACGCTTGGAAAATCCGACAACAGAGATTTGTCTTGCGAAAAATTGTAAAACCTGCCATCCAACATTTGTCTGTGGAAAGCGGGACTGTACTGGGGAAAAAAATATTAAAAGCCAGCAGCTATAAATACTACAGCTGCTGACTTTTAATAAATGGACACTCACCTGTCCCGGGGTCCAGCGATGCCGAGGCCGATCGATCGCTCGGCTCTCGGCTGCTGCCGCCACCATTCTAGGTGAGGGAATCAGGAAGTGAAGTGAATCGGCTTCACTTCCCGGTTCCCTACTGCACATGCGCGAGTCGCGCAGCGCAATAGGAATTGTCCGCGCTGTCACTGGGACCCGTGTGTGTCCCAGCAGACAGCGCGGCAGGACAGAAAGAGGCATAGACTCCCACGGGAGTCTATGCCCGGAAGTGGGTGTAAATACCTGTCTTTGACAGGTATCTCCACCCCCCTCCCCCCTGAAAGGTGCCAATTGTGACACCGGAGGGGGGGAGGGTTCCGATCAGCGGAAGTTCCACTTTAGAGTGGAACCCCGCTTTAAGTCGGATTCCCTTCCTAGCGGTAGATTTCCTCTCGCTTCTTGTCTGAAAATGGTCAGATTAATCAACTGCCCTCTCATGTCTACAGACTGCTCTGTTAATCAGTTAGTTCTGTCATCCACGTTCTTGTGATCCTATCAGGAACAAACACTCTTTGGCTTTGTCAGAAAACTTTTTATGTAGATTAATTGTTGCATTTTTTTTTTTTAATCTTATTTTAATATAGAATCATCCTGCAAGAAGGCACTTGTGCAAGAATTAACCAGTCTTTCTGAAAAACTTCAGTCGGAGTCTCTGGTGCTTAGTGTCAGGCACAGTTCATTATATGTATGGCCCAACACTGGAGTCAGCACGTCCCCCTCCTCTCTGACAGATGACTCCCCCTGCAAAGACATCTTGAATTTTATCCAGTAAGAAATAGGATATATATATATTATATAAATTTTTTTTTTTTTTTTTTGTTCTATACTATTTTATCATTTTAAATGTGTTCTCTTATTATTTGCTTTTTAAAGGTCTGATGATGATGATGACAGTAGGCGCAAAAACTCTAAAAGAAAAGAAAAAAGGCAACAAAAAATGGTATGTCATTTAGTGTATTTACTGTCAAACCAGTGTTATCAAATGTGGTCTCTGTTCTATTTATTTTCATGGATGGGAGTTTTTCTCAACAAATTAATAATAAAATATCTTCTATAGCTGAATCCTAGCCAGCCAATGGACCAGACTAAACTCTGGCTCCGATTATTAAAGGGAACCTGTGGTGAAATAAATATGTAGGCTGCCATTGCTGATGTCTTTATAACAATACTAGTCATTGACCCGGATCAAGCATGCAGCAAATTTTTAAAGTAAAAATCTTTCAATAGTATCAAAAGTTAGAATTCCTGACCTGAATATTTGTTCTGGGTCTGTTACTCAGTAGGTGTTAAAGCTACTGATCAGCATTTAAAGCCAGATAACTAGCATTTCCAGCAATGGCAGACAGTGTGTTGTGTGTGTGTTTTTTTTTTTTTGCTACACAGTAATCGGTGCATTTTTATAGCACTGAACGCTGTATTAATGCCAATGGTCCCAAAATAGTGTGAAAAGTATCCGATGTGTCTGCCATAATGTCACAGTCATAGTAAAAATCGCAGATCGCCGCCATTACTAATAAAAATGCCATAAAACTATCCTCTACTTTGTAGACTCTATAACTTTTACGTAAACCAATTAATATACGCTTATTGCAAATTTTTTTTTTTTTTTTACCAAAAATATGTAGAATACATATCCGCCTAAACTGAGGAAAAAAAAATGTGTGTTTTTTTTTTTTTTTATATATATATATATATATATATATATATATATATATATATATATATATATATATATATATATATATATATATATATATATATATATATATATATATATATATATATATATATATATATATATATATATATATATATATATATATATACTTTTGGGGGAGCAAAAAGTAAAAAATTTTGCTTTTTTTTATTTTTTTTCAAAATCGTTGCTTTTTTTTGTTTTATAGTGCAAAAAATATAAAAACTGCAGGGGTGATCAAATACCACCAAAAGAAAGCTCTATTTGTGGGAAAAAAAGGACGTCACTTTTGTTTGGGTAAAACACCTCATGACCGTGCAATTGTCAGTTAAAAGTGCTCTGGTCAGGAAGGGGGTAAAATCTTCCAGGGCTCTAGTGGTTAAAGTGCATATAAAGCCAAAGAGTTAACTTTTTTCTTTTTTTTTTTTTTTCCTTTTGTCCCGTTAAATATACCATTGAAAAAGTTTGTTTAAACCTGTTTATTAAGTGCAAAACATACCTGTTGATCCTGCTGGAAATTCTCTGCAATCTTAGCTCAACTAATATCAGAAAGTACTGTTTGTTTTTTTTATTTTTAGAAAAGCAGTATGGTCACCCTAGGACAGTATTACAGATGTTTAAAGCTGAACTCCAGGCAAACTTTTTTTATTTTTTTATTTTTTTACCACGTAGTGGGGCTGTGCCCACACTGCATGGATTAACTGCTTGTTTTTGTCTAGGGTTCATAGAGCCGAGATATACTCAATCCTCCCAGCACAAGACCAGTCCATTTTGTCTTCTGCCCCTCCCCCCATTTTGCAGTGGTCTAGTGCAGTGGACTGTTCCTGACATCATCACACCGCTGGACGTGGGGGAGCGCCATTTTCCGAAGGATCGGGTGAGTAATAGGCTCTCTGTTCACCCCCAGACAAAATGAGCAGGTATTCCATGCAGTGCGAGCACAGCCCAGGTAAAAGTACCTTCTTTTTTTTTTTTTTTTTTTCTCGAGTTGGGCTTTAAGGAAAATGTAATATTAGTTTGCATACTCTTTTCAACTCTGATCTTCTATATATATATATATATATATATATATATATATATATATATATATATATATATATATATATATATATATATATATATATATATATATATATATATATATATATATATATATATATATATAACATTGTTTGTTTTTCTGTTTACAGCAAGACGTTGTTAACCTCAGCCTCATGTTTGAGTTGTCTACCTCCTCTAAAGCGGTAACTCCAATAATTATGTACAACAAGAAGAGTCATCATAGTGTGAACTTGACGTTGCCCATTGACACAGCTGTCTCTGTTTCTTCAGAAGAAAAATGGAGGAGGTATTTCCCTTTTTTTTATTTTATTTTTTTGTAGTTGAGGTTTGTACTAATGATTTTTCTAATTTAAAATTGTAGTCCACTTGAATGATAATTGCTTTTTCTTTCTTGAGGGACACAAGAAGTATTTAACCTTCAGGTTTTACTGCTACCTTTAGGAGGATTGGACACTGGCGAAAAAGAAAAATGTAGGCCAGCCCAGCATAACCCATTCTACTACCAGCACGACTCAGTTCTTTTGATAGTGTCCTGGGGGAGTGGACGTATTTTTCTTAGCTCTGCTGTGTTAAAGACTAACCTATTTTTGCTAGCACTTTTTTTTTTTCTTTCTATCAGTTATTTTTCTTTAGTCAAGACTTCTCCACTTTACTGATAGTTTGTCTCACTAATTCTCTGGTGCAGAATCGTTCTTAGTAGGGATGCACCGATACTATTTTTTTATTTTTTATTTTTTTTATTTTAGTACTTGCCAATACCAGTTACCGATACCTACCGCAACTGTTTTGTTTTCACTTCAGCTATCAGCAATGGTAGAAAGCATTGAAAAGTTATTTGCAAACGAAATTGACTTTTTTTTTTTTTACATTTTGGGCTTTTTCAATGTGAAATGTGTAAATATGTTAGTGAATATTTTTACACATATATATTAACACAGCAAACAAAAAAAGTTTTCATTGTTTATCGTTTATAAAATAGACGCGAACAAAAAAAAAAGCAAGAAAATAATAATTAAATGGAGGAGATTAGGGAGTTAAAGTGGAAGTAAACTCCCCTATCGTTTTCATCCACGGAAGCTGCCATCTTTGCCTGTTTAATCTTCAGCTGCCACGGTGCTGCACATGTGATCCGTTATAACACCAGCCATTGGGTGGTTTGACAGTTTGGTTGAGAGCACAGCCAATGTGCAGTTAGCATTCCCGGCATGCCGTTTTTTGAAACTGTTTAAATCAATGGGTTTGCTTCCACTTTAAGGCTGATTTAGAGTAAATTAAGGGGTTAAACAGAGGAACATATGTTCATCCCTCTGATTTGCAGATGAAGAAACAGAAAGATACAAAAAGAAACAATGTTTCTTTTAATTTTAGTGTTTCAGCAGCTGAGCAATGTTTATTTATTTTTATTTTTTTTGACAGCTCCAATTACCGGACTACTTTAACACTTCAGCTGTCAACAGGGGAGACCCACTGACAGCTCAAAGAGCCGAGCCTGAATGTATCGGTTTCAGGTATCGGTGCATTTGCACGAGTACCGATACTTGTGCAAATACTCTGTATCTGCACCGATACTTGTATCGGTGCAAACCTAGTTCTTAGTGTGGTCTCTGGAATGACCTGTATTGACTCTGCTGGACTCACTGAACGTCATAGGGGTAGCCTGGAATTCACCCCCTGGCACTGGGTTTCACTAGGCGCTATTAAAAGTAACCTGCAAAGTGCTTTCCATGCCTAGAGCTGCTGTCATTGTCTCAGCACTTGCCCTGTCCCTTAAGACTCCATTTGAGTAGGCCAATCTTGCCAGGCAATATAGCTACCTAATTTGTACAGGCTCACATCATCTGCTGGGTGGAGTATCGCACACGCTCTGCGCTCTTTCTCGCCATACAGCATCAAGAAAGCATATCCTTAACCCCTTTCTGGACCACATAGCACATATATGCGGCATCCAAGAAGTTGACTTTAAACCTGGCTGCCACTTATATGTGTTCTTGTGTTTGTGCTTTTATTATAGGAAGTCAGTGTGTATAATGGCATTTGTTTGTCTGATTTTTGGTCAGTATGCAGTGTGGTTGATTTACTAAAGGCGATTCCACTTTGCACTACAAGTGAACTTAGTAGTGCAGTCACTGTAGATCTGAGGGGAAGATCAGAAATGAGGGGGGGCTCTGTTGATTTTATCATCCAATCATGTCGAAGCAAAAATGCTGTTTATTTCCCTTGCATGTCCCCCTCAGATCTACAGCAACTGCACTTCCAAGTCCACTTCTAGTGCACTTTTAGTGCACTTGTAGTGCAAAGTGGATTTGCCTTTAGTAACCCCCAATATTTTGTATGACCTTCTAACTATTTTTCAATGTCATTTTCTTTTTGAATAGTGTTTGTGGAATTCTAGTGAAAACACTCAAACAGCAGTTGACTGACATGGAGAGGTGCATGCTGAAATATATGAAAGGAACATCAATTTGTTTGGCAGAACCATTCCACTTCATGTTACCAGAAAGTAAAGGTCTTCTGACAGTGGTTTATCCAGTAGGAGTAGCAGACTCTCAACTGGAGGAACACAGAAAGGTATTAAAGAGGAACTGAAGTCTGCTCACATTTGTAATGAAAACATCTTTGCCATTCTAAAACTTCCCTCCAACCACTTTTCATATTATTTTATATATACTGTGATTCTGTACTTGCCAAATATGCTGCAGAAATCTCCCTCCACCAAGTCTGGCTGCAGCCATTTTAACTGTGGGCAGCTGAAGCTCCTGCCTGTTCACTTTCTGGATTTACACAGACACACAGAGGCACACCTCCAGCTCTGCAGCTCTCATTGGCCCCTCACCCCTCTCCCTTCCTGGCAAAGGAAGGGAGCTGTGCATGATGTCCTAAGCCTAGGCTAATGACCAGACAAGAAACAGGAAGCGGACTGTATAAGGCATTTACTGTCAGAAACTAAACAAAAATTACTATCCAAAGTTAAAACAACAAGGGCAGAAGATTTAATAGATGGAAAGTTGAATTAATTATTGAAGGTCCAAGTGTCCCAGGTGACGTTTGTTCAATAGGACAGAAAGAGAGGAGAAATGTTTGAGACACTAGAATCTTTTTATGCTTATTCAAGCAGTCAGAAGAAAAAACAGGACTTGCAAACTTGCTGCATCTGAATCAGTAACAAAAAGGCTTTGTAAAAACTGTGCTGTACTGATCCAGAAGCAGCCCATTTTACTGGCTTTGCCTCCATTCTCTGCAGTAATTGAAAGATACCAATGCATGAAGATTCTGCAGGATTCCACACTTCCAGAAGTGTCAATTTGCTGGTCTTCCACTATTTTCAATGGTTGGCCCTCTGTCACTGCTGTGTTCTGTAATGACATAGGGGTCAGCAGGAGATACCACAGAGCACTAGGGTCAGGAAATCTACATTTCTGGAGATGTCAGATTCTGTGGGATCTTCAGACACTGGTATCTTTTCACTACTGCAGGTAGTGCAAGAAGCAGATTGAGGTGAGAATTCAATATTTTCTTTGCAGGGAGGACCTTATGTTAAAGAATAGTACACTTTTTTAAATGTTTGTTTTATAACTAGGTACCAAGACGGCCGATCCCTGCACCTCCACAGCACAGCGCTCCGATGAGCATTGAGAAGCAGAGAGGAGAGCTGCTGATTGACAGTTAGCAGCTCTTCTCTAGGTGATCTGTGAGAACCGAGCCGTTGGCGATGTTCGATTGCTCTGTTCTCAGTGCAGAGATAGCGGGGGACAGATGCAGAATTGGACCGATGCTGCATCCACCTAGGTAAGTATAAATGGTCAAAAAAAGCAAAACCCCATACTTCTCTTTTAAGGGCATCTTAAGGACTGAATCACCACTGTTTGATTGATGTTGTATTATTTTTATATATTATTTGATATAATATTGATAAATTGATTCAACGTTTATTATGATTATGCAGTCTTATAGGAATATTAACATTGTTGTTAGGAGCGCAGCACTTTTTATATTTATATATATATATATATATATATATATATATATATATATATATATATATATATATATATATATATATATATATATATATATGTGTGTGTGTGTGTGTGTGTATTTGCATATTGGTACAGTTTTGATGAGTTGTGAGCGATCCATTTCTAAGAACATATATTGAGCATAACATAGCAGCGTGCAAGTATATACACTGTTTGTTTCAGTGTAGTCTAAAGCCTCGTACAAATGATCAGATTTTCGGACAACAGTTCGTCCGTTTTTTATTGCATGCTAGTCTCATGTCGAAAGTGGAGAGGTTACTCGCCATAAGAAAATTCTCGTACGACAGAATAAAACTTCAGAAGTGACGTAATGTGTTGAATAGTTTTGTATGTATTCTTTAATTTCTGAGCATGCCTAGTCTTGCGCTTATGATTTTTTGGACGGAAACTGTACTAATTAAACGAAATTCTGATATTGAGTTCATGTACGACAAATTTTATAGTCTGCACATCCAGCTTTTGTTGGACGAGAAATCGGAATCTGCTGTCGAAAGCGCCATACTAGCAATCCGAAAATCGGCAGATCGTTCGTTCGGACAAAATTTTACTTCCGATTTTTGTTTCATGTGTACGGGCCTTTATTCTCCACGCTGTTTGTTTTCCTTACCCCTGTAATAACTGGCTTACATGTTTTGGCTGCAGTTTGTAATGTCATGGCTGATTGATTCCCCTATGTCCATGTGTTTACTAGGATCCCTGTGCACTAAAGGGACAGGCAGCTTCTTTTTCTGGGTCACAATGCATACCTCACCATTTCCTCTGTGTTGCATCACAGTTATGGGAGTGCTAATGCAATGAAAGACTGCATGGTGAGCTTTCTGTTAATTACCGTTCAGCTCTCACCTGGAGAGCACTAGACTGAGAGACCCAAGGATTGGGGGATATGTACTTTTCTTCACAGGAAATGTCGTCTATTTTAAGACTACAGACTGAGGTCATGTATTAACTTGTGCAGTGCCGTGCCTCATGTTTGAACACAAACAAAAATCTGACACCAGAATGTGAATATTTACTCTACTATAGGCGGTGTGTAGAGGCCAAAAACTGACACAATGGAACTACATGATCAATGCACATCTTAAACGGGTAAAAACGCAAAGGGCAGGTAGGCACAACACCCCATACCCATTGCCCAAAAGTATGCGTTTTATCTGAGCTGTATTCCAAGCATATGCACAAGTTTGATTGGCTGGAATGCAGAAATTCATCTGAAAAGTTGTTTTGAGACCGTGAGGTCCTTGATGATCAATCCATTGCCTTTACAGCATGCTATGAGGTTGGTCCAAGAAAAGCCTACAATTTTAAGATTGTTTTTTATTTATTTTTTTACCCCTAGTAACTGTAGATAGAAATAAATTCTGCTTTGCAATGTCTTATTTATATATTTTACTAGATGTTACACGCACAATACAACCTTCCATTGGATAGACCATACTTTAGAAGAGCAAATGCCTATCATTTCCCTGATGACTTGTACAAGGATGGGTATCTCCGTAATCCACATTTACATCTCAATCATCCTACTATAGAGGGAGGCACAGTAAGTATACACTTCATAAGAAGGAAATAGACATTGTAACGTGAATACATTTTTAAGTTGCCAATGTGTTGCACGATGCAGAATATTTAATGGAATTCTTAAATTACCCATTTTTAGGTGGTATCAACCAGAAAAATAAAAATGCCCAAACAAATTCAAGGCATCAACAGTTTTACCTGTTTCACAGTTAAAAAAAAAAAAAACTGTTGGTGGTCGCTGTTTTTTATCCCCATAATTGCTTTTTGGCTCTGAAAGTGGCTAAAATAGCCAGAAAATGCCCACGTCTATGGCCATATCGGATTGTATAAGCGCTGTAAACCAGATCTTTAGGATGCACTAATAGCCAGGCCATTTGGTAAAATTTGCATGGCTTCCTTTGTAAATTTGGCGTATATCTAAAGGCAAAACTTTGGAGAAGGATTGAAACGCCTGTCAGATCTTCATAGTTGTGCCTCCATTAGGGAGATTCAACCTCTATATTTGTCTCATTTACTGTTGTCACCAAGAGTGAAAGTAAAAGAGAATAAAACATTTGGGAGCGTCAACCAGAATATAGGGAACATCTTCTAATGGGGACACAAATTCTGGTGACTCCCTGAATTTGAAGTGATTTCATCACACTTTTTGTATTGGCTATGGCTATGGGACAAATGGAAGGGAAATCTCCCCAATTGGACACAGATGGCAAAAAAACACAGGGATTATAACCCTCCCATGCTATATTCAAAAAAATGCCCTTGGTCCTACTTGAATTAATTAATCTGCTCCCCCCCCCCCCCTAATTAGATGATACTTCAAATTGTCATAGAAATACTGATCTCTGCACTGTGTTGTTCTAATTTATATTAGTCCATGTACATTTTGAATATAGTAATATTCAAGACCTAACAAACAAACTGTGTGTTACCCATTTTGTTTTTAAATCTAATGTATAGCACACTTTACATGCAGCAGTAAACCTTTTCCGTACTGTTTTCTTTGTAGGTTTCATTGGTTCATGGAATATACAGTTACCATCACTACATGCAAGATCACATGGATGACAATGGTTGGGGCTGTGCCTACCGTTCTCTACAGACCATCTGCTCCTGGTTTAATTACCAAGGTTACACAGACAAGTCCATTCCAACACACAGGGAGATTCAACAGGTTGGATTTTTTTTTTTTTTTTTTTTTTACCGTTCATCTAACTGAACACTTTCTGCCAAGGAGAGTATGGGGAATCTAGCATTTTAATTTTTTTTCCATTCCATTACTTGATTGCCATCTTAAAGAGGAACGCCACCCTAAAATAAAAAATGCCATTAATATTCTTAATTACATTTTTTAACTTGCCTGAAACCACTGTTGCTAGGCAGTCTGCCTAATCTGCCTCTTCTTATACTGCGACGCTTCCTCCTCTTCGAGCGGCCCCGTTTTCATCTGGGACAAGTCTGTGTTCCAGAAAACAACGGGGCCATTCACAAAGCGCCGCCCAACTCGTGCATGCGCAGTAGGAAACAGGCAGTGAAGCCTCAAGGCTCCACTGCCTGTTTCCCTTCGTTAAGATGAAGCCGCCGGCAGCCGATCTGATGGACGGTTCGGCCTTCGGGCGGCCGACATCGCGGGCTCCCTGGACAGGTAAGTGTCCTTATTAAAAGTCAGCAGCTACAGTGTTTGTAGCTGTTGACTTTAAAAAAAATAAAATTGCGACTGGAACACCCCTTTAAGTAGGAAGTTGATATTACACATAAGGATAATTCTGTCCTAATGGTGCAGATGTGGTAATTGTTGCATTAAGCATTTGAATGCATCAATCTCTGAAATCAATTATTTCAGGCATGTCAAGAAGATTTTTTTGTAGGGAAATGTGAATGTACTACATAAGTGTTCTTTATTTAGTTTTAATTTTACCCTGACATACATTATAATGCTGTGTGCATTTGCAGGCTCTGGTGGATGTTGGAGATAAACCTGCAGCCTTTGTTGGTTCTCGGCAGTGGATTGGTTCCATAGAGGTTCAGCTCGTACTCAACCAGCTGCTTGACATTACATCAAAAATCATGTTTGTTAGGTGAGCAGTAGTACCTTTTAATGTATATAGGCTGGTGGAATGGAACATTTTTGTGTAGCTCCGTGAAGCAGTTATATCCCAGCTGTAATTTTTCCAGGGCAGAAGAAAAATAGGAAACGTGCTGACCTTATAGGCAGCAAACACAACTTGCTGTTTTTTTATACATGAAATTTAATTGGTGTGTATGCCACTTTACTGCTGTCACATTTGGGTAGGTTTATATATTTTAGTCATTTACATAATGAAAAGAGTCGGATGTATTTTTAAGATACTGTAAATCATTCACATCAGTCCTTCGCAGTAAGAGTTCTAACCTATTAGTCCCAATAGCATGCGTTCCCACAACATCGCTTTAAGAAGTTAAAACTGTTAAAAGAACCGCTATGTGCAATACATTGTTTTTACAGAGAAATCGGACCAGACATCATTTGACCGTGTGTGGGCTCCGGCGGACTTTAAAAGAAGCCTTGAATCTTGTCTGTGTGCTAGTCCGCCGGACTTTTCAATGAAATAAACAGACTAGCCCACACACGGACTAAAGTCCGTTCATTTTGAACAAGACTTCAGGTACGACGGGACTAGCGAGGGAAGTCAATGTCGCTGCTTCCATCGGCGAGATTGACACCTCGCAAGCCCCATCACCTGGTATGGGTTTTAAGTCCATACCAGACCCTTATCCGAGCATGCAGCCCGGCCGGTCAGGAAAGTGGGTGGGGGACGAGCGAGCGCCCCCCTCCTGAACCGTACCAGGCCACCTGCCCTCAACATGGGGGGGGTGGGTGCTTGCGGGCCCCCCCCCCACCCCAAAGCACCTTGTCCCCATGTTGATGAGGACAAGGGCCTCTTCCCAACAACCCTGGCCATTGGTTGTTTGGGTCTGCTGGCGGGGGGCTTATCGGAATCCGGGAGCCCCCTTTAATAAGGGGGCCCCCAGATCCCGGCCCCCCACCCTATGTGAATGAGTATTGGGTACGTCGTACCCCTACCCATTCACCTGGGGAAAAAAAAGTGTCAATTAAAAAAGCACACAACACAGGTTTTTAAAGTAGTTTTCCTACAAATAGAGCTTTCTTTTGGTGGTATTTGATCACCCCTGCGGTTTTTATATTTTGCGCTTTAAACAACATTTAAAAAAAAAAGCATTTATTACATTTTGCTATATTAAATATCCCCCAAAAATATATGAAAAAAGATTTTTTTCCCTCAGTTTGGGCCGATGCATATTCTTAATATTTTTGGTAAAAAAAAAAATCGCAATAAGCGTTTATTGATTTGCGCAAAAGTTTTATAGCGTTTACAAAATAGGAGATAGTTTTATGGTTTTATTTTTTATTAAAACATTTTTTTTTTTCAGTAGTAATGGCGGGGATCTGTGATTTTTATCATGACTGCGGCAAACTACTTAAAATTCTCCATGGGCGACGCTTTAAATTTTTACAGGTTTAGATTTACAGAGGAAGTCTAGTCCTAGCATTATTGATCTTGCTTTGGCGGTCACTGCGATACCTCTTGTGTGATTTGAACACAGTTTATATGTGTGGACGTGATCTATGTACGCATTCACCACTGAACGGGGGCGCTTTATATTTTTGAAAATTTGATTTTATTTTTATTTTTTAAACACTTTCCCACTTAAATCACTTTTATGCTTATCACAAGGAATGTAAACATCCCTTGTGATAGAAATAAGCAGTGACCTGTCTTCTTTATGGAGAGATGTGGGGTTAGTAAAACCCCACATCTCTCCTCTACAATGTAAAGCATTAGATCAAAAAAAAAAACAACATTGATCAGAGCCCATCTTTTCCCTTCTCATCTCTGTTACCGCCAGATCGGTTCCAGGGCTCACCGGTCATCCAGGTAAGTCTGAGAACAAGCTAGACGCGGCGCTTGGCCCACTTTTTTTTGGTTGGAGAATCGCTAGCTGAAAGTAAACAATACCGGTGTTATGGCATATTGCTGCAGCCATAATCCCGGTATTCCACTGCCAACCGAGGACATGAAAACCTGTGGCTTTTAAACAAAATTTATTTACATATTTTAAGGATACTATTGATTGTATGTCAGTCAATCATAGCAATGTACTACTATCATTTACTGTATACATTAACATAATTTTCCTCACTAAGAAATCTGATATATACTGAATTTTTCTTGATACGATATCCCGTTTTGTACCACAATTTTTGAAAATTTTAAGTATTTTGCTAAGGCACCCCTTAAGAAACCTCAAGGCACCCTAGGGTGCCTGGGCTGGCTTAAACTGTGGCTGATCAAGAATTTTAAATTTAGGCAGAAATCAGTCCGCCTACCAGAATGCTGTTTTTATGTGGGTGCAGTTCCATTTGGCAAATGGAATCATAATATCACATTGCCCGTCACCTTCATAATTGAGCCCAGTACCCTGGCACTAGAAGGCTCTGTTTCTTCTCGGTGAATTCTAAGGAAATACGTATTACAGGCTGTTGATTGAAAATGTATTTTTGAGTGGCTACTATGGCTGTTCGTTACCTGTCAGTTGATTCTCTTTAGAAGTAGGTACACACTGTCGTAGCTGGGGGTCTGATTCTACAAGGTAGGTATATACTAAATTTGTATTTACAGCTACTGAAGCCACCAAGATTTGCCCCAAGGCCAGTGAGTGAATGCGCCAAACTCCATGTATAGGTAACCATTGAGAAATTGAGTTGGCCACTGTTGGCTTAAAGATGAATTCTGCTTGGTAGTTATGGGTTCCTAAATTTTGCAGACTTGTCTAATTAAATCATAGGTTTTGTTAACTAATTGCATTATTTCATGCTGCTTTATGGAAAATTATGTCTATGTGAAGTCTGTTCCATAATTACTGCTGTCATGGAGACAGTAACTTTTGTTTTATTTTCTGCAGCCAGGGCACAGAGCTGGAATCCAAAGGGAGAGAACTTGTTAATCATTTTAAAACTGAAGGAACACCAATAATGATTGGTAAGTGTGTGTGGTACATGAATATGGCAGCTGCTCAGTAAACAAGCGATTTATTAAACGTTATAACTGAAGCTGTAATTATGTATGCATTACTTAGACATTAAATTAGGGATGGAAAAACTGTATATTAAATTTTTCTGACAGACTGGTCAGTTATTGGTTGTCTATTTGAATCTTTATTATCTGGCAGCTCCTACACAGAAAATCAGTGATAATGGCCAGTGTATTAAAAAGTTTTCACCTATTTAGTATCATTCAGTGTTTGTACAGGACTTCTGATACTTAAAACCAATATCAAGACTTAGCAGGTAACCGCATAGCACTGGAAATTTCAAATGTTGCCATTAGTAGGGCTGTTCTAATGGGGAAAGGAAACTTGTTCCTTATTGTATACTATATTGTACTATTGTAGCTATAATCCTTCTATCATTTTGCATTTCATTATATATTGCATGCTGACATATAATCAATTGTATTATATATTGACCCTCCTTTTTTAAATTTATTTTTATTTAATGAAGCAGTTTTTATTATCAATTTTGACAATACAGATACAGATACGTTAAAGCAAACGCATATGCTGTAGGAAAGTTACTGGTAACAAAACAGTAAAATACAGTAAACTAATAAAACAGGACAAAATGAAATATAGATTTTTGCAGACTAATTGAGTCTCTTTAATAGGGCAAAGAGTGTAAATACCATCCACAAAACATTTTTTTTTCTCTAACTGCAGTATTTAAAAGAAAAATGTTGTTACAGGTTTATTAACTTAGTAGATTATTGCTTTGCTATTTGTATTGCCTTTTATATCTAAGGTAGTTTATTACAATTCATATAGTATTGGTTGACCCAGGATGTGATCCTATCTAGCAAGTCAAAGTTTGGCTTTGATGTCATTTTTTTGCAAGTATGGCAAATCCATCAAATACACATGCCAACTCTCTGATCCTTAGGTTTTATACTGTGTGCTATTTCCTTTGATGAAGCACTTCTTTACTTGGTATGTATGGAAAGAAAGAGAGGGTCCCCTCTCTCAGTGCATGCCTTCATATGTGGATGTGTCCCAGGAGGCAATTTCCATATTTTCTATCCTCTCTTGATAGAATGGAGAGTGTGCTTTTTTTTTTTCAGCTACATTGATGATTATGTCTTATACTGGACACTGTAGGAATATTGTTGGCCTGGAGGTTCTAGGGGAGTACCCCATGTTAAAATATTCCAGAACTGTGAAGAAACTGTTTTTAGATAATTATTTATTACCATTGTTTGGTTCATTTTCATTCATTTTAAGAATTTATTTGAACTCTAAACCCCGTTGCTGCTTATAACATTGGAAAATAGCCATTTTTATTTGCTTCAAATTAGGGGGAGGTGTTCTGGCTCACACAATCCTTGGAGTGAACTGGAGTGAGTCCACTGGTGACATTAGATTCCTCATACTGGATCCACATTACAAAGGAGCTGAAGATCTCCAGACCATTTTAGAAAAGGTACTCTTGTACTCCTAAGCCTTCTCCTTCTCTAAGCTCACTCCCCTTTTCTTTCTGTTTTATCCACACATTTCTGGCCATATCCCTTAAGCCAATGTAAACCTAAAAGACTTGCTACAGTAAACACTGGTTGATCGCTTTTAAGTCAAACCAGGTTATCAAGCACCCCCAAGCTATTCATTTCGTTACGAATGTTTTCTCCCAGAATTACCTTGCAATGTTGGTTTGTCCACTTAGGCCAGCCATAGACAGAGCATATTTCTTTCTTGCAACCACAGGTTTCCAACACACAGTCAGTGTTGATAGAGGAATCCCTCCCGAGGAGCCATTGTGTTCTCCCGGTGGGGAATAACGCCCTCTAGCAATAATTGCATGTAAAATCCGACAGGCTGGTTGCACCCAAGTTGATCAGTACATTTAGCCTACGCATACATGGTTCGAATCTCGGCTGGTTCACCAGGAAGATTTGGACCGTCTATGGCCAGCTTTATTTAGGAAAGGTCGCTCCAGTACTAAGCTGTTCAGTACTATGTGTTATAATGGTGCTCGTATTGTCCTGCCATAAAAGCTTACATACCCTAGAGTCTAAAACTGCCTGCTCTAACCAACATGTGAATGGTGGGAGGCCAGCTTCCTTGCCTTATTAACTCATGCTCTGATATTGAATAGTCCAAATGAAAAATACACTTTTTTTATAACTGCATGTGTATGATGTCACTGCCCAAAACTTCACATGGCAGAGAAATTTTGGCATGGGTGTGTATGACTGGATTATATTTATTATTTATTGCTGGAATTTATATTACACCAACAATCTATGCAGCGCTTTACGTGTATAGTGTACATTCACATCAGTTCTTGCCCTCAAGGAGCTTACAATCTAAGGTCCCTAACTCACATTCAGACATACACATACTAGGGCCAACTTAGACCGGAACCAATTAACCTACAAGCATGTTTTTGGCGTGTGTGAGGAAACCAGCACAGGGAGAACATGCAAAGACCTTACACTTGTATGTCCAGATCTTTAAGTGATCGGGTCACCAGTGAATCAGGTCAGACTGCCCATTCCGTGTGTGTGTGTGTGTGTGTGTGTGTGTGTGTGTGTGTGTGTGTGTGTGTGTGTGTGTGTGTGTGGTTAGCTTTATGACTACAGTATAACCTTTATTTTGAATCTGTATGTCAGGAGCTATCAGTGCTGACTAGGTTTTAAAGATAGAAGTAACGGGATATTAATTCTTATTTTTTGCTTTACTACTTAGCAAATCACTGACATTTAGCAAGTATGCTTGTTGAGTCTCCCTTTACTGTATACATGCCTAAGCTGATCTCCTCCTCCTCCTCCTCCTATACTCCTCAATCAGGGCTGTCTTTAATATTGACTGTAAAAAAAAATTCTTGGGCCCCCTCTTCCATGCAATTTCGCTCTTCACATGCTTTGACACAATAAATAGCAGCTAGACTCAAAATCAGTTTACTGAATTAGATCAGGCAGCAATTGTGATTGGTTGCCAGAGGTTACAGTGTATCATTACTGCTCACTGACTGGCTGCTAGAGGTTACAGCACACATTATGGCACACTGTTTATTTTTCTAGAGATTACAGCACATGACTTCTGCTTGTTGATTGGTTGCTAGAGATTACTGTACATCAATACTGCTCACTGATTGTTTGGTAGAGGTTAATGGACATCCTTGCCACTCACTAATTGGTTGCTAGATGTTACGGCACATTATTACTGCTCACTGATTGGTTCCTAGAGTTAACTGCATATCCTTACCACTCAATGATTGGTTGCAAGACGTTAATTCACATCATTACTGCTCACTGATTGGTTGCTAAAGGTTACAACACATCATCCTCACTGCCTGCACACCATGGACTGGGGAGGTCAGGGGACTTATCAATAGACAGAAAACTCCTAGGAATCCTGAGATCAGTGGCAATGCTGGGGGAGGGGGTGAGTGATAAAGGGCAATGCTGGGGGGTTGGTGGGATCAGTCACAGTGGTGGGGGGATGCGATTTAGTTAGGAGGCAGTACACTGTGACAAATTTTAAATCATGTAGAGCAAAGCTGGAAATCTTTGGCAAGTATTTAGTGGGGGATTCTACCAATGTCATGGGGAATTTACAATGACCACCAATGTAAGGGAGGATTTAAACTGACCACCATGTAATAGGGGATTTTGCGCCACCCACCAATAGAAAAGAGGGATTTCAACACTGACACTAATGTAATTAGAGAATTACGACCAACACCAGTGTAAGGGGGAATATACAATGACCTCCATGTAAGGGGGAATTTACACTGACAACCAATATCGTGGAGATTTGTACTGACCACCAATGTAAGGTGACACTTCTACACCGACCACCAATGTTAGGGGGATTTACACTGACCACCAGTGTAAAGGCAATTCTGCTCTTACCACCAATGTAAAGGGAAATGTACACAGATCACCAATGTTATGAAGAATTTACACTGACAACCAATGTAATGGGGGATTTTACTTCAATAGCCAATAAAGGGGGATTTCTACACTGAGCACCAATGTAAGGGGGGTTTACATGCACTACCAATTTAAAGGGGGCTTCTACATGGACCACCAATGTAAGGGACGATTCGAAACTGACCACAAATCCAAGATTGATTTTTATTTTTTTTACCAAAAGAAAGAGGAGTTTCTACACTGGCCACCAATGTAATGGGGATTTACACTGAACACTAATGTAATGGGAGCATTCACAGTAACCACCAATGTAAAGAGGGATGTACACTGACCACCAATGTAAGGGGGACCTTCACACTGGTCACTAGTGTTGATGAAAGGATTGTACACCAAGCCCCAATGTAATGAGAATATTTACACTGACCACCACTGTAACTGAGACATTTAGTCTGCGTTCACATTTGTGTGTGTCGGGAATACATGCAAAATCGCTTTCCTGACACCACAGAAACGTGCTGCCCTTTAGCAGATACACAGAAGTGCCATTAATTGTTAATAACACCCTCAAACATTGGCTGAGGTACACAATCACATGCACCAAAATTCAGGGTGCTGTGGCACCATGTTATTTTGAAGAAGGGTTTGCTTACCTTTGCACAACAGGCTGATGTTGGGCTTAATGACTATAGTTGTAGGCAGGACTTTCAAGCATGTGCCTTCAACCTCCCCAATGGGCAGCATTCAGCAGAAGTGATGGTAGATATGACCTCAGGGGGACATGATATACATATGAATGCCACCTCTATTTACCTATCAATGCCGCAGTCCGCATATATTTACATATGAATGCTGCTGCATTTACATATCAATACAGGTTATTTACATGTTAACTCAGGGTCTGCAGGTGAGTCATCTGTACAAGGCAAAAGGGCAGAGATGAGCAACAGAACTTTACACTGCGATATCGGGACATGGCGCACGACTAAAACTTCAAGGGATAGGGGAATTTAAACTGGGATAGTTGGCAAGTATGAGGCAGCTGCTTTGGGCCCCACAATAATGATGGGGTCCAGGGCATCTGCCCCGTTTGCCCTGCCTTAAAAATGGTTCTGTCTTTAAACCATGTCATTTTATGAACCTGTCTTTTGTGCACAGGCCAGGGGCACAGTTTGGGTGGAACAGAAAAGTGCCTTTTAAATGTTTGGAAGTTCACAGTTGTCTAAATGCCTTGGTACTATTTGCTGTAGCATTCACAGTATCCTTCAATGAAAAAAACAAACTCAATCATTTGGGGGAGTGACCTCATTTTTGCCATGTAGTGTGTGTATATAATTATTGGATGGGGTGATCTGATTTATAGAATAGGTTATGTTGAAAGTACCGCACAGTGTGTACTCTCAGAATATGCTATGCAAAGCACCATAAACCAACATTGTACACACAATGAGGCAAACTGAGATGTCAGTTTTTGCAGTCTACATTTTCACTGCTCAGGGCCCAGACAGACGTGTGAAGTGCTGTATACCTTGGTACACTGTGACATATTAGAATGCATGTGTTAACAGGCAGTTCATTTTTAAAATATATTAATTTTTGATTTGTCTTGTGTCGCAAAATGTAGATTAACATTGCCGGGCATCACAATTTTCTCATGTGTCTGCACTTCTTCTGCATTAGAAACTACATCAATATGCAGGACAGAGCATCAGTGTGGACTGACAATGTGTGCTTTCCACTGCTGCACTACAAAAAGGCAAGGGCTGTTGTCCTGCCCCAATGCATTTGAAACGTCACACATTTTAGATGTACCAGCAGTTAAGTGACTCACCTCCTTCATCCCCCTTCAGCATTTTTACCGCCTGAGGTGTGTGTATATATGTGTAATATATATATATATATATATATATATATATATATATATATATATATATATATATATATATATATATATATATATATATATATATATATATATATATATATGTTAAATATAGTGAGGAGTATAAAAACTGCCAGACCCTACATTGTGGTGATAAAAGCTTGTATCCTGTGTGTTGGCAGTTGATAGGAGAATTTTCATGTTACATGTGTTGGTGGTGGCAAATTCAACCTAGGGTTTTATCTGTAAATGTTTCACACAACTTTCAGCTAGGATTCACACATTTTTTTCCAATTGAATCCTAAGTCAAAGTTGTGTAAATCTTGTGTGAAAACATTTTATATTGAAATATAGTGTTGCGTTGAGCTACAAATTTGAAGCGGCATTCTAAAATAATTGTTTGAGAATCTAAGTACTCTCCACGGTGGCAGCATTCTTACTGTGTGCATGCTGCGAGTGGCCGGGCAATCTTCCGGGACCTGTGACTTGTCCCAGCAGATAGCAGGGAGGTGAACTTCCTTCTGGTGCCCTGGGAGGAAGTGGGAGCTGGATGCCTCCTCTAAAAAGAGAGTATCCGCTCCCCCCCCCCCCCCCCCCCAAGAAAATGTGACATGCCAAATGTGGCATGTCAGGGGGTCACCTTCACTTAAAGCAGAAGTTCCATTTTTGGGTGGAACTCCACTTTAAGGGGGCCCAGGGAAGTTGCCCCTTTCCCCCCCCCACTTATAAATCCAGCACTGCCTCTCCCCCTTTCTTACAATTATACAGGTAAGATAGCAAAAACATGGTGGGTAAGAATGTTAGTCAATCTTAACTTATCTCCTTGTTTATAGAGAAGATGAAGTAATCTTACGATTGTGCACTGGTCATATCTGTCTGTATACATGGCACTGTATCGCCACATCTTTCTACCCATACAATATGATATTTGAATCTAACACCAAATGAGTGGACCTTGATAGTGTTCTTGGCTCATACTTTGCTAAAGGTCTAGCCTGCTTACTGAGGATTACCTTCTAAAGCAGGGATATGCAATTAGAGGACCTCCAGCTGTTGCCAAACTACAAGTCCCATCATGCCTCTGCCTCTGGGTGTCATGCTTGTGGCTGTTAGTCTTGCTATGCCTCATGGGACTTGTAGTTTTGCAACAGCTCGAGGTCCACTAATTGCATATCCCTGTTCTAAAGCAATATTAGAGAGCATGCATGCTGCTATAAAACAGTCAGCCAGGAAGGATCTTCCCAAGATGATTATGCCACATTTATTGGCAATGAATAATACAGAGTTGATAACTGATGATTTTTCTTGTTTTTGCAGGGATGGTGTGGCTGGAAAGGAATCGATTTCTGGACGCCAGATGCTTACTATAACTTGTGTTTACCACAACGACCTGTAGCTATATGATATGTTTGTGGAATGTGCGTTTGCTGTTGTAAATATGCAATATAATTAAGGAAATGTTTTACCCAAAACTGAAAGTTTAATTTTAAATGGAAGGTGATAAGGTCTTCTTCTGTATAAAGTTATACTTCCAGAGTCGCAATAACATTCTGCCAATGTAACCATTTCCATTGCTCACACTGCCTCAGAATGATGTGACATTCAGTTCAGTGGTTGACTGCACAATCCAAACCGTTCCTACTTCTTCACATTGCAGAACTATGTTTAGACATTAGGCATTGTGTTTTTTAATGGAACAGTGTGCACAGTTCCTGTAAAGACCATTACCGCTGATCCTATGTATAGCCATTTATCTTCGGAATGCAAGCATTCATCAGCAATGTGTTCAACACAAGGGAAATGGTAGTGTGTGTTGACATGCTGATTGCCACAATCTGCCTCCCCACAACTTTTTAAAAGCAGCTTTTCTATTTAGGTTTGCACTTGTTTTATAATGTTTTGAACCATTCACTATACTCTACCAATTTGTCTGAACCATCATTTGTACCACCATTATTTTTTTAAATTTAGAATGTACCCTGCTGCTATTATCCAAAGACCGACCACAAACAGTTTGCCTATTATTTATAACGTACAAATAACTTTCATGTAACATGTGAGGCAATCATATAAATAAAAAATATTGTACAAATATTTTGTAAATTAAGTGATTTCTTCAAAAAAAAACTTTTTTTTTATTTTATTTTTTATTTTTTTCTGTTTAAGAGGGAAAAACACCTGTGTGTACTGGAGGTCTGTGGAGATGGATTCCCATCCAGTGGTGATCGGTGGGGAATGATCCAGATACATTAGTGCCAAGCGTAGACATACACAAATGAGTACCAGTCCATAACTTGAAAGAATCCAAGAAAATTATATAAGCTCACAATTGACCATAAAAAGACAACGTGTTTCGGAGAAAACAAAACTGCCCCAACACCAGGCTTGGAAAAGAGAACTGAAGTCTTAAAAATTACAAAAAAAAAATTAAATTAAAACCAGGAGAATCTGTATTGGGAATCTATATTAGTCATGATGTTTTTAGAAACTTCCCAACATATACTGTGATCAAAGGCAGTTATGAGTTGAATGGGCAAAATATGGAAGGGCCTGTCACTGCAGAAGTGAGCATTGGTACAATGGAAGCAAGTGCTAAGGCATGCATTGGTGAAGTGGCAGCAAGCAGAGTGATGTGGTCATAAGAGCAGGGGGAAACGATGGGGGTCAGGTGTTGGGGTCAGGGTGATGATTTCTGTGCAGATGAAGGAAAATGGAGGTCAGCTACAGTAAAGAGATCATATAGGGGTAAGGGTGAAGGTCCATTGATGGGAAGGTTTCAGAGATGGCAGGCACAGTGGTAACTTTTGGGGGGGGGGGGGGTAGACATGATGGTGCCTCAACATGATGGTTCAGATGCAGTCTTCCTAGCCAGCAGCGGAGCTTTGCCAGTGGGATAGGAGAGGTGAGCTGCCAGGCTAGAGATTACAGTACCTGTTTAAGCTGCAGGAAAAGCAAGAAGACAGGTGGTGTGAGCTGACAGTGCCAGAAATTAGAAAGCCATGAGCTATTGCAACACAGATTCAACTGCTGCAGAGAATCATTGTGGACGTGCTTCTCACCAGGTATGGCTGTTGTGGATAGTTCTGGTCATTTAAATGTAGACACTACTGTGCATTAGCAACACAATGCCCTCACTGCACCATCACCAGCCTTGCCACTTTTGCAGGGACATGTAGAGGTGCTCGCTAACCACTTCTTTTACCCTCTGGTACCATCATCCCCTCCCCATTGCACCTTGTAGAGGCCAGTCAGTCCTCTGGGGGATCTGTGTGCATGTTCCTGGGGGAAGGGGGTAGGAGGTGCAGACTTCTTCTGGATTGAGAAAAAGAGGGAAACCAACCACCTCCATTATTGTCGTACCCTCCCAATGCAACAGCCATTTTATAGAGGTCCAAAATTGAAATATATTTTTTATTTTACTTTAAATTAGGTATATATATATTTTTTTTATTTTTATAATAGTTTTATTGGATTTTTACCAAATACATACAACCAGTACAAGACAGTTCACATAGCAAAGTAAGGAACAAAGTAAGCCAATTCAGCCATAAATGTGCAGCAGAAAATGGGAATACATTCAACATCATGGTGACGTGTTTATAAGTATATCAAATGCAGTATACGAAAAGGGGAAACGCAGAATGGATAAACAAAGGGCACCCAACAAAGGAGAGCCCCGATGTTCCACCCGACCCCCGCACCATCGCCAACACGTGTGCACCAGGACAGAGGAGGGCCCATCGAGGCATCCCATAAGAAGAGTGCCCACTAATACATTCACACCTGCTCAAGGCATACTGAATGTAAACTCAGCACTAGCTTCTTCAAGTTAACTTCCACACTATGGGTGATAAAAAAGGAAAAGTAGTAGCAGATTCATCTGTGGGGAGGACATGTAGCAGCTCGGGTGTCACTTGAGTGCTGTAGAGTGATGGTATTTAATCTGTGGAAGTCTGAGGAATAGTACATCCAACCTGACCATGTGTCTTTAAACTCATCTTGCTGGTCTTTGATAATGTGAACCCACCGTTCAGCCATGATTGCATCAACCTCCCTTTTCCAGTCTAGCAGAGAGGTGTGGATTGTTTCCAGAATCTGGAAATTAATGATTTGGTTGCATTGAATAGATGAGTTACGCTTTTTTTAAATAAAGTTTTAAGGTGGAGGAAACCCCATGGAAAAGAAAATGTAGTAATCAACCATGTCCTCAGGGCCCACTAACAGGTCAGGTTTGCAAGATAACTGAGATACATCACAGGTGATATAATTTGCTGCTCAGTGATTGCAGTATTCTAGTCTGCATGTCCCCAAGGTAATACATAAAACCTGGCCTGTTAGTGGGCCCTGAGGACAGGGTTGATGACCATTGCTCTATAGGTCTGAGAGTCATCTGTTTGATCCATGGGGTGATAGCTTCCCAAAATGATTTAATTTTGGGACAAGACCACAGATGGAGGAACGTGCCTGGACTATCGCAGCCCCTCCAACAGCGGGAAGCCACCATCAGATACATCTGTGCTAATTGGACAAGGGCCCGGTACCACCTGGTGACAAGTTTGTATGACATTTTTTGTGTACGGGAGCTTATGGACATGGAGTGGGTCAATCTAATCAGTCTCTGAATCTGTGGCGTGGTAAAGTCCTGACCTATTTCCCTCTCCCATTCCCTAACAAAGTAGGTAACTGAGGAAGACCTGGCACAAAGGACGAGTCTATACATCTATGACAACAGATGCCTGGATCCGAGAGATCCCTAGAAGCGGCAGGGATCCAGGGAGCACCTGCCATTGTTTTCTCTAAGGGGACCCATAGTTTAGTTGAGTCATGACACCAATTTAAAATACGCACTATAGACAATGACTTATAATATAGAACTATATCAGGAAGCCCGACTCCCCCATCCAGTTTAGTTCTATGAAGAATTTCATAAGCCAGCCTGGGGCCCCTGTCCCTCCAAACAAAGGCTATGAATGCCCAACGTATGAGTCTAATGAAAAATCTGGGGAAGGGCAATGGGCACTGTATACAGAGTGTAAACTACCCTAGACAGTATGGTCATTTCTCATTCGTTCATTGACGGACACAGCCTTCTATCTTCACAACGATAGGGCTATATTGCCTCCACAGGAGCAGGATTAGGCAGAACAAAAACAAAACACTTGGTCACTCCCATGGGCCTTCCACAGTCAGTATATAACCCCCCTCCCTGCTCTAGGTATTCAGTTTTTTTCCTGCCTAGTCAGGAGTAAGGACTTGGTTCCCTCCTGGGAAATGTGGTTTGTTATTTTTTACTTTTTCCTGGATTTTTTTTTCGGTGAGATCTATAATCCACTGCCGGGCTGGGCGAATGACTGGACACTTGGTCCAGGGGTCACCCCAGTCTAGCCAGCGAGTGCGTGCAGACCGCAGCTACTAGCTAGGTCGGCTGCGACATAACCCCACTAGACAGGGCCTGACCCTGCGAGTTAAATGTCTCACGAGGTCGCATACGACTGGGTCTTGGCCTGTGTCACAGTGTTCCGCGTGGCCGACAGCCCCCCACTTTGGTGTTGAGGAGAATCTGTCCGGGAGCGCTACCCACGCATTTCGCTGGAGAGGTAAGTAGTTCTTTCCTCTCCTTCCCTGGAGAGGTGTGGGATGCGGGTGCTCCCTGGGGTGGTCGGTCCCTCTGGGGTTCTCCTCCATCCCCCCCTTTCCTGGGTGAGGCCCAGGCTTCCAGCCTAGCAACTTTTTGGGACAAACTGCCCCTTTTTTCCACCCTCAGGTTTTGTATTGGGGGTATCCGGTGGTTAGGCCTGGGAGGAGGGTGATCGGGTTTCCTGGGACTAATTTAGGCCACGGCTTTGCGGCCTACCAGCTTGGATCGGTCCGGTCCCCCCATGCGTGGCTGGCAGGCGAAAATTTAGGCCACGGCTTTGTGGCCTACTGATCGAGAAAAATTTAGCCTGCGGCTTTTGCGGCCTACCAGCTCTCATTGGTCTGGTCCCCCCACAGGCCGCGCCCTAGCGAAAATTTAGGCCGCGGCTTACCGGCCGAGCTTCCATCCAGGGCTCAGGGTCATTTGATAATGGAGGAATCTGGACTACCGTGTAATATCCCGGAACTTCAATTGATCAGACTAGGTCTGGATCATGGACGACTCGACTTCGGGACCTCCCTATATGGATCCAGTCAGACAAGGCAAAAGCAGTGGCTCATGACCCTCATCAGGGTGGGCCAAAAAGGCTGTTGGAAACCCTGGCTGTGGCCAGTATCCTCCGGTGGACAGAATGTCCAGTTCCGGCCCTTTCCAATGAACACATTCCAGGAGTGGAATGCTGTCAGATGGATACCTCAGTTGGCTAGGGATGGGGCAGGGGGTGGGCCTTTCTCCGGGTCAAGTTTCATCAGATTTTAAGGTGGCTCTGTTTTTCCTACCTCCATTTATGAAGGGATGAGCAGGAATAGGCCTTGAGTACCATAGAGGGCCTGGGCGGTCTTCTTCAGTGTCTCCTGGTCTTGCACTTCCTGGTGCGTGCCTTTTTGTGCTAGGGTTTAGACGTCTGTTTCCACCGGGGTGCTTTTTTCCACTGCCGTGGGATCTGAAGTTGGTGTTTTCAGTTCTCCAAATGCTTTTCTATTTTTCTCTCAGAATTTTCGGGAGGTTCCACTGCTTACTCTGTCTCGGAAGGTGACCTCTTGGTGGCTATCACCTCTACTCGCAGGGTGTCGTGAATGGTGGAGTTATCTGGACATTCACCTTACCCAGGTTAAGGTGGTGCTTCGTCCTTTTTTACATAGTTCCAGCCGTGGATTTCCAACCCAAGGACATTGGGTTGGCTTCTTGTGTCCCTGGTCAGCACATCCCAAGGAATTGGCTTTATCTGGCCAGGATGTGTTTTGGGGGATTCGGATGTATTTGCCAGCCACTGAGTCTGTTGGTCTGGATCGAACAGATGATGTCTCTGGGCTATCCTGTCAGGGATCGGTTTCCTCTTTTCCCGGTTATGGCGCATTCTTCTCGGGCAATTAGTGTTTCTTGGGCCTTCGGCTGCCACTGGTCGTCGGTGTACATTTTCACAAGTTCTACGAAGTAGATGGTTTGGCATCTGCGTATGCCTCTTTTGGCCACAAGTTGTTTATTTATTTTGCAGGCCGCTGTTTAGAGGGTCTATTCCCTCTTGAAGGGGTATCGTTCAGGTTGAGTTCCAGCTCGTCCTGGGAGAAGTTCCTGTTACCTGGTTGGCTCTTGTATTAGCCTTGGGATTTTTCGTTTTCCCACCCCTCATGTTGGCACTGCTTTGGGTTGTCCCTATCGTTATGAAGATAGAAGGCTCTGTCCGTCAATGCACGAATGAGAAAATAGGATTTTTAACTTACCGTAAAATCAGTTTCTCTGAGTTCACAGCACCCACCCCTCTATGGAGTTCTTTTGATACTTCTATTACTGCTTGCAACTAAACTGAATACCTAGAGCAGGGAGGGGGTTATATGCTGACTGTGGACGGCCCATGAGAGTGGCCAAGCGTTTTTTTTTTATTTATTTTTTTTGTTCTGCCTAGCCCTGCTCCTGCGGAGGTGATATAACCCTATCGTTATGAAGATAGAAGGCTGTGTCTGTCAATTAACTCAGAGGAACGGATTTTACAGTAAGTAAAAAAATTCTATTTTTGATGACATTCACCCTCCCGAACCATGTCGGAGATTAGACCTTCCAACCCTGCAAGTCCCTTAATATGCCCATTAGCAGGGCACCATAATTGAGGTTGTATAAAAGTTTTGGGTCCAGGGTGATATAGATCCCCAGATAGGGCAAAGAGGCAGTACGCCACATAAACGGAAAGGAATGTTGCAGGGAGGCTGCCATGGCCGGGGGAACATGAATAGGTAAAAGTATGGACTTTCCAAAATGTATTTTAAAATTAGATAAGAGACCACATTTGTGAACATCGTATAATAGGGCAGGTAGGGATATCTGAGGGGTAGATAGGTAAAATAAAAGATCATCTGCATAAGCAGATAGCTTATACCCTGTGGAACCAATGCGAATCCCTGAGACATCTGCATTGCCCCTAACTGTTCGAAGGAAAGGCTCCAGAACTAGGGCGAATAGCAATGAGGAGCACCCCTGCCTAGTCCCATTACGTATACTAAAGTTGTCTGAAAGCGTATTGTTTACCTTAACTCCTGGCTCTGATGCCAACACCCTGCCCAACATGTGGCCCCCCAGACCCAAGGCCCCTTACTCTTCGGTCATAAACACCCAGTTCACCCGATCAAATGCCTTTTTGGCATTGATAGACCAAACCACTCACGGGGTTTGGTCAGGCCCATGTTGCGCCCAGTGGAGTACGTGAAGGATACAGATAGTATTGTCTCTAGCCTCACGGTCCACCATAAAACGCGTCTGGTCTGGGTACACTAGTGTCGCCATGTGGTCTTGCCAAGGAAGGGCCAAGATCTTGGCTAAAAGCTTAGTGTCAGAGTTCAGGAGAGAGATGGGTCTGTAATTAGCACAGAAATTGAGGTCCTTCCCAGGTTTTGGTAAAACCGTTACATGGGCTAACAGGGCTTCTGGGGACAGAGGGTTAGAGGTAGTAATAGAATTAAAATAACTGCACGTAGAAGACGCCAATGTGGGGAAAAACATTTTGTAACACGCATTCATAAGGCCATCAGGTCCTGGACTCTTGCCTGGTGGCAGGGCAGCAACTGCAGTACTCGATTCTTCAACAGTAATGGGACCAACTAGCTCCTCAAGAAGAGGGCAGGGCGGGAAAGTTAGCTCCCGTACACACGGTCGGACATTCCGACAACAAAATCCGTCTGATTT
This sequence comes from Lithobates pipiens, assembly GCF_037356315.1. Lineage (NCBI taxonomy): Eukaryota > Metazoa > Chordata > Amphibia > Anura > Ranidae > Lithobates > Lithobates pipiens. Next base: position 388,001,447 of record NW_027507718.1, on the reverse strand, counting down.
TTTTCTGACGGATTTTGTCCGAAACTGGTGTTGCATACACACGGTCGGACAAAGTTGTCGGAAAATCCGATCATTCGGAACGCGGTGACGTTATTTCGTTACGACGGGACTACGTTCAGGCTAGTAGCCAATAGCTTTGGTCTAGAAATTTGATCTGAGCATGCGTGGCACTTTGTCCGATCGGAATTCTCTACAAACGTCAAAGTCCGATCGGATCATGTTGTCGGAAAATTGTATATCCAGCTCTCAAACTTTGTTGGTTGGACATTCCGACGGAAAAAGTCAGATGAAGCCCACACACGGTCAGATTATCAGACAACGCGGTCTGATCGGACATTTTCCGACGGAATGTCCGACCGTGTGTACAAGGGCTTAGACTCCCTAAGATACGCTCAGATCTTAGACCCCTTTCACACTGAGGGGCTTTTCAGGAGCTTTCACACTAAAAAAAAAGTGCCTAAAAATCTCACGAAAACCAATTTAGATTAAAATCAATTAATGCTTTCACACTGTGGTGGGGCGGTGAAAACTCCTGAAAGAAGCATCTTTGGAGCATATTTGAAGCACTAAAAAAAGCACCCCTCTCCATTGAAATGAATGGGAAGCGCCTGCAAAGCACTTCAAAAGCGCCCCAAAATGGTTCTTTTGAATCACATGAACTTCAAAAAAGCGCACCGCTAATGCCTCAAAAGAGCTTGAAAATCACCGCAAAGGCACATCAAAAGTGCCCGCATTTTGTGGGCAGTTTTCAAGCATCTCAGTGTGAAAGGGGTCTAATCGACCTGACAACCAGCATCACCTATCTGGGAGGGAGGAGGGATAATATATAAGGACTCATAGAAGCAGTGGAACTCTGCTGCTATGGATTGAGTGTCACAACTGCTTGTTGGGGATGGACAAGGCATGGACATGGCGGGAATCCTGCTGCTTCTTCAATTGTCTAGCTTACAGCTTTTTTTTTAACAAGAAGAAAAATGTTTATTCAATCTTTACACTACAAGCGATGCATATACACATTTGTTCACAGGAGTATGTAACATAAATCGTCACAGGTCAAATGAACTGTACAGTAAGGCAGTCAAAGAATACACCAAGCCGTGGAACTACAATACATGAGGATATGGATACGGAAGTGGTAGATTTCAGCGGAACTAAAAAAGGATGTCCTAGGGGAAAAAAAAGGGTCCTCATATGTTGTACTAAGTTCACTCAGTTCAAACCGTGATTAGACAGTTAATAGAGCGCATCAGTGGAGCACTATTTGGGGGGAGGCCCAGCAATGAGAAGTTAGTGATTGTCCACCAGTTCTATGCCCCAGGCATCTATCAAACCTGACCATATTTTGTCAAAATTGGCAGGACAGTTGCGATTTGGCATAAGTGAGCTTATACAATGGCAACACCGAGTTCAATGTCAGGCGCCACGAGGACACCACAGGAGGTGCAGCATCCTTCCAATGTAGGAACATCTCTCTGCGGGCATAAAAAGTAGCGTAGCTCAGAAACAATCTAGTATACTTGCCCCCTATTCTGGAATCAAAAACATTTAGCAGCAACATCTTGGGGTCTGTACCCAGCTCCAGAGAGGTCACCCGACTAAGGGTACCAGCCACCCCCGTCCTATAGTCCCGCAGATGAGGGCATGACCATGTCATATGAAAGAATGAGGCGGAGCACTGATCACATCTGGGGCAGGCCACTGGATTGTCAGGATTCATAATTGTTAGTCTTTTAGGAGTATAGTAGGCTCAGTGGAGGAACTTGACCTGCATAAATCGGTCGTTTGCCGAGATCATGTTAGTGACAAAGAGGGGTACGCATGCCTCCCATTCCTCCTCTGACAGGTCTGGGACGTCCAACTTCCACTTTGCCAAGGTTTTTTCTAGTTTCTTCAGTAGAGCTATAGACAAGTGAAAATAAAGAGAGGAGAGGGGTTTATGTATAAGCCTGGCAGTGAGTAGTCCCTCCACAGAGTCCGATTTCAGTATGAGCTGCACTGGGAACTGTTTTTTATACGCATGGCGAAGCTGGTAATATCGAAACAGCATCCATCCCGGCAGGGAATAGGCTTCTTTAAGATCAGAGAAGGTTCTCAGTTTACCCCCTGTAACTATATGTTTCAACTTGACTATACCCTTCCTTGCCCAGACTTGGGGGTCCGGGACCATATTCATGTGTGATAGGTTGGGATTGCCCCAAAGAGGGATGTGGGGAGAGAACGTCTCAGGGGAGCTAAAACGTGTCCTGGCCTTATTCCATATATTAATGGTTGTGAGCATCAGCTCCGTAATGCCGGGATGAGATCTTGACCCCCTGAATACCACTTTACTAAGGGAGGAATATGAATCCATTATGGCCGCCTCCAGGGTCACTCCCGAAGTTGGCAGAACCACCATCTGACCGTCACCAGGACGGCTGCCCAGAAGTAGGTCTGGCAGGGATAGTCCTCCCTGGGCGACGGGCAACTGAAGGGTGGCAATGGCAACTGGTGATAAGGGAAGGGTCCTCCAGGCTGCAAATTTCTGTGAGAAATTTTTTAATAATGGTTGAAGATTCAACTCGTGGTAAGAGGATAACAGTTCCAATCCTTACTCCTAGGTATTTGAATTCAGATGTCCAGGTTAAAGGGGTGCCCGGTGGCGGGTGGTGAACTGACACGTTTAGCGACAAAAGAGTTGATTTCCCCCAATTAACTTTAATACCCGAGAATGAGTCAAACTTGCCTATTATTTGGAGCGCTGGCGGGAGGGAGGAGATGTCTTGAAGGAAAAGGAGGGTATCATCGGCATATAAGGATATTTTATTTATTATTACCCCGACTTGGATTCCCTCAACTAAAGAGGCAGATGTGATGCGAGCTGCCATGGGTTCCATGGCTAGCACGAATAAGCCAGGGGATAAGGGGCAGCCCTGTCTGGTGCCCCTGGACAGGGGAAATGGCATGGATAGTGTGTTATTTATTCATATACGGGCTGTAGGGTTGTGGTATAGCATCTGGACCCAGCTAATAAAATGAGGACCAAACCCTAATTTGTGAAGGACCGCCCAGAGGTAGCACCACTCAACCGAGTCAAAAGCTTTTTCGGCGTCTAGAGAGGCAACTACCTCTGGGCCGAATATTTATGTCTGTCCCTCTGCCCGGCATAGATCCAGATTTATCTGCATGTACCAATGCCGTGATCACAGTGTTCAGTCGGCCAAGACCTTGGCCAACAACTTGGCGTCCACATTAAGGAGGGATATTGGGCGGTACGAGAAACACTGTTCAGGGGGTTTTCCAGGTTTAAGGATGACCACTATGATTGCCTCAGCCATTGTCGGAGGCAGCAGCTCCCCCTCCATGGCTTTGAGCAGTACTGATTTAAATGATAGTAGTATGTCCTCCGCATAAGTTTTATAGAATTCGGCAGGTATTCCATCTGGGTCAGGCGTTTTACCATTTTGTAGGGAAGCTACTGCCCTCTGTAACTCCTCCAGTCGAATAGGGCTATCTAGAGTGTCTCTAGATGTGGAAGTAATCGGGGCATGATCGGATATGCCTCGGGGGAGAATAGTGATGTCCCTGACCCTGGGCAAGACAGACCCCCCCCCCCCCCCCCGCATAGGCAAGGTCTATGCGTGAAAGAGTCTTGTGTGAAGCTGAGTGGCACGTATAAGCCCTCCGAGAGGGGTTACGCCACCTCCAGACATCAGTAAGATTAGAGGCTTCCGCCCAGTCGAGCAACTCCAGGGATGAGCTCGCTCCGGGTGAGAGTCTGTCCAACCCAGGACCAGGGGCCAGGTTAAAATCTCCCAGCATCACCACATCTGTAGCATAAACCTCTACTTTAGAAATAAGCTGACTGAGTAACCTCGTGGAGGCCGGAGGGGGCAGATAGAGACCCACCACCACCAGCTCCAATCTGTCTACCATGGCATGGAGTATAACAAATCGCCCCTCTGGGTCTAGTTCCAACGCCAGTAGCTTAAAGGGCAGGGATTTATCAACGAGAATGCTGACCCCTCTAGAGTAATTGGTGTATGTGGAGTGGTATTGATGTCACACCCAGGGCCGTCTAAGACTCAAAAGCTTGCTGTCTGTCACGTGGGTTTCCTGTAATATACATATTTGGGGATGGTAAGTTTTAAGAAATTGAAACACTAATGACCTCTTCACTGGAGGAGTTCAAGCCCCTGGTGTTCCATGAGACAATAGTACAGTCAGCCATAGTCATCTATTGTTACATTGTTAAACCATGGGCCTCTGCCCAGGGCCAGAAGCAAGATCCGAACCACTGTGCGGGTCAGGACATGGCACCTCAAGAATCCAGTGACATACATGATTACATCGCTTGTGAAAAAACAATACAAGAACCAAACATAACAGAACAAACCCAACCAACCCCCCCACCCTGCCAGCCCCAGCCCCAACCTTGGGGAGGCTCAGGATCCCAACTTAGAACCAAGGCGAATACGCCTGTTATGGGGGAACGTGTACAAAGAGGCATCCGCAGTTCAGTGGTTAGATATTACATCTAGTCTCTTACTGAAGACCGGATCAGAAAAGAAAGCGGGTTCAGGCTCCCAGCTATTGCCAGGGGTACAGACTTGAATAATAACGTTGCACAGTTAATCAAAATATTTCAGCCGTTACCATGGGAGAAGGCCTCAGTCAGTCACAGCAGCAGGGATCAAGGCGCGTCAGCTCCCAATATCCCTGTCCTACAAAAGGGTGGGTATATAGTGGTATTCCATGGATGATCTGAGCCAAGGGGCCCCACTCGGGCTACTATATAAGAGAGGCACGTCTCTAAGGCCATCGGTGGCTATAGCAGCTATAAGGTGGAGTCCCCTGCATAGGGACAGTAGCGGCTAAATTGATGGTGTCACACTTGTGATGGGCCTGGGTCCAGGATAGAGGGAAAGGGGAGGGAGAAGGGCAGAAGCAGGTTGCACACTAGGAGCCATCTCTCCATCAATAACGTCTCAAAGGATATTCCGAGACTTAGCTTCCCGGCCTTTTGGGCATGGAAGCAGGAAACACAGCGTGCAAAGTGTAACAAAGTCCAGGAAGAGGACCCAGGCCAATAAGTGAAGAAGGGCGCCAGGGGAAAGAAACATCAACGGACAATAGCCCGCTCAAGGAGGCAATCCAGCAGGATACTTAGCCAGGCGGCAGTGTATCAATCCATCCGTAGGCCTCCTCTGGGGAGGTGAAGAACCGAACAGACTCGCCATCTTCAACCCTCAGCCTGGCCGGAAAGAGCATGCTGTACTTGATATGATGTGATCGGAGCCTCGCTCTTACAGCGTCAAAGGATTTCCTCTGCTTCTGGGTCCCCAGCGAATAGTCCGGGAAGATCAGAAGCTTTGCATTTTCAAAGCGGAGTTCACCCTGGGCTCTGGCCTCCCTCATATCACAATATCTCTGTCCCAGAAATGAAGGAGTTTGAAGATAAAGGTGCGGGGTGCTGCTCCCTGGGGCCCCCTGGTGGTGGGTATATGGTGAGCCCTTTCTACAGTAAAAAATGGAGAAAAGCACGCTGAAGGGAGTAGTTGTTGCAATAAACGTTCAGCTATTGCCCTCAGCCCCCTCAGGCAGACCCAGGACACGCAAATTATTCCTTCTGTTGCGATTTTCTGCATCTTCTGCACAGAATTCAATTGTCTTCACACTAGCTTTGAGCGCGTGTAGGTCAGCTCCATGGTCTCGTACTGTATCCTCCGCTTGAGAGACCCTCTGCTCTACCTCAGTCATTCTGCCACGAAAGGTGTCAAAGTCCTTCCTAATAAACTCCACACTGGCTTGAATATGGTCTACCTTACCAGTCAGGGTAGTTATGGCCTGTACAACTTCCTTGAAATCAGCTGCCGAAGCGGGCAATTTATCAGGGTCTTCAGCCTGGGTCTCCATGACAGTAGGATGCATAAGCGAGGCCACGGCCGAGGCCTTGTCCAGACTGCTGGGCCTCACAGCCTTTTTTCTGGATCGGGGCTGACATTTCCTCCTTTGCATACCACGGGGAGGGTATCAGGAGCAGGGAGGGACAAGAGGAGACCTTCAGAGAGTCTTTCCCAGGCACCCAGGGGGGGCTCCGCACCAGCCCTGTGAGACCTTGGGCAGGATATTTCAGGCGAGCCTGTGGCTTTGGCCTAGACCATAAGGCCCTGCACCGGCGCCGCCGTTTCCTGGGTCCTCAGCCGACCAGCCTCCCCACAGACACACCGGAGGGTAGGAGGAGTGAGGAGGAGTAGGGAGAAGCCAATAACTGCAGTCTCCAGACCTCAGGACGTGCTCCGCGCCACCCCCACAAGGCCACGGGCAGGATTTTTTAGGCAAGCCCGCATCTTCGGCCTAGTCCGCGAGGCCCGCCACCGCCTATTCCCGGGATTTCGGCCAGGTGATTCTAGCTGCCAGACATGCCAGGGTGGCCCCCCCTGTAAGCGGAGATCAGAGGCACCCGTTTTGGACCTGCACCCTGTAGAGAAAAACGGATCTAAAGCTGGTCTCTAGGGAGCTCAGACGAACACGTCTGCTCCCATTGCCATCCTGGACACGCCCTGTCTAACAGCTTGCCACATTTATTCCCTTGCTCATAAAAACAGTGGGCAAAAAAATCTGTTTATCCTTGGCCTTGTGATCCAAGAGAGACTTAAGCCTCGTACACACGATCGGATTTTCCGATGGGAAATGTGTGATGACAGGCTGTTGGTGGAAAATCCGACCGTTTGTATGCTCCATCAAACAGTTGTCTCCTACTCACCAAGCTTCTTGCTGATGGTCTTGTAGCCCATTCTAGCCTTGTTGCAGGTCTACAATCTTATCTCTGATGTCTTTTGACAGGTCTTGCCCAGGATGGTGAGATTTGAATTGAAGAAAGAGATTCTGTGGACAGGTACCTTTTATACACATAACGAGTTTTTGTTAGGAGCACCTTCTTAATTGACAGTGCTAATCTGGGTACCACATAAGCATATACTATAGCCAGTCTATGGGAGCCAGAATTATTGTTGGTTGGTAGTGGATTAAATACTTATGTTACTCACTGAACTGCAACTCAATTTATAACATTTGTATCATGTTTTGTTTTTGTTTTTCTGGATTTTTGGTTGATATCCTGTCTCTATCATTTAAAAATACATATGATGACAATTATAGACGCTTTATTTCTTTGTAAATCTGAAAATCTGAAGAGGATCAGATAATTATTTTCACCACTGTTGATAGGTTGTGTCTATTTCAAAACAAAATACGCTAAAGATAGGTCAACTATGCCAAATTAAATTGGTAAACTCTTAATGAAGTGCAACACCTCCCAACAATAATCCTAAGAAAAACTATGTAATGAAAGCAACAACCAGCGATGATTGTGTGATTGTTTCTCAAAGGTGAGGTGGGTTAAAGTGCCACTGAAAACCAATAATGGTGGAATGTTATGCCTGGTTACCTTGCCCACTCCCAAATGCATCGTCATTTAACAGTGATCACCTAAAAAAAGCAATGTAGCCTAAATGCAGTGTTGCCATGGTTTAAAATAAGCACTGAGATCTACCAAACAGAATTTCACAGCAGCCCCTCCTGCCTCTATATGTATAATATGACACCTGGCATCCCTTATAGAATACATTCTGGTCTAATTTGATAAAGAAAGACTAATTATTTGATGTGTTATAACTTTTGTTTAGTTTTCTTTACACATTTGACCTTTTTGCTTCATATAGTAAAAACTAAAACCCACAGTGGTTAATAAATACCACCAATAGAAAGCTCTACCGGTCTCAAAAAAAACTATATAAAATTTATTTTGATGGAGAGTTACATGACTGAATAGTTGTCAATCATACTATCACAGCACTCAAAATGGTCTGGAAAAGAAGGGGGTTAGGTTTATTAACCACTTGCCGACTGCCTTTCCACATATATACTGCGGCAAAGTGGCTCGGCTGCGCAAAGCGACGTACCTTTACATTGGTTTGTACATGAGATACAGTGGGTACGCGTGTGATGGCGGTACAGAGAGACAGGATGGGGATCTGTCTATGTAAACAAGGCGGATCCCCTTTCTGACGGGACAACATTGAGATCTGCTGTTCCTAGTGATCAGGAACAGCGATCTCTGAGTTGTGGCAGTAAGCCCATCTCCCACACAGTTAGAACACACTTGACCCCTTGATCGCCCACTAGTGTTAACTCCTTCCCTGCCAGTGTAATTTATACATTGATCAGTGCTTTTTTTTTTTTTTTAGCAATGATCACTATAATGTCACTGGTCCCCAAAAGCTGTCACTTGGGGTCAGATTTGTCCGCCGCAATGTCGCAGTCCAGCTAAAAGTCGTAGATCGCCACCATTACCACTAAGAACAATAAAAAAATAAAAGTCCATAAATCTATCCCATAGTTTGTAGATGCGATAACTTATGTGCAAACCAATCAATATACGCTTATTGCGATATTTATTTTTACCAAAAATATGTAGAATACATATTAGCCTAAACTGATGAATAGATTCTTATTTTTAATTTATTTATTTTTGGATATGTTTTATAGCAGAAAGTAAAAAATATTGTTTTTTTCTTTCAAAATTGGCAGTCTTTTTTTGTTTCTAGCGCAAAAAATAAAAACCGCTGAGGTGATGAAATACCACTAAAAGAAAACTGTTTGTGGGGAAAAAAAAATCATCGATTTTGTTTGGGTACAACATTACACGTCAGCGCAATTGTCAGTTACATAGACGCAGTAACTAATTATTTTTCCAATGTAGTAACTGAGTTACTAACACAATTACTTTTTGGGAGAAGTAATTTGTAAGTTAACTAATTACTTTTTTAAAATAGGATGACCAACACTGGAGATCAGATGAAAATGAACAGCATGTCCATTTTCATTCGATCCGCTAAATGGTTGACGACCGTAATGCCATTCGTCCGTTTCTAGCAGATCTTGACAGATTGTATGGCAGGCGGGTGTCAGCAGACACATCTGCACTGATATCCACCTGCCCATACAAGTCAATGGATGGCCCGCTCAGATCCGCCTGAAAAACTGCCAGCCAGCCATCGTTGTAAGTTGGTACTTTGACGTAGAATACCAGGGTTATGGCAACAGCTAGCTGCCATTACCCTGGTATATTTTAAACACCGGAAGGTCCTCTCTCTGATAAAAGTGGTCTTGCCACCTTTTTATCAGGGGCTAGAGAGGGCCCCCCCTCCCACCGGAAGCGACATCAAACGTCACTTCCGCCCAATGGTCTTAAAGGGGAATTATTCTTTTTTTTTAAATACTTTTTTTTTTTTAATTGCAATTTTGACCCCAGATCTCACATTAAATCAGTCCTGTCATGCTTTTTTCTATTACAAGGGATGTTTACATTCCTTGTAATAGGAATAAAAATTACCCAAATTTTTTTTTAAAGGGACAGTGTAAAAATCAAAAATAAGAAAAAATAAAATAAAGTTTTTTTTAAAGCACCCTGTCCCGCAGAGCTTGTGTGTAGAAGCTAACGCATACCTAAGTAACGCCCGCATATGAAAACGGTGTTCAAACTACACATGTGAGGTATCGCTGCAATCGTTAGAGAGAGTGCAATACTTCTACTCCTCTGTAACTCAAAACTGGTAACCTGTAGAAACTTTTAAATGTTGCCTATGGAGATTTTTAAGGGTCAAAGTTTGTCACCTGTCCACGAGCGGGCACAATTTTGAAGCACAGCATGTTGGGCATCAGTTTACTTGGCGTAACGTTATCTTACACAATATAATAAAAAAATTTAGTTAACTTTACTGTTGTCTTACTTTTTTAATTCAAAAAAGTGTTTTTTTTTCCCCAAAATTTGTGCTTGTAAGACTGCTGCGCAAGTACGGTGTGACAAAGTATTGCAACGACTACCATTTTATTCTCTAGGGTGTCTGAAAAAAAAAATATATATATATATATATATATATATATATATATATATATATATATATATATATATATATAATGTTTGGGGGTTCTAAGTAATTTTCTAGCAAAAAAAAAAAATGATTTTTAACTAGCAAACCCCTCTGATCATTAAACTGAAACAGTAACAATAACCTCCAAGGAAATCTGTCTGCAATGTCGGTATACAGATAACAATGGGAAGGTGGTCTGTGTGTATTCTGTGTGTGAAGCTGTTCTTCCCCTGATCCCCAGCCTCCGCCATGCTCCTATCAGCAAGGAATCTCCTATGTATCAGATCACATGTCATACACTGAGCTCTGGGCAGGACACGTCATTTGAGGTAGCCAGGCAACAGTTGCCGAGGCGATGGAGCAAACACACACAGTGAGCACGTGACCGTGCATGCTCTGCATTGTCCTGTGTGCCCTGGGGAGCTGTGCCTGCTACATGAAGGAAGGTTTGTAAAGATTGTGATGATGGGAGAGCTGAGCACTGCTATGTACTACAAGTCCCAGCAATTCCCTAACAAAACAGGGCTGAGCACTGGTATCTTGTTGTGATTGGAGGCAAGTTGGCTCTTCATTTGGAGGGGGGTGGTGGGTGAGGATGGTGTTTGTGGAAGTGAAGTGCCTCCAGACTTGTACACATGGACCTATCAATATTTGATAGGTTCAAGCCTAGCGTTCCATGCTACACGCATAGTGCAGCCCATAAACTTCAGGGCACTACCCCACACGTCACAAATGCATCAAAGAAGCTCTTTGGGATTGAAACTTCACACATTTTTTGACCACGCATTTTGACATGTGCAAAAACGCACATCTGTATGTCACATTTGGGGCACCCTTAACAAACTATGGTGTCACAAACACTGTGCTTTTTTTGTGCCCATTTGTGGAACGCCCTTAGGGCTCATTCACACCATATGTTTAGATCAACACAAAGGTGCATGGAAAACCTTTTTCTTCTCTGTGCCTTGTTCACATACTGCGGTGCATAGACTTGAATGAAGTGTCATTTATTTTGTGACACTTTAATAAAGTTGAGCAAAAAAGTAAACAGTGTGATGTATTGTAACAACCCATCACACCACCTCTAGGACTTGGTTCACACTCAGCAATTTGGAATCACAATTCTGCCCGTGATCCTGAATCATGTAGCAATCGCTGCAAGGTGCTGGTTTGGGTGCCATTATCCTTCAATGGTATTCAAAAAGCAATGCTGTTCTTCCACGATTGTTGTGCAACAGGATCGTGTGGCAAACCATGCCTTTAAAAATCACATGAAGCATGTCACCCGAAAAAGAGCACAAGCTTTTTTCTGGTGACAAATGCCCATAGGGCAGCCCTTTCGAGGGAATGGGCTGGCCCTATGCAACACGCAGAATCCTGTGACAATAGTGCTTTGAAAGTTGTTGCCGCTACACAATATGTGATCAAGGCCTAAGTCACCATCACACATACAAGTCACCACACAGGCTGCTGGGAATGAGCTGTGTGAGGTGTTGGATTGCCTCGCGCTGGAAGAAAGTATGGCTGGCCGCACTTTTTTTTCAGCGCAAACCACTGCAATGAGGTGGTGTGAACCGGCTAAACAGGAGGCAAAGCATTTTGCCTTGTGTTGCGGTGAGACTGCGCTAGAATATCCGCCTAACACAGTCCTACTGCACATGATGTGAATGTACCCTGACACAATTGCTTTAATGTCCATTTACACCGCAATGTGTGCATTCAGTGCAGGTAAACGCACAGGCATTGATGTGCATTGACAAACTGCGTTGTGTTTAACATGCACTGCGTTGCGCTGTAATACTTTTCTTTTAACTTCAGTCATTTTTAAGGGAAACTTTACATATATACATTATGCATTGCAATGCAGTTACATGCGTTTACAAGTTATGCTGAAAAATGTAGGGCTTGTTCTACTTTTCTTTCAGCATAGGGCAGCAAACATCAGCAAAATGCACTGGTGCGAATTACTTCTATTGTGATTTATTGCTTTTACTATGCACGTTGTATATGCATCTGGTGTGAATGGAACCTTAAAATCATGGATGTGGAGGAGGGCGATTTATCTAAACTGGAGCAGTTGTGCATAGCAACCAATCAGCTTCTATCTTCAGGTTGTTCAGTTAAAGCCGAATTAAACCGATTGATTTAACGATTACCCAAAATAGTTCTATATTATTCCATATGAGTAGTAAGGAATACCCCGAGCTATGATATTACCAGTTCTAGTAAAATGACAGTCTGATAATGGGCTAGGACTAGGTCTATCATTTACACTGACAGGTAGACTGTGGGGTGTACACTCATGGAAAAATGAATGCTCAGGGCTAGAAATCCATTTCAAACTTTCAGATTGAATCTGTTATATACAGTATGGCTACAGGTTTGGATGATGGCTATATGGCAGTTCAGATGGTTCTTCTCTCAGATATGGACAAATGGAGACAAGTGTGGGTTTTCATGGTAGTCTATTAGAAATTAGCAGATTCGTTTCCCATAGCAGCCAAATTGGTTTCCACTCCACTCTCAAATACAACAAGGGCATCTTATCTATAAAGGGCAACAGTTCCACTATTGTTCTGGGCCTCTTTGCATCTGCTTTCCTACAACAATGAACTAGCTGGCTGTACATGTATTGCTTGTCCTCAGAGAGCGAAGAATGGAGAACCTGAGTTCTGAGCCTCTGCCCCGGAGTAAAGAAGGAGACATCCTATATACAGTCACCCAGTTACCGGGGTTCCCCAAGAAGGTAGAATGTGAAAAATGTGAACTTGCAGGTAAGCCTTAACATATTGCAATTTTTTCTTAATAATTCTACTATTGTCCAGCTGATAATATATCGTAGATATAGCCACACATACAACTATGTTCAAAAAAATGCTAGATAACCTATGAACCTTTTTTCTATTTACGTTATAAGGACAGTAAGGGTCCCAGGCATGGTAACCAAAATATGGAATTGGGAAGGGAGGGCTTAGAGAGGTTGGAGCTGGTGTATTGTCTTCCATGTAGGAATAACTTTCCCCACTACATTTATTATGCAGAATATGATGAAAAAAAAATCAAACCACAGATCTTATACAAGCTACCGTCATTCCATAATACACTATAAAGTATAACTGTACTCATACCGAGTGTCTGGAGAAAACTGCCTATCAATCTGTCGGTCAGTTTGTGTTTGTGTGCTGTTGTGTATGTCTATGCTATAGGGGTAGTTATGGATTCAGCATTACTGACCATACTGATATGTTCCATGTAAAAATAATATGTATGGGTTTATAGAATTCATATCATGACTGATATGATGATGGCAAATATATTTTTTATGGCTTTTAGGCTATAACCACTCTGAGTTAGTTGAGATTGCAGAACATTACTTAAAAAAGAGAATTCAAGAAGGGGATAAAGATACAACTTTCCTTCTTGGTCAACTCTATTTTGAAGAGGTAAGACATTTTCTTGATATATTATTATCTTTGGACATATAAGGGCACACCATCATTTTAGTAAACTGTATAGGAATAATGTACAACCTTACAGTGGGTACAACATTTACATGTTACCAAAAATGTGTAGTGAGTATCACCATCAGATAAATCAGATATGGATCATGGGATGGGTTGGAGTTTAGTACTGTAGCAGATCAGTTTAGAACAGGGGTGCCCAACCTTTTGAAGAGAGAGGGCCACTTAAGCGACTTGGTAACCGGTCGCAGGCCACAATGAGCGGAGCTGGTGGATGGCATGTCCGTGCCCACTCTGTATTTGCAGAGCGGACACAGACGCAGCCCATGATACTTTTTGGCGGATCGTATTGTAGATAGAACACAAGTAGGTTTATGTCTGCCACTACTTAGAGGTGAATGGAGGGTCCAATTGGTCGGTCTCACCATGTGAAAGGGGTCCAGGGCTGCTTTCACACTGATGCGCTGGGGTTTATTCGCACCACGTATGCAACGCAGTGTACCTTTGGCTTTCCTGCAGTTTGTAATAGACTTCTATTATATTCTGCAAGTTTGGTGCACTTTCAGAAAGCTCACTAAATGCACAGGTAATAATAGAAGTCTATGGATCACTGTAGGTAACCTGCAGGTAAACTGCTCTGCACCTGTGGATCAGTTTGAAAGCAGCCCAGTAACCACTGCAGAAAAGATATGTCCATATATACACTGTGATTTTAGTAATAAACTGACCTTTAATAACAGTATTCTTTCTATTCTATCCCAGATCAGGAGGTCGCAGGCCACATGTGGCCCCCGGGCCACTGGTTGGGCACCCCTGGTTTAGAACAATACATTGATTTTGACATATATATATATATATATATATATATATATATATATATATATATATATATATACACACACACACACACACACACACGCAATAACATGCAGAGGCTGCAAGGTAGAGTGCTGTACAAAAAGTGATCTTATGGCAGCAGTAATGAGCAGTCTTCTATAACTTGCTAGTTATATCTAGTAATCTCTTCTAAATTTGGGGTCACTCATGGTTCAGAAGTGTTTTGTTACATGGTCGAAGCCCGTAATAGTCTATATATATATATATATATATATATATATATATATATATATATATATACACAAGTAACATGTTTTGCATGTAAAAAAATGAAATGTGCATTTATTGTGCATTTATTCTTTTTTTTTTTAAACTAGGAGCCTGCAAGGCATTGCACTGGCCAACAGCAGATTGTGGGTTCCATGCAGGACTCCTGCAGACTGTCAGTGTAAACATACATTGTATGGGCAGGCAGTTACACAATGACAGGAAGCATCAATGAACTACCTAGAGTGCTCAACAGCGTCCTTGTAATTCATTAAGAACTACAAGCCGACAGCTGCAAATTCTGTTGGTAGTTGTAGTTCTCCTCTGAATGAATAAGTAAATTGAGACAGTGAGTTCAGGGAGATGATCTCCATCTCACTGTCACTACAGGCGGCAAGTCGGTAAGAGGCTGCAGCAGTGGGAAAATGTTACACGTTCCACCCTAAAAATGGGTGTAATGTGTTCCCAGAGGTGAACCTATCCTTTAGGCTGGGTTCACACTAGTGCAAACTGGATGTGGGTTTCCTCCGCATCCAATTTGCATTTCAGGAGATTGTGCCGGCTCTCTATGGAGCCGGTTCACACATCTCTGGCGCGGCTCCAGTGCAAATTGCACAGGAGCCCTGTGCGTCTTCTGGTCCGCTTCAGGTCCGAATTCAGCCAAAAATTCGGACTGGAATCACACCTGAAACGGTGAAAGGGGAAGCACCGGAACCCCCTGCTGTGAGCCACTCCATGCTGTGGTGTGAACCCAGCCTCTAATAGCAGTCTGTTATATCATGCAGCAGTCTCTTATACGTTCATAGCTCTTTCTTGTAGCCTTGCAGATTTTCATTGCATGATGGCAGTAAAACCAGCTTTGAGGTAGGATTGTGGGTACAATCTATAGGATGAGTAAAGCTGACCAAACACTTAAAGATTTTGTTTGTGCAGCCTGCAGACTGAGTGAAAAAGATCTAACAGAATCCTCCATTCATGCTAAATAGTGTGTGGATGAATCTCTCGCTATGGCTATTGTATTCTGACAGGCGACACCTCCAGCTGTCAGAATACGTGAATGGTGCCTGGATCTAATTGGATGCAGGCACTGTTTCCTCCAACAATATTTTGCCTAGCTCCTTTGATTTTTCAATTGAAGGTTGTTGGGCAGAGTGGTCTCGACAGGGCCACCCACTGACCAAGTTTTGTCCGGTTCGTTGGGAGCCAGTTGCAATCGCTCAGTGTATGGCCAGCTTTAGGCTACAGCTGTAATTGGGTTCAAATGTGGGTTGTATTTCATGGTTATGGATTAGATGTGAGTCTATGGAAAACAGTTTGATGAAGGTCTCTAGGCACATTTCATTTAAACTGATTTACATTTATTTTTCACAGGGGTGGTATGAAGATGCACTGCTGCAGTTTCATAAAATCAAAGATGATGACTACCAAGCTTTGTATCAGATTGCAGTGATGTATTATGATGGTCTAGGGATTCAAGAAGATCAGGTGTGTATTGACAACCCTTTAAAGAGACCCCCTCACCGGACAATTCATTCCAACAAACTTACCATAAAGGCCCACACACACGATCAGACTTTTTGACAACAAACATGCAAATTAGCTGTTTTGGAGCAACATCCGACCGTGTGTAAGCTCCATCGGACAAACTTTTTTGGTTTTCATCTGTCTTTTGTTGGCTGTGCGAACGGACAAACTTTCTGGCAACAAAAGTCCAATTAAGCAAAGTCCGATCGTGTGTAGAGAAAACCATAGGACTTTTGTACAAAGTACAAACAGGCATGCTCAGAACCAATGCAAAAGATCAGACAACAATACAGAAGTTGACTAAAGGTGGCGGTAAAGAGCAGAAAAACAACATGATTTGGTGAAAGTTGGCTGAAAAAGTCCTGCTGTGTGTATGCAATACAAGTTCAGGGCCAACGCCCTTTGTACAAAAATCCACAGGAAAGTTTGTACAAAGTCCGATCGTGTGTATGAGGCTTAAGACTTACTAAGGCCGGTGAAGGAAAATACACTTTAAACTTCAAGTTGTTAATTGCTTGAATTATTTATTTTATACGGTCTTACTTTCTCCTGTTATGTCCTCCCCTTTCCTCTTTTCATGTTTTTTTTTTTTTTTTTCTGATCTTTTATAAAGGATCTTGCTTAGAGAAATATCAATTGAGGCAGAAGTTATTTTTCAGAGGACTGTAGGGAGTATTTATTTTGTGACGGTGCTGTAAGAGCAGTGATTTCTAGCAGCCACTTATAATTTCGGTGTATGACCATCTCATATAGTAAGTCTCCAAACAACCTCTATAGTATATTGAGGCTTGGACCATCTCCTGCTGCATGTCTGCAGTCTCTTTCAGCTTTCTATATCATTGTATTCACAATATATTATGCACAGCCCTTTGCTGATACCAGGGACAGCACTTGAGGACCCCTATATCAAAAGAGTTGATCACCACTAGGCTAAAGGGGATCTTCACTGCATCTGAGCACCATAAACCAAAAACACAATTTAATTCATTTTTAATATTCAAAGCAAACACCCCCATCCACCCATGTCTCTAGGCTTTATTTTGTTCAGAAATCACTTTGAAAAACATCCCCCTAGCATTTATGGCTGTGACCACCTTGAGTAAGGCTGGATTCATACCTCGGACGGATGCGACTCGTGGCAGGGGTCTGGTGCCTCCCTGTTTTTTGTTTCAGGGACAAATTTTTGCCTGAAATCGGCCCTGAAATGGAGCAAAATACGCACATCGTTTCTGTGCAAGCTGCTTTGCAGCCGCAACAGAGATATGTGAACCGGCTTCATAAAGAGCCAGCCACAATCTACTTCTTGCAAATTGGATGCAGTGAAAAACAGATCCAATTCGCATAGAAGTGAACCCAGCTTTAGGGCAATTGATTCATGTAGCAATTACTTCCTGGAGTCCATCTGCCCTTAGCTCATGCATGCAGGAGAGTGTGCTTAGTTGAGATAACCCCTCTCCTCTTCCTCTCCTGAAGACTCCTGGGATGTATGATATAATTTACCTAGACACGAAACATGGAAGTAACTTAAGAAATCTTAAAAAAAAAAGAAAAAGTTTAAAACAAGTAAATATGATATACTGTATCTATTTACTAATTCTAGCAGCATGAGTATTAAAAATAATCAGTGTTGATTGGGGAGAGTTCATTTCCACTTTAACCACATGCCGCCAAATTACATACCTGGTACGTCATTTGACTTCAAGTAGTTGTTCCGGGGTAATGCCTGCATGTTGTACTGGTGATGTAACATGTTCCCAATGCTGCAGCCACTGGCCCGATCCCTCCCTGTGACAGCAGTATAGGGAGAAGTTCCCGGTACTAGCTGTCAGTTTTTGAAATCTGCACTACAGGGAGGGGATCTGCCCACTCAGCCATGTCATTCATACACAGAGCTCTGTGTATGAATAAACTACAAGTCTCAACATCCTTTGCGGATGTTGGCTTTTAGTTCTCAATTAACTGGTAGTTCCTGTCAGTGTAACTGCTGATTACTGGTGCAATGCATTACAGGCTCCAAAATAAATAAATGCACATTTTTTTACCTGCAAAAAAATATGCTTGTATTTATTATTATTATTTAAAGTGAACATCTTTGAACTATCACATGTGCCCACAGACAGCTACTGCCCACACAGACTAATAGCACACCCAAGTATACCAAACTGTAGGCAGCTGAAAAGTAGAAATCAACTGATGTTAAAATGTTAAACTGGTCTCCCACAGTAGACAGAACAATTATTTTAATAAATATAAACTGCTAAATACCTTTTCTCATCAGCAGTATATATCAGTCTTGCGACTTCTATCAGTGTCTGGATAAAGCTCGTAGGAGTTTTGATTCTCCTCCGACTGTCCTAGGAGGCTGCAGAACCCCTGACCCTCTGTCTGGACAGTGCTGATTGGCCCGTTGCTGATCACATGCATCCTCCAAAAAAAAAAAAAAAAAACAACTCTCTAACGATCCACACCAAATTAAGCATGTGCAGAATGCCTCCTAAGCTATCAGCAGATGGATTGGAGACAGTAAAAGAAGGGGAGGATCAGAGAAAACAGGATCAGCCTATCTATGAAGATCCTAACCCTTTCCTACCCGTGTTAGGTGAATCATTACACTTCATGTCAATCACCTATTACAGATAGCAGTAACTTGCCAGAGTTTCTCACCCGTTCCTACGTCACAAAAAAAAAAAGTATTCACAGGAAAATAAAAATATGTCTAAATATAACAGATTTTTTCCTCTTGTCCAGAGAAAAGGAGTGGAGTACATGAAAATAATTGTCAACTCAAACAGCTTGCAAGCAGAACACCTGAAATATGCAGCGGCATACAATCTGGGACTTTCGTGTTTTGAAGGATGCGGGATTCGTCACTCTGATGAAGAAGCAGAGAGGTAGTAATTCTTCCTGAAATGATTGGATGCCAGCCAGGCCACACATGTCATGTCTGCTTCCTTTTACTCTAGGTGGTGGCTTCTGGCAGCTGACAATGGGAATCCTAAAGCCAGTGTAAAGGCTCAGAGTACACTAGGAATGTTTTATTCACGACCTCAAAGCATGAATCTGAAAAAGGTGATTTGATTTGTATCATTCTGATCCTACCGATCGACTTCTGTGAATCGCCCTGTTGACTTTTTGCCACTCAATCAGCTCCCCCAGCTGTAGCGAGCAGTGCTAATCAGTGTATTCTGACAGCAGGGAAGGCTCCCCACCATTATAATACAATAGCACAGCAGGAGGATACCCTATGAATCATTTATGGGTTGCCTTACTAAATAGCGGATAAAGGTATTTTATCAGGTTTGAGATCAAGGAAATATTAAGAGAAGTTATTGCTGTAATCTACTTTGCCATGCACCAGACTATTCTGTACACTACATCTTCCCAGGACTACTGAAACTGATAGAACATATTATCTATTTATGTTTTTCACCATGCCATTGGTTAGAACCAGGATCTAATCCATTAGTCAAAAGATATTTTGTTATATTCCAAAAATTGCTATGAGGAACGCTGTTTTTATACTGTAATAAAATTATAGCTATAAATATGCGAGAACTGAAAATTACATATATCCATTAGTGCCATTTTCTACCAAAACTATTTTAATTTCAAGATACTATAAAATCGGACAGGATGTTTAGTATTTCCCCTGGGCTTAGGCACATCGTCATCCATTACACATGTGGAAACCCTCACAGAAAAAAGAAATTACATGGTAATATTTATAAGTAGAATGCTGCAATCCTGTGATGAACAGCCACTTACTATGAAATGACCATAAAATTCAATAGTAATGGGGTCATTTTCTATGCTGCTGCTTCGTAATGTAATACAATGATAAGAGGGATGTGACTGCTGCACATTGCTACACTGTTGTGTATAGGTTTTGGTAAGCCTAGCTGGAAGTTTTTTTTTTTTGTTTTTTTTTTTTAAGTATAATTTATTTTCCAAATTTGCTAATTACAGTGGGAATAGAAAATAATCACCCACAGCCGTTTAAAATAATCACATTGTGTTGCTTTTCAGCCTGAAATTAAGTTTTTGTTTTATCAAACTGTATTTACTAGTGCAAATTATAACATTCATATGAAATATATAAAACCAACTTGTCAGGAAAAAAAAATTCAAACACAGAATCACCGAGTTGGAAAAAGGATCACCCCTTGTGTCAGTATTTCGTTGAACCATCTTTTTCTTTAATTCCAGCCTTTAGTCTGTTGGGATATGTCTCTACTAACTTTGCACATCTAGACTTTGCAATACTTGCCCACTCTTCTTTGCAGAACTGCTCAACTTCAGTTAAATTTGATGGTGACCGTTTGCGAACTGCAGTCTTCAAGTAATTTCACCCTGTTCTGCTTCCGCTTGACCAATTGGCACTTTTGAGGAGCGAGGGGGGGGGGGGGGGGGTCAAGCAGGTTCCCAATTTTGACAGGTACCATTTTCGTTCAGAGCGCCATGGCGGTCGGAAACTGAAGTTCTCCTCCCTCACCCCTTGCAGTCTTTTGGGACACTGACAGGTCCTAGATAACTGCATCCACCATTCACAACGTGCAGCGCGACTCACGTATGCACAGTGGGCACCTGGCTGTGATGACATAAGCTGTCACAGTCGGGTGACCATAGTGAAGATCCCAGCGTCGGGGACCAGAGACACCAGGTGAGATCGACTGGGTGAACACACCGCTGGACCATGGGACAGATGAGTGGCTGTTTCTCTCCGTTAAGATCGCCATAACCTTATAAATGTAATAAAGAAGGTGTGGGACAGAGAGAGAAAAAAAAAAGGAGGAGGCAAGGAAATGAGAGGACCCAGAGGAAGTATCATTAGTTGTATCCGATAAAAAAAACAGTAATTTCAGAGGCAAAAACTAAAGTGTAGCCATACAGTCCACATAGTGGTGTGGGATTCATTCTTATTATCCCATGCTACTATATGTTCGATCCTGTCCATTTCACTAGCCCAAACATCTAAAAAGGGCCCGCCAGTTGGCGGCTGATATTGTGACATTTATCTTTTTCTCATTCAGCCACTGTGTAGTCATTTTTGCTGTGTGCTTTGGGTCATCGTCACGTTGGAAGGTAAACCTTCTTCCCATTGACAACTTTCTGGCAGAGGGCAGCAGATTTTCTTTAAGAATTTGATGGCATTTTGCCCCATATCCTGACAAATGCTCCAGTCCCTGCTGCAGAGAAACACCTCATAACAGGATATTACCACCTCCATGATTAACTGTAGGAATGGGGTTAGTTGGGTGGTGAGCTGTATTGGATTTCCAACATAGCGTTTGGTGTTGAGGCCAAACAAATACATTTTAGTCTCATCTGACCATAACACCTTTTTCCATGTGGCCTCAGAATCTTCAAGGTGCGTTTAAGGTTGGACTTGATTTCTTTTTTTCAACCTCGCCTACTATGCAAGGTGGTTAGACGAGACTAAAATTTACTTTTTTTTTTTTTTACATGTTAATGTTATATCTTTCACTTGGATATTATAAATTAAAAGTAAATGCAGTGGATAAAACAAAAACTGTGTGTCCTTAATTTCAGGCTGAAAAGCAACAAAATGTGATTTTAAAGGGGGTGATTCTTTCCTATACCCGCTTTAGGTATACCTTTATATCTGTTCTTTACCACAGGTCACACCTACATAATAATGACATTTTTAAGCTCATCATTACACTTTACTGTATTAGTTAATTACACTTGCAAACTATCTGCAAGTGTATTTTACAGAGGAGTGACTGCACTTTGACAGCTTCTATGCAATACATAGAAATGGCTGCTTGTCCTTATGCCAGTAATAATGGCAATGAGTGGAGAGGAGCTGAACAAAGGACACACTCCCATACATATAAGGTCCCCAAATGCTTAAAGTGGATGTAAACCTGATTGATTTTTTATTTTTATTTTTTAAATTAAGGCTTGTACAGTATAGGATTTCATGTCATCTGTGCCCAGTCTTGCCAAAAAGAGTTAATGCAACTCTGAGCAATCCTCTTATCTTTTTTTCAGTGAGATAAAAAGGGTCAGAGAAATAGATGTCAGTTTCTCCCCCTTGCTGTGAGTGACACGTGATTTACATATCTCATGCAGAGGCATTCTGTGTACTTCCCATCTCCACTCCTTTCTTCTCCAGCTCTCCCAGGATTGGCTGCTCCACACCTCAGCATGATTGGGCATGCTGAAGTCATGTGGTGACTTTCCTGGGTTTTGACTGGATGTTAGTGATCATGGGGCATCATCCACAAGACCAGCAGAAGTTCAGTGTAATAAATATCAATGCCTGGCCAAGGGGAGTGTAGAGGTGGGCGGGGAGTCTACTGACATCACGACTCCACCCACCAAGCTCCAGACAACAGACCTGCAGTTTTTGGGTCTTATAACAGACAGAGGGGAGACATTAGATAAGGATATACATGCAGGAGGCATGTATATCCTTATAGATGACCACTATGGCAGTAGTTTACAAAGGATAAGAGTGGGTTTACATCCACTTTAATATAGCGTCACTTAGGACCAAAGCTTGCAGGTAAACTTTCTGCATATTGGCATATTTTACATTTCTTAAATATGAGCTCCTGAAGGTCCTTGTATAAAAAGTGAAAAACTGTTTTGAACAGCGAAATTTGTTTGTATTCAACGACACCTAGATGCATTTACTGATGGATCAAACATGGTCTCTTAATTTGGTTAGTCTCGAGTTTCCAGAGTTATACTGCTAAATGACAAGAAAGTGTACCAGTTCAGACTGTTAATGAAATTAAGGCATATTCTACAGGTCATGGATTATGAACAATGACATTTTAATAAATAAAATAGACAAGTTCTTTCTAATGTTGTAAGACAGCCAGGCCTCGTTAGCAGAATGTCATCTGGTCTCTTGCAGGCTTTCTTCTGGCATTCAGAAGCTTGTGGAAATGGCAGTGTGGAGTCACAGGGAGCTCTTGGTGTGATGTATCTGTATGGACAGGGAATACAAAGAAATTTACAGTTTGCTCTGGAATGTCTGAAGGAAGCAGCTGAGCGTGGAAATGTATACGCACAGGGACATCTGGTCACATTCTACTATCACAGGAAGCTATACAGAAAGGCGGCTGAGTTAGCTCAAAGGTAAAACATCCCATACCGCTGCCATTAAAGGTTTACTGTATGACTAAGTGATATTAAAGGCTTTTAAAAAAAAAAAATTATATATATATATATATATATAAACAAACCTGTCATACTTACCTTCTTTGTGCAGTGGTTTTGCACAGAGCAGCCCCAATCCTCCTCTTCTCCCTGATGGCGCTCCTGGCCTCTCCCTCCTGCTGAGTGCCCCCAAAGCAAGCAGTTTGCTACAGAGGCACCCAAACCAGCTTACACCCAAGCCCCTGCTTTGTGTGTACATTCACACACAGAGTGGCTCTGCCCTGCCCCTGCTTTCTCCTCATTGGCTCACTGGTTGTGATTGACAGTAGCTGAAGCCAGTGGCTCCAGTTGCTGTCTCAGCCAATGAGAAAGTATAGATCTGGGAGAGCTGCTGCTGTCGTGCATATTGCTGGATCGAGATGGGACTCAGGCAAGTATTAGGGGGTGCTATCGCACACAAAAGGCAGCCTACCTTACCTTAAGGTGGTTCGAAACATACTGAATGACCTTCTCCAGAAAATGGTAGGGGTCTAACCCTCATATCTTCAATTCTTTTTGAACCTTCTTCTTTGTCTTTCAGAAAAAAATCCAAAATTAGAAGACTTTCCTTTGTTGCATACTTTTTCTGGGTCAGATTAACAAGATGACTATCAGTCAACCGCCATTTTCAAAAGGTGGTCAGCCTAAAAACTTATTTCAGGATAGGTTTCCTTCTAAGGCAGGGGTCTCAAACTGGTGACCCTTCAGCTCTTGCAAAACTACAAGTCCCATGAGGCATTGCAAGGCTGACAGTTACAAGCATGCCACCCACTGACAGAGGCATCATGGGACTTTTTCGCCAGTTTGAGGCCCTGTTCTAAGGAATGAATTGCCACATCTTTAAAGAACTAAAAGAAAGTCACCAACATTTATAATGTATTGGAAGTATATATAAACTAGAACAATGAACTTCTCTTATATGCATCCTTTTGCTCTATTAAATGTATTTTAAATCTATTTTGCTCTTTTAAAGCGTTAAAAAAATAAAAAATGAATCATGTCCCTTTAAAGAAAGTTATACAGCACAGTGCTTGTGCTGTGTACTTTGGTCCACTGCATCACCTGAAATACCTGGCAGATCCTGCCACTTTCCACCCTCCCCTCTGTAAACTAATCGTGGTATATCATGCCTGCTGAGCCCTGACACCGTGGTCAGTTTAAGTGCTTTTGTCATCCGCAGCCCTGTTTTCTGCTCTCCAACCAGGGCCGTCCCCACTTCCTGCTGCTGCAATAATATTTATACTACCATACTATCCTCACGATCTCCTAATCCTATGTAACCCTGTGTGTGAGATTTATAAAAAAAATAAAAATAAAAGCAGATTATACCTAATTTCAGAGCGCCACTTGGCGTTTATGTGACCAGCCCCCCTCTCTCCTCCTTCCCTCCCAGCTGATGTCAGCGGGGGGAATCTCAACCCCGCCCACTGCAGCTGTCAGAGGAGGAAAGGAGAGAGCCACGCGCTCACGTTAGCGCCGCTCTGAAATGAGGTATAATCAGATTTTTCTTTTTTATAAATCACTCACAGAGGGGGACACAGGATTAGGAGACAGAGAGGATAGTATTGTAATGTCAGAGTGGCTTAACAACCACTTTAAACATACCTTTGGAAGTGTTAAAAAAATACCTGATCCTGCCAGACATTCAGAGCTGACCTGTGCACACATCCTATGTTGTCTCACGGAGTCTAATTAGCACTCCCAATTCTAATCTTCGGATTACAGAACAAATCAAATTTTATGGAGAATTGGCTAGGGGAAAGACTTGGATAGTTTAACAACTAAGCAGGATGGAGTCCCCTGTGTGCTGTCAGTCTACGACAGGATTTAGGAGCCAAGTGCAATTCTAGCAGATCAACAGGCAATTTTCCGTACTTGCAGGGTGTTTATAAAGATAAACCACAGGGAATGTGCTTGTATTACAGAGATGTGCAGCATATTTTTTTTTACTTCGCCCTGACATAAGCTTTATAAAATACTCAGTATATAAGCTACAATAATATGGGTGTGTTACCCATCCAGAACTATGCAACTCCACATGATGAGATTCCTAATAAGAAGTATACAGCATGTTTGGTGACTTGCTGATGTCACCGTTACTGTGCTCTGTTCTTTTATAGTATCGCACACTATGACAACATTGACTTGTTGGCAAAGACTACAGATTGCCTTCCTACATATACCTCCAGAGGAATTGCCATAGCCAACTTCTATCTGGCCAGATGCCTCCATCTCGGTTTAGGCCTAAAACCGGACATCACAGCTGCTAAAAAATTTTACTCTAAGGTAAATTTTTCATATTTATTATGTTGTAGAAATAGTACCACTTGTATGATTAGGTAACATTTAGCAAAGAATATACTGCACAGTAAATAGAACATCCATTCATACACCCAATATTTATACACAAGGGTGCTATTTCTGGAGAATTAAGTATATTGGGCACGTATGACTGTCACATGTGAACATATTCAGAATAATAGAGCCCATGGCTCAGGGTTTTTTTTTTCTTAAGAAAATAAAAAGTGGCCGCACACTGCAGACTCTATCCAAATAAAAGTCCTCTATTTCTCCAAGATGAAATGAAGAGCACAGGGACTTGACAAGTTGTCAACAATTTGTCAAGTCCCTGTGCTGTTGGTCTCATCTTGGAGAAATAAAGGATGTTTGGATCAAGTCAGCAGTGTGCGGCCACTTTCACTTTTCTATGGCGTATATGGTGACGGGCTGGGGTCAGCACCTGCCTGGGGCTTGAGTACACACACCTGAGCAGTATATCATTTATCGATAGGGTTTTTTTTTTTTTTTTGCCATCTGTGTCCAATTAGAATTTCCTTCAACTCTTGTCCCATAACCACAACAGGAAACAAGAAAAAAATCCCTTCAAAAGTGAAGAAATCCCTTTTTATCAACAAAGCTATTGTTGCAATTGGAAGATTTCCTCTTTATTCCTGCCTTGGTGACCACTCAAAATTTGTGATTTTAAGTATATTGTGCAGGTATGAATACTTTCACTCTCTGATAACGGCCACCAGGACAAAAAAAAAGGAGGGTGAATCTCCCTAATGGTGCCACAGAAAGCAATAAAAACTGACAGGTGCTCTAATCCCCCTTAAACCTATCCAAAACTGAAAAAAAGCAAAGTTTTTCCATTGGTTATACTTTCAGCATACTGATAGGATGTATGAAGATAGAACAGCATTATCTACAATCTCACTTTGCTATGTGTTATTCGGTTTACAGGCATACCTACTAAACGCAGATGTGACTGCTGATCTGCAGTATGAAGTCATTTCTGGAAAGATCTGAAGCTGCTTCCCCGATCTCACATCACATTGATGTGTTTGTGGTTTTTCACTATTTCCAATAAATTCTCAGTAACAATTCTTCCCATATGGTATAGAATCTGCATTAGTCTTACAGTAAAGACTAAACAAAAAATGGGATTATTCTGAAGATTTTATTCTGTAGCAATCTCCTTTTTTACTGTACATAGAGAGTCCACCCACACAGATCTTTCAGTGGATACCTAGGGTTGAATAATACTTTTATATGTTTAGTTTTTCTTGAGGACTTCTAGGAGAGAGAGAGCTTTATTTTATAGCTCTATTCAGGAATTCTATGAATAGATAAAAAAAAAAAAAAAAAAAAAAAGAGTTCTTATTCTTCTAACCAAGTCTTCTGTAATAAGAATACATTTGTAAAGGAATCCGGTGTAGAGACCTTCCTATAGTGTCTGCTGCTAGTGGGCAGAAGTAACGTGTACAAGTAATATCAGCTGTTAGCTTAAAGAGGAGCTCCAGTCGTTTAATGCTTATTAAAAATCAGTAGCTACAAAAAGTGTAGCTGCTGACTTGTAATAAACACACCTGTCTCACGACCCAGCACTGCGGTCACCTGAGCCATCGCTGCTCTCCCTCTCTTCCTGGTGCGGGCATTTCAACTGGGGGCACCCGGCTATGATAGCTTGCGGGTTCACAGCCGAGTCATGCTGCGTGTCCTGAATGGTCCGGCAATCGCCTGGGACCTGTGACGTGTCCCAGATGATTGCAGGGAGGGGTAGAGGAGACCTGCAGGAAACCGTAACAATGAGTCATAGCTATACTTGCAAGCTATACACTGGGGGTTGAACCTCTGGAGGAATCTAGGATGGAAAAGGACCTGGGGGTCCTAGTAGATGATAGGCTCAGCAATGGCATGCAATGCCAAGCTGCTGCTAACAAAGCAAACAGAATATTGGCATGCATTAAAAAGGGATCAACTCTAGAGATAAAATGATAATTCTCCCCCTCTACAAGACTCTGGTCCGGCCGCACCTGGAGTATGCTGTCCAGTTCTGGGCACCAGTCCTCAGGAAGGATTTACTGGAAATGGAGTAAGTACAGAGAAGGGAAACAAAGCTAATAAAGGGACTGGAGGATATTAGTTATGAGGAAAGGTTGCGAGCACTGAACTTATTCCCTCTGGAGAAGAGATGCTTGAGAGGGGGATATGATTTAATTATACAAATACAATACTGGTGACCCCACAATAGGGATAAAACTTTTTTGCAGAAGGGAGTTTAACAAGACTCAGGGCCACTCATTAAAATTAGAAGAAAAGAGGTTTAACCTTAAACAACGTAGAGGGTTCTTTACTGTAAAAGCAGCAAGGATGTGGAACTCCCTTCCACAGGTGGTGGCCTCAGTGAGGAGCATCGATAGTTTCAAGAAGCTATTAGATAAGCACCTGAACGACCACAACATACAGGGATATACAATGTATTTCTGACATATAATCACACACATAGGTTGGACTTGATGTACGTGTGTCTTTTTCAACCTTGCCTACTAAGTAACTATATATTTGCTTGTATATCTTCCATTTTGTTTTGTAGCGATCTTTGAAAATGAAAGGACATATAAAACAGTTTTCTTAGAAGTACTGTCTGCATTTCCCCTATGCACCAATCTAATTCAAACCTCTAATCTATGTTCTATTGGGCAGAACAAACAGTTATTTCCCAAGAACACTCTCAATGATTGGTTGCTGGAAAAGCATTCTTAATTTGGATACACACAGTAACTTATAAGCAGTAATTTTTAGCAACCAGTCAGAATTCATGTTGTTGAAATGAGATCAGTATCAGAGGGATTGTGTTTGGTTGATGCTATACATTACCATATTTTTAAATAAAGAAACTAAAAGGACAAAAATAAATTTTTGTATTTATTGCTTACAAATATTTTAAATAATGGGCAGTCTTTGGTAAAAATAAAAGCAATAAAGAATAAAATATTCACAATAACATTACGTAAAGTATTGCACAAAACATTCTTCAATACACCGGAAATAATAAAGGAATGTTCAGGATCCTCAATGAGGAAATGATCTGTACAACATTCAATTATTTAACACTATCTTACGAAATGTCTGCTCTTTGAATGTCGAGTACGTCCAGCTCCTTAACGGTCCCCACATGTCACTGAACTGGATAAAATGTCCCCTGTCCTTAGTGCCTCATCTCATGATCCAGAAGCCAGTAACCAAATTATCATTTTTAGGGGTTCTTTTTCTTCATTTTTGAGTAAAAGTGGTGAGAGTGCAGCATTACCTTCTCATTCTACACTACAGCAACGGCTTCCCCAACCTGTATATTTTACATAAAATAAAGAAGGGGGAAAAAGACACAGGAGCGTAAGTAGTCCTCAGTCAGCCCTCTATGGAAAAGAGGAAAATAATTTGCATGTCTATTGTTACACAGACATTAGAAGTAGTGGTTCACTTTGTGCTGTCGCAGGCTGGTCCGGCTTTCAACTGCTCTAAGTGACTTCTCAGTTCTGGACATAGCTCTAGCAGACAGACTTCCATCAGTACCTGAAAAACACAAGAACATTCCTATTAGCCTATAGATTATGCAATCTTCTATCCTTCCACTATAGGTGGAAGGAAAGAAAATCGCTCGATTCCGCCATCAACACAGTTAGTGTTGATGGGAGAATACCTCCTGCAGCAGTTAGTGTTCTGCCAGCAGGGAGCCTTCCCTACCAGCAGAACGCAATGATCACCACTGACAGCTATCACTGCCGGCAGCGATCGCATGAAAAAAGGTCTGACAGGCTGGTTGTACTGAAGTCTATCGATGGATCGACTTAGTACAGTACAGCCAGCCTGCCCAAAGATGGATTGAATCTTGGTTGATCCCTTATGAACTGGCTGAGATTCAATTAATCTATGGACGGCTTAAGACCTTAATGCCTTATCAGTGCAAAATGTTTAGCTCCCATCTTCTGGTTTGAGTTACACAAACAAAAACATTTCAACCACCATACAAGTAGGAGGGTACTAAAATGCTAATTTTAATATCAATGCACTGTTCTACCATTGTAGTACAGTACAAATGCTTCTTATCCAGACTCCCGTCTCAACTGCCCCACAGAGTCAGCTGGTGCCCAGAAGAAATAGGCATGGTACAGGCAGCTGAGAAAAATGAAAGTGGTGATCTCTCTGGTGTGACCAGACAGCCCACATTGATTCAGAACCAGAGCTCCTCAATCAGAAAAACTCCTGCTCCCTGAATATTGCAGCGCTCTATTGTGCCGGGGGTTTCAGGCGGATGCTGTCACTCAGACAGACAGCAGACTGTCCTTTGAGGTCTGCGCTCTGGAATTTTGCCTGGTATTGTGCAGAAATGTAACTTTAAGACATTTGTCATTTACCTTTTTGCTGCACATTCAATATATCCAGCTAAAGTGATAGGAAACTTCAATTGGGACTTATAACAATTTTGTCAGTAATGCTTTTTGTCAATATTTCGGGTGCAGGTTTAGAAATAAACTCTGCATTTTTGGGGCCAACAGGTGAGATTCAGGAGCTGAGGATCAAACAGATTTCATGTATCATCCTGTGTATATCACAGACATGGGTATGGGCAAGGTGGACTGGCATGCTGATTGTTCTCATACTTTTAAAGCTCCTTTGTAAAAAGTGAAGGCACACTATGAATTAAGTCCAAAGAGCTGTATAACATCTCCTGGGCTCATCTCTATTTACATCTGACTGTTTTACTGTACTCCCAGAAGACAGCTATTGCTGTACTTCCGGGAGCCCGATGCTGATGCTTCAGGTCTAAGCATCTTCAACAATAAAGCTGGTGCAGCTGCTATACCCGCTCCTCCCCTCCCCCTGCTCAATCACAGAAGCATTTGTATTATGTGAGCTCATGCCCAAATTTAAAGGCTTATCTGAATGGGCAGCAAAGGGGAGAGGTGGACATAGCAGCTCTGTGTGCCTCTCTCTTTTCTCACAGCCCTAAGTGTAAATATCTGCTCTGGCAGAGCCAAAAACCTGTCAGATATAAATAGAGATAAGCCCAGGAGAGGTCATGCACCTCCCTGGACTCAACTCCTAATGTGCTTGCACTTTTTACAAAGTGTCTGAATTCTTGGCATTACGCTTTAAACAGAGTCAGTATGACCATTCCATTACAAAGTGATAGTTTGCTAGTTATGAAGAGACTTTAAATAGCCTGAAAGGAGTTGTTACTAATCAACTTATGAATTTTGAGCAAACACAAACTCACAAAACAAAAAAAAGGAAGCTTCTCTACTTACATAAAGTAGATGCTTATTAGCTCTGTTTTCTTGAAGTGCATTAAATATCTTGATTATGCCATGACGTGCATTCTGCTGTCCAACCAAGTTCTGAAGTGCATCTGGAAACAGACATGAAAAGTGAACTAAATAAAATATAAATAATATATATATATATATATATATATATATATACACACACACACACACACACAAATTCATTTTATATATATATATATATATAAAAACGGCCTTGTCTATGCCTGAAAAACAGTAATACTTTTACTTATAAAGGTAGTTGAAAAGCAATTGTACTTTTATTGTTCTGCAGAGGCAAAAGCAAAAGCCGTTTCATCAACTATCTGTTTTTAATTGACATTAAAACTGCCCTATTAAAATATATATATATATAAAAACGGCCTTGTCTATGCCTGAAAAACAGTAATACTTTTACTTATAAAGGTAGTTGAAAAGCAATTGTACTTTTATTGTTCTGCAGAGGCAAAAGCAAAAGCCGTTTCATCAACTATCTGTTTTTAATTGACATTAAAACTGCCCTATTAAAATAAACTATAGAAAATAATTGTTATTGTACAGAATGATACTGTGAGGGATATTTATAAACTAGCCTCAGGGAGCAATTCAAATAAATTACAGCAACACTGTCTACAGACAGTGCATTCCACATCCAGCACCACAATATACAAAGCTGGGTGTCTTTGTAAATCCAGCTATCAGGCGCAATACAACATGGGTACACCCAGAGGGGTAAAGTGTAACAGCTTTACAGGTTTTATCAATATAATATGTTACTATATTGTTTTTTTAAGCCCGGTTCACACTGATGCGGTGTGGGAAATGCAGCGATTCCTGTGCAGATCCTACACTGCATCAGAATCGCAGGCAGTTTACACTGTGCTCTGCAAACCGCTGTGGGTGTTAATATAAAGTTAATGACTCCCCCCAAATCGGTTGGCAGAACACAGTGCGAACTGTGGAATCGGATGGAATGTTCAAACCCATGCGATCCGATTCCAGTGCAGACAGAAAAAAAGGACCTGCATGCTTTTGGTGTGGATCCAGTGCGAATTGAGCCACACGTAACGTATGGCCCAATTCGCACCTCACTGAATTTGCATTCGGGAATTCCTGTACACATGACATGCAAAGCAGAAGACCGCATCAATGTTAACCCAGCCTTAGTTCCTAAAACTTACTTAAGTTTGTAAAGCTGGAGTTCCACTTTAAAAAAAACAAAAAACTTTTTGGATCTTTGGTGCATTTTTCATTAACATCAAAACATCTTCCACGGGGAAAAATAGCAAAATGGGTAGAATGCATGGAAAATGCATCAAAATCCATTGCACCTCCCAGATTTGACATATGGGTGGCCCAATTGAACCACAGCACACAGTAGAGGGCCAGGGATCAGGAGATCTTTCGGCGAGCTTCAACAGTAAGGCCTCATACACGTTTTTACAACAGCTGTTTTTGGCTGTAGACTTTTTCTACAGTCATTAAACTCTCCATCATGTTATCCTATGTGTCCATGCACACACACATAGGCTGTTAGCAGTTTTGGGCAGTGGCGTTTAAAAAAAAAAAAAAAAAAAAAAAAAAAACTAGTGGGTTCTGAGAGATGTTTTTTTAGCTGTAACGCTGAAAAATGTTGATGAATGCTCAAAAACTATGCTCACTAGTGTTTTTTTTTTTAATGGATCAAAAACATGAAATCTTAAAAAATAAATAAAAAATAAAACGCTAAACGCGGAAAAACGCTAAGAAGCGCCCCAAGCCACTATTGCAAAAACTTTGAAAAAAGTTGAAAAACTCACTGCAAAGCTACTGTCGTTTTTAGAATGTTATTTTAACGTCCAGTGTGCATGAGGCCTGAAGATCAGGGTAAGTGGGATGGGTCATTTCTAGATTTCTTTGTGGGAATTTTTTATTTATTCATTTTTTTATTTGATCAAGTCACATTAAGCAAACTCATCACAAGAATAAACTGACTAAGTTTACGTGAGTTTAATCAGAAAGGCAGAGACATGATTAGGGCAGAACTTTAGTATAGTAACCTATTGCAAGCAGTGCAATTAGAGTATGCACTTGGCACTTACTAAAGCAATGCACCATGGGACACAAGGTTAGATATTAGGCAGTACAACACATACAGTATGAAAAGAGAAGTAGGACCTAAACAAATAACCAGAATGTTACGATAAAGTGGTTTTAGAATAGAAAATATTAATGGTTGCGTTTTCATGAAACTACATGGCTCAGGTAAGACCGCATTCATTCAGTTAGCTCCGTAATGGGTAGAAATAGATATATGCCCTATTTTCTATAGTGCTGAAGTTAGTCTATGTAGCAAAACGGAACAAAAATACAATGTCAGCCAATAAGGCTCTTTACAACACACTGTGAGGTCACTCCGCTTCCATGATTACACACTATAACAATCCCCAGCATGCATCTCCAAAGCAGACAAGTCACAATGGAAGAGAAAGGTGCTTATTAACTTGTGTGTATCTTTATTCAAGATAAAAACATTGATGACTGTAGCCTTTACAGCCTAATGACAGTGAAGTGGTCACTGCTGTGTATAAATGCGCCATCCAACCCTATCATAGCAGTTAGCTCACCGGGGATGTTTTCAAGTAGTTTTTGCTGTGCTTTCTGCTTTGTTTCCTGACACTGCAGCTCTGTTCTTGAGGTTTTTGGAGGTGCTAATCTTCCATTTGGCCAGAATGCATCTCGGAATACATTGATATAGTAAACTAGCATCTGCTCACTGAAAATCCAATTCACGGTGTCCCGGATCTGTCTGAAAGTAATAATAAAAAAAAAAAAACATATAAGGGCCATAAAAGCATCAGTCTACTTGGCTACTGGTCATTCTAAGTTTCATCCAAAGTGAAAAAAAAGGTGATCTTAACCCCTTCCCATCTGGACCATTGCAAAAATTATGGCCGGACAGGACTCATTGTTCTGGGTAGACATCATATGACGTCCTCCCAGAACACAGGAGGGGCAGCACAGTGGTGTAGTGGGTAGTACTCTTACCTAGCAGTAAAAAGGGTCACTGGTTCGAATCCCAACCACGACACTACCTGCCTGGAGTTTGCATGTTCTCCCTGTATGGGTTTCCTCCGGGTACTCCAGTTTTTTCCCACTCCAAAAAACATGCTGGTAGGTTAATCGGCTTCTATCAAAAATTGGCCTTAGTATATGAATGTGAGTTGGACACCTTGGATTGTGGGGCAGCAATGTGTGTGTGGTGCGCTGCTTAAATTGACAGCAATATATGGGTATCTTAAATAAATAATATATAATGGAGGAGCATCTTGATGAGACACAATGTACAGGGATAGGGACAATTGTGGACACTCACTCAGGTTGAACTGGATGGACTGGTGTCTTTATTCAACCTTACTACCGTATATACTCGAGTATAAGCCGAGATTTTCAGCCTCTTTTTTGAGGCTGAAAGTGCCCCCCTCGGCTTATACTCGAGTCATCGCCGTCTGCCTGCCCGATCAGCGTGTCGAGCAGACAGACGGCGGCCATTCTACTTTTCAAAAGCCGCGCCTCCCTCTCTGTGATAGGCGGAACACTCAATTTCCCAGCAGTCAGTGTTCCGCCTATCACGGACATCCGCTCATTCTCATACTATGGACGAGGATGAGAGGATGTCCGTGATAGGCGGAACACTGACTGCTGGGAAATTGAGTGTTCCGCCTATCACAGAGAGGGAGGCGCGGCTTTTGAACAGAGGAATGGCCGCCGTCTGCCAGGAGGAGAGCGTGGCACACAGAGGCTGCAGATTGGCACAGGTAGGCAGGGATGGACGGACAGCACAGCACAGCACAGCGACGGACGGGACACAGGGACACAGCGACGAACGGGACACAGCGACGGACGGGACACAGCGACGGACGGGACACAGCGACGGACGGGACACAGGGACGGACGGGACACAGGGACGGACGGGACACAGGGATGTCTCACCCTCGGCTTATACACGAGTCAATACGTTTCCCAGTTTTTTTGGGGTAAATTGGGGGCCTCGGCTTATACTCGGGTCGGCCTATACTCGAGTATATACGGTATGTAACACGCCACGCTGTGGGCAAATACCTTGCACTGTCTACTTTCCAAAAAGGGGTCATTTGGGGGTATTTGTACTGTCCTGGCATTTTTGGGCCTCAAGAAATGAAATGGGATGTCAGTACATCAGGATTGATCAATACATATCATAGTCTGTGGACTCTAGAACTTTCCTACAGGTTAAAAACACATACACCGATTTGGGTTACTTTCCCCGAAGAATACATTTTGGCCTAAATTTATGAAGAGAGATTATTTGCAAAATTATTAAACGAAGAAAAATGTGTTTATTTTATTTTTTTCAAAATATTTGTTATTTTTAGATTTATCAGAAAGTTAAATAAAACAGTGGTAATTAAAGACCACTGAAAGAAAGCTCTATTTGTGTGACAAAAAAAGCTAAAAATTTAATTTGGGGTACAGTGTTGCATGACTGCGCAATCGTTGGCCTGGGCAGGAAATGGGTAAAAGTGCCCAGCACTGAAGTGGTTAAGAAAGGACATAAAAGAATGTAGCAATAAACTGATCTCAACAGCCAGTAATTTTAGTCTACAGGCTGGCATGTATTTTTAGAGGGACATCACATTTTTCCCCTATAATCGGATTATCCTTTAAATGTTATAATATAGAAAACAGACTGAATCCACCTCTAAGCTGTGGGTGGGCATCTTACAGAAGTGGATGCAAATGCTGGATACAATCGCATATCAATAGATATCATGTGGGCAAGAGCGGGTGCATAGATCTGAACGTAAAAGCCTCCTGCCTGCATGGCAAGCTTTGAGATGTGATTGTGTTTATGCAGTCGTTACATGTGCACCTTCTTCTATGGGCTGCCTGCACGCAGCTCCGACGTGGATTAACACGCATCTGCCGTCGGCTCTACATGGAGGACAGGCTTAATCCCCTGAATGATTCCTTTTTGTGCATTATGAAGTGCATTAAGTTCTGTTATAACAAACTGGTGAAATCTGGGCAAAACACCAAGCAGTGTGGTGTTAGTCAAACATGTCACTTTGTAGATAAGTATAAATTATATCGTACATATTTTAGTAGTGCCATTGGACACGTGTAACCATTAGGAAAAAATAAAAACGTGGCTTTTAAAGTGAGCCACCCACATGCACTGCAGTGCTTCAGTAAGCCACAAAAATACAGGACTGAGACAGTAGGCCCGTTAGTCACTGTTTAAATCTGTTATCCCCAAATGTCACCAATAAAAAAAGAAAATTTAAAAAAAAATGAAAAAGGGACATTTAAAGCTTACTTGTTTATGGTTCTTCCAAATGTAATTTGTACCAGTGCAATTAGTGTCTTTCTCACCCACTTAAACACTGCAATAAAACAGAAACACTCGTCAGGAAAGATAACCCTCTAGTTTTGATACTTATGTGGTCATTTATTTTACAACCGACAAATAGCACACTGGATTATTACACCTGAGATATTGGGCAATATTATTTCGGACCTTAAAAAGAAGAGGAAATGGCACCAACCAACGAGTTCCTATGTGTTTGTATGTACAGTATCTCACAAAAGTGAGTACACCCCTCACATTTTTGTAAATATTTTATTCTATCTTTTCATGTGACAACACTGAAGAAATGACACTTTGCTACAATGTAAAGTAGTGAGTGTACAGCTTGTATAAAACAGTATTAGCCATTCATATCTAAACCAGGGCTCAAAATTTCAGGTCCAGAACCACTAGCCAGGCCTTAAGAGTTACTCGCCACCAGTTGCCCCAACCAACCCCTGCCCTGCCCCACCCCTAAACACACCCTTGCAAATTACCTCATGAATATACACTGTTAAATGTTTTAAGCAGAATTAAGTTCCAAAAATAAATATTAACAACTTCTTTAACAATATTAACATAAAGCATATCAGTACCCATCAAAGGCGGCCTCACTGTGCCATCAATCCAGCCTCACTGTGTCCCCGTAAGCACAGCCTCACTGACTGTGTCCCCGTAAGCACAGCCTCACTGTGCCCCACCAACGCAGCCTCACTGTGCCCCATCAATACAGACTCATCTGGATGATAGATCACACACACAGCGGGCATGTCCCGCTGTGTATCACAGAGCTGGGTTTGTGTTCAGCGGTGTGGTTTAATAAGGTCCCAACCCCTAGACTGGGTCGTTTCATAGGCAGAACACTGATTCAATCTATCACGCGAGTCGGTCTAGGACGACAGGACCTTGTTACATTGAGCCGCCGAACACAGACTCAGCTCTGGGACATGCCCGCTGTGTGTGTGATACACAAGTGGAGGAGGAGAGAGATGGAGGGGAGCGCTGCAGCCTCAGCTCAAAGCAGTGCCAGGGGAGTCTGGTCCTGCAGCTCTGCTGTGTCCTCCGGCTGACAGTTTTCTGGCCGATTGCTTCAGCTAGGAAATGTTCGACCTGGTCCACCCCTGCTCCTCACTCACCCTGCACTAAAAGCAGAGGTTGAAGGGGTGGGGAGTCAGCCTGTCAGTGCTCAGACCATACGCCACACACTGCATCAAATTGGCCTGCATTGCTGTCGCCACACAAGGAAGCCTCTTCTAAAGATGATGCAAAAGAAACCCTGCAATTTGCTGAAGACAAGCAGACTAAGGACATGGAATACTGGAACCACGTCCCGTGGTCTGAAGAGACCAAGATAAACCTACAGCATTTGGTTCAGATGGTGTCAAGCATGTGTGGTGGCAACCAGGCAAGAAGTACAAAGACATGTGTGTCTTCTCTACAGTCCAGCGTGGTGGGAGTGTCATGGTCTGGTGTTGCATGAGTGCTGCTGGCACTGGGGAGCTACATTAGACATTAATGGCTGTGTGCTGAGTTATTTTAAGGGGACAGTAAATGTACACTGTTATACAAGCACTACCGTACTTTACATTGTAGCAAAGTGTAATTTCTTCAATGTTGTCACATGAATAGATATAATAACACTTTTGTGAGATACTGTATATGGCAGCTGCCCCATTAAGTGTGAATAAAACACCTCTAAGATATCAAGCTAAAATTAGAAGGGTGCTTGCTCTATTTGCGTCACTCAATAAAATATATATAATGTGATGAATATACTAGTTTGAGAAAATGTGTGTGCAACCACACAAATAATCATCTAAAATTAAATCCAATGAAATGCAATATACTCCTGGTGCTGGAATGAAGAACATAATACACTGTAAGCATTAGTGTAAAGGCTCCCGCACACTTCCCGGTTCTCATGGGGGAGGGGGGGCACTGCTCACCTCCCGGTACTCATATGGGGCATCATGGAGGGGGATCCCCGCGCGCCTCCCGGGCATCCACCGTTTCAGTCACAAGTGTTTCATCATGGCGTTTTGGCCCCAGGTTTATGTCTAGGCGTTTAGTCTCAGCGTTTTTTTCTGTCATAGTGTTGGGCCCAGGTTTCTGTCACAGCGTTTGTCTAGGCGGTTAGTCTCAGAGTTTTTCTGTCGTAGCCTTCCTGTCATAGCGTTTTTTGCCTTAGCAGTTCTGCCCCACCATTCCTGTCATAGCGTTCTGACCCAGCATTCCTGTCATAGCGGTCTGACCCAGCATTCCTGTCATAGCGGTCTGACCCAGCATTCCTGTCATAGCGTTCTGCCCCAGCATTCCTGTCATAGCGTTCTGCCCCAGCATTCCTGTCATAGCGTTCTGCCCCAGCATTCCTGTCATAGCGTTCTGCCCCAGCATTCCTGTCATAGCGTTCTGCCCCAGCATTCCTGTCATAGCGTTCTGCCCCAGCATTCCTGTCATAGCGTTCTGCCCCAGCATTCCTGTCATAGCGTTCTGCCCCAGCATTCCTGTCATAGCGTTCTGCCCCGGCTGTCTCGGCGTACAGTCTCTGCATTTCTGCCATAGCATTTCCTGCCCCAGCATTTCTGTCAGTGTTCTGTCCCAGCATTTTCTGGCTCAGCGTTCAGTCTCAGCATTTCTGTCATAGCGTTTCTGCCCCAGGGTGCTCAGGATTTCTGTCATGGCAATTCTGCCTCAGCGTTTCTGCCACAGGATTCCTGTCATTGCATTACTGCCTCAGCATTCTGTCGTAGCGTTTCTGCCCCAGCGTTTCAGTCTCAGTGTTTCTGTCATTGCGTTTCTGCCCCTGGATTTCTGTCTCTACGTTTCTGCCTCAGCGTTAAGCTTCAGCGTTTTCTGTCATATTGTTTTTCTGTCATATAGTTTCTGCCTCAGCAGTTTCAGCATTTCTGTCATAGCGTTTCTGTCACAGTGTTGCTGTCCTTGCATTTCTGCCCCAGCATTTGTCATAGCATTCAGCCTCGGTGTTCAGCCTCAGCGTTTCTCAGAGGGGCGTTGTTCACTCATGGCATACTCCGGTAGCTGTTTTCATCTTCGTTGGTTGTCATGTCTCATCATATCTGTGTTCATGTTTGTACCTGGGTCAGTTAGCTGAGGATTCGTTTGTAAATGATTGTTGTTCACAATATTCTCGCCCGTATACCATATATCATACGCTGCATGTTCATTCACCACACCTATACGACTACCCACCACGGTCCGTGGATACACGAGCCCTGAGTTTTCAGTTAATTACCTGTCTCTGTTCTGCAGGTTACTCGGGCTCACTTACTTCTTACACGAGGGTGGGGGTCCTTCATCAGGTTCATTTACGCGCAGTGGTCTTGTCATTTCTGCTCATATTCTCATTCTTAGGTAGGCACAGAGGGGCGTTGATTCCACTCTCGGCTCTGATGTTGTGTATAGGATGTTGCCTGGAGTAATGCTCAGGGACATCAGTCCAGTTGTCTTTTCCGATCCCCAGCCTGTTCCAGGTAGGGGGGCTTCAGTATGTCTGTATCATGCCATGGGACTCATTTCCTCGGGATGGAGTCTGGTCCTCCTCCCTAGGTTCAGGATTCAGACCCGGTTGTTAGGTCTCAGGCTGAAGCATGACCCGATCATATCAGGTGGGACCAGTGTCCTGTGTCTGGCATGGTTTCTCCATGTTTGACGATGCTTGTTGCCATGGGGGATGGGCCTTATCTGCTTACTCCATCACATCCATCAGGTATCCAGCATTTCGCACTCCTGCCAGTGGTCTTTTGCACTCACCCTCTCACTTCCCCATAACAAGTATGGTTAGACCAGGGGTTGGGGGGGGGGGGGGGGGCATTTCACCAAGCTACTTCTCTGGTGTGTGTTTGAAGTATTTTTCGATCTTCTCGGCCATCATTTGCAGGGGTTCCTCGGGCCAGCCCTTGCTATCCTTTCCCTCACGTATCCTCTCATTCACAAGCAGTTCATTCTCATGTCTGGGTTGTCTCGGGCATCAGGCTCAACCCAATCTTTAACGGGATGTTCAATTGGGTTCTAGGTAGCTTCGCAGGTTCTATAGGGGGTTCCTTCTCATCACCAAGTCAGGAGTCGTGGGTTTCTCCTGTCACAGAGGATACTTACTGTTGCCATCCAGGCGCACGCCATTATACGTGTTGGATCATTACCTTCCCTTCTTCACCTAAATTTGTGTCTTTTTGCCCTCTTTTCAGGCATACTGACCAGCTAGGCCATGGTACACCTCGGCCTTGGTTCTTGTGAATATTGCATTTCCCACTTGAAGACTCTGACTACAAGTGCTGTATTTGTCGGAGGAGTCAGAGAGCTATTTAATCATCCTCCTCTGTCAGGGCCAGTGTTGTTGGCGTTTCTGGGTTACCACCCACCCGTTTCCCCCAGCCTTTCATACATACTCATAGTATTTTCTTATTCTTACATTCAGAGTATGCCCTCTTTTCAGGCATACAGACCAGCTAGGCCATGGCACACCTCAGGCCTTGGTTTTCAGGAATATAGTATTTCACACTTGAAGACTGACTACAATGACAAGTTAACAATAAGTGCTAATAAGGTGTTAATCCATAAGTCCATGATTTGGCAGCACTGTGATTTGGCGATATCCATTTAGTTATAGACTTATGTATTAACACCTTATTGCCACTTATTAACTTGTCTTAATGCTTACATTACATACATGCTTCTTATATGCCTAATTTCAGAACCAGGAGTATATTGCATTTCATTTGATTTAATTTTAGATAATATTTTTTGGGTGCATGGTTACACAGGTGATATTTATATATATATTTATATATTTTTTTGTGATGTGTATAGAGCGAGTGCCTTTCTAATTTTAGCAATCACATAAAAGATACCAAGATCTATGTTTGTGGAGATCTGGTTGATGTATAACAAAGGTTTGTGCTTCATTCTACACCTAGTCTGTGGAATTTATTTTATACTGGCCATGTGTACATGGCCCTTATCTGAACAAAACAAAATTGGAAACAAAGTGCAAATATATGTGGACAGATTCAGTTTTCTACAAATACTGTAATGAAGACATGAGAGGCATTCCCAAAATTTTCTGTAGTCAGTACACTGTGGTATAAGTTTTTGCCTGTAGATGTCAGTGTTGCAGCAGCCGTCTCAATAGAATAAGTATAACATCATACTGCAAAGGGTGGCTGTGTGACAGGTGTGACACCTATGAAGAATGATGCACTGCATAATCATTGTATTCTGTACAACAAACATCTGAGATGTGTGTCAATAACACTCACTTCCTCGCAACTCAAAAATCTCAACAATCAGCATGAAGCATGGCTCGGCCAAGGCATCCTTCTTCCCATCGAGATCATCCCCATAATCAGATAAGTCACTGTCTTCCTCAGTTTCATCCTATAGATGCACCAGAAAGTCACGTAATGACAGTGAACAAATAGTGAAATGTGTGGATTTAAAATATGTTAGGTGAAGACAAGTCAGGCAGATGCACAGTATATAAAATAAAAAGCAACTTGTACAACAAAGTAGCAAAAGTCATATTTTAAGAATACAGACAAGGAATGAAGTCTCAGCTAACAATGCAAGAAAAAAACTGCTGAGACAAAAGCAATACATAGCTTGCTACTCAGGTTGTAAAGTTAAACACGATGTAGTCATTTTCAGATGTACATTTAGTCAATTTAGCAGATCTTTTGTTTTCTTCCAGTATCTGCACCATCAGCAGAAACGGCGCTCAGCATTGTCTAACATAGAATACAATAAAAGTCTATAGGGATAAGCTTACTCAGGCAATAAATCTCATCATTACCAGTTCACTACCGAAGTATTTTTTTCATTTTTCACACATGTTCATATCTGCATTTTTAGCTAGAAATTACCGTATATACTCGAGTATAAGCCGAGATTTTCAGCCTCTTTTTTGAGTCTGAAAGTGCCCCCCTCGGCTTATACTCGAGTCATCGCCGTCTGACTGCTCGATCAGCGTATCGAGCAGACAGACGGCGGACATACTACAATTTGAAAGCCGCGCCTCCGCCTCCGCCTCCGCCTGTGATAGGCGGAACACTGAATTTCCCAGCAGCCTGTGTTCCGCCTATCACGGACCTCGTCACATCCTCGTCCGTAGTACGAGGATGAGACGTTGTCCGTGATAGGCGGAACACAGGCTGCTGGGAAATTCAGTGTTCCGCCTATAACAGGCGGAGGTGGAGGCGCGGCTTTCGAATTGTAGTATGGCCGCCGAGGCGCCGACGAAGAGCGGCGATCCTGGCAAGGCACGGGACGGGACGGAGGCAAGGCACGGCACGGGACGGGACGGAGGCAAGGCACGACACGGGACGGAGGCAAGGAGGCAAGGCACGGCACGGGACGGAGGCAAGGCACGGGACGGAGGCTCGGGACACAGGTAGGCTGGACACACACACACACACACAGGGATGGATGGATGGAGACACACACACACAGGGATGGATGGATGGAGACACACACACACAGGGATGGATGGATGGATGGAGACACACACACACAGGGATGGATGGATGGATGGAGACACACACACACACACACACACAGGGATGGATGGATGGATGGAGACACACACACACACAGGGATGGATGGATGGATGGACACACACACACACAGGGATGGACGGATGGATGGACACACACTCACAGGGATGGACGGACACACAGGGATGGACGGACACACAGGGACGGACACACACACAGGGACGGACGGACACACAGGGATGGACGGACACACAGGGACGGACACACACACAGGGATGGACAGGCATGTCTCACCCTCGGCTTATACACGAGTCAATAAGTTTGCCAGTTTTTTTGGGGGTAAATTGGGGGCCTCGGCTTATATTCGGGTCGGCCTATACTCGAGTATATACGGTACTTTAAGCCCCCAACATATTCTATATATATATTTTAAAGCAGATTCTTAGTAGAATAAAATTTTTTTTTTTTTTTTTTTAAAAGTAGTATTTTTAATGCCACATGACCTTTGGGCAACTGTTTACCAAATCTATATTTTCAGTAAAATATACACTAAACGGATATTTATTGCACACAAACACAATATAATCCCCAATTTTTTGTACAACATAAAAGATGAGTTAGTGTAAACAGATATCAACTATTCAAATCTGCGTGCATCCATGAAACGGTAAAAAAATTACAGTACCCCAAATTTTCAATAGGCAACAACTGAAATGCCTTTACAGCTCACGGTTTAGTGATAACCATAAATGAGGAACTTACAACTATTTCTCTCACTCCAACTAGCTTGGCAATACCCAATATGTCTTATGGAATGGTTATTTATGGGATGTTGTTAATTAATTTTTTTCTTTTCTACTAACCTTTTTTTGCAGTTACTATTATCGTGTGATAGAACTGGTCAGGTGATAGGTACTGTTTATGTCAACATAAGGGGTCCATTAGATCCCCAACGTCTCCCTTGCCCTCTGCTCCAGCCCACCAAGCATGGACAGATTGATCTACTTCAGTGTTTCTCAACACCAGTCCTCAAGGTGCCCCAACAGGTCATGTTTTCAGGATTTCCCTCAGATGAAATGGCTGTGTAATTACTAAGGCAGTGAAACTGATCAAATCACCTGTGCAAAATAATGGAAAGCCTGAAAACATGACCTGTTAGGGCG
Organism: Lithobates pipiens; assembly: GCF_037356315.1. Taxonomy (NCBI): domain Eukaryota; kingdom Metazoa; phylum Chordata; class Amphibia; order Anura; family Ranidae; genus Lithobates; species Lithobates pipiens. The sequence goes on along the minus strand of NW_027507718.1, from coordinate 387,957,626 downwards.
CCTTGGGGACTGAAGTTGAGAAACACTGATCTACTTACTGCCTACCAGACTTAGCAGCCTAAACTCTGACAGCTTGGATCTCAGAAGTGCTCAGAGCTGAGCGCTTCCAGGTTCACACTATGCAGCAAATTTCCCAAAAACCTTTACATTTTATTGACTCCCAATATAGTTGACACATTTCCAGTAGGGTTTCCTTATGGCTGAGTACTGCAATGAACAATTCTGGGGAAAAATAAATAAAAAATGGAACATAAAATAAAGCAAAAAGGATTAGACTTGTACCGACTTCCATCTCCGTCTGATCAACTATTTGTGATCGATAGATTACTAGAAAGGATACTAGAGATCTGGCCCTGAACCCTACAGTATTCCATAAAAACATAATAAACAATTCTTTTACAAACTCATGAATTGTAATAGCTGGGATGCACTCACCTCTTGGTGAGAGAAGAACTCCCCAGGAAGTCTTTCCAAAAATGAAGCAAGTGAGAAGGAAGATTTTTTGCACTGGACATCCATGACTTTGAGGTGCTCAGGAGACGGGCTCAGGAAGGCATAGAGCACCTCACTTTGATATAATCTCTCATCAGAAAGCAGCTTCTGCAGAGAAAGGATAAGCGTATCTTAATAAATCATGTCATTTCAGAATAGATCAGAAAAGTACTGCTGTGTGTGCTGCTCACAAAAATAAAACGTTTCTACACAGTGTATTTTCTTAACGTCAGCACATGTAAAGTAAAAACATGGAATAAAAGACTCTTTATTTCAAACTATATAAACCTATAAAATTCTGTTTGTGAGTGATTTCTGATCAATTTCATTGTTTTAATGCATTTAAAGTAGATATAAACCCTAACTGAATACCATTTAAACTTGCTATGCATCAGAAATAATTGCCAAGTTTTTTTAAATTAAAAAGATGGTTTTCTCCTCTTGTTTCATCTCAGAGCTGCTGCCTCTTTGCAGCAACATCCTGTCTACAAACATGCAATCCAGGGATAACTACATGGCCAATCTTGGGGTCGGTTTCCTGATAACAGTGGACATGCTATGCATTGTGTAATGAAAGGACCACTTGCAGTCTTCATTTGAAGCATATTAAAATGATACCTTCCTGTCCATGCCAATTTTCAGCTTTAGCAATTTGAATGACAATTGTGCAGTCATGTAACACTAACATAACACATTTTTTATCATTTTGTTCCCACAAATAGAGCTTTCTTTTGCTGGTATTTGATCACCTCTGCGATTTTTTTTTTTGTGCAATAAAAAAAAAGACCGAAAATGTTGAAAAAAAAACGCAATTTTTCTTTGTTTCTGTTAAATTTTTTTTGTAAATAAGTACGTTTTCTTCAATGACGGGCACCGATATGGCTGCACTGACGGGCACTGATATGGCTGCACCGATGAGGTGGTACTGATGGACACTGATGCTGGGCACTCATAGGAGGCACTGATAGGCACTCATAGGTGGCACTGCTGGACATTGGTGGGTGGCATTGCTGGGCATCACTGATTTTATTTGTTACATGATGGTGCCAGTCAGTGCCCATTTGTGGGCACTAATTGGCACAGATTGTGCCTCCATTTGCACATGTGGATGGCCATGGGGTACATACCTGGCCATCCACATGTTGCCCCCCCTTCCTGGTGGTCCTGGCGGCTCTCCTGGTGGTCCAGTGTGAGCATCCGAGGGGGGGGGGGGGGCTGCACTTATAAACAATCAGCACAGACCACCCCTGTCAGAAGAGCAGCCGATCAGCTCTCGTCTACTCGCGTCTGTCAGACGCGAGTGAGGAAAAGCCGATCAATGGCTTTTCCAGTTTATATTGTGATCAGCTGTGACTGGACATAGCTGATCACGTAGTAAACAGCCTTTTCTCCACTGATCACCGTGATGAGCGCCACGGTGGCTGCTATCCTGAAGGCGGCACAGTGGTGTAGTGGTCAGCACTCTCGCCTAGCAGTAAAAAGGGCCGCTGGTTCAAATCCCAACGACGACACTACCTGCCTGGAGTTTGCATGTTCTCCCTGTGCCTGCGTGGGTTTCCTCCCACACTCCAAAGACATGCAGGTAGGTTAATTGGCTTCTATCCAAAATTGGCCCTAGTATATGAATGGGGACTTTGGATTGTGGGCTCCTTGAGGGTAGGGACCAATGTGAGTGTGCAAGGGGCAATTGTAGACACTCACTCAGGTTGAACTGGATGGACTGGTGTCTTTATTCAACCTAACTATATATATGACATCCAGTCAGGATAGCTGAACCACTTCCCGGATGTCAATCCGCTATTGACCAGGCGGGAAGTGGTTAAGATGACCTTTACTGAGAGAAATAAATACTGAGGCTACCTTGACAGACCCCCTTATGAAAATGATAGTTGTCTGGTTAGGCCTTCTATGAAAACTGACCTGGTGCAGCTCCATGTTAGTGAATGTACTAAAGACACTGGACCAGAATGACAGCCAGGAAGGCAATACTTTCAGATAGTGAGGTGATCATTGGCAGCCTGCACACTTCCTTAGTACCATCTTTAATTAGGAATCAGAAATCTTCATTTATAAAGCAATTTGTCTCTAAGCTTTAACGGCCAACTCTAAATTTGCCTTGCAACCTCCAGACTTACATTAGGTCCCATGGAGAAGCCACCATACATGCATAGAGTGTTGCGGCCCACTGCTTCAATAAAGCTGAAGGCTGCTGTGTCAGCATAGGTACTGGTGCCTGGAGGAAATTGTAGGCTGCTTCGTAGAAGTAGAAGGGATGTCTATGAGATGGGCAAATGGGGCAAAATAGGATTTTTATAACAGCTTACCTGTAAAATCCTTTTCTTGAAGTACATCATAGGACACAGAGCCACAGTAATAACTGTATGGGTTACATGGCACCTTTAGGTGGTGGACACTGGCACACCCTAAACAGGAAGTTCAATTCCCCATATAACCCCTTCCCTTACAGATAAGGCCAAGATCTGACTCTTGACCGTACCTAAAGCCAGCTTAATTTCTACCCCCAACTGTAGAAATGCAAGAATTCTTCCTATGACATATTTACAGGGATGCCATTTCCTGGCCTCACACCAAGAAATATAAGACTTCCAAACCCTGTAGTAAATAGTCCTCAAAGCTGGTTTTCTCGCATTTACCAGGGTAGTCACGACTGAGCCAGAAAGCCCTTGATTTTTCAAAATCCGGAACTCAATAGCCAAACTGTTAAATTTAGCGACTGTAAAGCAGGATGGAATACTGGACCTTGAGAGAGCAAGTCTGGACGGAGTGGAAGGAACCATTGTTTCCCCACTGCCAACCTTACATTTTCTGTGTACCAAGACCTTCTGGACCAAACTGGGGCTACCAATATTAATGGCCTCCCCTCCTCTCTGATCCTGCGCAAAAAGCCGTGGTAGAAGCTGAACTGGAGGAAATGCATAAATCATAGAAAACTGATCCCATGGAATCACTAAACCATCTGCTCCAAATGCGAGCAGATCCCTTGTCCTTGAGACAAGCCTGTCTAGTTTCTTGTTGAACCTAGTTACCAACAGATCTATGTCCGGGGTACCCCATCATTGGCAAATTGCTGAAAAAAACTCAGGATGTAGGGACCACTCACCTGGGGACAACTGATGGTGACTCAAGATGTGCGCCTGCCAATTCTCCACTCCTGGAATTAAGGCTGCCGACAGAAATGGTACATGCTTCTCTGCCCATGTCAGGATGTGGTCCACCTCCTTCTGGGCTGCCTGACTCCTGGTAGCCCCTTGGTGGTTGATGTAAGCTGCTGCCGTGGCATTGTCGGATTTAATCCTGACTGGACAACCCTGTAATCTGGTAATCCAAGATACTAGAGCCAGACAAGCTGCTCGAATCTCTAGGGCATTGATGGGTAAGGTTCTTTCCATCCCTGACCATTTCCCTTGGACAGTGGTTTCTTACAGAACCGCTCCACAGCTCGAGAGGCTGGCATCTGTGGTCACCACTCTCCAAGCTACTGGCAGGAAGGACTTTCCGCTCTACAGATCCCTGGCTACCAACCACCAATTGAGACTGATGCAGCCTTGGGGACAGATACATCTGATAATCCAAAGCTTGGATCATCATGTTCCAGGCGGACGGAATACTGCAATGGTCTTGAACGTAATTGCACATAGGGAACCGCTTCAAATGAAGCTACCACCTTCCCCAATAACCTCATACAAAGATGAATCAAGGGGCACTTATTTCCTTTCACAACCCAGACCAGATCCTTTATAGCAATGAATTTAGAGGCAAAAACACCTTTTTCTGGATTGTGTCTACAATCAGACCCAAGTATTCCCTTTGCACCAGCTGTAAGGCTGATTTCTCCAGGTTTAGAACCCAAACCAGGTGTTTCAGGAATGAACCGTTTTGGCCACATTCCACCCTAAGCCTGCAGCCAATTGATCCATGAGTAATAGATCACCTAGGTATGCTATTATTGTTATACCCTGGGCTCTTAGCCTTGCCAAAACCAGAGCCAGAATCTTTGTGAATACCCGAGGGGCTGTGACTAACCCGAAGGGCAATTCCATGAACAGAGAATGACGCCCCTCTACCCCAAACCGCAGAAACCTTTGGTGGGTGAAGCAAATTGACACATGCAGATATGCATCCTTGATGTCTATTGATGCCAGAAAGTATCCTCCCCTCAGAGCGAAGACGACTGACTGGATTGACTCCATACGAAAGGAGCGAATGTTTAGAAATGGATTCCAATTTTTGAGCTCTAGAATGGGTCACACATCCCCATTTGGCTTTGGCACAGTGAAAAGATTTGAATAGAAGCCCCTGAACTGCTCTTCTGTCAGTGCCTCCACAATTACATCTTGCAACCTCAAATGGTCTAGTGCCTGGAATAAAGATTTTCGACTTGTGGGAACATTTGACTTTAGAAATTGAGATGATGGAAACTCCTGGAACTCTAACTTGTAGCCTAGAGACACCATGGAATTGACCCATCTGCGCTGGATCCCCTTTTCCCAGAAATCTGCAGAAGCCTTCCCCCCAACCGATTGAGTGGGGGCATCCCTTCATGAGGAGGCCTTAGAACCTGGTTTGGCAGGTCTCTGGACCCAGGGCTTTTTCTTGCTTGTCCTTGCTCTTGAGGCTTACCTCTTGATCCAGACAGCAGAGGCTGTCGAAACTGGAGGTTGAGGTACTAGGCGCTGAGGTGCTACAGACCTTAAATGAAGGACGCTTATTCCTTCTACTAACAGGTAAGAGCACACTCTTAGCCCTTGAAATTTTCTGTATATACTTATCCAAATCGTCCCTGTAAAAACGTTCCCCAGGAAAAGGAAGACCTGCCAATAGCTTTTTGCAAGGCAATTCCACTGCCCAATTCTAAAACCATAAAATTCTGTGCATGTGCACAGACACAAGAGCAAAGCATGATGCTTGCTGAATAGAATCCCTAAGAGCATCTACTGCAAAGCATAATGCCCGTGTTAGGTCCGCCAACTCGCAAGCAGATTCACCTTGAGCAGGAATACGCTTAGTGACTCGTTTAAACTGGTCCTTCAAAGATTAACAAATTCCTATGGCCGACCACAGCAGGTTGTGCTGCTCAGCCAACGGTAGCAAAAGTAGTAAAGATTGCAGCTTGTTATCAGCTGGAACTTTAAAAACCTGTGCATTGTCTACAGGACAGGTTCATCTTTTGTTCACAGTGGAAATAGCAGCATCAACTGCTGGCATTTGCTAGTACTTTTTTGTGAATTTTTCCTCCATTGATACAAAAGTGAAAATCTTTTAAGGAGGAATAAAACTATCATGATTTAAACTCTGCAGAGGCCGCAAAGAACCCAAAGACGAGAAGGCGGTTTCAGAAACAGACCAATTCCATAGGGGATTGAACTAAATCTCTGGGATTGAGAATCTGAGAAAGGCTCTTCAGAAACTGACTCTTCAAAAGAGGAGTCGTCCACCTGACCCTCTTCCGAGTCATTCAGAGGCACTTCTACATCCTCTGCCCATTCCTGTTCCATTAGTGGAGGATCAGGAGAGGGAGGAGGAGATCTTTCGTATATTTTCCCCCCTTGGAAGACAGAAGTGATCATACCACTATAATGCCTTCCAAACCAGCCAACACTGATGCCAAATTGTCTTTTGTGATATATGCTGAAGCATTGGAAGTAACCACTATGCCTGATAACCGTAATGGCTCAGATTGGTCAGTTGCTTCTGGCCTTTTAGGGGATAGCACTGCGGAAGCATTACTAGGATCCTCAGATCCTGACAGGGGCACCCTTGCGCCCCTTCCTGCTGCGTTCCCCCTACTCCTCTTTCGGGAAGACATTGCTACAAGCAAAATATTGACGTACCCAACAATTTGTGTACTCAATCCACTGCTGAGCTGTAGTCCAGCTTATAGCTGCTATAACAGCTCAGCCTAACAGCCAGTAGCCGTGCCTTTATATGCCTGTATCCATACCCCACAGTGACTCATGTGCCCCAGCGGCAGCCTACTCTGTGTCCATCCAGCAGTCCTATAGGAATCCCAGCAGGAACTCCCTTTATAGCCACTGAGCTGGTGTAGCGTGCTACGTTCACACCAGCCGCATCCTAGGCCACACCCCCAGCATCCTCTGCAAACCTTTAAAGTAGTGCTCGCGCGCCCTGGCCAATGCGGCCGATTCCACAAGGAGGGAATGCCAATGGTGCCAGACAGGAGAGAGACATGGCAGGTAGAGGACTACCACCAGGTGAGAGGCACACGATGCACGATGCTGCCTGCCTCCCAAAAGAAAAAAAAAAGGGGGCCACGGTAGCCCAGGAGAGAAAACTCCCTGAATGGCCAGAGAACAAGGTGTGTAAAATATGCAGCACCACACTTCCCTTTAGTGGGGAGGTCCAGGCAAGACATCCGGACTACTGAACAAACATTTAAAGTGAACATATATTCCCCTTTTTTTTTTCTTTTAAATTTATCATTTCCGCCACAGGATACTGCTGAAATATCTCAGCCAGATCCAATCTTCACCCATCATAGCAAGTCATGTCTCCTATGGACCTTCAAGGACAGGGTCCCCCTTGAAGCTTTGGGGTCCACACCCTTGGACTTGTACAGCACCCTGCCAGAACAGCCTTTGGATCTTTTATCTGCCCAAGGGTCTGGATCCCAGGGTCCAACGCCCAAAGGGTCGCATTACAGACAAAACTTCGCTATTTTATTCCTCAAGGCTCGGGTACCATCCATCTTAGCCTCATTTGCCACATCGAATGGATCCGAATGCATAGCCCCTTGATCCTGACAGGACCTTCAACTGGGGCCATCTTTAGCATAGAGAACCTAATCCACCGTTGCCATCACCTTGAAGACACTGGCGAAAAAACTGAGGTAATTCCCGTATGCGAGGGGTTTTATAGAGGAGGACTTCTTGTCTTTTTGGTGCGCCAGTGTCTATTCACCTATAGGTGGCATATAACCCAGATAGTAATTACTATAGCTGCTCTGTGTCCCGTGATGAACGCTAAAGAAATCGTCCAATGGGGACATCCGTTCTAGTGGCAACTATCAATGTAAGATTTCCCCTAAATCTGGGAAGCTTTTTCTCTCTAGGCACAACATACATTTTGGTTGAAGTTCCACTTTAAGTCACAACTGTCTCTATGACAGAACAGTACAAATATTCAGCTGTCTAAATTGGTGGGGCTTAGGATAGAAGACATGGTTTTAACAAAAAATAATATATTGCTGACCAAATGAAGTTATTTTTAGCTTTCAAAATACTGAGGTGTGTTAAAAGTTAATAAGCATGACATACTGTATATACACAAAACATTACCATATAGCAAAATTACATTAGCATATATTTAATACACAGTTATAGATAACATTGAGTGATGTAGCACTGACTTTTTAAAGTATATGACTACAGTAAAATAGGAAAGTAGGCTGGGGAAAAAAGGAGGTAAGTTGCTAAAATAAGGGACTTACCTGCAAGAAATTATTTAACTGTGCTTTTGATTTTTCTAGAAATTTCTGGTCTACAGATTTGAATGGAATCTTACTGAGAGAAGGCAACTGTACTTTCTTCAAGGAAGGGAAACACTGGTTGATCAGAGAAAGGAACTAGATTATTTTTTCAGATAAAATAGTATTGAGAAAACACACTGAGTTGATGCTGTACTGTATTGGCATTGCCAGCATGGCATACTGAACTTTAATTAAAGCCATTTGTAAATCTAATTCACTCATACAATGTGCTGTTCTGCCTAAATGATAATTTGACTGAAGGGAATGAGTATCACAAATAAGATGAAAAGAGACACTCAAATATTAACTTGCATCTGTGTATTAGTTACATAGCCCTACATAACCTTAGTAATAAAAAGGTTATTAGAGAAAAGCGCAAGGATAAAACAAAAAACTCTCAAAATACAGGTGCGTCTCAAAAATAAAAAGATCATCAAAAAGTTAATTTAAGTAATTCAATTCAAAAAGTGAAACACATATTATATAGATTCATTACACACAGAGTGATATATTTCAAACATCTTTCTTTTAATTTTGATGATTATGGCTTACAGCTAGTGAAAACAAAAAATTCAATAACTCAGAAAATTAGATTATTACATAAGACCAATATAACAAAGGATTTTTAATACAGAAATGTATTCCCGTGGACAGTATAGTATGCACACAATAATTGGTCTGGGCTCCTATTGCATGAATTACTGCATCAATGTGGCGGCAATCAGACTGTGGCACTGTTGAGGTGTTATGGAAGCCCATGTTGCGTTGATATCAGCCTTCAGCTCGTCTGCATTGTTGGGTCTGGTGTCTCATCTTCCTCTTGACAATACCCCACAGATTCTCTATGGGGTTTCAGTCAGGCGAGTTTGCGGGCCTATCAAGGACAATGATATTATGATCATTAAACCAGGTATTGGGACTTTTAGCAAGTCCTGCTGGAAAATGAAATCATCATCTCCATAAAGCTGGTCAGCATAGGGAAGCATGAAGTGCTCTAGAATTTCCTCGTAGAGGGCTGCACGGACTATGGACTTGAATGAGTGATGAAACACAGTGGACCAACACCAACAGATGACACGGTTCCCCAAATCATCAATGACCGAGGAAACTTCACACTGGACCTCATGTAACTTGTATTATGTGCCTCGCCACTCTTCCTCCAGACTTTGGGACCCTGATTTCCAAAAATTAAATGCAAAATTTACTTTCATCCGAAAAGAGGACTTTGGCCAACTGAGTCCAGTCCTTTTTCTCATTAGCCCGGGTAAGACACTTCTCACGCTGTCTATAGTTCAGGAGTGGCTTGACACAAGGAATGCAACAATGGTAGCCCTGACACCAGCCGTAGTCCACTCCTTGTGAATCTACCCCAAGTTCTTGAACTTCTTTTGCTTCACAATCCTCTCAAGGCTGCAGTTATCCCTGTTGCTTGTGCACCTTTTCCTTCCCCTCAACTTTCCATTAATATGCTTGGATACAACACTCTGAACAGCCATCTTCTTTAGCTATGACCTTTTGTGACTTACCCTCTTTGTAGGTGTCATTGACTGTCTTCTGAACAACTATCAAGTCAGCAGTCTTCCCCATGATTGTGTAACCTACTGAACCAGACAGAGACCATTTAAAGGCTCAGGAAACATTTACAGGTGTTTTGAGTTAAATAGCTGATTAGAATTTAACACCAGAGTCTACAATATTGAACTTTTTCACAAAATTCTACTTTTCTGAGATACTAAATTTTGCGTTTTTACTAGCTGTAAGCCATAATAATCCAAAATTAAAAAGAAAGAAAATGCTTGAAATATATCACTCTATGTAAAGAATCTATATAATTTAGGAGTTTCACTTTTTGAATTGAATTACTGAAATAAATGAACTTTTTTATGATATTCTAATTTTTGAAATGTACCTGTATTATATAGCGAGGGTGAATGTTGACAATGAGGGGGGTTGGGGGGGGACCGAATGGCAGTAGTGGAGCTGTGCAGTGGAGTGGTGAGGGAGAGGAGCAGGGTTGGGTGGTCACACTGCGGATAGGTGTGCGCCAGAGCTGTAAGGGAAAGGGACCTGGGGTGGGTGAAGGAGAGATTGGGGCGGATGGTGGTAAGATGGTGAGGCAGAGTGACAAAAATGGGTGGGCTTCAGGGTGGCAAGGAGGGCAGAAAAGAAAAGGTAACAAAATGGGTAGGGGAGGGGGAGGGCAATAAACAAAGTTTTTATTTCAATCGCTTTCCAGCATGCATACTAATAGACCTAAATTCTGGTCACTGCCACACATGCTAAGTAAGGATCTTGTTGCCATAATTGTATGTCAAGGAAATGGCAGTGAGGTAATTCTGTGCATTTGCATTATTTATCAACCTGTGCTGCCACTATTGTAGATCTGTGGGATCTCAGTGACATATTTCTGACATCACAATAAGGCTGTTGTAATCAACGCAAGGTTGGTAGCAACCTAGAGCGTTATACACTACTCTGCTAGTGCTGAACACCACCGCCATACTTTTATATCAGAAATATGGTAGAAGATCCTATGCATGAGTAGTAGTGACCATCTGTATGGCCACTAAAATGCATGCACAGGATTTCACCACATTAATGGCAGGCTTGTGGAGGCCAAAATAGTTGTTTACCTGACAATGTACTAGGGATTAACCAATTATTGGTGCGGCCAATATTCAGTTTTTTAGAAGTATCGGTCACAAAACTGACCGATTTAATCAATATTGCTTCAAGGGGTTTTACCGGGGTGATGCATGCATCCAAGGCTGGACTTACCATTGGACTTGACTGGGCTCAAGCCCAATAGGGGGCCCCGCCCATTTACATTTTAAATATATTAATATTCGTTACAATTTAATTACAATTTTATCAATTTTTATTGCTTTTATTAATCTCCTGGTTCATTTTTAATTATTACATTATTTACTGTGTATATGGTTGTTTCCGCACATCCGGCCGCTTCCCTTAAGCATGTGTGTATAGATATATATATATATATATATATATATATATATATATATATATATATATATATATATATATATATGACCTTGTGAATGGTAAGCTAGATCGTATGAAACAGTGGATGCTGTGAAACGCGTCATCTCATTGGCCACGAAGTCACTTCAGGTCCGCGGTGTTTGCGTTCCACCTTGGAACGCACTTCTGGCCTCTGTCTTTCGGTTCATGGACGCCATCGATACTGCAGGGCGTGCGGCGCCTACACTGCCCTGGAGACATACAGATCGCGGACAAGAGTTACCGCCACCACCGCTTCTCATCCTCCTGTGGTGCCTCTGAGAACGATCGCTTACATCATGGACCCAGGACGAATACCAGTACAGCATCCCCCAGTTATACGCTTATATATTATCTACATTTGTGAGTAGCTATTTGGCTGTTTTGTCCAATTAAACAGAAGTTCTTTAATACTGCACTGAGTCTGGCGCACCTTGTCCTTTTCTATTTCTGTTTTATAGAGTTGTGATTTGCTCTCCAGGGTGCAGCCCTCAGAGCAATCCTAATGACTGTTTTTATACATAATATTTGTGGCTATTTAAGGACTATATATAATTGTTCCTTGCGCCATCTCTCCTTTTCTCTTTTCTTTGGGTTTGCTGATTGGTTACTGGCAGTATGTATCATTTTGTTCTATTTAAAGTAATGTATAGAAGGTAGGGCCCGAAAGCGACTCAAGCCCAGGGGCCCCACCACCCCAAGTCCTGCCCTGCATGCATCACACAGGTACCACTCTTTAGAGCAGATGGCCAGCTTTATTGTAATAACACCCAAGCTCTCCCGTCCCACCGGGAGGCCCAAGCAACCAGCCGACACGTCCGCTAGCTGGCCGAAGACCCGAACAAAGCTGATGCTTCCCTCGGGTCTCGGATCTAGTAACCCTAAACGATGTAATGACATCACTTACCTGAATACCGGCATCTTAAGGCTCCAGTTTAAAAAAAATAAAGTATTCAAAAGCGCAGATCTTGACATTTTGAATACTTTCAAGTGCAGAGGAGGGGTTTGGGGTCTTATAGACCCCGATCCCTCCATAAAGAGCACCCGTCACTGCTTATTACTGTCACAAGGGATGTTTACATTCCTTTCGACAGCAATAACAATAAAAAAAAATGTAAGAGGACAGTGTAAACATTTTTTTTTTTTTTTTAAATGTACAGAATATTGGCACATAATATTGGCCATCGGCCTGAGAGGTATCGGTATTGTATCGGCACCAAAAAAACTATATTGGTCGATCCCTACAATGTACATGCATAGGGCATAAAATCACACAGTATTGAGCATGTGTGAGGATATAATGCGTAGGAGTAACTTAAGCACCATCCTGCTTGAATAAGCATATATTAAATGATATAAAAACACTACACCGAACCCAGGCACATCTCTGCAAAACCCGGGGGGGGGGGGGGGGTTTAAACATTCTTTCAAAATTGCCCCTGTTAGGTTAAAATATATCATTCAACTAAACAGTTATTATTCATCTCTAATCAACTGAGCAAAGGCTTACACTATATTCTGAACATAACATCTAGATTTCAAGCTAAACCTTCATATACAATACTTGAGCACATAAACAAAGCTTCTATACGTTTTAAGTGTTCAAAAGTATTAGTAATCGGAGCTGATGAAGTAATAAAAAATGAACTCTGCAAATACTTGCCTCACTGAGCTTCCTGTGCAGATTCTGAAATTCGCTTAACCTCCTCAGTACAGTCCAATTCCTGCTATCTGAATCATTAGACTCTGGCAAACTCACCAACATGAAATACAGAGGCATCTGCTCACCATTTTCCTCAGACACCTGAAAGAACACAATTATTCATTTCTTTGAAGTTCTTATGTAACCATAGGAACCCCCTGATTTGGAGGTTTTTAACTGAGGTCTCTGAGTATCATTTGACATAAAATCAAGATTTGCTTTGATTACTCATGACCAAGAATAAAAGGACGACACTGACCGTATCCTCCAAATAATTATAGTATTGTAGTAAGTCAAAGCCTATTTAAACAAAATCCAACTACTATTTTTTTAAATGCACGGATGGAGACCTCCGACAGAGTGATTACAGACATTATGTGTACCTATTGATTACATTTTATTCTAATACATGTAAACACATGCGCAGCTTAGATCACTGATGTGAATTGACTAAACCTTATTTTACACTGATCCAAGTTGGAACTTTCTCTAACATTTCTGCCACTAAGCTGGTAAAAACAAGTATTATTATACAGGATTTATATAGCGCCAACAGTTTGCACAGTGCTTTACAACATGAGGGCAGACAGTACACTTACAATACCAACCAATACAGGAGAGGATCAGAGAGCCCTGCTCATTAGAGCTTACAATC